>NC_136073.1:59362398-59979898 GCF_964261635.1 Lissotriton helveticus | reverse complement strand
AAGATCGTATGGATTTGTGACTATGATCTCTCACTTGAGACTTTTTCTAAACACAATAAGCATTGATGTACAAATTCAGACCTGAATTGCCTAGAGGGGAGGTCACCGGTTAAGAATTAAGAAAATAACCTGATAATTGGTTGCACTAACTCACTTGAGTTTAAACAATATGTAATATCAAAATATGTTATGTTTTCGATTATGGTGACAGCCTTTGGCACAGATCATAAGCCACAGCTATCCATTTGACACAATGACATTTAATAGTCCTTCATAACGCTTTGATAATCAACCCTAATACCTGATTTAAATGACTGGATTGTCTTTATTTATTTAGGTGTGGGAAGGCTTAAGCTGTTTGCATGGGTCATTGTTATGTTACTACTACACTCCAAGATGGCCGCAAGATTTGGACCATGAGTCCTTTGTTTATTTTGAGCACTTTTCTCACGTGAAACTTTATTTATTGTTTGTAATGTGAACATTGTAAATTACCCGTGACCAAGGCGAAGGAGTCGCTGAAACGCGTTGGGTTTTTCCATGTTGATCTTTCATGATGCTGCAACTAAAAGACTAAAATACTTTTTTGTGATGCACGCACGAGATTGGGAGTGAGTAACTTTTGCTGCTGCTGTTGTCAAGGAGAGTGCATTGCGTAGCTGTCGCGGCTACACGCTGTGAATCTGTATATATATATATATATATATATATATATATATATATATATATATATATATATATATATATATATATATATTTGATAAGGATTTCAGAAGAGCGGCAATTCTTTGTTAATGTCTGTAAAACGGTTTGGATTCCACCCGCTGTGCCAGCACTTTTTTTGAGTGTGCTCTGAAGTTGGAATCATTTGCTATAATATTTGAATTCTACAGCAGCGACAGGGTTCATGTGATGGAATTACTGCAAATTATCGGCCTCAAACAAACTTGCAAATCATATTGTGAGCAACAATGCACATGTCGGAGAAAAAACGTTAGGCAACATGCAGATTTCAAACGATTAGCTGCATACCGGCATCTATGCTCGGAGTATCGGATACTGCTGGATACTTTTCAAACTGAAATTAACATACTGGTGAAATGAAGTTGAGAAACAGGCAGCTTTAGAAAGATCAGCAGCATATCGGCACCCACTTTCTGATTACCGGTTGGAGAAAACAAACGAGCAGCATCGGAAGATACCGCACAAATGTAAATAACCACCGGGAATGTATACTTTGTTACCCGTGATTTGCTTTGTTTGTACGGTCTACAAATTCACACAATAGAAACCAAAACAGCGGGAAAATGAGGCAGGTGAAGTGTATAAGTCTCATAACCGCCAGAGACCAGAAGAATATTAAGAAATCACTACACCACTACTTTGGGTATGTATCGTTCCACAAACTAATTGTAAACCATCTGATTCCTATTCCAAACCATTAAGCAAAATTGAAATTCAGCATTTCTCATTTTTTTGTAACAACTTAATTCAACACGCACAATGGAGGCAAGAGCAGCTAAACGCCTACAAAAAAACCTTTATTTACAGAAGAAAAAAATGAAAAAGGTGCAAGAACTACAATCAATAACAAGCATTTGCAATGCAATAGGTATCACATTTACACGAGTTTGAGCTATTGACATGGCAAATAACAATGCCTTTTGTTTTCTTTTTAAAAACCTAAATAAAAGGCATTGTTATTTACAATGCCAATAGCTTAAATTCGCGTAACTGCTAGACCTATTGCTTTGCAAATGCTTGTTTCTTCTATCCTTCTGCTATCCTTCCAAATCCAAATAACTGACTAACCTATCCATCGCGTAAAATTACTTTCATGTTTCACTATACTAATTCAATACTGACACTCTATGGGTCTCGGTGTAGTGTGCTACTCGCCGAAAAAGTGCTTTGACATCTCGTATCGGGTAGTAAGCGCTATATAAATGCAATTACAATACAATGTGACTGACTCCTGTCACCAGTAAGGTCCAAAGACTAACATGATTGACTCTGCCCCAGCACTATCATCTCTAGGGTACAAAGACTGACATATGTACTCTTTCCCTTGCGACTATACTTCTCAGACATGTGACCGACCCTGCCCCAACCCTAACACCTCACCTATCAAAACCAAACTCTGTGAGACCTATTACATTGCAGATGCTGGTTTCAAATTGAACATGTTAAATTCAACTGCCCTGTGGTAAAGTGTAAAGCTTGTCCCCCCCCCCCCTCGCGGGGGCAGCGGGACCCTATGTTACTCCACAGCTGGTACCCAATTTTAGTTTCTTTGTGTACTGTACAATGGGACCACCTCTATAGAGCCTACAAATGATGCCCAGACCAGACGGACTCTAGTCACCAGCCCCTCTTGGGGACTGCTAGCCCGAGCCCCACCCTCCGGTCTGAAGGCCTTGACTGCATGTCTTAAGGATACTCAAGGTCTACTTAAAGGTTCGCTCCTTGAATTCTTCGTCGGTCGCCGCGCGTAATCTCTTCAAACTGAATTACTGGTGTTAATATAACACAACAAGTTTATAAAGTAACGGACGTCAGGCTTCTATTTCCTTAAAAAAAATGGTGCTGTATTTATGTGTAGAAAGCAAATAAAATCAGCACCACAGAGGGAGCTACACCCCTTTAGGCACTGGAAACAAAGAGCCCAGAATGTTCCTTTTCAAGCACGAACCGCGATGTTCGGCTGCCGAGCAGCCTTTCACTGAGGGTCAGGGGTGTGGAAATTTCAAATTAATCTACTTGTCCAAGGGACAAAATGCCACTGAGATCTACATGTCCTGTAAAACCCTTTGCCCCAACTACTCCCGTCCATGCATCAAGCATAAGGTCTGACAGAGAAACGTTTAATATATTTGTTTTATTAAAATTAGTAAACCATTAAATGATTTGCAATAATGCTAAGAAAAACTTGATTAGCAATATTATCTCTTTCATCCAAACATATAGAAATTGTATAGAAATGCAAGTTACAACAATAAATATTCTTGCATGGCAGGCTGCTCTAAGACTCATATTAGCAATATTTCAGTAATTATGATATATGTGGCATTTTATGTCCACACACATGCTTTGTGCCTCCTGTTGTAAGCCAGAGATTAATAGCTCTGCTGGGGTCATACTCCTCAAAGTTAGGTCCTTCTACCTTAAGAAGCATTAGGTCTTGGAGCTCTCTTCCTCTGACTTTAAGAAATGAGCCCAATTTTGAGAACTTTCGTGGGATGTTGAGGACCTGGCTCTTTAATCAATAGGCCCTCTCCCATATTTGTTTGACCTATGCAGGTGGCGCCGGGAAAACCTTGGGTAGCTGAGCGCCTTATAAAATTAAATAATAATAATAATAATAATAATAATAATAATAATAATAATAATAATAATAATAATAATAATAGTGATTCGGTTACATGACAAGTTGTGAACGCACTGAATTCTACTCTGGTGCTACACTGGCTGCACTCTAGACCTAGGAGCCAAGCAAAGATTTACACTAAGTGAGAACAAGGATTTGATCTCTGAAAAAGTACAAGTTTACATAAAGTTATTCAAATCTACCATCCAGGTTACCATTAAAAAGGAATATATTTATAACGTGTAAAATTGTCATCTAAGAAAGATTATGGATAAAATAAAGGAAAGAATGAAAAGAAAAAAGGAAGGAATAAGTAGAACTAAGGCAAAAAAGAAAAGAAAGAAAAATTATAAAGAAGGAAGGTAAATTAAGAAAGAAAGGAAAGAAAAAAAGGGAAGAAAAAGAGGAAAGGCAAAAAAGAAAGAAGGCAAAACAGAAAAAGAAAATGGAAGGAAAGAAAATACATAGAAGCACTTGCTTCTCAAGGAAGGTATCCATGCTCCGAGCAGATGACCGGTTACCCACAGCAACTTGCACTGTAGGTAGTGCGCACGCACTTTAAAGTGGCGTTTGGTGCTTAAGTGAAAGATGCAGGACATTATTTTCCTTCATCGTAAGATCAATGTGAATTTTAATATGGCCTGAATATGCTTGCATAATACCTTGAGTGCTTTCTAATAAAAGAATGGCATTTTTTTTTGTGCAGTTTTCTAGCGCGAACTCGACCTGAAGGTATTGGAGCGCTTTACATGAGAGCCAGTTACATTACACAAGGACACATTCATTTATTTGTAAAGTAGGCTAGCACTAATAAATTGGCAGCTGCACGAGAAATCAAATGATGTATTATGCAGAGGGGACATTTAGGTTGTAGAGTCCCAAAATATGACTTCTAATCCAAGCTCACATTCCCGTTTTACCAACATGTTGTAATCCTGGACAACCTCTTTACCTATTATCCAGTGTCCTTTTAGTTAGTTATTTAGTTAGGAATTAAGCAAGCATGGTAGCTCAAGAAAGAAACTGCAGTGACTACGCTGAGGCACCGCAGCAGCTTCAATGAAATTCGCACAATGGGCTTAATTATACCCGATAAAATAGGCACTGGCCAATTGAGCATTTTCTCACACAAATGGTAAAGATATCGCCCATTTGTGAGGGAAATTGCCCATTCTAGCAATTCTGTGTCACACGTCTGGTGTGAAAGGGAGTTTTAATCAGCTCTGCAAAGCAATGGAAACGTGCGCAGTTGGCACAACTTACAGCATAGCTCCAATAGCAGCGATTTTTTTATTTTGTTTTGATAGTGCTACATTTTTATTACAACAGGGTAACAAAACTGTACATTTTTCAAGAACTGTACTTTTCATATAAATTAAATCATTCATGCAGTTTTCCCCTCTGCCCTTACAAAAACACTATAGTGTTCAAGAATTTTCACCCAAATACAAATAAGTAGACTGCTCAGCAGTCCAATTTAGCAATACATGTAAGGTAAAAAAAAATTAAAGGTAAGCAGCATTTGGTAATGCGTCACGGCTGGCTCCTCAACCCTAGGCCGAGTCAGTGTAGAACTTAAAGCAACTCGAAAACGTCAATCTACAGCTTCATTTAAATGTTAACAGACGTGTCCGTGACGTCTATTCTTCCTTAGTTGGACCCAGGGCCGGCTTTAACCCTGGCGGCATCCTGTGCGACAATGTCTGTTGGCGCCCCCCCCCCTCCGAAAACGACCACCTCTGCCACGGATTCCCTCACTAACACCCTTTCACAGTGCCTCTCAACTCTACATAACACGGTCTCTCACAATCATTTAGTTTTATAGCACCACTCATACTAGTGTAAGGTGTCAGAGCACTTTATACCACGCACATATTGCACAGAGACAATCATATGTGTGTAAATCAGTGTATAGGAAATGTTACATCAGATAGTACTCTAGTGTAGGAGTGGCATGTCATCGACACAGGTATAGGAAATATAGTCAAAGTTCTTCAGGAAAGGCACAAATTCAGAATTTAAAACGCACATCATTGTTAAGGGTTCTCTTTCATATTAAGAATTGTTTTCTACCCAAATGAACTCTTTTCCCAAGATTAGGATAATAAAAGACTGGGCAAAAAACATGCAGCTCTAACAAATACCTTGCAGTTTGCAGCAGCACTCTGGGGTGACAGTTAATAGCTCAATGTTCTATATTAGGACTTTGAATTATAAAGGACAATTAACAAAAGGAGCTCTTACAGAAGCAGTAACCCACTGACTTATTTACATTATATGCACTTATCTGCATGGTACACTTTCTTAGCAGCAGGCAGTTTAACCCTCCGCGCTGCCTTAGGATGAGTCAAACTTTCTACTAGAGAACCTCAGTCTCTTTCCAGGAAGCCAATTAATCACAGGGCCTCGACCTTTTAATTGATGTCTGGAAGATGCTGGAGGCCAGGAACGAGGCAGCAGGTGCTAAAATGGTCACATTTTCAAAAAGAACGTTCCCAACCCCATGTCAATGCCTGGTCGCATCTGCACCGCCCTAGAGCTGGCCCTGTTTGGACCCCCAAGGTTGAGTGCATCACTGAATTTCCACATTTTGCAGCAGCAATGAAGAACACCCAGTCAGTGCTCGCACGCAGTCTCTGTAAGCTGCTTTCCAGCTGCTTTCCAGCTAATTTCCTTATTAATGCCTTTTTATTTTGATAATACATAAATTTACAGAGCGTCACAGCTCAACACAATACACCCTTGCCCCACCCACCCCCACCACTGGTTATCTTGTATGTTCAGTATTCCACCCAGTCCACTGTCCTGTCGCACCTCAAAAAAACTGCAACCCACTCGAAAATGTTGCAAGTAAATGGGCCAAGGGTTGGGTTGAAATGTAACATTTTGCCCAGGCCGAGGAGGATAGCAGCTGCAGCGAGTGCACAGAGGAAGGTAGACGACTGGGAAATAAATGGAAAATCTTGGGGCAGTGGCATGCACCAGAGTAACGGCCAGTCTGGGAACAAGAAATTCAAGGCAGTCGAATTTGCAACTAAGGCTGGGTCGAGTTTCATCTTATTTCAGACCCCCCCCCGTCCTGCAGCTTCCAATTAGAACTGGTGCGCCTGACGGACCGTGTCAAATGTTTTGCGGTTTATGGCTGCAGAAAGCACGTTTTATGTTGTCTCAGTCACACTCCAATAGCCCTCGCTTTACTGGGCTCTCTGCTTCAGCACTATTGGAGCGTGACCGAGACAGCATGAAACGCAGGGGCGCAGCGCTAAAGCAGAGTTCTAATTTCAGAGCGATCTGCAAGCTGGGTAAAATATAACACTTTTGAGCACTCTAGCTTTAACTTTACCTGTATGTACTTCCTTGCATAACCACGAACTACAGCTTGCTGAGACAGAGTGACGTTTTCCTCCCTCAGCCAATCACTACCCAGAGCCCAGCTGCTAGCCAATCAAAGGCCTCCAAAGGCTCCATTCAAGCTTTTCTGATTGGCTGTGAGCCTCAGAGTGCCCGTAGCCAGTTTTATTTACATGATTTATTTTCTACTAGTCAGTCGGACAAAATAGACATTAAATATTCTTGCCCATAGATAAAAACAGCATGGTTCAGGCGTCGGGCAATGGGATTCTCCCACCCCTGGAGCGTACTGAAGCATGGATCAGCCCAAGTCCCTTCCGCTGCCAAGCACTAACACAAGCGCCCGACCTCCACGGTCCCAGCCTTGAAATCAGTGCTGTATGTACCATGTAGCAGGTGCTCTGTTCTCTAGTGCAGCATTCTACGCGGTTATACTGTGCTCGGCTGTGTGCACACACTGAGTGTGCACTACCTACTTGTATTCTATTCACAGTAACACAACCTGTCGCGAAGAATGTGTACAGCATATAATATAGTTATGTGTAGAGGTTTGCATAATAATAACTAGTGTAGTTCGAGCATGTGATGTGTTTCGTGGATTTTATGCGTGCATTGTATTTTATATGATGTTGTATTGTGTTCTATTGTGGTGCACGCCAAGAAGCCCCATAAGACGGGGAAGGGGCTGGGCGGACGCAAGACCTAAAAAGGACAGCACAGAGAAGGAGAAAAAATAAATAGAGCTAGATAGGGTTCTGAGAGGCCTAGGAATATTTGCCCTGCGAAATCACCCCAACACAAGACCAGAAATGTTAGAGGAATGGGGAAACAAGGACATGCAATGTTTCCAGAAACATGATGTTGATCATAATAAAATATGCCAAGAGAGACATAGAAGGCATTCACAAAACCATAAATATAATAGAAACTCAAATTCCATCTTTAAAGAATGATGAAAAAACAACTGTACTGAGACTAGAAATGGAACAAAGACTGGACAAGCATGAAAACGAAGTAGAGGAAAGGAAGCAAAAGAAATTCAGAAGAGACAAAAGAGACTATGAGATCGGCACAATCTTAGCATTCGCCAAAAGATTTGATTCATTAAAACAACAAATGAAGAATCCAAAATCAACCGACAATGAATCTGATACTACAATCAGTTAATCAGACACAGATGCAAGTTAAGGTGAAGCTACTGTATCAGGATCTTGCAAAACAACTTTAGAAGAAAATAAATTCTTATACATGGATCAGAGACTGGGAGGAGCCAGAGGGAGAGGCCATAGAAAGGGGTATGCAAGGATAGGATCACAAAGCCATACAAGAAGCAAAAAAAAAACAGAAGAGGATGTGACAAAAAAAGAATTGTTTTCGCAATGGACAGAAAAATTAGCTAAAGCAACATTGCAAGAAAATCTTATAATCAACTTATCAAATAGACAGTTAAGTCAAGATCAAATCAACCTTTTAAACAAAGGCCTAACCTTCTGCCCCGAGAAACATCATGACTTTATTGAAACAAAAATGGACATATACAAATTAATTCAAAAGTTAAAACTTGCCAAATTCTTTGTAAAGAAAACAAGCAACAAAATCACTGCAAAACAAGCTAGACCTTCTGAAACAGATCTCACCATAGAACAAATAGTGGATATAATCACCCTTTATGAATTAATGCTGAATTTAGATGAAAATGAAATACAACTAGCCAAGTCCTTAATAATTTGGAAATAAATACTTGTGGGCATGAATACACCAAATTCAAAAGTAAATTTACATTCTTCCCCAGCCTACCACCAGGCAATTGAATTGTCATTTATCATGAATTGATCATATCAGAATTAGAAAAGATGATCAAAATCATAACAAAAGGGAAAATCTAACAAAGGGTGAGAGAAAAGCATTATAAGAACTCAATAATGAATCCATAGAAATAAAACCTGCAGATAAGGGAGGTGCTAGCGTTATGGAAAAAATCACAAGATATTAAAGATGCAAAAAGGCAACTGAATGAGGTTAGCAATTATAAGAAACTTAAAATCAATCCAATCAATGATCAAAAAAAAAAAAAAAGGTTTGGTCCGACGAAGGCATCATAAATAATGAAGCTGCATTTCTTAAAAAGGAGAATCCCATTATATCTTTCCCCTCAAAGGTTCATAAAACATTAATAAAGCCACCTTGCAGGCTATTTATCTCCAGTTGCCGGTCATTATATGAAAACCTCGCTGCACACATAGATCACTTCATAGCACCTTTAGTTACAACACTTAACTCCTATATTAAGGATACAGGAGATTCCTTCAAATATCTAGCTGACATGGAGTGGCATAATTGTCTGTTGCTGGTTACCATCGAGGTTGCCTCACTGTATACCTCCATAAATCATGAAGTAGGTCTATTAGCAATTAAATATTTTTGGGCTCAAAGAAACATTCAGCATCTCAGACATTCAGAACTACTGCTTGAATGGACAGCATTATGCCTGCGTAACCACATTTTCCTCTTTGATTAACTATTTTATGTACAAACATGTGGTACTGCTATGAGAGTTTCCTTTTCTCCAAGCTACGTGATTCTCATCATGGGTTGGTGGGAGAGAACCGTGGCTCCGGGAGAAGGAAATTAAAAATACACTGAAAAGGTGCAGATGTGGCTTCATTATATAGTCAATTTATTCATTATTTGGAATGGAACAGAAAGTGGATTCTTGGAATACTTTCTAGCCTAATTCAGAATCACATTGGTCTGACTTTCACTTGTAAGACCAGTACAAAAGAGGTAACATTTTTGGTCTATATTGAGGATGAACAAAACACAAAAACAGTCAATCGAAAACCGACAGCCACAAATAGCATTTTACACAGAAGCAGTTTTCACCCATAGCCTTCGGTGAAAAAGTAGATAATTCATTTATAAAAGCTCCATCGCTCAAAGACCAACTAGTCAGAAGCCACTTTGTGAGATCCAAAAGTGAAATAAAGACCAAATTATCAAATTGGTTTCAGAAAATGTGATAAATGCAAAGCATGCAAAATTGGAAAGACTACTAAACGCCTTACAGACTTTAAAGGTAAACAATTCACCATCACATATAAAATGGTACATATGATCACCTGTGACTGTGGTCTACAGTACAAAGGTAGCACAATCTGCCCACTGAAGAAATGGAAATTCGAACATATCAGAGCAGTACAGAATAAGGATGTCAACTATGCCATGGCAAAACATATAGCAACACATGATAATTTCACATTGCAAAATATGCCATACTGTGACATTGCACACGTTCCCAAACATGAAATAGGGGGTGCCAGAACACTAAAACTAAGACGTTTGGAGTATAAACTGATAATTCAGTTCAGGACCAAACACTGCAAGGTCTCAATGCTGATGAAGAGCTTCATGTACATCTGTAATCAGTTGGAAATGTGTAGTAAAAGATATCACCAGGATTATCCTCAGTGTTAAGGGACTTGATAACATAATAAGAATCAGAATGAGATTTTCTTTATCCGCAGACAATGTTGTATTTTTATTTGAAATTGTTTTCAAGAGTAGGTTGGTAATTAATGACCACTAATGCTAGATTGCTATGAACCCTTTCGTCAGCATACATAATCATTGTACACATTACCTGTATTGAAGTAAGAACTAAAAGTCACTTAGACATTACTTTTGAGGTACATTACCATTGCAGGCAATCAATCATTTAATAAAAATCACTTGAATGTAACAATAATATTTTATAAGTGACTTGAAAATCAATGCGTTCTGTATTCATATGACACCAAGTCATTATGTAGAAATCGGATACCCACAACTATAACTTTTAGTTCCCACCACTGAGGATACAAAATTGAGACTGTATGGCACGATGTAATTGTATATATGGTGTTTTATACTACAAATCCCAGAGTGCCTCATAATTGGTCAACTGGGATGCCAGTATATAATGAAAAAGAAAACAGGACTTACCGAACCTTGAACAAGCCTTTGTGGTGAAACGCATTGGTGGTAGTGGAAGTGAATTAAAAACCTTGATAAAGATCTCTGGAGTGCATTGTTATCCCAAATGCTGCACCAGCAGTTGAGGATGCCGCTTCTTAGCCACTTTGCAGTCGGAGTAAGTACACACTATATTATATATTAATATATACATACACACACAGCTAGGTACCACAAATAAATTTACCCCAAGCACTATTGGACTCTGCCTTTATTTTGAGGCAAGGAGTGTGCACCTGTAACCAAGTTGCGCAGTGATCTGGAGTCTATCTCAGGGTTTCCTATGACCCTGGCGCACACCGCAGCTCATGTGTCCTGGCTTTTGGCAAGCCAAATGGAGTTGTTTAACGGTCTGGCCAGTTGACCACGATGTTGGAAAGAATGCAATCCTTACACGCAGCGATTAAGAACATAATTTGTGACAGCGGGATTTATCGCGTTGCTGCGAGGAATGAGGTTGTCTTAGCTGAATGGGGCTTTAATTGAAGGGTTTGGATGGCACATAAGTAAGATGCTTTTACAAGACCTCTGTAATAGCGGTTGGATGCAGATATTTGTAAGAACTGCTGATTGGGAATTTAGTAGGCACTGATGACCTAATGAAATACGGTGCTCATGACATTTTGGAAACCATTATTTTAGAAGAAAAAAGTCAAAATAAAAATCAGAACCTTTTGCGTGATAGGTAGAAGTTACACAGAAAGAACACTGAACTATAGCCCAGTTGACATCCTACGTTGGCTGAATTTATTAGGAACTTCTGTTGATGAAATGCTACAAGCTTGTCAATTAATATTGAACTGTCATAATTGTTGAACTGTCATAATCGTTGTGGAAACACTATCCTAATGTGACGCGCAATAAATTGTGAATCTGTAGATTCAAGGAAATCTGTCTTTTTGATTTAATCAGTTGGGAACAAATTTGCATTTGCAAATACTGATTACTGAATATGGCGCTACCTTCATTGTAGTATTTTTCATTGGAGGTGGTCCTGCAGTGGTGGGATACAGAAGGTTGACAGTGATTGACTGGAATAATAACATTGAATTGATAAAGCAATAATCATGTCCTGTGCACACCAGTTGGAAGCCCTCGCCGCTCTCAATCATAAATGAGGAGTACCTTCTAACGGTGTCTCAATCACTTGCAGTAGGTTGAAACCAATCCAGAAATATCTGAGCCTTTCTTGTTTGTTCAACACCAACGTTAATAATTGAACGAAAACCAGTCTTCTGTGTCAGTCAGTCCCTTGGGCGGAGTCTTCCTGGCCAACGACCTCCCTCCGAGAGAAGGCAGGCTCAGGGTCTTCTGTGTCAGTTCCTTGGGTGGAGTCTTCCTGGCCAACGACTTCCCTCAGAGAGAAGAAAGGCTCAGGGTCTTCTGTGTCAGTCTCCCTCGGACAGAAGGCAGGCTCAGGGTCTTCTGTGTCAGTCCCCTGGGCGGAGTCATCCTGGCCAATGACCTCCGTCGGAGAGAAGGCAGGCTCAGGGTCTTTTGCGTCAGTCCTCTGGGCGGAGTCATCCGCCGTAGTGACGCCGGAGTCACGCCTGAGTCCAGCCCGTCTGCGCCCGTCAGCGTTCCGGAGGCGGCGGAGCGGCGCGGAACTCTTGCTTGGCGAGCATTATGATTCGCTATTCGTCAGTGATCTTACGCTCCCTGCAATCCAATTCTTGCGCGTGCCGACCGGTGTTTCCTGGCCGGTATAGGGGTAAGCACCGCTGCCCTGTTTGCGGCTGGTCCCCCTACCTTTGGACCCTCCCCCGTCCAGCGGTCAGTCGAGGGGCTGGTGAACCATCTGTGCCTTTTGCTGAACACCCGTTCATTAGGTAGATATGCCCTCGACATTTACGATCTTTTGGTCAGGGAGAAACCTTTATGCCTCCTTCTGACCGAAACTTGGTTGGGGGAGTCGTCCAACCCGGACATCTTGGCGGCTATCCCTCCGGATTACAACATCTTCCGTCAGGATAGAGCCAAGGGAAGAGGTGGTGGAGTGGCGGTGGTGGTCAAGAAAAGCGTCCCGTGTTCTATCCTCCCTACGGAGACGATAGCAGGTTCAGAGTCCCTTGCTTTTGCCATCAGGCTGTCCCCTCACCAAGCCTTGAAGGGCCTGCTGGTTTATAGGCCTCCTGGGTCGGCGGGCTCTTTCTTTGAGGACCTCCAGGAGATCCTACCTAGACTGGCCTTGTCTGCTCAGCATTGCCTGCTGGCGGGTGATTTTAATTTTCGTCTCGACACTGCGGGAGACACGAATTCCAATAAATTGTTTGATATCACCACTCCCTTGGGTCTCGCTCCTTCGTTGTCGGGCCCGACTCATGAGCAAGGGCATGCATTAGATCAGGTTTTTTCCTCTGTTCCCCTGGTGGATATAGAACTCCTCCCTGTACTTTGGTCAGATCATAGACTGGCCAGATTTTCCATTCAAGGGAGTGATCTGCCATCTGGCAGCGCTCCGATCCATTCTGGAGCCGCTTCGAGGGGGCTACACAGAGTCACGCCTGACCTGCTTGAGCAGGTATTTGCTGACCATCCCTGTCCTATCGTGGGTGACCTGGACCGGGACACGGAGACTCTGCATGCTTGGCTGTTAGAGAGGCTGGGTGACCTGGCCCCTGTAAGAGCTCTTCGATCAGGGGGTGAGCGACAGTCTGCGCCGTGGTATACCGGGGTGCTGCGTACTGAACGCAGCCTGTGTAAGGTTGGCTGAGAGGGCGTAGCGCTCTCGGTATGACGAGGAGGCCAGACTCACCTATCGGTTGGCGGTTAAAGCGTACCATCGTAACATTCTGTGCGCAAAAAAAGAGTATTTCGCCAGGAGGATCGAGGCGGCCGCCAACTCCTGTAAGGAGATTTTTGCCGTGGTCAGGGAGTTCACAGCCCCCAGGTCGAATCTTAAGCAAGCTGTTCCATCTGAGACCTGGGTCAGTGACCTGGCTAGGTTTTTCACTGATAAAATCAGAATGATCCAGGCCTCCTTTTCTGTGGAGTCTGCGGATGGGGCTGGCGGCATCGGGGGGGGGGACGTATTCCATCGGCTACGCCAGATGTATTTCTGGCAGAGTTTCCGTCTGTCTCCCCAGATGCTTCCCTCGCACTTCTGGCCTCGCTCAAGTCTGGGTCGCCACTCGATCCCTGCCCGGCCAAATTTTTGGCCAGGATAGCGCCACTGATGAACCCCCAGGTGAATCCTCTCCTGAACTCATCTTTGAGAGAGGGGCGGCTCCCTTCGTCCTGGAAAAGGGCGATGGTGATCCCTCTCCTCAAAAAGCCGGGATTGGACCCCGAGGTTCTGGCCAATTATCGGCCAATCTCTCTTCTGCCGGCTCTTGCGAAGCTCACGGAGAAGCACGTGCATGGCGTGCTCTTGGGTTTCCTCGAGTCTAATGATCTCCTGCATCCCTCGCAATCCGGCTTTCGGCCTAACCTGAGTACGGAGACGGCACTCCTCGAGGTGTCAGAGGTCATCCGCGAGACTTTGGATGCAGGGGGGAAGGCTGTGCTTGTCATGTTGGACTTGTCGGCGGCCTTCGACACCGTCCCCCACGAGGCTTTACTCTCCAGACTCTATGACATCGGTCTGAGGGGGACGGTGTTCAAATGGTTCACCTCATTCTTGGAGGACCGTCGACAAACGGTCTGGGCTACTTCGAGCTCCGCTGAGATGCCGCCACTGGGAGTCGGGGTCCCACAGGGCTCCGTGTTGAGCCCGACCCTTTTTAACATCTTTATGACCCCTCTGGCGGAACTCGTGGAGGCCTCGGGGGCCCAGATCGTGTCCTATGCGGACGACACGCAGCTTCTCTTCACCTGCAGGAAAGATCAATCATTTGACGGGGAGAGCATTCAGGGCTGTCTGAAGAGGGTCTTTGGCTGGTTTCAGCAGAATGGTCTCAAGGCCAACTCCAGTAAATCAGAGGTTCTGCTATTTGGGTGCGCGTCGGAACCGGAATGGCGTGACTGGTGGCCGGCTGATATGTGCCCCCCTGCCCAGCCG
Source organism: Lissotriton helveticus (assembly GCF_964261635.1). Lineage (NCBI taxonomy): Eukaryota > Metazoa > Chordata > Amphibia > Caudata > Salamandridae > Lissotriton > Lissotriton helveticus. The sequence goes on along the minus strand of NC_136073.1, from coordinate 59,965,169 downwards.
TCTGTGGCTGCCAAAAATCTCGGTGTCAAGGTCGATAATGACCTCACGTTCAGATCGCACATCCTTGGTCTGACGGGCACCTGCTTTGGCATCCTTAAGACGCTCCGGAAGTTCCTACCCCTGCTCACAGAGGAGCATAGGAAGATCATTGTCCAAGCTCTTATAGGATCTAGACTGGACTACGCTAATGCTCTCTATTTAGGACTTCCGGAGTATCTGATCCAAAGGCTGCAGGTGGCGCAGAATTCTGCGGCTCGCACCATCTACGGCCTTCCCAGGCGGGCAAGAACATCTGGGGTGCTACAGTCACTCCACTGGCTCCCTATCCGAAAGCGGATAATGTTCAAAACACTGACTTTGGTGCACAAGGCACTTTCTGGCTCCGCTGCTAAGTATCTGCAGCGCAGACTGGCCTTCTACCGTCCAGCCCGCTCCTTGCGGTCGGAATCCTTGTTCCTGGCCGTGGTGCCCCGTGTGAGGAAGGCTCGCATGGGGGGTCGCTCTTTCAGCTTTAAGGCCCCCCAGCTGTGGAACTCTTTGCCCCTTGCTCTACGCAGCATTCCTAGCTTGCTTCTGTTCAGGAAAAACCTGAAGACCTGGCTTTTTAATCTTTAGGTTGTTTTCTTTCGCATCTCACTTCCTGATTTTTCTTGTTTGTTCTCTGTTATGTTTTTCAACTGCTGAGCTGCTCTCTGAAAGCGCCGGGACACTCTTGTTGAGTAGCCGTGCGCTATATAAATAAAATCATAACATAATCATAACATAACATAACATCCTGGCCAACGACCTCCCTTTGGAGAGAAGCCAGGCTCAGGGTCTTCCGTGTCAGTCCCTTGGGCGGAGTCTTCCTGGCCAACGACCTCCCTCGGAAAGAAGGCAAGCTCAGTGTCTTCTATGTCAGTCCCTTGGGCGGAGTCATCCTGGCCAACGACCTCCCTTGGAGAGAACGCAGGCTCAGGGTCTTCTGTGTCAGTCCCTTGGGTGGAGTCTTCCTGGCCAACGACCTCCCTCGGAGAGAAGGCAGGCTCATGGTCTTCTGTGTCAGTCCCTTGGGCAGAGTCATCCTGGCCAACGACCTCCCTCAGAGAGACAAAAAGGCTCAGGGTCTTCTGTGTCAGTCCCTTGGGCGGAGTCTTTCTGGCCAACGACCTCCCTCGGAGCGAAGGCAGGCTCATGGTCTTCTGTGTCAGTCCCTTGGGCGAAGTCTTCCTGGCCAATGACCTCCCTCGGAGATCAGAAAGTTTTAGATTTTTTGGATTGGTTCCAACCTACTGCAAGTGACCGACACCACTGTAGGGTACTCTTCATTCATGATTGAGAGCCATTTCAAGCCCACTCCTTTTAACCACACGGCGGAGAAGCCCCGTCGCTTTATCAAAGTGCTCTTCTTAGTTCATTCCTGATGAAGACTCCACCGTGAGGATACCATTTAAACCTGCACCTTAGGGGTTGAAACGTTGACAATATACAGACAACATACAAGACAAACTCTGGCGACAATCTTTAAAAAAAAAGTGGTTGTCCATTAGAGCTTTGTGTAATTCCAGGAACATTTGACCTGTCTCAGGCCGGAAAGGTCTATACCATGTATAACTGATATATATGTCACAAACACCTTTTCCCTGTCCTTCCCCCCACACGTCACCACTTGACACCCATTCCTTTCTCCCTTTTTTCTATCCACACAAGAGCACTGTAATATATATTGCACTGATACAGTTGAGCAACTGCGTTGCTATCATCCACTAATGCATTAGATGCTTCTGTTTAAAGTAAATAAATTGGACTCGTGCCATAACGAAAAAACTGGTGAATGCTACTATTTACTGTCCAACAAAATTAAAGATTATTAATATAATACAACCACATTTTTATATGATCGTTCTATTGTCTGAAGGCCTTGGGCACCTGCTGCTCCCACCACCCCATAAAAAGGTTGGCATAACTAGTAGCAAAGCAGGTGCCCATAGAAATCCCTTGCTTCTGTCTAAAAAAGAATTTCAGTTTGCTGCAAAAAGGAAGTAGTATTGAGTATTAAGGGGGTAACCCATATAAACGACCTGACCTGGGACAGTAATACAATACAAACAGATAAGTGGTTGCAGTAGCAACACTTATATTGGAGGGCAGCCAGGATCAAGCAGTTCATTTCATATCCTTCCGCAACATGAATGATTTAAATTTAAGATTTGAAGGCAATATTAGTGAGACTTGTATGGAGTTTTTGGACACCCAGATTTCAGTGGTTAATAATCAAATCACATCTAGATTATTAAGCAAACTGTAGGAAATACATTACGTCATGCAGACAGTGGCCACCCTAAGACGTTGATTCAGAGCATCCCATACGGTGAGTTCCTTTGGGCTCGAAGGAACTGCAGCTCTGATATTGATTATGACAAAGAATGTGACGGTATGGCCATCAGGTTTAGAGATCGTGGTTATACAGTGAAGACCATTCAAGAAGCACGAGATAAAGCAGCTACTTTGAGGCGTGAAGAGATGTTAACTCCCAAAGTGAAGGTTGCTAATGCTAATATCATTAGGTATGGTACTACCTATAGCACAACCTCGCAAAACCGGAAAAGGTGTCTAGGTAGACATTGGAAGATCTTAAAAACAGAGCCCACTTTGAATGAAGTGTTAGCTGAATACCCTAACATTTCATACAGGAAAGGTAATTCACTATGGAATAGGCTGTGTGTCAATGAGATCCCACTAACCAGACAAACCGGATTTAGCAGACAAACAGGTTTATCTATATTTGTATGTCGTGCAAGGCATGCAAGTTTAGTTATGTTATGTTATAAAAGGACTTGTAGAGTGCACAACTACTCTGCAGAGTATCGCAGTGTTTTGTACAAATGTTAAGAAGGTATACTATCCAGTGGCTAACACTAAGAGATTGATAGAGAAACATTAAACTTGTTTCTCTGATTTTTGTGTTTATGTGCCAACATGTCCGTGCTCAAAACATTGTGTGTAGCACCATGTTTCACGCAAAAACACAGATTGTGGAGCATATGCGTGCCATCCAGAAAAAAGATAAAGTATCCACCACTTTGAGGAGGAGCATAAGAGTAACCGTAACCTTCTGCGTTTCTTTTTTATTGAGGGCCTCCCTCAGACCATCAGGGGAGCAATAGGATACGCAGATTATGACAACTGGAATCCAAATACATATTCGAATTAGGTACCAGAGCTCCTCAGGGTCTGAATTCCGAAGAGGAATTGTCATGGTTTTTGTGTGACATAATTCTGATCATTGTTCGTAAAGTCTTAATTATCTTTTCTCTTCCAGTTGCCAACTTGTACCTAGTACCTTGTAAATTTGGGATTGTTTTATATTCAATAGAGATATTCGGTATGTCACTTCAAATATAAATGAGATGTTAGCGTCAGGGCCTCCGATGTCTCATGGTTTTAACTATTTTTAAAATGTTATATTTCACTCTGTGGGTTTACACAACTTTCATCTTTATAAATATTTTTTTTGTATGTGATAGAGCATTGGTCATAAGGGCCTAATTGTGATTATTTTATGCCTTTCTTTACAGGTTGAGAAGCGGTACATGCCTTAAGCTCAACAATGGTATCCCTATGAACTTATGAATTTGGTATGAGTATTGTGAATCATGGAGCTAAGTATGTAGGCCTGAATAACTGTGGGTATAGCACTATACCATTGCCAAAAGATGTATATTGGTTAAACAATAATAAGTTCTTTGGCACACTGTGGCGTGACTGTTAGGGGTTTATTTAAGGCCACAGAATATCCAATGTACTCACCCACTTGGGCATTATTGTTTGTGTGTGGCTATTTGTTCGTTCCCTCCTTATTTGTGTGTGCCTTCTTTTATCTGTGCATACAATCGTTTTGCCGCTGATTGACATTTATCTATTTTATTGCATTTAATATCAATGCATACATAGGATGGGAGTAGACATAGGGATTTAATTGTATCATATACATATGGCTATATCAGTTTATGATGTTTATGAATTGAGGGCATGTACTATCCAATGTGATGCAATTGGTAGTGGCACGTGATATTTGCAATTAGCCATGTATTTAGACATTTTGAACATGGCGATGAAAGCTTATTTTATTAATCATTGTGATTATGAGTGCCAAGAGGGTACTACTAGCGTGGTTCTTTCTACATGTATATGCATATTTGAATGTTGACTGTCCAATGCATTACTTAGATCATTACAAAAAGGGTGAGTTTTTACATCATGGACGTTGCTCTTTTGTAGATCAGTTATCTGTTTTGTTTTACTTACTTTTTCACATTGCACGTAATAATGTAATGAATAGTGATTTCCAAACTCTGTAATTTCACCCGTGATCAAGGCTTTTTTACGCCGATACGCATTGGTACCACAAATAAGTTTACCCCAACCACTATTGGACTGTGCCTTTATTTTGTGGCAAGGCGTGTGCGCCTGCAACCAAGTTGTGCAGTGAACTGGAATATAGGAAAATATCTATATAGTGTATACATACCCCAAGAAGTGGTGTCCTCAACTGCTGGTGCTGATTATATATATAATTTGTAACTGCTCCTTCAAATCACCATTCCTGGATATAAAAGCAGGCACGGACCACGTTTCTGTGCAGAAGTTTTTTTGTTTATTCCCGTTAGTCGGCCATGACGCGTTTCGGTCCTTCCTGGACCTTGATCACATGACAACACTCCCTGGCTTCATCCACCATTTAATATATTTTTTAAAGGGACAGTGCATTGTGCAAAAACAGCGATCTCCACACAGAGTTCATAGACCGTGAAAACATACTTTGTCAACAAAACCAAATCATGTTTTTCATGCTGATGTTTGTTTCTATGTAAATAAATAGAAAACTGTATATATACACACGAGCAAGGCTCAATAATTATATAAATATATAATTTAAGTCAATAAATAAGTACTTCAACTTATAAAAAGACCAATTTGATTATAAAACCTGCTAAAATATCCTATCACGCAGGAAAAAAGTGACGCTGATTGCGACCCTAGCTGTTGCACTGGCAGTGCAACAGCTAGGGTCGCAATCAGCGTCACTTTTTTCCTGCGTCTTTGACATACTGTGAGGGGACGTTTCACAGTGCTGCTTGCACGCATTCATTTGGCAGTCACAGCAAAAAATTAAATCAATACGGGAAGGTGTGCATTCACTATACTTGTATCTTGCTTTGCAAAATATCCTATCAAACATTTGACATTTTAAAACCAATGCAAGATAAAAAATACCATTGCTTTTTTTGTGTTTATAATAATTGCCTAAATGCAAAATCATGATTATTAAGACTGTATGTTTGTCTCGATATAATATCACTCCAGTCTTCGGTGGTCGTCTTGATTTGTGTGGGTGTTTTTTTTCCCTTGACAAAGTGTAAAAATGGTGCTCTAAAGCAGTATTTTACCCCTTAATTGGGATTGGACCTATTGAGTGACCTACATTTGTGCAAAAATCGCAAAGAAATGTTTCCACCCTGTGTATAAAAAGTGCAAAAATATAAACTTTAAAAAAACAAGATTTTGTTGGTTTAAGGTCTGGCGGCAGTCTAAGATAACTATGTTATTTCATCAACTTTGGTTAGTATTTTGTTTGGCATCTCTTCAAGTATATTTCAGTTCTTGTGAAACGGTTATAGAAACATGGTTAATTCTTTTTGTTGAATTGTTATTCGTGTGCAACTTGGTGTGCCTAGAGAGGGGGGAGGAGAGAACTCTTTAAATGCAGGTGTATGGGTCTTCTGTGGTGTTGACCCCCCAGCATCTTGCTGTCAAGATCAATTATATATCTGGTCTCTAGTTTGCGCAGGATGTCCTCCCAATCCCCTCCTCTTCTGTTTTTAGGTACTGAGTCTATGAGGTAGTAGGATAAGAATTTCAAATCGCTATTGTGTTTTTCTTGAAAATGTCTAGCGACTGGATAGGTAGGGTCTTTGTTAGTTATTGCTGGGAGATGTTGCAGTATACGTTTGTTGGCAGGGAGTTTAGTGCTACCCACATATTTGAGTTTGCATGTACATTCAAGAATGTAGATACCATAATCTGTTTTGCAAGGCTCGACATATTTTCATCTCCCGGTCACTGAAGGGTGTCTTGTAGGCTTTCATATTTATACCATATTGGCATGCCTTACAATTTTTACATTTGACCAACCCTTGTCTTTGTGTGAGCCAATTCTGGGTTTCCACTACTTCTGGACTACTTGTGACTAAGGTACTGCTCATAGAAGCAGCCTTCCTGTAAGTTACACCCAATGTTTTAGGTAAAAGCCCTCCTATTATCGGGTCATCAAGCACAATCGGCCAATCGCGTTTAACTATATTTCTGATGGTTTTGTGTTGCAAGTTATATGTGGTGATTAGGCGCAATTGTTCTGCTTTCTTATCTTTTTCCGAATTGCTTGACTCAGTTTTTAAGAGAGTCTCCCTCTCTAACTTCATAGTTTTTGCATCAACTATTTTTTTGGTTGTACCCCCTAGCTAAGAATCTATTTTTACTTTCCAATTGTGCTTTTTGTAAATCAATTGGGTTACTGCAGATGCGTTTAATTCTTAACATTTCACCATAGGGGATACTGTTAACCAAGTGTCTTGGATGGAACATCGTCGAGTGGAGCACGGAGTTTCCTGCTGTTGTCTTTCTAAAAAGTTTTGTTTCTACCTTGTTCTTTACAAAAACCTCCACATCTAAAAAATTGATAGTTTGACTGTCAATTGTTGCCGTGAAACTCAGATTGATTTCATTACTGTTAGTACTCTGGACAAATTCATGGGCTTCACTGATTGAACCATCCCAAACAACAAAAATGTCATCAATGTATCGGAGAAATGCTTTTACATTTTTGTCCATTACTGTCTTGTGTGTTACGTTGAGGACCAGCTCCTCCCACCAGCCCATGTGTAGACAGGCATAACTAGGGGAGAAGCCGGCCCCCATCGCAACACCACGCACTTGTTGAAAAAGAGTTTTATCAAAAAGAAAGACAGTGTTGTTTAGACAAAATTTGGTTAGGTCACTTAACATCATATCATGAGCAGAGAGTCTTGGCTTGCATTTACCAAGGAAAATTTCCAAAGCCCTTATGCCATCGCTAGGTCTTATACTGGTATAAAGCGACACCATCTAGAGACATTAGCTGGTAACCTTCTTTCCATGTAAAATTATTGATTTTTCAAAAAAAGTCACTAGTGTCTCTAATATATGATGGTAAAGAATGCCCAAGTTCCGGTAGAAAGTAATCTATGTATTGGCTGGCGTTTTCCAATAGACTATTTTGTGCCGAGATGATAGGTCAGCCCAGTGGATTTACTATGTCCTTATGAATCTTTGGAATAAAGTAAATGTTTGGTACGGTTGGATTTTCTTTACGAATAAACTTATACTCTTCCATTGTTAAAATTTCCGCACTTTTCCATGCCAGCAATTTCCCATAGAAGTCATCTTGTATTGCTTTTAATGCTCCCCAATTGCTAATTTTGTAGCATTCTCTATCATTGAGTTGTGATAGTGCCTCTTTCATGTATTGCTTTCTGTTCCACAACACAATGTTACCTCATTTATCGGCATTCCTTACAATTACATTTTTGTTGCTTTGTATTTTAGTCATTAACTCCTTGTATTGCCTGTCTTTGGGGTGCCATTTCCTTTGCAATATTTTGTAGTTGACTTTTTTGACTTCGTTAGTTACTTGATCAACGAAAATATGAATGCTGTCTATGGTCATTATGGGATTAAAGGTAGATTTCCTTTTAAAAAGGGTCTTTTTTCTTTCTGGCAAGTCCTCTGTTATTGGTAAGAGAGCTGTTGATGTTGCTTCTCTAGTACTTTGATGGTCCCGTTGTTGATTCATATGGTCTACTGCCTCAGTAGAACTTGTAATTTGTAGTTCCACCAGTGTTTCCAATAGGGTTGAGTATATATATATATATATATATATATATATATATATATATATATATATATATATATATATATATATATATATATATATATATATATTAAAAAATAAGGAATTAGTTACTTACCTGTACACTATAGTTCTCCAGTATTATCTTTCATAGATTCACATGCTTGTATCTTCCCCGTCGTCATGGTGGGAGTTTCACGGTAACAGAATGACCAAAGAAGTATCATAGAGAAGAAAACTGCATAGAAAAGCCCCTAGGGACTGTAGTATTTGGTAACCAGACCTCCTCATTGTTTGGTCCAAATGTCAGCCAATCAGCATTGCTGCCCTGCCCTCACACTCCCCAGCAGAAACTTCCTGCCTCAGATTTCCGGCCCCAAGTGAGAGACCTGGATAAATACCGAGACAATAGGTTCTGCCTGAGAAACGGGGAGGTGGGCGGGCGCATGTGAATCTATGAAAGATAATACTGGAGAACTATAGTGTACAGGTAAGTAACTAATTCCTTCTCCAGTAGTACATCTTTCATAGATTTACATGCTTGTATCAGAGTAGTAAGTAGTACCCACAAAGCCTGCAGCGTTTCCAGGATAGAACCCAGTAGGAAGTTCTGCAGCTGAAATATCGTTAGAACATGATCTGAAAATACACAGGGCAGATAATAGAAAACCATCTATAACAATATCAGATACTACATATAGATAGATATATATATATATATATATATACACATTGTATAGAGTATTAACAAAGAACCAAAGAATACCTTATTGAAATAGCGTTTCAGAACAGCTTGCCCCACTGCCGTGTCCTCTTTCCACGCAGTGTCGAGACAGTAGTGCTTGGTAAATGAATGCACACTCTTCCAAGTCGCCGCTCTGCAGATGTCAGGTAGAGACACTGCTGCAAATAAGGCTATCGATGTCGCCATCTTTCTTGTGGAATGAGCAGTCACTCTGGAATGAAGCGGCTTTCCAGCTTTTTCATGACACTTAATGATAGCCGATGATATCCATCTGGCGATACTCAGTCTTGACAGAGGGAGCCCTTTCCTCTGACCTTCAAATGCAATAAATAACTGTTTAGATTTGCGGAATGTTCTTGTTCGTTCGATGTAGAATTTCAAACATCTAGCGATGTCCAAAGAATGCAGCGCTCTTTCTGCTTCAGATGAGGGATTGTTGAAGAAGGTAGGCAAAATAATTGGCTCATTCAAGTGAAAAGAAGTAGGGACCTTGGGTATAAACGTAGGATTTGTCCGTAGTATAACCCTGTCCTGTCGAAATTGCAGAAAAGGCTCTTCCACTGAAAAGGCTTGAATTTCGCTAACTCTCCTCGCCGAGGTCAGAGCTAGCAGCAGGGCGGTCTTCCAAGAGAGGAATTGTAAGTCTGTCTTGTGTATAGGCTCAAATGGTGGCCTCATAAGCTGCGTCAAGACTGTATTGAGATGCCAGGGTACTGGCGGTCGTAGAATGGGTGGTAAAGCTCTAAAGAGCCCTTTAACAAACTCCTTTATCAGTCTGTGGGACCAGAGAGACGGCTCGTCCGGCATTCTCCTGAATCTTGAAAACGCTGCCAAATGCACCTTCAGCGAGGCATGAGACAGACCTGCTTTTGATAACGACAACAGGTAAGGCAGAATACCTTCTGGGGGTACCATCAATGGATGTAGACTTTGACTAGTACACCAGTGACAGAAGCGTGTCCATTTGGCTCTGTATGTCTTGTTGGTTGACATAGCTCTGGATTGCGAAAGTATTTGTCTGCAGTCTTGTGGAATACTCATGGCTTGAAATTCCCGCTCATGAGGTTCCATGCGGATAATTTTAGCGATGCTAGGTCCGGATGCAGAATTTGTCCGTTGCTCATTGATACGAGGCTCTGGAATGTCGGGAATTGCACCTTGTTGCCTTTCGACATCTGCAGCAGATCTGAAAACCATGCCTGCCTCGGCCAAGCTGGTGCTATCAGAATGACATGACATGGTTCTGATCTCATTTTGTGAATCACTCGTGGTATTAAAGGAATTGGTGGGAACGCGTAAGCAAACATTCCCGTCCAGTCCATGTGAAACGCATCTCCTTTGGAATCCCGCTGAGGGTACCTGGACGCAAACTGATCGCATTTCGAATTGTCCCAGGTTGGGAACAAGTCGAACGTTGGTGTGCCCCATCTTTGGAATACTCTGTGAAGCTGAGTGTCGTTCAGTTCCCACTCGTGCAACACACTTGTGCGACTTAGGACGTCTGCTTGTGTGTTGAGGATGCCCTGTATATGCTGCACCTGAATAGAAATGTTGTGGTTTATCAGCCATTTCCAAATTCTTTGCGCCAGCGGAGAAAGTGGTTTGGATCTTGTGCCTCCTTGCTTCAGAAGATAGAACATAGTCGTGGTGCTGTCTGTCTGAATGAGCACCGACGAGTTCTGTATTCTGGGCAGGAAAGCTTGAAGTCCCAGAAACACCGCTTTGAGCTCCAACATATTTATGTGAAGCTGTGCTTTCCCACTCTGACCAGTGGCCCTGGATCTCCAGCTCCTGGAGGTGCGCACCCCATCCTTGCAACGAAGCGTCCGTCGTCTTGTGAGTTTGAGGTACAAAGTTGAGACCCTGATTCAAGTTCTTCTGAACCTTCCACCATGACATGACCACCTTCATACGTTGAGTGATGGTAATCCGTTCTTCGAAGGTTCCTTTGGACTGAACCCACTGCTCGTCTAGATGTTCCTGCAAGGGTCTCATTCGAAGACGGCAGTTTGGAACCAGTGGGATGCAAGAGGACATCATCCCCAACAAGGATTTGTACATCCGCACAGAAGTGAACCTTTTTGTTTGAAGGGATGTTGCAAGGCTTATTATTTTTCTCATCCTTTCCTCGGATGGGTATGCTTTAGTTTCCTTGGTGCATATCCATGCCCCTAGGAATCGAATACCCTGAGCTGGAATCAGTGAAGACTTTTCCAAGTTGGTCTTTAATCCTAACCGATGGAAAAGGCGTATGCAGCACTGAAGGGACCTTCTCGCTCTTGTGAATGATGGTCCTGTCACCAGCCTATCGTCTAGATATGGGTAAATGCAATGCCCCTTCAACCTTAAGTGGGCCGCCACCGGGGCCATGCATTTGGTAAACACCCTCGAGGCCGATTTGAGGCCAAAAAGCCTAGCCTTTCCAAAGGATCTGCAAGGCCTGAAAAGCCTCTTTTTAGAGCTTTCAGCCATTATGAAAGAAATTAGGTACACACAATACCTTAATCCAGATGAAAAGATAGTAGAAATAAAAGGTCAATAGTTCACTCAGGAACAGCAAACTGAGCAGAGCTCAGGGAGACTCCTTTCTCACACGAAGGCGGTTGGAAATCTGAGGCAGGAAGTTTCTGCTGGGGAGTGTGAGGGCAGGGCAGCAATGCTGATTGGCTGACATTTGGACCAAACAATGAGGTCTGGTTACCAAATACTACAGTCCCTAGGGGCTTTTCTATGCAGTTTTCTTCTCTATGATACTGCTTTGGTCATTCTGTTACCGTGAGACTCCCACCATGACGACGGGGAAGATACAAGCATGTGAATCTATGAAAGATGTAATACTGGAGAAATAAATAATCGCCAACACAGCAAGTCACAAAGTCAGTACACTCTCAGGCATAAAGACACGTCACCCGTCAAAGTGTCAAGGATGTTTAATGCTCGCAATGCGTTTCGCCACACGAAGTGGCTTGATGATGTGACCATGAGTACACTGAATCACCATTTAAAGTCTGCCTCAAAGAAATGAAAACAAACATAGGACTGTACAAGGGTCGTGAGACGTTGTATAGAAATGCAATGGGAAGCAACAGGCGCACCAAAAGAGGATACTAATGGATGACAACACGGTGAATAAAACAATTATCAACCTGTCGAAACGCAGTATAACCATGAGAGTAAATAGGACACTCTGCCTTGGACTATCTTTTTGCCCTTCATACCCCTCGAAATATACTGACAATCGAATTGATATGTTCAAGTTCATTTGTAAGCTCAAACTGACCAAATGGCACAAATTAAAGGGGAATGTAGATAATATGCATGATAGCACGAATGTTGAAATGGATAATTATAATTTTGACATTAATGATATTCGCATTCTCAGTACTGTGGTAGGTCTCGGTATCAATGACAGAGGAAAATAAACATATGTTGTCCACTCAACTGTTATCTGACCTTGATATTGTGACAGATGCCGCTGCTAACACGACATTTAAACCCAAGTCCACTTTCACTCCAACTTTACCTCATGACAATATTGACACGTTTCATGAATGTGTCAATATGAACCTTAATAAACACAGACACAGAAAAAACAAATTTAAACACAAAGATGAATATAATCTCACTTACGTCCAAAGAAATGATTTGAAATACCTTATGGAAGACAACAATATTGTTGTCAGTCCTGCTGACAAGGGTGGGAATATTGTCATTTTAGATCGTGAACAATATATAGAAGAGGCTATGAGTCAGCTTACCAACGGGTCTTTCTATGAGGACTTTCTTTGTGGACTCCGAGAGGTATAATCTCAGTATTACCATCATATGGGAACTTCTAGTAGAATGGAAGGATAGAGGGGTTCTCACAAGGGAAGAGTACTGTTATTTAAAATGTGATTATCCCGTAATTCCAGTACTCTATCTCTTACCCAAAGTTCACAAACATGCCACTAAAACACCAGGCAGGCTAATAGTGTCGTCAAGAGGCAGTCCGTCAGAACGCATGTCCAAATATATTGATCATTTCCTCAGGGATTATGTCAGCACTTTTGACAGTTATGTCGGAGATTTCTTAAACCAAATTGACACTTTGGTATGGGACAATGACTCGATGCTTATAACGCTCGATGTACAGAGCCTTTATACCATTATCGAACATCAGCAGGGACTGGAGGCGTGCAGGCAGTATTTGACCAACAGACACATGAGGTCCTGTGAACATACCACCATCTTACCCAGAATGATGGAGTATTGTTAGAAAACAATATATTTCTTTTCAATGGGAACCTGTACCGCCAGACCAACGGTTCAGCCATGGGATCATGCTTTTCTCCCAGTTTTGCCAATTTATTCAGGGGGAACTGGGAGGAGAAGATACGGGCTGATCCGGGCCTCCAGGAGGACTTCAAAAAGGTATCGATGTGGCTTCGCTACATAGATGACCTTTTCATTGTGTGGAGAGGGTCTCTCGATGAGGCCAACGAGTTTATATGTAGGCTGAATAAGAATGATCGCAACATAGTACTCAGTGGCACCATGAGTACAACTGAAATCGAATACTGAGATGTGAGGGTGGAGATCATGAACAACAAAGTGTACACGTCTCTTCATCGCAAGGCGACCGCAGGCAACAGCATTCTCCATGCCTTATGCAGCAACCCCGACAATCTTAAATGGTCAATTCCTTATGGAGAATTGTTAAGAGCTAAGCGCAACTGCGATTCCAACCTGACATTTTGTAGGGAAAGTGAGGAGATCCTCACCAGATTTAGTGAGAGAGGCTACCCTAACTAGGCCTTAAAGCAAGCCTCTGAGAGAGTGAATAAGATGGAGAGAAAAGACACCCTAATTGAAAAACCCATTGAAAGTGATATAGGGAGAGATATACCCAGGTTGGTCCTCGCCTACAGCTCTGATGCCCAGGCTGTGAAGAAGAACAATTGTTACTTACCTGTAAACAGGTGGTTCTCCAGTATTGGTGTCTTTCATAGATTCACATGCTTGAATATTCCCCGTCGTCGGAGTGGGAGTCCCACGGTAAATAAAATAGCAATAACATACTAATAATATGTATATGTAACACATAATCAGATGAAATACATATTAGAAAACCGGCAGTAAATGCCTAGACATAATTCCTCATAGGAATACATGAACAGAGAAAAAAACACTTGTGACCTATTCCTGTCATTATGTTGGTCCAAACTGTAGCCAATCAGGCGCCAGCAGCCCTCCAAAACCTTCTCCTCAGAGCTCAGCACCTCAGATTTTCGTAGCACAAGAGTGACCACAGAGTCTATGAGGAGAAGAGAGCCTCTGAGGGGAGGAAGGGTGGGTCGCATGTGAATCTATGAACGACACCAATACTGGAGAACCACCTGTTTACAGGTAAGTAACAATTGTTCTTCTCCAGTATTAGGGTGCCTTTCATAGATTCACATGCTTGAATATGGAATAGAAAGCAGTAATATCCGAAGAAAACTTCCCATAATGGAGGAGGGAAGACAGAGGCTCACCTTATTGAAAAAGAGTGCGAAGCACAGCCTGTCCCACTGCAGTGTCTGCTTCGTTGATGGCACCCAGGCAGTAGTGTTTCATAAACGTGTGCCTGCTTGACCATGTGGCTGCTGTGCAGATCTGATGCAGCGGCACACCGGCAAAGAGGGCAGTTGAAGACGACATCGCCCTGGTAAAATGGGCCCTCACTGCAGACTGTAGAGGCTTGCCTGCCTGTTGATGGCAGAAAACGATGGCCGAGGAAACCCAACGAGCAATTGTAGGTTCGGGAACTGGACGCCCGTTGTGGAAACGTCCAGAAGCTATGAAGATGGCAAAAGTCAGCAGCTGCAGAAATCCATCTAACGATGGTTTGTTTAGACACTGCTTGTCCTTGCCGTATCTTTCCATAGGCAATAAACAGTTGATCAGATATGAGAATGACAGAGGTCCTTTGCAAATAGAATTTTAAACAACTTCTGATGGCAAGGGTATGTAATGCCCTCTCCGCAAAGGATTGCGGATTAGGAAAAACCAAAGGCACCTTGGGCATAAACCTTGGGTTTGTAGGTAGCACCACAGAATTGGACGTGAATTGTAAGAATGGTGAATTGATGTTGAAAGCCTGAACATCACTGACTCTTCTAGATGAAGTTAATGCTAGCAAAAGAGAAACTCTCTATGTTAAGAATTTGAAATACACCCTAAAATTGGCTCAAATGGGTGGCACATGAGCTGCGCTAATACTACATTAAAAATGCCATGATGGAGGCAGATGACGTACAGGAGGAAACATTCTGAATAGTCCCTTAAAGAACTGTTGTATTCTTGAAGAATAAAGAGAGATGGACCCATCCTGACGTTACCTTGAAATGGCTGCCAAAAAGACCTTAAACGTTGCATGAGAAGCCCGATTTTGCCAAGTGCAAGAAAAAAGGTAATGTATATCTGGTCCAGAGGTTGCATAAAATGGGTGAACCCCAGCAGATTAACACCAAATGCAGATTCTTTTCCATTACAGTCTGTACGTCTTTATTTTAGTAGGTGCTCTCGCGGAAGCCAGTACCTCCTTACAATCCGCCGAGATAGCCCGATGAGCTAATTCAAGGTGCTCAGACGCCAAGCTGCTAATTTTAGAGAAGCCGGATCCGGATGGCAAATTTGACCATTCTGAAAGGAGAGGATATTCGGTATTGGTCGAAACTGTATTGGATCGTACTCTGAGAGGAGAAGAAGTTTGGTGAACCAGTATTGGCGAGGCCACCTGGGGGCGAAGAGAATCAAGCTACACGGCTCTTTCTTCATCTTCCGGAGAACTCTCGGAACCAACGGTATCGGAGGAAAAGCGTAAGCATATATTTGAGACCAGTTTATCGAAAATGCCTTCCCCTGCGAGTCCCCGTGGGGATGCCAGCTTGCAAAGAAAACAGGCATTTGCTGTTCTTTTCTGTCGCAAAGAGGTCCAGATCGGGGTGACCCCACTGCTGGAAGATTCGATCCGCCGTTGGCTGATGCAGTTCCTATTCGTGGTTGGACACCATGGACATGCCAAAGGGTGTCCGCCAGCACATGTTTAACTCACGGCACATGAACAGCCAAGAGATTGATCCTTTGTCGTATCGCCCAAGCCCATATCTCTTGGGCTTCCTGAGATAGAAGAACCAACCTCGTTCTTCCCTGTTTGTTTGAGTAATGCATACTTGAAGTATTGTCTGTGCGAACCAATACTGTGGACCCTAGAATAATTGTACGAGAGGTTTTGAGGGCTAAGAAGATGGCACCTAGCTCTAGCAGATTGATGTACCAAGCCTTTTGTTGCGGGTTCCATCTCTCACTGACCTTCAGCCCTTGAAGAGATGCTCCCCAACCCTCGAGGGATGCGTCTGTGGCGATTGTGTAATTTGGCGCTTCTTGAAGGAAACGCACACCCCTTCTACAAATTTCTTTCTTGGACCCACCAAACACAACGGCCTCTTGCATTCGAGGAGTGATTTGAATGAGATCTTCGATTGAACTGGAAACCTGTAACCACTGCTTGTCTAGCTCCTCTAGCAATTATCTCATGTGCAATC
Organism: Lissotriton helveticus; assembly: GCF_964261635.1. Taxonomy (NCBI): domain Eukaryota; kingdom Metazoa; phylum Chordata; class Amphibia; order Caudata; family Salamandridae; genus Lissotriton; species Lissotriton helveticus. The sequence goes on along the minus strand of NC_136073.1, from coordinate 59,948,929 downwards.
TGTAGTTGGGAACCAACGGGATGCAGGTGGAGGCTGAGGCCAGGAATGACTGAGGATCTACTGAAACAGACTTTTTCGTACGTAGAAGAAACCACCAAGTGGGAGTTGCAGGCCCATCGTTCGTGTGAGACAAACACCTTTGCTAGGTTTGTATTGATTGATGCTCCGAGAAACTTTCATATCGGAGCTAGTACTAGTTGGTACTGGTCATGATTTATTGAAAACCAGGTTTAAAAACAGTGGCTGACAAGTCTGGGTGTGCTGGACTGCCTGTAAATAAGAGCGAGCCCTGATTATACAGTTGTCTCAGTAGTGATAATTTGTATGCCTTGCAGACGTAGATAGGCTGCCACTGGCGCCAGGATCTACGTAAAGACACGTGAAGCGGACCCAAGTCCAAAAGGTAGGACTTTAATTGAAAATGTTTTGTACCTATTTGTGACGGGGTGGCGGATGCTGGGGATAAGGAAGATGTTGTACCGCCGAGCTGGTGGTCTGCTCTGCCACTGACCCCCCTCTCTGTTGTCCCTGCACAGACTAATGCCTCAGCTGATGTGCCTCCTGACTGGTGGACTGCCATGCCGAGGACTCCTTCACCCGTTGTACAGACTCTCGTTGAGAGACAGGAGGTTTGGGAAGCGACGGAACTCGACTGCCTTTGGAACTTCACACCGATAAAGGAAAGCGGTCCCTTTAACTCAGGACCGCGGGACAGCGAAGCCACGCCCCTTACGTGCGTGGAAGAGACAAAACCAGGAAGTGAGAGGGAGACGACGGACGGCGATTCCCTGGAGGCGGAAGGAGTTTACGAGTGGAGACGCAGAACTACGGAGTCGAGAAACAGAAGGAGAGAAGAAGACGGAGCGAACCCAGCTGACCTCGTCAAGCCAGGAGGCCACCGATTTGGCGCACCGCCCTGCCACGGTCCCACGGGAGGAGCGTGGCTGGACAAGGTACGGGGTGCTGTGGCGGGCTGGGTGGGGCGGAGTGACCCGACAAAGCCTCGAGACCCAGTGTAAATTTTGTACAGTCTGTTAGTCCCTCCCCTCACGAGCACTACGTACGGCTGTAGATAATTGAGCACTTGGTTTCCCTCACTCCCTGGCCCCTGCGAGTCCATCACGGACGCCCCAGTGACCGTTCCTTTCTCTCTTTTCTTTTACCGGGACATCTCTGGACGAGGTCAAGAGCCTGGACTACAGGGAGACGACATCCCCTACCGCAACCCGGAGAGGGAACTACTCGACCCGCCTACGACCCCGCTTCATACTGGATTCCTCAGTCTTCACAAGAGGTGTCAAGACGGAGACCTCTGAATTCGCAAGACTGAGAACGGCCACTAAAAGGCGCAAAGCATATTTGAAAATAAAACCATCCCTTAGAGCACTATTCCCTGACTCCGCCTCTTTGGATCCGACCCCCATTATTGTTGACACACCCTCCCCTGGGCTCCCCGACACTGCCCCTTTACACTATTGTAAAGCGTAGCCACTTCCTGTGCTTAGGAAGGATTGGCACATGAAAATAGACATCCTGGAGGTTGAGAGTAGTTATAAAGTCGTTCTGGCATAAGAACTTTAGGACTTTGAGGTACAACATTTGTAAAGTTTGCACAAAGATCTAAAATCATGTGCTACTTTCCTGATGTGCTTGTTGATGAGGAACTGAGAGTAAACCCTAACACTGTTGGATATTCGGAACCACTCTGACGGTCCCTGTTTGTATCCATATAGACACTTAAGCAAACTACTCCCGTAGATGAGAAGGTGGAGGTCCCTTTGGAGGTGTAGAAAGAGGGAAATTTGAAAAATTCTAGTATGCCCTTGGGCATGACGAGTAAAAACCCCAACGGTCCTCTGTCACCTTTGACCAATTGGAATAAAAGGGAGATATTAGACCTCCGACGTTTTTGGAGGGAATAAAGGTGGATTCAAGGTAGTCCATTGTTTCTTAGAAGAGTTGCCTCGGCTGTACGATCATTTTCTATGTAGGACCTGTTGGTACTTTGCCCATGTGACTGCGTTTGATTTGAGTAACGCAGTTGGTTCTGATTGTAGGAGCCAATACTGGATGGTACTCCCTTGAAAAAAGGACGTGGGTCTACGTCCTCGGCACCACGAAAAGGCTGCAATTCTATATCCAGAGGGTGCGGGCAGTATCTGTGTTCTTTAAGATGGTCTGCAGCGCCTCATCAACATGCTGGCCAGAAGGGATCCTCAAGCAAAAGGCAAGTGAAGTATGGAAGTCTGAACCTCCTTGCGAAAGACGTAGCATTGAAGCAAAAATGTCTTTGCCAGACTGCTCCTATTGCGATCTGTCGAAAGCCTGTACACGCAATGTCCGCTGCACAGTGTATCATTTCTGATGCGCTTCTCTCTCTCTTTCCCCCTCCTGCAAGATCTTCAAAGCGTGAGGCTTGGAGGATTCTGGAATAAGTTCTACTAGCGCCAACATGTCAAGAGCACATCTGGCGGCATACCTGCCCAACTGGCTTGCAAGATAATCGCTGTGCCGCCTGAGCAATGACTGAGTCAGGGTAGGCTGAGAGACTAGAAAAACAGGTGAATAGTGGGGAGCTTCACATTTCTTGTCGAGGCGTGGAAAAAACGCCGGCACAGAGTTTGGCCTCCGCATGAGTTTAACACCTTCTTTCTAAATAAAGTCTATGATAGGGACTGAACGAACTTGTTCCTGTGGTTTCCCCAGGACGAGGGGAAAGGGGAAAACGATTCGCCGCTCTTTTCATAAGGAGGGGAAAAACCTCCAATATACACCGAAGGTGAATGCAATAGAACTCCAGTTGCAAGAGAAGACGTATTCCCGCCCCGGTACAGGGCGTGGTAGCCTTGTTGTCAGAAATACATAATTCTGATCTGAAGAAAAAACATGCTCATACGGCTATGTGCTGTCCAAGAAGAATAATGGCGGAAGTAAAAAGCCTTCACGCCCCCACGTGGATGTAGCGGAAAGCTGCAGTCGACGAAATAAATAGTCTACAAAAGCACTGTGCATAAAAGTCAACAGTGTGTGAAACCAACTGTCAACGAGCTCAACCGCCGATGAATCCAACAGTTGACAGGGTCATCCGTCAACGGGCTCAACCGCCGATGAATCCAACAGTTGACATGGTCATCCGTCAACGGGCTCAACCGCCGATGAATCCAACAGTTGACAGGGTCATCCGTCAACGGGCTCAACCGCCAATGAATCCAACAGTTGACACGGTCATCTGTCAACGAAGTCAACTGGCGTCGAAGCTGAATGTTGACGAAGCTTTCCGTCTACGGAGCTCACCGTCTATGGGGCTCACCGTCTACGGGGCTGACCGTCTACGGGGCCCACCGTCTACGGGGCCCACCGTCTACGGGGCCCACCGTCTACGGGGCCCACCGTCTACCGGGCCCACCGTCTACGGGGCCCACCGTCGACAAGCCTACCATCGACGAGGCCACCGTCAAAGAAATTTTCCATCGACGAAAACTCCCAGTGGTCGACGAGCCTTCAGTCGACAAGAGGGCACTGTCCTCACTGTCGTCGACGAATGCCTGGAGGCATTGTTGTTGTAGAGCACCAGTGACGGCAGAGATTGTCGTCAGAGAGTACATCGACCGTATCGTCGACAAGCTGGCACATGTTCACGTAGAAAAGTGCGCAGAGTGAGTCTAGACGCCTGAGAGTAAATCTCGTGGGCGTAAATGTGGGAGGCACAGACTCAAAGAAGGCCAGAGACCCCTTAATTGTGATGTTACTTCAGCTGGTGAAGTAGAGGAGAAGCATCACTTAAAACCTTAATGCAGGACAAACAAAAAAATCCTCCCACATCAGAAGGGGGGTATAGTCTAAGCACAAGAACAACCCCTTCTCCACCTACCATGTCAGAGACAGGCAGAGTGCTGGTCCATATACTCTTCATGAGGGTTCACAGGAAAAGGACTCAGCTTCCCATTAAGAGACGCAGGGTCTGAAGGTAAACTTCATGTAAGAAGACATTACAAAACTGTGATATTATGAAGGAAAAAGTGAAGAAAAATGAAGAAAATTGAAGAAAACTGAGCAGAGCTCAGGGAGACTCCCTTCACACGACGTGCGGTAGAAAATCTGAGGTGCTGAGCTCTGAGGAGAAGGTTCTGGAGGGCTGCTGGCGCCTGATTGGCTACAGTTTGGACCAACATAATGACAGGAATAGGCTACAATTGTTTTTTTCTCTGTTCATGCATTCCTATGAGGAATTTTGTCTAGGCATTTACTGCCTGTTTTCTAATATGTATTTCATCTGTTATGTGTTACATATACATATTATTAGTATGTTATTGCTATTTTATTTACCGTGGGACTCCCACTCCGACGACGGGAAATATTCAAGCATGTGAATCTATGAAAGACACCCTAATACTGGAGAAAATCATTATCAGACACTGGGAGATGTTGAAATCAGACAATGTGATAGGCACAATCCTCCCTGAGAGACCCAATATCACTTACCGGTGTAGCGGTAACAACAGAGATATGCTAGTTCACAGTGATATCACGTCTTACATTCCAACTAACTTACAAGGACTAGAGGGATTTTTTCCTTGTGGCCACTGTAAGACTTGTGCTAACAGTAAAAGCACTAAACAGGTGTTACAATGGAGTTACCAGGACCATCACTCAGTTTCTTAAATGCAGTTCGACCTTTGTGGTCTATGCTATAATCTGTACCTGTAACAAGTGGTATATTGGGAGTACCACTTGTATGGCCAAAAAACGTGTTCTTGAGCACTTACGAGCCATTAGTAATTTTGACCCCAAGTACCCTGTGGCGCGCCATTTTAGGGAACAGCACTTTTCTAACAATAAAGAGCTGAGTTACCTCATTCTCGAAAAAATTGTTAAACCAAGAGGAGGTAACAGGGTGCTGGCATTGAGAAAGAGGGAGTCAAGACTGATCATTGACTTCCAAACTAAGGCACCGGGGGGACTCACCCAAGAGGAATAGTTAGCAGTTCATCTTAAAGAATAAGGGCTTTTTCATTGCCGCAGTGAAGCATCTCTTTTGCTTTAAACCATGTCATTCGACATATCTGCAGCATTGTTTGTTCTCGCCCATTCCTTTGTAGCTACCAGACACATTTCCTGATAGAGAGTTTAACAGGTTTTGTGCCACGATAACAGTGCTCCTCACTATTCCGTCTTGTTTTTATCCAATTTTTATTGTAGGAGTAACCATTTGCAATATGTTTTTTTGTAGGAGGGAACGTTCATTGTTATTTTGCACTTACTTTTCACCAATTGTAGGACTACTGACAAGGTATCTGTGTTTTGGGGTGTTGTCCTGTCTCCTCCGAGCTCAAACTCTGGCACTTGCCATGAATTTTAGTGTGCTGATATGGTTTCTGGTGACCGGGGCAAGGCTTCTCTGTGTGTTAACCTTGCATACATTTATATGGCACTTGCCTAGTATGACACATGTGTGCTACATTTATGTCGTCCCCTTTATTTCCATTTGTGTTCGACACATTCTGCCGTACATTACCGACCACATCAGCAACTGTTGCATTTAACTTTATCAACACACAAATGCACACTCACACGTTTTGCGGTGTCTGTGATGGGGGCGGCAACAGGGGCGGATACCAGGATGACGGGCCACCCGGATGTTATCGGGCGATTGTGCATGATTGCATATGTTATATTTTCCCATGTTCTCCCCGGTACAGGACAGTATTGAGCAGTACAATATTGTTCCATTTGCAGGTGCAGAGACCGGTACCGTAAAAAGGTACATTTTAGAAACGTAAATGTGAAACAACAATGTATGGCAATAAGTGTTTTTTTTCATAAGCGTATTATGCAAGGATTCATTTTGTATGTTTATTATCATGTATACATAACCACACGTTTCTTGAGGAGAAATTTAAATGCATTTCTATACAACGTCTCACGGCCCATGTACAGTCCTATGTTTATTTTAATTTCTTTGAGGCAGACTTTAAATGGTGATTCAGTGTACTCATGTTCACATGATCAAGCCACTTCGTGTGGTGAAACGCGTTGTGAGCATTAAACATGCTTGACACTTTGAACGGGTGCCGTGTCTTCATGCCTGAGTGTGTAGTGACTTGCTGTGTTGGTGATTATTGATTTTCCGGTTTTCTCTGCCGGAGTGTACACCACTTTCCACGGGTCCAAGGAGGTCCAGAAGGAGGGGGGGGGGGCGTGGTGTGGGTGTGGGTGTGTGTGTGTGTGTGTGTGTGTGCGTGTGAGTGAGCTGATTTGCACAAATGATAAATGAAATTGAGTATATCAAACCATGAATTGTACATTTTAGGTACAAAAGAAAGGGTTTTTTATGATATTTATATGTATATATTTATTTATTTGTGGATATTTGCACATTGACGGCCTTTTTTGCACAGAGGATTCTGACATGAAAAAACTTATAAATTGTTTTTTTAATGTGAGGGTTAGGTGGTCGGTGATGAATATTTAAACATTATGTGTATTATTGAATGTGTCACCCTTGTGAGTCGATAATACTGAGGCAAGGCAGTAGTATGTTTTCTATATCTACAGGCCCGAGGGTCAGGTGATCTGTATGTACACGAATAAATTAAAGTGATAGGCTAACCATGTCATGTGATCAAGGGCCTGAAACGCGTCATGGCGGAGAGATAAGCACACAAATAAAAACTGCAAATCTACCTGAATGGGTCCGGTTCGTTTTTTATCCTGGTGATAGAGGATGATTTAACGGAGGAGTTCTTGGAATAAGTCTACACCGTGATGCTTCTTGGTGTATAACGGACCCCTCCTAGCGTTCTGGGTGAAGCGGAAGGAAGCCAGCTCCCGGTGACCCAGAAGCATCTACTGCTTTGTTAGGAGGAACTGCTTCAAACCCCCGGCCAGCAACATCCACCCGGAGTCAGTAACCTGAGGTAACGGGATCTCACGGCTGTGATTGAGCCTTTACCAGAAGCAGGAACTGGCCCCAGCGAGTGATTGCGGTGAAAGTCGTGCCGGTGCAGGAGTAAGGCCAGCGAGACGAGCAGTACCACTGAGGGGAAGGAGCTCGTTTTTGAGTGGGTGCTACACATTCAAAAGTGCAGAACGATGGCCGCCAAGGACGTGGTTAGGAACGGTGAGGAAGCGGCAATCAATATGTTCGATGACTCCCCCATAGCGGATGCTCAGTTGTTAAGACACGCCACACAAATAGAAACTGGGGGAAGTAAGATTAAGGACATTTTTAAGCAACTGGAAAAAGCCATGCGGACGGAGCAAGCCAAGTGGTGGGAGAAGAAATCCCTCTCCCGTTATTTGGAGGTGGGGCGTATTCCACGTGGCCTGCGGATCCTGCTGGCCCCCAGTTTCGAAAATCCTGACCCCAACATGCTGCAAGAGTGGACACAATGCAATAGTCGACTAGAATGGTCCAGGTTGCAAATACTAATAAAATATGCCGAAAGTGATGGGGCAAGTCTCCAGAAGAAAATAATGGATTTGGAGGAACAGCGTAAAAGTTTAAATGAGCCAGCTCAAGAGAAAAAATACAGGGAAGAAATGATGGTGAGGCTTGCCAAGGAGGAGTAAGAGGCCTCAAAGAGGTCCACTATATTATGCAACGTGCCCGAGTTGCGGTTGTGTATGAGTATAAAGGGGCTTGATTTCAGCATTTTTATTGCCGACCTTCTGCCATCGTGTGTGCTGCCGCCGCCGCCGACCGGATGCCTTCTACCTACCACTACGCAAGGTATGCCTAAGCCTGTAACCGTGCTCCGCTGTTTACTCCCCTTAGTTGCCTGAAACTTTAATTAACAACTTATGCTCTTCATATAGAGAGTGTATTCCGGCATTTAGACAGGGCCTAAACGATATAGTCTCGATCGTTTTTAGACCCGTCAACTTGTTTCTTTTTATAGATTGCATCCCCCCTGCTTCTATCTATCTACGAAGAAAACCCCTCGTCTATAATAAACGTTACTGCGGAAACCGTTCCGAGGGGGAAAAGACCTTTCACTAGGTAAGGACGCCTGCGTGTATTTCAGCTATGTTACAAACCCGGGGCCCGTTTATGAGACCACCTAACCAATATATTCCAGCCAGTAAGCCGCTTGATTTCTTTTCCAGGTTTTGCAACTGCGATCTACCGGCCGGCTGAGAGTGTGCACACTAGAATTAAAAAACGGAACCCACCCACGGAACTGTTTCCTTTTCTACCAGGTACTCATCTCCCCTTTGATATTTTTGGACCGTAACATCCTTTTGAAGGACCCTTATTACGCGAGTTTAGATCATTTATTTTCATTCCCTTCCTCCTCAGGGAACTATCAGCCTCGTCTCTTTGTCGCCTATATCAGCTTCAGTTCCCCTATCCGCCTCTGGGTGCATCATTCTATTTTTCACAGGTATGAATTGACTTCCACAAACAAAGGGCCCCTGCCTATGTGCACAATATAAAAATGATGTCAGGGGAGAGCGCTCTTGGTGTTCTAACACCATTATTATTCGATTTTCCCTAGGTCTTATAGACTGTGTTGCTCCGACACACCGATGTTAGCAAAGAAAACCTACCTGTGAATCAGAATATTGCCCCTCCTGAAGTTAACCTAGCCCCTTAGTAACAGGTAAAATATTCGCCATGGCAGCTATAGTGACTTTCAAACTTTACTCTCTGCTTGTTGTTTTGTACCCTCGGTCAATATATTGTCCTGTACCTAATTTGTTATTCATGTTCACCTGAAATATGTACATAGTCGTATGTTGTCCTATAAGTTTAATTGTTGTTTGTAGGCCTACTCAATGTTGGACTAACTGGATGTCATTACCCTTAGTTGTCATTAATTATCCTATTCTGATGTGCCCTGAACCCCTGTAAGGATGTTTTCTGAAATTATGTTTTTAATATATGGTTTACACAGATTATTCACCTTCTTTGTGGCTCCATCTCCTCCTCTTCACTTTGCCCTGATGAAGGTGTAGCCCCGGACGGGGCCTCACACCGAAACGCGCGTTGGCGTCTGTTCCTATCCTGGAACTTACAGGACCAACCCGGATACCCAACCATCGGTCCCCATTTCATCAAGAGCCATCCCTGCATTGTGTTGTGTGATGCATGAATGTTTATGTATGTGTGTAGGTGGTATGTAAGTGTGGAGTAAGAGCCACTGTTAATTTGGTGCAGCTGTTTTTTTTATCTTTACACCTATTTATTCATTGAATTGTTTCAATCTATTTACGAGAAAAATGAACTTTAAAATAAAAACAAATTTTGATAAATCTGAGTAAATGTATTTGTAAAATGTTCCTTGTGGGTTCAGGGCACGTTGCATAATATAGTGGACCTCTTTGAGGCCTCTTACTAGACCATATAGGGCAGGTGTCCCTCCCTTGTTTGATCTTTATTGTCACCGTCTACCTGCCTTTAATTGATGTGGGGTCCCCCTTCGGTTTGAAGTTGCCAAGGAGGAGGATATTATTAAAAAAAGAAAAACATTTAAATTCCAGCAGGATAAGCTTGATTACCAAAACGGGCGTATTTTCACGTTCCCACGGAAGTATGACCCTCCAAGAGTAATATCCACTCCCCAAACAACAATGGTGGCATCAAACATGGCAAATACAACCAAGTCTTCTACAGACTTGAGCTCCATGCCTACCAGTGATTCAGAGAACGAACAGCAAGCGATGAGCAACGCGTTGGGGTTTACAAAACGGTTGTTAGCCCAGGGAGTGGATTGCCTAAGGCACAACCGCAAACAAACACTAAGATCCCATACTACAGGCTCCAAGCAAACCAAAGGCACAACCTCAAACGTAAGTGGCGAAGGCAATGCAGGACAGCAAAACAACACGGCAAACCAAGCGCCGAGGAGGAGAAATCAGAAGAGATGAAACCGCCGATAACAACACAAGTACGGAATGCAATGACAGTCATTAATTTAACAGACATGCATCCAAGTGTGGGGGAAATTAACACGCTTTCGTTGGGTTTAACATATTGCCCACCCAGTACTTACAACTATGCACGAACAGTATGTTAGAAAATTAAAATTAAGAAAACTTTATCCTCTTAATAAGAACAAACTGCGGGAAACAACTACCAGCGGTAACACAGGGGGAGTGAACTCATTGCCAATTTCAGCAGGAGACTATGAGCTCCATTGTGATCTACGAGAGTTGCATAGGGAGGGCGCCACGGATGACACCTTAGATGATGACAGCCCTCTGAGAACTAATGCCCCGAGACTAACACATTTTAGACCGAAGTCAAAATTCAATCCCGTATTGGTCCATGATAACATTGATGTTTTTAATGAACTGGTAACGGCTGAATTTAAAGATCTACATAAGGCATCAGTGATTAAAGACAATAAAAATCGGAAACGCAACAGTGCCTATGGGAGATTGATGAAAAAATTACAGAGTAACAAAGTGATCGTCAAACAATCGGACAAGGGGGGCAATATTGTCCTCTGGCCTAGGCATCTTTATTTGGAAGAGGCTTTAAAACAGCTCAATGACAGACAATGTTACTGTAGGAGTGACTGGCAAACTGCAAAGACAGCGTGGAAGGATTTCAACTCCAAACTATATACTTGGAAAAGTAAAGGGCTGTTAAGTGGAGACGAACTAAAATTTTTGAAAACAAATTACCCCGTCATTCCGGTATTTTACATGATCCCTAAAGTGCGCAAAGATCTGATCAAGCCGCCGGGGAGGCCAATTATTTCGGCCAGACAGGGAACATTTGAAAACACCTCCAGATACATAGATCACTTTCTCCAGGAACATGTAACGGCTTTGCCCTCTTACTTGAGAGACACGGGGGATTTTCTGGAGAAGATCAAAACAATAGTGTGGCAGGAGAACTATTTACTAGTCACACTGGATGTGACTGCACTTTACACGAGTATCAACCACGGGGATGGTTTGCGGGCAGTAAGACATTTCTTTCGTAACAGACCAATCTGCATGTTAGAACACAATGCAATGCTCAGTGATATGATAGAGATTTGCCTCACTAGCAATTTCTTTTTGTTTCAAAACCAAGTTTTTCAGCAATTGCGAGGAGTTGCGATGGGGGCCTGCTTCTCCCCTAGCTACGCGTGCTTGTACATGGGGCTATGGGAGGAGCAGGTCCTAGGAACTGCCTATGCTGATGTAATGATGAACAATAGTGTCATGGCATAGGTTTATTGACGACCTTTTTATAGTTTGGAGGGGGTCGGTCAGTGAGGCAGAGAAATTCATTACTGATATCAATGTAAATGATTTGAACTTAAGTTTCACTGGGCAGATCAGTAGCAAGACAGTTAACTTCCTGGATGTTGAAGTGTATATTGAGGGAGCTAAGTTGCAGACTAAGTTGCACCGTAAGGAGACCGCGGGCAATACATTCTTGCACGCATCCAGTCATCATCCAGCGCACCTGATCCGAAGCATCCCATACGGTGAGATGCTGAGGATCAGGAGAATCTGCAGCACAGAGGAATCATGTTTACTAGCGCAAACAGGCAGCAAAGAGAGGTTCTTGGAGAGAGGCTATTCGGTGTCAGTAGTGGAAAAAGCCATGATGAGGGCCAACAAGCAGAGCACCCATCAAGACCCAGAGGGTAAAACAGGGACAACTCAGGACATGGGAAGTAGCGAAACGGGCCAGCCCAGGCTAATAACAGCTTATAGCCGATAAGCAGCTGCAAAAAATCATACGAAAAAAGTGGCCCATAATAAAGGGGGACCCTGTAATTGGTAGATCGCTTGCAGACAGACCGGCAATAACATATAGCTGTGCGAGATCAATGAGTGACATGCTGGTGAAAAGTAGCCCAGAGGTGGTAATTATCACCTGGCTACAAAGCAGCAAAGGGTTAATAAAATGCGCAAGTTGTAATGCGTGCAGGATGGGGAAAAATAAAACAGCATATATGACCCCGTTCAGTGAAACACCTGTACCAATCACCAAGAAGATCACATGCAAGTCTGAATTATGTCATGTATGTGCTGGAGTGTGCGTGTGGCCTGCAGTATGTGGGTAGCACCAAGCTGCAGGTCCACAAGCGCATACTCCAGCACATACGGGCGGTCAGCAATGGTGATGAGGCTTACCCGGTGGCGAGACACATCAACTCACGTCACAATGGAGATCTAGGGTGTCTCAGCTATTTTGCCATAGATATGGTCCCACCGTTACGTGGAGGGGTGACAGGGAGGCCCGCCTGAGAGTCCTAGAAACGAGGTACATCATAGAGCTTAATTCAAAGACACCGAATGGGTTAAATGCCACAGAAGACCTCTACACGTGCCTGTAAAAATCGAGCTGAACTGAGCAAACTTACAGGGCTCATGTAATAAGAGTCAGAAATCTGGTAAAGGGAGTCATCAGAATATAAGATTGTCGTTTGGAAGAACATGAATACAACTAGATGTTGTTGTTTTTTAAACCAATTTCACTGGGTGAAGGAGGGGCACAAATTGGGGGGGTTTCCCCACCTTTGATGTTTTTCCAACAATGGTGTACTAAGAGCTGACCACAGGACAAAGGGCAGTGTAGACGCAGTTGTCTCAGTATCAGATTATCAACAAGCCCACTTGGGCATAATTACAACAGACCACCTCTAAACCCCCAACCGCTTACAAATGTCTTCAGTTATCCGAATGCGAATTTTGCACATAATGAATTTGCACAAATGATAAATGAAATTGAGTATATCAAACCATGAATTGTACATTTTAGGTACAAAAGAAAGGGTTTTTTATGATATTTATATGTATATATTTATTTATTTGCGGATATTTGCACATTGACGGCCTTTTTTGCACAGAGGATTCCGACATGAAAAAAACGTATAAATTGTTTTTTAATGTGGGGGTTAGGTGGTGGGTGATGAATATTTAAACATTGTGTATTATTGAATGTGTCACTCTTGCGAGTCGATAATACTGAGGCAAGGCAGTAGTATGTTTTCTATGTCTACAGGCCCGAGGGTCAGGTGATCTGTATGCACACGAATACATTAAGGTGATAGGCTAACCATGTCATGTGATCAAGGGCTCAAGGGCCCGAAACGCGTCATGGCGGAGAGATAAGCACACAAATAAAAACTGCAAATCTACCTGAATGGGTCCGGTTAGTTTTTTATCCTGGTGATAGAGGATGATTTATCGGAGTATATAAACCTATATATACATAAATAGAATAGGAATTGAAGATGATTATAAATAGAAAATCATGTTCTGTTATGAAGCAGGAAATTGTGTAGTAAAACATATTTCATGACTGTGGGAATCTTTTGTTGAATTAAACACTGTTCCAACATGGCGACTCGGAAAGTTTCGAGAAAAATGGGCGAAGTAAACTGCGTAGTCCTCTCTCTATTGTATTGCACTATATCACGTAACATTTTGTAATGACAGCTGACCCGTGACCAAGGAACCGGCTGGTTCCGAAACGCGTCGGGTGTTTGCCACTGCTTTTTAAAGAATAAATTGCTTCCTAAAAAATTGGGGCTCGGCGTTTTTCTTATGAAGTCATAAGGCTATTGTGCTGGAAATACGAAGGCTCGCAACCTAGCCGGAAGCCCGCCGTCGCAAGGAGGCAGAGTTAAACTTTGCGAAGGAGATTTGTTTATTTAAAAAGGAAAATCTCTGCCCGCTAACTTTCAGCCCCCACTTGTCCGCGTGGAGAGGGTCAGCACGCCTGGATACGAGACGCACTCCAAGATTTTCCGGGGGTCGGGGACCTCTGGAATACGAGTGTAGAGGCTCGGCGAAGGAACCCGATTTCTCTGTCGGAGCGGTGGGAATTGGTTTGGAAGCTGACGGAAGCAGTGTGACGGGCTCGTCACGAACTGCAAAGCAACAGATAATTAAGGAAGATCTTGGGAACCCGGGAGTGGGGCTCTCATAAAAGCAAAAATGTTGGCAAATAGAGGAGCAACACGGCGAGAAGCAGCGGAGCTGCTATTTGTATCGAAATCAAGGTACAGCCACTACCACAATGGGCTCTGGCACAGAGGAGTCACAAAGTAAAAGGCAATTATGGGATAAGCTTTGGAAGATAACAAAAACGGAACAGGCAAAATGGTGGGAGGCAACGGCCCTACAGAAGTATATAGACTGTGGCCGAGTTCCCAGGGGGCTTAGGATCTTTACAACTCCCACTTTTCAGGATCCAGATCCGGAACTGATTGAAGAGTGGACACAGAATAATCATGAGTGTTCCACTATAATGCTAAAACTACTGGTGAAATACGCTGCGAGAGATACAGAACGACTCGCGGTGGAAATAGAAAAATTGTCTGATTAATTAAAAGACAAATGCACCACAATAGAGTTTGATACCGAAATGCGAAAATTGAAAACCCATTTGGATAAAGCAGAAGATGAAATCAAACTGAAAAAACAACGAAAATTTCAGCGAGATGAAATAGATTACAACTTGGGGCAGATCTTGACCTTTGGGAAAAGTTTGACCATTTGAGAGACAAAATGGGAATCAACATAACACAAAAGGTCACTGCAGAATCAACCATGGAGGCAACAGGGGAAGGAAATGCCTCAACTTCTAGCCCTACGGAAGCAAGTATTTCGAAAGAAGGGTCAAGTAAAACAACGGAGGGAGTAAAATCCAGCATTTTAAGGGAATACGATATCATTGCAAAGGGACGCCAGGAAGCAGCGAGCCCTCAATCATCAAGAGGACGAGGTCGCGGCGGCAGAGGAGGCAAGCAGGTCGGAAAGCCGCGCGGAGATATTCAAAGCCTAATGGGAATGACGACAAGAGGCAAATCGGCGTCAAAATGAAGAACAAACTTACGGTACTGAATCTTTCTGATATTATTTTGACAAAAGAACAAGAGGATGTACTTTCTTTAGGTTTGAGGTTTTGCCTCACCAGAAGTTTTAATTATACAGACAGTCGTATTGATTTGTTTTTGTTTACAAGAAAATTTAAACTGAAAAAATTGTATGCAAACAAACTGAAACAGTCCAAGGATATAATTGATGAGGAACCTAGTATTTCTATAAGGGACATAGAAACTCTGCACTCTATGAGACATTTGGGTACTGAAGAGTGGGTTGATGACCCGTTGGTAACTTTGGCTCAAGAAGGAATTGTTTTTGATAACCCGAGTAATACTGGTTTTAAACCTAAATCGATATTTTTGCCACAGTTGCATAATGATGCAATTGAGGTTTTTGAGAGAGGGGTTATGAATGAATTCAAGAAACTTTCTAGAAATAAATATGTTTCTGTAAGTAATCTGACAAGAAAACAGGAGAATGCTTTAAAAGAATTACAAGAAAATAGAACGATTGTAATTAAAAAGGCAGATAAGGGGGGAAATGTAGTAGTGTGGCCCCTTAAGATGTACTTACAAGAAGGGAAAAAGCAACTTAGTGATACTGATAGTTACACTAAAACTGACAGGGTAACCTATGAGAAATGCAATGATGAGTTTAGGAAGCAATTGGATCAATGGAAATTTGAAAAATTGCTTTCTAAAGAAGAACACAAGTTTTTAGACTGTAGACATCCAAATTTGGCATCATTGTACTTATTGCCCAAAGTGCATAAGAGCAAAGATATACCCCCAGGACGTCCAATCTTGTCCTCAATAGGCAGTATGTTCGAAAACACGTCAAAATACATTGACTATTTTCTGAGAGAGTACGTTCAGTCGTTACCATCCTATGTGCAGGACACACGACATTTTTGAAGACTAATAAAAGACATAGTCTGGGATGAAAATATGCTACTGGTTACATTGGACGTCAGTAGCTTATATACATGCATACCACATGACCTTGGTTTAGAAGCATGTGCCTACTACTTAAAAGAGAGACCAGTTGGTTTTTTGAAACACACTGAGATGTTACTTACCACGATATCTCAGTGTTTAAAAAACAACTTTTTCATTTTCGATCATGTAATGTACTGCCAGGCTCGGGGGACCGCGATGGGAACCGGCTTCGCCCCCAGTTACGCAGGTCTTTACCTGGGCTGGTGGGAGGAGCAGGTGGCCAGTAACATCAGTGCCTTTTCCCAAAACGTGGTCCTCTGGGCTCGGTACATCGATATTTTCTGCATTTGGAGGGGTGACTGTGTTACAGCAGAAAACTTTGTGAAAGAACTGAATAATAATGGTCTAAACCTTGCACTCACAAGTACCATGAATAAAGAATGTATAGAGTTTCTGGATATAATGATAAGAGTAAAAGACCAGCATTTAGAAAGCGGACTATTCAGAAAGAATACAGCAGGAAACAGTATTTTAAGTGCAGCTAGTTGTCACCCAAGAAACCTAATCAATAGTATCCCGTACGGGGAACTATTGAGAGCCAGAAGAAATTGTAGCTCAAATTCAACCTTCCAAAAGGAGGCTGAAGCAATGCAGGAAAGATTTAGAGAGCCAGGGTACTCGCAAAAAACAGTAAAAGCAGCATATGAAAAAGTGAATAAAATCAACAAGGACGATCTGCTTGTTGAGAAGGAGGTGGTTGAGAAAAGTGAGCCTATAAGATTCATCACCACCTTCAACAATCAGGCTAAAGGGTCTTCCCCTAACTGTGGTTTATATTCTCTATTCATTCTTTCACTTTCTTGACATTTTGATTTTTCTATTTTTATGTATATTTTTTTCTTTCTCTCTTTCTCTCTAGCTTATAGATATCTCTCCCTAACTAGTTAGTTTGAGATATCACAATATGACTGTTATTTATTTTATTTTCCTTCCTCTCCTCCTCTTTTTAGGGATTTTCATCCCGGTTTAATCATATGGATACTGTTTGTACAATAATGTGATATTAGATGTTTTTCAGACTTGTATATTTTTATGTCTATGTAAATATTTTGTATATTCTTGTATATATATATATATATATGACTATGTTATGTTTCTGTATGTCCATACTGGTAAGCTCCTGAGGCGGAAAGCCGGGAGACTTTTTGTGGTAACTGTAGAGTTTTTAAGACTTTTAATCTATTGTGTGATACTGTGCTTTTTAAACTAACTACAAGCTCACCTTGCCATTCGCCCAGTGCACCCTCAGCAAAACAGACCTTAGAGCTGATTGGGGAATCTCTCCAGGGCTGACATCACGGACTGGAAGCACTGTGGCCACGCCCACCACACTTAGGCCACGCCCCCTCCACTCGGTATTTAGGCGCGCTGATCTACGAGCGCGGCTAGAGTACTGGTAAGCTCCTGAGGCGGAAAGCCGGGAGACTTTTTGTGGTAACTGTAGAGTTTTTAAGACTTTTAATCTCTTGTGTGATACTGTGCTTTTTAAACTAACTACAAGCTCACCTTGCCATTCGCCCAGTGCACCCTCAGCAAAACAGACCTTAGCGCTGATTGGGGAATCTCTCCAGGGCTGACATCACGGACTGGAAGCACTGTGGCCACGCCCACCACACTTAGGCCACGCCCCCTCCACTCGGTATTTAGGCGCGCTGATCTACGAGCGCGGCTAGAGTACTGGTAAGCTCCTGAGGCGGAAAGCCGGGAGACTTTTTGTGGTAACTGTAGAGTTTTTAAGACTTTTAACCTCTTGTGTGATACTGTGCTTTTTAAACTAACTACAAGCTCACCTTGCCATTCGCCCAGTTCACCCTCAGCAATACAGACCTTAGCGCTGATTGGGGAATCTCTCCAGGGCTGACATCACGGACTGGAAGCACTGTGGCCACGCCCACCACACTTAGGCCACGCCCCCTCCACTCGGTATTTAGGCGCGCTGATCTACGAGCGCGGCTAGAGTACTGGTAAGCTCCTGAGGCGGAAAGCCGGGAGACTTTTTGTGGTAACTGTAGAGTTTTTAAGACTTTTAATCTATTGTGTGATACTGTGCTTTTTAAACTAACTACAAGCTCACCTTGCCATTCGCCCAGTGCACCCTCAGCAAAACAGACCTTAGAGCTGATTGGGGAATCTCTCCAGGGCTGACATCACGGACTGGAAGCACTGTGGCCACGCCCACCACACTTAGGCCACGCTCCCTCCACTCGGTATTTAGGCGCGCTGATCTACGAGCGCGGCTAGAGTACTGGTAAGCTCCTGAGGCGGAAAGCCGGGAGACTTTTTGTGGTAACTGTAGAGTTTTTAAGACTTTTAATCTCTTGTGTGATACTGTGCTTTTTAAACTAACTACAAGCTCACCTTGCCATTCGCCCAGTGCACCCTCAGCAATACAGACCTTAGCGCTGATTGGGGAATCTCTCCAGGGCTGACATCACGGACTGGAAGCACTGTGGCCACGCCCACCACACTTAGGCCACGCCCCCTCCACTCGGTATTTAGGCGCGCTGATCTACGAGCGCGGCTAGAGTACTGGTAAGCTCCTGAGGCGGAAAGCCGGGAGACTTTTTGTGGTAACTGTAGAGTTTTTAAGACTTTTAATCTATTGTGTGATACTGTGCTTTTTAAACTAACTACAAGCTCACCTTGCCATTCGCCCAGTGCACCCTCAGCAAAACAGACCTTAGCGCTGATTGGGGAATCTCTCCAGGGCTGACATCACGGACTGG
The DNA here is from genome assembly GCF_964261635.1 of Lissotriton helveticus. Taxonomy (NCBI): domain Eukaryota; kingdom Metazoa; phylum Chordata; class Amphibia; order Caudata; family Salamandridae; genus Lissotriton; species Lissotriton helveticus. The sequence continues at coordinate 59,930,418 of NC_136073.1, read as the reverse complement.
AAGCACTGTGGCCACGCCCACCACACTTAGGCCACTCCCCCTCGCCCTATAGAAATGTGCTTCCTCCGGAAGCGCAGCGGACGAGCGCAGCGGGCGCGCCTAAGGCAAGCCCGTCTGCGCCCGTCCGCGGCCACACGGGCCTAGGGCCTTGGGGCGCTGCCCCTTCCATTACTTATTCTCCTGCTACACTCAGAGGTCTACAGCACCCCCCCTGCGCCCTCTTATCTACAATCTGGGACCGCCTTGTATCTCTTGGCATTTCGACTGACACACCTTGTCCTAAGCTCACCCAAAAATCCTTGTCGGCCCCCATCTCGTCCGAGACCCAGATTCGTATACTATATCTTAACACACGCTCCCTCCCCCAACACCATGTCGATATTTTTCTCCTGTTGACAGCTGAGAACCCTGAGGTCCTGTTGCTTACTGAGACCTGGCTGTCCGATCTCTCCCTCCCTGACATCTTGGCTGCCCTACCTCCTAACTACTACATGTTGAATGCCAACCGGCCCACAGACCGTCGTGGCTTGGGGGTGGCGGCAATCATACGTAAAGATCTGTCACTTATCGCGTCTTCTTCGTTATGTCTTCCTGAGGTCGAGAATCTTGTCATCAACCTAGCAACGGAAGCTGGTGCCTTGACCCTTATCGTCCTATACCGCCCCCCCACCCCTATGCCCCTGTTTCCCGCTGCCCTTAGTGAACAGCTCGCCGCCCTGATGACCTCTTCTGCCCGTATCGCCATGTTTGGCAATTTCAATTATTGGTTTAACCATACTGATGCCGGCCCCCACGCCACTGAACTGTTTGAGGCACTCCTCAGCTTAAACCTGACCCAGCATGTTACTACTCCCACTCATATCGGGGGCCACATTCTGGATCATATCTGGACGCAGGGGGTATTGCTCTCCCGTCCGAGTATTTCCCCTTGCGTCTGGTCTGACCATTCGCTGATTGAGTCCTCTATCTCTGTAAAGGGCCTGGTCAAGCCACCTCCTCTGGAGGGTGGGATCGCCCGGAAATGGAACGCACTTGATTCCTCTGCCTTTCTCTCCTTTCTTGCGGAGACTCAGCCCCTAACTAGTAATGCTCTTGGCGTCAACATACTGGATGCCAATGTCGTCCATTGGCTCACTACTGCTAGCGACCAATTCGCCCCCCTGTCCCGCTTCCCTCGCTCGCGCCATAGCAAATCCCACAAATGGTTCAACTCAACACTGAAATCACAACACCTTGAGCTGCGCCAATTGGAGCGCAGGTGGAGGCGTAATTATTCTAGTGCAGACAGGGAGGCGTACGTGCTTGCACGTAAAGCATATAAAAAAGCCATCATTGCAACTAAATCTGCTTTCTTCTCTGAGAGAATATCAACAGCCCCCAACAAATCTAAAGAGATTTTCAAGGTTCTTGGTGAATTAACATCGGACACCAGGACACTCCCGAATTTGCCTCCCTCCGCAGAGTCATGTAATGCCTTGAACACCTTCTTTATCGACAAGATTCTGGCAATTAAAAAGTCTATCCCTCTTTCCCCCCTCTCAGCTATCGCTGCAGTTCCTCCCATCAACACCCTCACTCTGACTTGTTTTCCCACACTCGATCCCGACTCTTTAGCCAAGTTGGCTACTCGGGTGAAATCCGGCTCCCCTAAGGATTGTTGCCCCCCTTCTGTGCTTCGCGACATTTGTCATGTTCTACCGCACTGTATTTTACCTCTACTTAACTCTTCTCTCAATTCTGGCACAGTCCCTAGCTCTTTCAAGGTGGCCGTACTGGTGCCCTTGGTAAAAAAACCTGGCGCAGACCCAGCGGTCCTCGCCAACTACCGGCCCATCTCTCTCTTGCCTTACCTGTCTAAAATCTTGGAGGCACATGTGACTACTTGCCTCTCGCAATTCATCGAGGAGTCCAACTTCCTGGAAATGAACCAGGCCGGTTTCAGACCAGCCCATTCTACTGAGGCTGTGATCCTCGCCGTGTTGGACAACCTCAGATGTAATGCTGACAGAGGACGCCCTCAGGCATTGGTCCTATTGGACTTGTCGGCGGCCTTGACACGGTGGAGTAAGATGTTATGATCCACCGTGTCGAGGCCGCCGGAGTCCACGGGCTTGCCTTGTCCTGGGTTAAGTCCTTCTTAGAGGGCAGATCCCAGGCAGTTAGTTCGGGTCCCTTCAGCGCCACCAGTGCACCATCTTCCTGTGGGGTCCCCCAGGGTTCTTCTCTGTCCCCCCTCCTTTTTAATTTGTATCTTCAGCCTCTTATTCACTCCCTGGGTAGCTGGGACGTCACCGTATTCAATTACGCGGACGATTTACAAATAATTTTTCCCCTCTCTTCCCCTGATGCCGTCACCAACTTTAAGGCGGTCATGATACACATCCAGCATTGGATGAACCAAAATCAATTAAAGCTCAATCCTGGGAAAACTGAGCTCCTCCTCCCTGGGAGAAGCGCTTTCCACTGGGGCCCCCAGTATTGGCCATCTGAGCTTGGTCCGTCTCCTTCTCCTGCTGGCTGTGTAAAGAGCCTCGGTGTCATTATTGACTCTGAGCTCACTCTTAAGGCCCAGGTGAGCGCCGTAACATCTTCCTGTATGTTCCAGCTACACAGGATACGGAAAGCGGCCCACCTCTTGACCCCTGAAGCTTTGCTACAAGTTCTAATAGCATTGGTGATGTCCCGCCTGGATTTTTCCAATTCCTTGTATCTCGGCCTCTCTAAATCCCTGCTGTCTAGGCTACAGATCATTCAAAACCAGGCTGCCAGACTGGCATTCAAAATCCCCAGATGGCAGTCGGCCAAACCTTTATTACATCAACTTCATTGGCTTCCAGTCAGTGAAAGAATAGCCTTCAAGGCTGGCTGCCTGGTCTTTAAAGCCTTGACTGGCCCCTCTCCTGGTTTTCTGAAGTCCTTGGTTACCCCCTACTGCCCTTCCCGTACTCTGAGGTCCACTCACCTTCAGCTTCTAGTCACTCCCCGGTTTAAACTTATCAAATTAGGCGGCCGCAGCTTCTCTCATCTAGCTCCCAAATTATGGAATTCTTTTCCACTCTTACTCAAGACCTCATTTTCCCTCTTATCATTTAGGAAATCTTTAAAAACTCTGCTTTTCTCACATTCCCAATAAAATCCCTCTCGTACAGTCTCAGTGTTCTATCAGCGCCAGGAAACTCATGGTGACAGTGCGCTCAACAAATGCCCATTAACAAAACATATACTGAGTGGTTTAATTTGTGCTCTTACAGCCCTGACGAAGTTCATATGGGAACGAAACGCGTTGGCTGATGGCCTTTTTAAAGATTGAAAATAATAAAGGACTTTTTAAAAAAAATTCAACAGCCTGTTTGGACTAGTAAATTCTGGTGCACCATCCTTTGCTATAAAAATCAGGCTAAAGAGGTAAGAAAATGTTTGAGTACGTTTTGGCTTGTACTAGGAACAGATATAACTATAAAAAAGTGCATTGAGGTATATCCTAGCATCACTTATAGGCGATGTCCAGCTTTGAAGGATATACTATGTAAAAGTAGTTTACCAATGGAGAAAAAGAAAACTTCTATTCAAGGTTTCTTTACATGCTTTTCCTGTAAGGCGTGCAAATCAAGCAGCAATTGTAAACAGATAAAACTTTCGTGTAACCAAAAACCCTTTGTCATCTCGAAACACTTAAGCTGTAAATCAGAATTTTGTGTTTATGCCTTAATATGCCCTTGTAAATTAGTGTTAATTGGAAGTACCGTCAAACCAGTGAAGCTACGCATATTAGAGCACATGCGAGCGATCACAAATGATGATAAACAGTATCCGGGAAGACCAGTCTTCTAAAGATTTTTCGGCCACTCTCCATTGCCTTAACTTCCTCCCTCACGTTCACACCCCTACCCATGTCCATGGCCATATTTTAGATCAAATATGGTCAGCCAGTAGCACGATTCTCTCTCCTAGTATTCTCCCATGCACCTGGTCCGATCACTCATATCTCCTTTTCCATCGACCTTGGTGCATCAGAGAAACCCCTCCTACCCAAGAATATTTCTGCTCGAAATTGGAATCGGGTCCATTTTAACTCTCTCTGTGCTTTCCTCACTTCTTCTCCTCCTGATCTCTTTGAGCTTCCCCTTGACCTCCAAGCAGACGCCGTGAATTCTTGACTGTCTTCATCCTGCGATCTGGTTGCCCCTCTCAGGAAAGTCAAGGCCTGCCGCCCTCATGATGCCCATAAGTGGTTCACTGGCGAGCTGAAAACCCTTAAATTGGACCTCAGGCGCTCTGAACGCCATTGGAGGTGCAATTATTGTCCCTTTTTGCGGGCCAAATACAAGTCACTTTTAACTAACTATAAGAGAGCCGTCCTCTTAGCCAAAACCACATATTTTTCAGAGAAAATCACTTTATCAGCCAACAATTCCAAAGAGATTTTCTCCATAGTTCGCAACTTAGTTGCTTCTGATAGGGTCAACCCTAATCTTGTCCCCTCCCAAGCTCTCTGTTCGTCCCTTAATGATTTTTTCATAGAGAAGATTGCGAAGATTAAATCTAATATTCCATCAGCATCCTCGCCACGCCCTTCCCCTGCTCTTTCTCTGCCCTCCTCTCTTCTTGACCACTTTCCCCCTATCTCTATGGACTCCTTTCTTGTTTTACTCCAGAAAGTGAAGTCAAGCTCCCCGGCTGATTGTGCTCCGGCTCGCATCCTGAGAGAGCTCTTCATCAATTGTCCTGACCCCCCCCTCTCCCTTCTTAATGCCTCTATTTCTAAAGGCTTAGTTCCTAAATCCTTTAAATCGGCCATAGTTCTTCCCATTTAAAAAAAGCCTGGTTTAGACCCTTCCCTTCCGTCTAATTTTAGACCCATTTCCCTCCTTCCCTATCTAGGGAAGATCTTGGAGAGCCACATTACCACCAGCCTCTCCACTTTTATTGAGGACAATCATCGCTGGCCTCCCACCAAGCGGGATTCCGCCCGGTCCACTCGACTGAGTCAGTGGTCCTGTCCGTCCTAGACGAGCTAAAGAGCAAGGCGGACTCCCACTTACCTCAAGCCTTGGTGCTCCTTGACTTGTCTGCTGCGTTTGACATGGTCGATCATTCCATCCTTCTCGGCCGTGTCAGCGCAGCGGGCGTTCGGGGCACTGCCCTCTCTTGGCTCGCCTCTTTTCTCAAAGGGCGGACTCAGGCGGTCCATCTCTCCGGCTTTTCTGCCTCTACCCGCCTGGTTCCTTGTGGGGTCCCCCAAGGTTCTTCCCTGTCCCCCCTCCTTTTTAATCTTTATATCTACCCCCTCATTCTTTCTCTTCTAGAAATGGGGGTCTCCGTGTACAATTATGCGGATGACCTCCAGCTTGTATTTGATCTTTCTTCTTCTTCTGACTCCCTGCCGAAATGTCATTCTACCCTTGTTTTCATTTCTGAGTGGATGAACCACAACCACCTTAAACTTAATCCGGACAAGACTGAGCTGGTCCTGACAGGCGCTACCATCACCCCTTGGTCCGCTGCCTTTTGGCCTTCCATCTTCGCCCCCCCCCCCAGTACCGGTGGCCTCAGTAAGGACCTTGGGCATTAAAGTCAGCCAAGACCTCTCCATGCATGCCCAGATTAGTTCAGTTGTCTCCTCCTGCTTCCTATCCCTCCGGATCATTCGGAAAGTCTCCCGTTTTTTTTCTCCTGATGCTCTCAAACTTATTATTTTGGCCATGATTCTTTCCCGTCTTGATTACGGGAATAGCCTCTAAGTGGGTATCCCTGCCTACGAACTTCGCCGTCTACAGGCTATCCAGAATCAGGCCACCCGCCTCATTCACCACCTTCCCAAGTTCCACCACATCACTCCTTTTTTTAAATCCCTTCACTGGCTCCCCATTTGCCAGAGGTCCCTTTTCAAGATGGGATGCCTGGCCTTCATGGCCCGTGCCCGCACTGCCCCGGTTTTCATTAATGCCCTCCTCAGTCCCTACACCCCCAGCCATACCCTCTGCTGCTCCAATCAGGCTCTCCTTAATGTCCCTCGTTTCCGCAGGACCAAAACTGGAGGTACCAGATTCTCTGTACTAGCTCCTCGCTTCTGGAACAGTCTTCCGCTGTCCATTAGATCCATTCCAGTTTATTCACAATTCCGCAAGGCGCTCAAGACTTTCCTGTTCTCCCAAGCATACTCCTGCTGATCTTCACCTTGGCAGACTTCTGTGCTTCTCAGCCGAAACTCTAGCGCCAGGAAGCCGCTTGGTCACAGTGCGCTCTATCAAGAACTTTTAACTTCAACTTCATCCGATCGCTCGCCATTACCAGAAATATCATAAAGGAAATGCGAATCTTTTGCAATATCGTGCGCTGGATACAATCCCAAACTCTGAGAGAGGAGGAAATAGAGAACAAGAACTGCGTAGACTGGAATCAAGATTAATTATAAAGTACGAAACTATGCAGCCGGGAGGGATTAATAAAGATGAGGAGCTGGCAGTCCACCTAGGCTGATAATTGCACTGTGTTTTGTCACATAGAATCATATGAAGAAAGAAAATGTATGCCGTTGTGTTGCTCTTTGAAGTATGTTATTATAGGTTTTTAATAGGTATCTGACCATTTTAATTGATATGCACATTATTCACTTGTAGGAGACTGAGTATTTTGCCCTGTATGAAGAATTTCTGAGCTTTGAAGGAACGCTGAAGTAAACTATGGGTTTCAGCCCACAGGGGCAGAATTGTAGAATACGTATTATTTTCCCAAGAGAACAGTCAGTATTGTAACTACGCCCTGATTACAATGCCCACGGGGCGAAAAATAGTGGAACTTGAGTCTCGATCATTATATAAATAAAGTTTTGAGATTTTGATCTAATTAAGAGACTTAAATAATAGAATAAGAATTGAAGATGATTATAAATATAAAATCATGTTCTGTTATGAAGCAGGAATTTGTGTAGTAAAACATATTTCTTGACTGTGGGAAACTTTTGTTGAATTAAACACTGTTCCAACATGGCGACTCGGAAAGTTACGAAAAAAATGGGCGAAGTAAACTTCGTAGTCCTCTCTCTATTGTATTGCACTATATCACGTAACATGTTGTAATGACAGCTGATCCGTGACCAAGGAACCGGCTGGTTCCGAAACGAGTCGGGTGTTGTTTGCCACTGCTTTTTGAAGAATAAATTGCTTCATAAAAAATTGAAGTCTTCCTTCGGGTAAGCTTCGACTACAATTCTACGCCACGTACCCGGATCTGCTCTGGTTTATAATGCTAATTAGTTCCCTCTTTTTAACAGATTCTCCTCCCTGACCTCTCTTTGTGATTTGTTTCGATCCAACCGTCAACGCCAGTCCCTAATACTTGAGGGCCCTATTTACGGCACACCATGTAAGTGCGTTTTGAGTTAGTGCATTTTCAGTTCAAAGCAGGTCCTCTCTCCGTAATAATTTCCCATTCCTTTGTAATCACAGGATTTGAAGTAAACAACAGCAGTTGTTCATCACCCTTCCTATGAATAATGTGAAATAGAGCAACAATTGATTTGGTATGCTCTTTTGTTCTTAGTGTGCTTGATTCATTGCTCTCGTCTTTAACCTATTTGATAGGAGCTAAATTATATCCAATTAATTATTGATATTTATTCAATTAGGTTGTCTGCCCCCATCTTGTCCTGATGAAGACCCCGCAGCAAGGGTGTCACAAATTCCTGCAACTGTTAGAGGGTCGAAACATCGACGACTGTTCCTTGGTTATCAGCTTCACGCCACAATTATAACATTAATGTATTTTGTGAAGTATGATTTCGTTCAAGTGATGTATTGAACCTATGGTTTCTGGTTGGTTTATATATTTAAATTAACATATGGATACAATTGCGCCATTTGGTTGTTTTTAATGTCACTATTTCCCTATCCACAACACCCTCACCTTATCACCTCCCTCCTTCTTTGGGGCACCCTACAGCCTTTTTGAAATGTTGATTTCAAAATTTGGTATTCAATATACATCTACACTGTGAATAAAAACGGTGTAGTTACATTTACTGCCTTTTTTTATTTTGATTTAACTCTGTTAATTGATGACTTTACACTGGGACCCCTCTTTCTCAGTAACGATATTACCCAGGTCCCAGTGACTATGTTTGGGTGAACCCGTGTGTTATAATCTACTTCGGCGTCTGCGAGGTTCTTCTTTCCTTTTTTAATTCATTTCTGTTGAGCACACCATGGTTGAAAGGGAACTCCTTTCTTATTCTGAAGACTATATCGATAAACTACTTGAAAATCCAGACAATATCTTTCTATCCACCAATATCCCTACCATTGATTTCACTTTGAAGGACAAAATATCACATTTAGAACGGTTGGAGAAGAAACTAGTCCGCACTCGGTGGCATGGTCATCTACTGACGAGATATCTTAAAGAGAATATCATCCCAGTTGGCTTACAAATCAAAATTGAACCTGCGATCTTCATTGAGGTGCCTAAATTTAAGGAGGGATTCAGTCACGTTGCGAACAACTGCTCACGCCATTGGATGGTGTTGGGTGTGGAAACTGCCGCTGAACATATCTATCTTATTTCAGCTGAAATCACAGCACTCAAGGCAGAAATAGCAGCTGATGCTAACTTTGCCAGTGCTAAGGAAACATTGAATAATCTAGAGGCATCACTCAAGGATTTTGATCTCACCACACAGAATCGTAAATTGGAAAAACTTGCACGTGATATACGACTGTATGATAAGAAGACAACTTATCCTTACCTCCAAGACGACTATTACCGCCAGGACAATCAGGGGAGGTTCACCAATAGAGGACGCGGTTCCTATCGTGGTAGACGTAACTACCCCATATTTTCGGATTCATCATACAGCTCAGAGGGTGAAAAGGATCAAGCGGGCCCTGATTACTCTTATAACTATCAAGACTACGGCTACCAGCAACATCCATATTATCCTCCTTTTTTAGGACAACGCCAAGGTCCATGGCGACCACCAAGAGGCAGGGGCAACAGCGTGGCCAGCAACAGAACACCACGAATTGGGATGGTGGCCGGGGTCAAGCTCAGAAGCAGGTCCACTTCCAGCAGGAGCAACATGGAGAGAGGGTAACACGCAACAAGACCTACCGGTGGGGAATTCCATATCCACCCTCAGCCCAGTTGTCAATATATCTCAATACGACCTGAATGACGATGAATTGAAAGTACTAAGTAAAGGACTATCCTATGTCCCCACTAACAAACCTGATAACTTTACAATACAAACTGAACTCTTCCAATTTTTCAGAAAGATCCGTTTAAAATATTTATTTCGTAACTCTGTGCCTTATCATAATCCATCTTACACTGGTCTCAGGATACCTTCTACATTTGTCCCTCCATCAAGTACGATGTCACACAAGATTCTGGCATATGAGGCTGTTGTTTGGAGAGATGTACAACAAACTTTACAGGAAAAAACCTATACCAAATTCAACACAAGCATTAAGGAGAAGGCGGCGCTTCAATCGCTTGCCTGCAACAATGAGGTTATCATCAAACCAGCCGACAAAGGCGGGGCCATTGTTGTCCAGGATGTGTCTAAGAATGAAATGGAGATCTTTCGACAACTAAATGATGGTATTAGCTATCAACAACTGAGATCTGATCCATCAAAAGCCTTAGCTCTTGAAATTTTTGAACTAACCCAGGAGGTTTTAGACCAAGGGTTTTTGTCAGAAAACGAGTTCCATTATTTGAATCCAAAAAATCCCAGATTGGCCACCATATATACCATACCGAAGATTCACAAAAGCATGGTGTACCCCCCCGGACGTCCCATCGTCTCGGGCTGCGGCTCCATGCTTGAGCCCCTCGGGAGATATATTGACTTTTTTCTGAAACCGCTTGCGGAATCCACGAAATCATACCTGCTCGACACTATGCACATAATAAATATTGCGGAGAATTTACATTTTGACCCAGAACATCAGATCTTGGCTACTTGTGACATTGTCTCTTTATATACATGCATTCCCCAGGAGGAAGCCCTTGCTGTGATAACTAGATGTCTCCAACGACGACCTGCTCCTACGACAGTACCAACAGAGTTCATCATTGCCCTACTCAGGATTGCCATGACCAAATTCTTTTTCATATTTAAGAACCAGTTCTTTCTCCAGATCAAGGGAGTAGCAATGGGGGCTCCCTTTGCCCCGGATGTGGCTATTCTCTACATGTCAGCATTTGAGGAGGACACTGTTCTCAATAACATCAATCCATTCAGAGACCGTCTGGGTCTCTGGATGCGATACATCGATGATATCCTGCTTATTTGGGATGGGGATTCTAATCAACTAACATCCTTCTATACATGGCTCAATCAGCAATCCCCACATCTCAAGTTCACGATCCAGTCTGACAACCATATCATAAATTTTCTGGACATTACCATCTATGAAAACTCAGGCATTCTACTTACAACACTCTTCCGCAAGACAACTGAAAGGAACTCTCTATTGCAATACAATAGCCACCACCCACGCGCACTGCGTGACAATTTGCCGTTCGGGCAGTTCCTACGAATCCGTAGGAACTGCTCCAATAAGGATCATTATTTTGATGAGTCAGACGATCTTTCCAATCGTCTCCAACAGCGTGGATACCCGAGACGACTATTGAGGAGAGCAAGGAAACGTGCTTGGTTCTACCCTCGCGAACAGTTACTCACCCCCATAGATAGAACTGATCGACCACATGAGAGAATTGTCTGAGTGACAACATTCTCTACTAAAAGCAACAAAATAAAGCGCATTGTGAATCAACATTGGGATTTGATTGCAGATGACGTCAAACAAACCAGCACACCGTTACACGCTTTCAGGAAAGCATCAGGAAAGCAAAAAGTGTAAAAGACTATGTAGTAAGATCCTTCCTATCTACTCCAGAAGCTCCTACTATCACCTCTCTATGGAATCTCCCACCAATTGTCGGTCATTTCAAGTGCGGACAATGTAAGGCCTGTAGCAGTACCATACAAACGAAGGAATTCGAGCACAACCAACGAAAAGTCCAGCTCAAATTTCACAGCAACTGTAACAATTCTAACATCATCTACGCAATAACGGGTCCATGCGATTTGATTTACATTGGGCAAACACAACAAAAGGCCAAAGTGAGAATCCTTCAACATATGAGCCGGATCCGATGTGAGGTACAGGGTGCACCACTTATGGACCACTTTAAATCGGCCACGCATCCACCTGACAGCCTCAAATGGGTCGTGCTTGAAAAAGCAAGCTTGGGACCCCGTGGAGGCAACATTGCCAGTATCCTCAACAGAAGAGAACTTAAGTGGATGCTGTTCTTCGATTCGATTCAAAATGGCCTCAATGAACATGACAGCTCTTTTTCCCAATTAGCAACTCTGCCCTAAATCTCATCTAGATACTATTCTGATAATGGGCTCTTGGGCGAAGTACATGGTCTTTACCGTCTTGTGATTGGTACGCCATTTGTGGGATGATTAAATGACAACTGTTATCTGCACGTGTATATTGATAATACATACTCTCTCTCGTATTGTTATGATGGCTATTATTCTATCTTGCGAATCTATGGCCTTTACCATCGTGCGATAGGTACGCCATGCATTGATTGCTATGTGTATATATGTTTCGTTACAGGTAACGTCCTGCGATTGTATAACCTTTGATTTAGATTTTGAACCATATTACTCTTAGGGTGGTTGATGATGACTATTACGATTTTCAAAGTGTTGATCATTTGTTCCTATTTTCTTGAGGTGCGATACCATTAAATTGCTTTTCTTTAGATTCACTAGCTTAATGGGAACCAAACCATAATCCTACGCATCCGTAATCGGTTCTGGCTCTATCACAATGATGCTACGGGCCTCATTATTTAGTCATACCCCCTTTTTGACGTTTTAACCAATTTGCAACAATTTCGAGGTATCATGACCAGGAATTGATGGTTGGCCCTCGATCCGACATTCAGTAGTCTTTCTTCAGTGTCCCCTCGCCACCTCGCACCCACGTGACGTGGTTGCCTTAGTCACAGCCCAAACAGGAAGCGCAGTTTGCCATTGCGAGACGCGAGCTCACGAGACGACGGATTCAATCCGCATATTGCGAGTTTTCCATTCATATTCCGACAGGGTACTTCTTACGCGTTATCGCATATCATTCTAAATGTCACCCTATCCTCCTCCTGACAGTGTCCGGTGCCTTTGACGACGATCCAACGTGGACGTGATCTGTTGAAGTCTTCCTTCGGGTAAGCTTCGACTACAATTCTACACCACGTACCCGGATCTGCTCTGGTTTATAATGCTAATTAGTTCCCTCTTTTTAACAGATTCTCCTCCCTGACCTCTCTTTGTGATTCGTTTCGATCCAACCGTCAACGCCAGTCCCTAATACTTGAGGGCCCTATTTACGGCACACCATGTAAGTGCGTTTTGAGTTAGTGCATTTTCAGTTCAAAGCATGTCCTCTCTCCGTAATAATTTCCCATTCCTTTGTAATCACAGGATTTGAAGAAAACAGGAGTTGTTCATCACCCTTCCTATGAATAATGTGAAATAGAGCAACAATTGATTTGGTATGCTCTTTTGTTCTTAGTGTGCTTGATTCATTGCTCTCGTCTTTAACCTATTTGATAGGAGCTAAATTATATCCAATTAATTATTGATATTTATTCAATTAGGTTGTCTGCCCCCATCTTGCCCTGATGAAGACCCCGCAGCAAGGGTGTCACTAATTCCTGCAACTGTTAGAGGGTCGAAACGTCGACGACTGTTCTTTGGTTATCAGCTTCACGCCACAATTATAACATTAATGTATTTTGTGAAGTATGATTTCGTTCAAGTGATGTATTGAACCTATGGTTTCTTGTTGGTTTATATATTTAAATTAACATATGGATACAATTGCGCCATTTGGTTGTTTTTAATGTCACTATTTCCCTATCCACACCACCCTCACCTTATCACCTCCCTCATTCTTTGGGGCACTCTACAGCCTTTTTGAAATGTTGATTTCAAGATTTGGTATTCAATATACATCTACACTGTGAATAAAAACGGTGTAGTTACATTCACTGTCTTTTTATTTTGATTTAACTCTGTTAATTGATGACTTTACACTGGGACCCCTCTTTCTCAGTAACGATATTACCCAGGTCCCAGTGACTATGTTTGGGTGAATCTCATAAAAAATTGGGGCTCGGCGTTTTTCTTATGAAGTCAAAGATATTGTGCTGGAGATATATATATATCTAACTATATCTATATCTATCAGAGGTCATCTTTTAGACCCGATACTTTCCAATATAGGGTCACTTCAAACCAGCCCCCCCGTCCCCCCTCCCCTGGACAGACCACTTCCTCCTGACCTTCACCTGGCAGGTCAAGCTCAAAACTGTACACACGCTCAGCACTACCATCCATGACAGAATGTGGTCTAAACTCTCAGTGGAGAAGTGGACTGACTTCCTAGAACGCTCCCCCCCCACCCCCCGCTTCGGATCCTGTTGTTGCTGACACCAATCTCAAAAACTGGCTCTCCAAGTCCTTGGACCTTGTCCTACCTAAAAAAAACCCTGAGAAAAAAGCAGATCAGAACTGGCTCTGCACCCTGGTTCACTCCTGAGCTCAGAATCCAAAGGCAAGGCTGCAAGAGGCTTGAGCGTATCTGGAGGAAAAACTTGGACACGGCCAACAAAGATACTTACCGAGAATCTATCAGAGCGTACAAAGTAGCCCTCAGAATTGCCAAATCAACATTCTATGATCACAGAATTAAAAACGCCTCTTACTCCACGAGAGAAACCTTCAAGATTGTGAAAGAACTTCTGAGGATCCCTGAGCCCCCGCTACCCCAAGACCCCTCAGCTTCTAAATGCAACGAACTAGCCACTTACTTCGACCAGAAAATAAAAAACATCATTTCCACCCTTCCCCAAATGAAGACCCCCTCTCGCCATGAGACTCTGCCCTTAGACTACCCCTCAGCTGAACGCCTTTAATTTAATCTCTGAGGCGGATTTTCTTAAAATTTTATCTAGCATCAAAAGTGGCTCCCCCAGCGATCCTGTCCCGATGCGCTACCTGAAACAGATAGCTGCCTCTATTTCCACCCCGGCAACGGCGCTCATTAACCTTTCCCTTTCCCTTTCTCAGGGCATTGTGCCTCCCAGTTGGAAAGGGGCCATTGGCAAGGCCCTTCTAAAGAAACCCCATCTCGACCCTCTAGAGCTGGCTAACTTCAGACCTATCTCCCTCCTCCCTGGACTCAGTAAGATCGCAGAAAAAGTGGTGAACTACCAACTTTCCCACTTCTTGGAGTCCAATGATCGGTGCGGGTTTCCCAAACCGGATTCCGCCCAGGCCAGGGCACAGACACTGCCCTCCTCACTGTCATCGAGGAGGCCAGGCACATTCTGGACTCAGGAGGATCAGTGGCAGTGATCCTCCTTGACCTGAGTGCTGCCTTTGATACGGTGAACCACCCTATCCTCATCCAGCACCTGGCCAAAGCTGGAATACGAGGGTCCGCTCTGACTTGGCTCTCATCCTACTTCTCTAACCGCACCTTTCAAGTCTGGGAAGGCAATTTTCAATCTGCCTTAATCCCCCTCCAGTGTGGGGTGCCACAGGGCTCATTCCTGAGCCCCACATTGTTCAATGTGTACATGGCCCCCCTGGAGGAGGTGGTTATCCCTTTTGGGATCAAAATAGTAAGCTACGCCGACGATACCCAACTGGTCGTTTCACTGTCTCAACTTAGCCAATGTCCTGACAATCTTCATCAATGCCTGACAAAGATCCATGCTTGGATGGGTGAGTCCTCACTCAAGCTTAATGGATCAAAAACAGAAATAATGATGTTAGGCCACAAGTCAGCCTCTCTGCCCTCTTCCATCTGGCCGACCTGTCTAGGGGACCCACCCATCCCAAAAAAGGAAATCAAAAGCCTGGGGATTTGGCTTGAGCAGGACCTTTCGCTCAAGACACAAGCAAAAAAGACCGCAGGCACTTGCTTCGGTCTTCTCCGTTCCGCTCGCAAAATCCTCCCCCTCCTCCCGCAGAATTCGAGAAAGCTTTTGATTCAGGGTCTAGTTCTCGACAAGACTAGCCTTCAGCAATGCAATCTTCCTGGGTGCCCTGGAAGCCACTATCAAGAAGCTTCAACAAACCCAAAACGCTGCTGCTAGGCTCTTAATGGGTATCCCCCTCAGGTCATCAGCCAAACCTGCTCTCAGAGCGCTTCATTGGCTACCTGTGCGAGAGAGGATCATTTTCAAGTCACTATGCATTGCCCATAAAATCATGCAAGGTAAAGGACCCCCGATCATGAGAAGCCTTGTCACCCCCTACAAACCCAATAGACCCTTGCGGTCTGACAACGGGTTTCTGGCCACGGTGCCTAGATTCAAGAAATCCCGCACCGGAGGTCGCCGCTTCTCGGTGAAAGCAGCCTCTCACTGGAACTCGCTGCCACTGCAACTATGTGCGGAATCGGGCCATCTCCGTTTTCGAAAATCATTAAAAACCTTCCTCTTCCCCACATAATTTTCCTCCACCCCCTCCCCGCCCTTCCACAGAGTCTTTGCTCTATCTCAGCGCTGGGATGCCTCATGGTAACCACACGCAAAAATGATATACAATATATATATATATCTATCTATCTATCTATCTATCTATCTATCTATCTATCTATCTATCTATCTATCTATCTATCTATATATATATAGATATATATAGATATATATATATAGATATATATATATATATATATATACATATACACCTATACCTATACTACTGCTCGCTTATCGTTGGGTTTCTCGCCGCATCTTGGCGGTGCAAACTCCACGGCAGAGGCACGCCGTATTATATTCCGAAGGATTTCCAGAAGGGAAAATTGGAGCAGCGAAGTTGATCATCTTTAATCCAACTTCCCGGACATCGACGGATAGAAGTGAAGGATGCCTGCAATCTGAACCGGGGGCCAGACTGAGCTAAGAAACTTAATTTCCCAGCAGCCCCATTAACAGGAAGGCCGCCACCACACAGGCGACATGCCTGGAGGTGCAGAAATGTATCGGTAGACTCCTGTAGTGCGGGCAACGGCAATCTGTACAGGGGGCCAAACAGAGCAGAGAAACTCCATTTCCCAGCAGCTCCAGCAACCGGAGGGTCGATCACTGAAGTGGCCCTAAAGGAAAAACATTTCAAGTTGTTTTTTCTACTGCGACTGTGGGGATTTCTACACAACCTTATCCGGCTTTCCCTCTCAAGTGCCCTATCTTTGTTTGATTACCAAAATGGGCAAAAGAAAAGAAATTCACAAATCTTCGGGTTCAGGGCGTGTAAGAAAAATCCTTAGACATTCTGCTGAGAACTGCACCTTGTCTGAGATAGATGAATTAATAGAGGAAGTAGCAGTCCTCCTGGCTCCCCATTCAAGATCTTCTGGTTCAAAGAGCAAAAGTAAAAACAAGGGAACAATCTCAACGGTGAAATGTCTACCAAATTCTAAAACAATAGCTCCTTTTTTGGGCCTACTGTACCTTTAAATCCAGCATTTACCGTCCCTGCCCAAAGCCCACCCATTGACCGATAGCAGCAACTATCACATAGCTTGACAGATCCTGTTAATAATGGTACTGATCGATATGTTATTAACATTGACTGTACAGATAAATACCTGCCTCTGGATGATCAGGTGAATGGCTTTATGGACCCCCGCCATCCATGGACTGTTGAACCGGTACTGGAGGCAGCTACACCCGGCGAATTGGAAACTGGTCTAACAATTGAATGACCTCAAGCAGGAAGTTCCTTTGTTAAAAATAGCAATGGACAGGATGGTAAACATACTTTCTGAAAAACTAGTAACATTGAATGAATCGGTTTCAGAAGTACAGGTGTGTTGAGGCCTCAAGGGGTTAGAGACGTGCAGAATATTGTAGGCTCATTAATGTGTTGCCTAAACCTTCTGCTGGCAATTCTCCCAACCCGCGTATTTGTCCTCAGTCATACTAGGAGCAACACTATGAATGTGCCCAATATACACAAAAGGGAGTACATCAAACTAAGATTTGACACACACTAATACTACAACAGCACCCAAAGTACCAGGGGTCTCTGAGACTTACACACAATAGGCAAAGAACCTCCTCATAGGTGAAATTAACATCAGACCCACTAATACACAGCGTTGACCACTTTTCGACCAATGTGCCTAAACTCCAGAGTTGGACTATAGAAACTTATGAGGGTTTAGTAAACAAAGTCACCTACTGTATTCACTTTAAAAGGGGCTGTCGTTCAATTATAAAGGAGGATGTAATATGAGTAAAGAGGTTCACAGTAGGCCCAACTGAAAAGGATTACATAGGGGGTTTCCTTTAGGGCTCAGGCTTTACCAAATTGACTTAATTATGCTAGAACTTCGCTTTAGACCCTACTCAGACTTGCAAATATCAGTAAGGAAAAATCCTCTGTGTCATCCTTTGGTTCTAATCTCATCCATTCAACAAAATTGATCGTCTAGTGCCTTGAAGTCTATCGCTAGTGAAACCGCTGCTGCCAGCATCCCAAACACATCAGATATTGATTGACTGACTCAACATCCTGCATAGTGTTCTTCATCTCAATCCCCCTGCCTGTTACTGTCCAGAAGACCTTTATCTTGTATCAAGAGGAGCAGAGTTGGGTTGTCAAGTCCCAGGGCCATAGAAAAGGACAATGCTATAGAGGGGCATTTGGCTTTGCATGAAGACCCCAACAAGATATATATATGCGGTCTGCAGGGCTGACTGTCATTGAGCACCTGAAACTTTTATCGTGTAATGTAGCAGGCGTTTGGTCCAAAGTCTCTCACCCCGAGTGGGGTGCATTTATCGATTCTCATTATATCATCTTGCTACAAGAAACCTGGGCCATTAAACCCATTCATCGCTCATGTTTTCTTATATTTAGTGAAATGGCAATCCCATCTCAAGCCGGGTGTCCATCAGGAGGACTTTTAATATGGGTAACAAAAAATCTATTCTTCGAGGTAAAAAGTTTACCATACATATCAAAAGATCTTCTTGCACTGGAAATCAATATCAACTCCTGGCTTGGTCCCACAAAAATAATTCTAGTAAACGTATATATCAGATCGATAAACGTACAATCTCCAATCTTATCCAAGCTTGACCAACTACTGGGCCAGTCTGCTTACGAATCCCTAAAAATTGAGCAGGACTGAAATGAACAGGAAAGAAAAGCATTAATAAATTTAATCTAGGATAACCAAATAGTAATTAAAGTTGAAGATAAAGGAGGAAACATCATTTGGGATGAGAAAGAAAACACGAAAGAAGCCAACCACCAACTTGGCAACCCAGAGTACTATGCGAAACTAAAGACGAACCCTACATTAACCTTTAAAAGACAGTTGGATACTAAATTAAGAGAATGGTCAAATATGAATCTTCTGGATGATTAGGAGGTAAAATATGTAACAACTGAATATCCAATAATGGCAACCATCTATTTCTTGCAGAAAATCCACAAGCATCCAACCAAACCACCTGGTCGACCAATTATTGCTGCCAAAGGATCACTATTTGAACCAGTGGCGAATTATGTGGATTTTTTTCTCATGCCGTTTGTCCAAAACGTAACCTTATATCAAAGAGATGAGTGACCTACTCAGACATTTGCAAGGAACACCTTGGCAGGAATCATACAAACTAATTACAATGGACGTAATTTCTCCTTATACTAATATAGAGAACAAAATTGGTATAACAGCATGTGAATACTTTCTGAAAAAGCGACATATACACTATGATCAACATAATGGAATGCTACTAGAGATGATAGAACTCATTCTGGAGAGGAAATCTATATACAAACTCACGGCACAGCCATGGGTTTTTCATTTAGTCCCAGCTATGGTGGGAGCAGCACCTTGCCTGGCATCCAGATAACGATGAATATGTGAATAAAATAATCATTTGGCTAAGGTTAATTGACCTTCTTATAATTTGGGACGGATCTGAGGAGGATGTCAAAGAATAATTCAAAATGCTAAACTCTACGGAAGCAAATCTGAAGTTCACGTACAATTTCAGAGAAGAAAGAGTGAAATTTCTAGACATGGAAATGTACATAAATGACAAGAAAATCCAGAAGACTTTACATCGTAAACAAATGCAGTTCTCCATGTGAACAGCTTTCATCAAAATACCCTGATTCAAAACATCCTGTACGGTGAATTTCTAAGAATCAGAAGAATCTGCTCCGAGGATGAAGAGTGGACTAAACACAGTAAGTGGACATCTCAGAGATTCAAACATAGGGGATACTCCGTTGGAATAATTAAAAGAGGTTGTGAAAGAACTGAACAAAAAGAAAGGGAGGAGATCATTTAAGTGAAGACAGCAACGGGTAAGCCGGAAACTATCCGCTTGGTAACAACTTACTCAAAGGAATCCAAAAGAGGGTAATTTGAAACAGAACTGGAAAATATTAAAACTTGATCCTACTATAGGAACAATCATGGGAAAGGACCCAAATGTATCATTCAGGAGAGCCAAAAATCTGAAGGACACATTAGTTGTAAAACCATTTTTGGAAAGGAAGCAACAAACCAACACAATAGCTCCAAACAACAGGATTTGTAAAGTGCTACAATTGCAAAGTAGGCCAAATAGCAAAAAACAGTAAGGAAGTGAGATTGGCAAATAAAGTTTGGAAAATCCAAAAATTGATTACATGCAAAACCCAATATGTAGTGTATGTCATTGAGTGTGCACCCTAAAATATATCGGAAGTACAATCTGAACTAATAAACGGATCCTAGAGCATGTACGGGCTACCATCAATAAAGATCTTAGCAATGCAGTAGCAAAATAATAACGAGGAAACAACTGGAAATTGTGGAAATTTTATGGAATTGAAACCGTTGATCAACATATACGAGGTGGAAATAGAGAAAAGAAAGCTTCAACAGAGTGAACCACGCCAAACACTGTCAATACATAAACATACACCGTACGGTTTGAATCAAGATGAATGTAATGACCTACTTCTCTCTATGTTTTGGTACTTCTGTCAGTCACCAGGCCATTACTTACCACATCCTTTCTCAGGATCCAGAAAGGCACCACATTTCCCAATACTTACCCAAGAAAGGAATAAACACTGACAACATATAAGACCATTGCAGAGGAGCTCGCAAATAACAAGTCACAACACCTCCCCATCCGAGAGGATATACAGCAAATCACAGCACCTCCCCATCCGAGACGGTACTCAACGCATGCTCCTCCTAGCAATGTATTGGATAGAATAATTAGAATTTAGACATCCCTGCTGGGAGGCAATTTCCCTTCCGTATCAACAATTACCCATTAGAGGGGAATCGTCCATCCCTCTGTAAGTACTTGGTAAAAAAAGGGGCCGGACCTTCCTTCACAAGGAATAAAGACAACTGATATGCTTCTAGGGTTCTTTATTACATGATAATAGGATGACAAAAAAAGAAATAACTAAACATCACAGTAAACATTAGTAGCAATCATCGACACATACAGAGCCTAAAAATAAAACACAGTTAGATATAATAAGTATACATGGAACACCTCACCATCTTATCATCTGAAGAAGGGTCCGTTTCTCTTTCCCTCTCTGGTTGGGTCAGGACTCTGTTCCACAAGCACGTCTGCACCGTGATGTATCACCAGACCGCCAAACCACCAGACCAGCATCTCACCCTCTTTCGGACCCCCTTTCTCTAATATAGAATGCAGCTCTCCATCGAAGTTTCTAGCTAACTCTGCCTACAGTTCCCATTGGATTCCTGTACCACCTCGTACCAAGAGCACAACAAGCAGCTGGCCAAGCGCTTTGCTATGACTCCAAGATCGAGAGCACATTTTTTCCGATAAGAATCTGTCTGCTCTGGTTCACTGCTGGTGAACAACACATGGAAATTAAAAATATAACATTTCACCTAACGAGGCTCAGAAGATGGCTGCAGTTTAGAATATGGAGTTGCTCAAGCATAGGCCTCTACTACTTGGAAAGGCAGAATGATATTAGACCACGTCAAAGCCAATAGGCTAAAGTCATAATTCACCTAACTCAAATAACACTATGCACTTAATCCCTCAGTATCCACTATGGAGCACATGTGTGCACCATCACCAACAACACTGCACCTCGACATCCAATACCTTCTATTCTCTGGCAAGATTATTCTAATGCAAGACAATCCTACATTAAGGCTAAGGTAACATAGCACACTAAAGTCAGTACACAATGGTGGTGATCGAGGGTCATCACAGATCATCAGACCACTAAAGTGGCTGATTCACTACAATGAAGAACTAGATGTACATTTAGAGTGAACAGTTCATATCAGGAAGCTTCCAATATTTGAAAAAATTGTTTTTAAATCACAACGAATAATATTGCACTTTTCACTTGTGTTTTCACTTGCTTAAGACACCCCCGCGCCGCACGGCCACCAGCTGCTGCGTGTGCCCCCAGTGCCTGCCTCTGTCTCAGCGCCGGCCTCGCTGCCGCCCTGAGCGATCTCCGTAGTGTTTCCCCCGTTTTTGCCTGTAATTGTGCTTGTTTTTGCCTGAATTTGTGCTTGTTTTTATTTCTTCCCCAGATCGTCTGTCACTGTATTTTTCACCCGCTTTTTGCCTGAATTTGTGCTTGTTTTCCCCAGATCGTGTGTCGCTGTCTTTTTCCCCTGTTTTTCACTTAGATTTGTGCTTGTTAATTGCCGTTTATCGTCGCGCTTTGCCCCCGCTTCCCGCCACCGCCTTGAGCCCCGCCCCTTTTCTCTTCTGTTTCCCTCCCCGCTCCCGCCTCCCAGCTGCTCCGCCCACCCGCGCACTTGGCCTTAAATGGCGACCGTGCGACACAGGTGAGTGTGACCCACTTGTGGGACACCCCCGCGCCGCACGGCCACCAGCTGCTGCGTGTGCCCCCAGTGCCTGCCTCTGTCTCAGCGCCGGCCTCGCTGCCGCCCTGAGCGATCTCCGTAGTGTTTCCCCCGTTTTTGCCTGTAATTGTGCTTGTTTTTGCCTGAATTTGTGCTTGTTTTTATTTCTTCCCCAGATCGTCTGTCACTGTATTTTTCACCCGCTTTTTGCCTGAATTTGTGCTTGTTTTCCCCAGATCGTGTGTCGCTGTCTTTTTCCCCTGTTTTTCACTTAGATTTGTGCTTGTTAATTGCCGTTTATCGTCGCGCTTTGCCCCCGCTTCCCGCCACCGCCTTGAGCCCCGCCCCTTTTCTCTTCTGTTTCCCTCCCCGCTCCCGCCTCCCAGCTGCTCCGCCCACCCGCGCACTTGGCCTTAAATGGCGACCGTGCGACACAGGTGAGTGTGACCCACTTGTGGGACACCCCCGCGCCGCACGGCCACCAGCTGCTGCGTGTGCCCCCAGTGCCTGCCTCTGTCTCAGCGCCGGCCTCGCTGCCGCCCTGAGCGATCTCCGTAGTGTTTCCCCCGTTTTTGCCTGTAATTGAGCTTGTTTTTGCCTGAATTTGTGCTTGTTTTTATTTCTTCCCCAGATCGTCTGTCACTGTATTTTTCACCCGCTTTTTGCCTGAATTTGTGCTTGTTTTCCCCAGATCGTGTGTCGCTGTCTTTTTCCCCTGTTTTTCACTTAGATTTGTGCTTGTTAATTGCCGTTTATCGTCGCGCTTTGCCCCCGCTTCCTGCCACCACCTTGAGCCCCGCCCCTTTTCTCTTCTGTTTCCCTCCCCGCTCCCGCCTCCCAGCTGCTCCGCCCACCCGCGCACTTCGCCTTAAATGGCGACCGTGCGAACGCGCAGCGGTCACGCGCAGCGGGCGCGCCGATTGTGCGCCGAAGGCGCGCCAAAGGTAAGCCCGTCTGCGCCCGTCCGCGCCTGGACCGCGCCCAGTGCCAGGAGCCCTGGTCCCCACCGACGGAAGCCGACCCGACGAACCTACAGCGCCGCCGACCTCATCGCACTCAACACCGGCCACATCCCAGGATGTCACCGAGCCGCCCCGAAGCACACCCACGGACCTTTCAGCTGCCACGCCTGCAAGTTCACCTGCATCCGGACCTTCCCTGCACCCGCCAAGCCGAACTCCAGCAGCACCCACCTCAAGTGTATCCTGCTCAACACCCGCTCCGTCCACAGACACGCCGTAGAACTCTGGAACCTGCTCGACACCACCGCCCCCGACGTTGCCTTCATCACCGAGACCTGGATGAACGCCTCCTCAGCCCCAGACATCGCCATCGCCATCCCAGAAGGCTACAAGATCGTCCGGAGGGACCGAGACAACCAGACCGGAGGAGGCATCGCCATCATCCACAGAGACACCATCCGCATCACTACCAACACCGATGACACCCTCACCACCGCCGAACACCTGCACTTCCAGATCCACACCAACCCGAAGACCACCCTCAGAGGCACCCTGATCTACCGACCCCCGGGACCACGCACACGATTCAGCGAGGACATCGCCGACTTCGTCAGCCCGCACGCTCTCCCCTCCGCCGACTACATCCTCCTGGGGGACCTCAACTTCCACCTGGAGAACAGCAACGACCGCAACACCATCACCCTGCTCGACAACCTCGACAACCTCGGACTCAAGCAACTGGTGACCACCCCCACCCACCTCGCCGGACACACTCTCGACGCCGTCTTCTCATCCAGCAAAGACGTCACCTTCAGCCACGCAACAGGACTCCACTGGACGGACCACAGCTGCGTCCACTTCACCTTCAGAAGAACGACGATCCACCACCTCCAGCAACAGGTTGCTCGAAGAAGCTGGAACAAGATCACAGCCGACCAGCTCACCGCCTCCCTGAGCCAGCACCCTCCCGCCAACTCAGCGAACCCCAGCCAGGCCGCCGACAACCTCACGAAATGGATCAACGACTGCGCAGACGAACTCGCCCCTCTGAGAACCCCACCCAGCAGATCCTGCAGCAGAAAAACACCATGGTTCACCGACGAACTCAAGAGCTCCAAGAAGAACTGTCGAGCCCTCGAGAAAGCCTGGCGCAGAGACCCAACACCGAACAACATGACTGCCCTCAAGCTCGCCACCCGGAAACACCACCAACTGATCCGCGCCACCAAGAAAAATGCATACAAGGACCGGCTGGACAACAACGCACACAACTGCAAGGAACTCTTCAACATCGTGAAAGAGCTCTCCAACCCCAGCGCCGGAAACAACGACATCACCCCATCGCAAGACCTCTGCAACTCCCTCGCGTCCTACTTCCACAACAAGATCACGGACATACACAACAGCTTCAACAACCAACCAACGCAAGCCACAACCGCAACGACGCCACCCACCACCACCCTCCGCACCTGGACCCCGATCAGCACCGAAGACACCATCCGCACCATGAACTCCATCCATTCCGGATCTCCGACTGACCCCTGCCCTCACCACATCTTCAACAAGGCCGACGCTGTCCTCGCACCCCACCTGCTGGACATCATCAACACCTCCTTCGACTCCGCCACCTTCCCTGAGAGCTGGAAGCACGCCGAACTCAGCGCTCTCCTCAAGAAACCAACAGCAAACCCCACCGACCTCAAGAACTACCGTCCCATCTCGCTCCTCCCGTTCCCGGCCAAAGTCATCGAGAAGACCGTCAACAAACAGCTGGCCGCCTTCCTCGAGACGAATGGATCCCTCGACCCCTCACAGTCCGGCTTCCGAGCGAACCACAGCACCGAGACCGCCCTCATCGCCGCCACCGACGACCTTCGAACCCTGATGGACAACGGAGAAACAGCGGCCCTCATCCTCCTGGACCTCTCCGCGGCTTTCGACACGGTCTGCCACCGCACCCTAGTACAGCGCCTCAGCAACATCGGAATCCAGGAGAAGGCACTGGAATGGATCACCTCCTTCCTCGACGGAAGAACACAAAGAGTCCGCCTACCACCGTACAAGTCAGAGGCCACCAAAGTCATCTGCGGCGTCCCTCAAGGATCCTCACTGAGCCCCACCCTCTTCAACGTCTACATGAGCCCCCTCGCGACCATCGCACGCCAACACAACCTCAACATCATCTCCTACGCTGACGACACCCAGCTGATCCTCTCCCTGACCAACGACCCCGACACCGCCAGAGCCAACCTGCACGAAGGGATGAGAGACGTAGCCGAATGGATGACGACCAGCCGCCTGAAACTGAACTCAGACAAGACGGAGGTCCTCATCCTGGGCTCCACGCCCTCCGCCTGGGACGACTCCTGGTGGCCCCCCGCCCTGGGCACCGCACCCAAACCGACGGACCACGCACGCAACCTGGGCTTCATCCTGGACTCCTCCCTCTCCATGACCAGACAAGTCAACGCCGTCTCCTCGTCATGCTTCAACATCCTGCGCATGCTACGTAAGATCTTCCGGTGGATCCCCACCGAGACGAGGAAGACGGTCACCCAAGCCCTCGTCACCAGCCGACTGGACTACGGCAACGCCCTCTACGCCGGAACCACCGCCAAACTCCAGAAGAGACTCCAGCGGATCCAGAACGCCTCGGCGAGACTCATCCTCGACATCCCCCGACGCAGCCACATCTCCGGACACCTGAGAGATCTGCACTGGCTCCCGGTCAACAAGAGAATCACCTTCCGGCTCCTCACCCACGCGCACAAAGCCCTACACGACCAAGGCCCGAGCTACCTCAACAACCGGATCAACTTCTACACTCCCAAGCGCCTCCTCAGATCAACCAACCACGCCCTCGCCGCCGTCCCCCGCATCCGAAGAGCGACAACAGGAGGAAGATCCTTCTCCTACCTGGCCGCCAAGACCTGGAACTCACTTCCGACCAATCTGCGCCTGACCCAAGACCACCTCTCCTTCAGGAAGAAGCTCAAGACCTGGCTGTTCGAGCAGTAGCGGCACCCCCCCCCCTCCCAGCGCCTTGAGACCCTACGGGTGAGTAGTGCGCTCTACAAATGACCTGATTGATTGATTGATTATTATAAAATGATATAATCCATATATGAAGTAGGCATTGCACTGCAAGTAAAATGAAAAAATGGTAATACCCCACTGGAGGGGTGAACGAAGAATAGGAGAATACTATTCTACGTATTATTGATAGAAAGAAGACCAATACCGGGTTGGAGATTGGAATTACCTGAATACTGAGAACTGTAACGAATACAGAGGTAAAAAATTGATGCTACAAAAAAAAGCCCACTGGAGGGCGAAATACTATTATTCAGGGTTCCGAACACATATAGAATGAAATGGATATGTAATGTGCATGAACATAGTCATAAAAATTGGAATATGGATACAACCATCTCAGATTATTGAACCTGAGAATTTATGGAATTGTAAATAATGCATGCTGATATTTTGTGCACGATTACTTATTTGCAGTTTTTGAAAACCTACACCTCCCACAATGCTGAACGGCAGAGGAACAGGAAGTCACTTTTAGTGACCCACTAAACTGAACCGTGAATAATGTCTCAGGGAGGCTAAAATGCTTTAGTTGTTTGCGGGATTTGCTTGTATAAAATTGCAAGTTGGATTCAAATCTGTTCAGTTTCTCCGGGAGTGCGCTCCAATTTTTCCTTCTGGACAGCCTTTGAGAATGTATATACACACACAGCCCCCTGGTCTCCTTTGGCGTGCCGGATTCAACTGCTTTGCACTTTTCTCATGAAGGTTACGGTCATTAAAAGTATGATAACAACACACAGATAGATTGTGGTTTCCAACCTGCAGGCGAAGATAGCTGAATAGAATGTTTAGGGCGGTGGCACTAAGCTTACCAGGAGCTTGAATAGAGGTCAACAAAGGAAATCAAATAAAATACTTTGATGCAATAAGAATTGAATAATCAGTGTTGGAAATGGTCAAAGAACACACTCTGTGTGCTCCAAGATAGTAGTATACAAATTATGCCTGCAGCCTATTTGACATCTCCCCCCAAAACATTGTGGCCAGAAATTATTTTCCAGGCAGAAAACAAATAGGAGCATGGAGGGTTCACATTTACAGCAATTAAGTCACAATAATCAATGATGCAAAGCTACTTTATAGAGTAGGGATACATAAGCTGGGCATCTTTGCTGCTCTCTTAGAGCATTTCATTAACATAGTCTGGCAGTAGATGAATAGCTACTCAAAAATCAATAGGTGGCTACGGCAATTTGTTTAGAGAGATGTCCTAATTACAAGCTATGGTCGTTTAAACTTGGAGTTCCAGGGAGAGGCTACCCTTGTCAGATGTACTAATGGTGTGCATGTTTTTAAAGTGGGCAAGGCAACTGAATGGACTTAAGTTTATGCCCAAAGTGTTTGTTTAATACATGTAAAAGAACTCTAGATTTGGTAGGAAGGAGACAACAAGCTTGGGGCATTTAAACCAAGGCCCCTGAGGAGCTGTACAATGGAGTGCTGTTGAGAATGAGGTGTCAAACATGGAAGAGGCACACATTGCCCAAGATACAGTATTCCCTGAACGATTGATACACTTGTTCATGGTATGCTGGAAAAGGACAACCTCCTGGAAAACAAGTCATACAACAGGATAGAGGCCTTACACTGAAAACAGGGGAAGAGGATGACATTATAGTGATTAACTTTTGTTGCAAAATGCAAATCTTCACCAGTACCCTATCTGTTTTCTCAATGAGTCAGTGCACTACTCAATTGTACCTTTGACTGACAAATTCTAATACTTAATCAGGAGAGTGGGTTATATTGGCTAAGATGTGTGATAAAGTAAATAACTGAAAAAACAAAACTTCAGAGATAAGTGCAATGACCACACGCTTCACTCACGCATATACAGTATTGGTAGCTGTAATAGTATAAGATAGGCAGACATAGTTCGAGATTTCCTCTCATACAGGAGTAGTCCTGCAAGCTTCTTTAAGTAAGAGGTGCAGCAGAGGCAGTAGCAGTGCAAGCCTCTTATACAAGGACAGCACTGCAAATAACAACCTCACACATCTAGATCAGTTTCCCTGAAATTGGCCTAGAGGGTCAATAGGAGTAGTGAAAGAACTAACCTGCAAGTGATTGTTACTGGAATCTCAAGAAATGCAGATGGACCCAAAACCAGATTCTTTCCGATGAAAAGGAATGGGGAAATTATAAAGGTGTAGAACAACATTCAGGTCTCTCATGTCTCCTCCCCATCCTCTTAAGTGTCAGAATCAGTAATTAAGTGTGACGTGCTCTATTAAATCGTAACAAACCAATACCCATTACAAAGCTACAAGCTGGAGTCTAATCATTCACCTATACAGAAAGAAGAAACTATGATAACTAGGTGCAAACTTGCCATGACTTGCCTAAAACAGAAAAATATGGCTTTCTATGGGTAGAAAACCATCATAACCAGGAACATTATTATAAGAAAGCACACACATATGCAGGTGGATTTACACTATAGATTAATCTATCAAAGGCTGCCATTGTATTGAATATAGTTGGGTTAAATGTGATGTTAGGGCTGAGGAACAATTAGAGATACAGGAAATAACTTGAGGGAGGCAGGAATCCCCTGAAGCAAATGTGAACTTGTGTGAACTCTTACCTTGTAGGTGCCCTTACCTCAGGGACCTTTCCCTACAGTACCAGGATTTGAGAGAAGGTTGACGTGATGGGGCAGCTTGGGCATATGGTGCTTGGTTTTGACTCCCCAATACTTCAGGACCGACTGTAGAGGCAAGCATTGAATTGCTCAAGCTCCCTTCAGAAGATATGAGAACCTCCGCACGATTGGCGTGGGTCTTGGTGCACTACTGAAAAATGGGTGACAAAGACTCAAAGCTTCCATGGAACAGAGATGTTGCTGGTTGGCAGAAGGGCGATCATCTTCTCTGGGTTGCTGTGAAGGCCCCATGTGTAGGTGGTACTGCTGCGGTCCTGATATGATGTACAAAATGTTGACACAGCATTGGCTGTGCAAGGACCTAAGAGCATCTGGAATTAGATCATCTTCATCCACAGTTCACAGGCCCTGGTGGAAAATATGTGCAAGAAATTAAAAACTAGTACATCAACAATGTCACTCTATCTTCACTGTCACAGTTATTTACTGCAACCACATTTCCCCTCCTACCTCGCAAACTGTCAGAAATGTCTTTGCAGCATCCTCACTTAGGTGGAATCCAAAATGTAAACTATTAGTATCACACGGTCCTTAACCAAATGCTCTTAGGTCACTTTCACTAACTCTCTCCTTGCCTTCACCTATGGAAATCTTTTGGAATTAATCTTTTAAAATAAGCACTCCATGCAGCCTTTGACTTCTCGTCATGATATGGACAATTCTGAGCATCCCTGTAATCTAAACGCAATCACCACATGCAGACATGCATCAGGTCAGTCTCTACATACATGTCCTAAATTCATAGGAAAATTAAGCAGCACTGCCTGTTTGTAGCAAATTAAAAATGGTGCAATAAGGGTAGATTTAAGCCATACCACACAATGCCAACTCTATAGGGTAGGCAACTTAAGCTGAAAAGAAACTTAATAATGAGTTTTTAAGTGCAGGGGCAATGAGTTCAGTGTTAGCCAGCGGGTGTGGGTTGAAAATTTAGATCAGGCCCTCCTGATTAGATGTGTACTGGCTTCAGAGCCCCATTGCTAATGGAGAAGTAACCAGCCTTCAATGAACCTGCCAAGAAATCCTTGTATATTGGAGCGTTCCCCCAGAGCATAGTTAATCCGGGGAATAGCACACCCTTAGATATTGTTCATGCCTACTGCTGGCCCAAACATATTCTTGGGCATATGAGCTACCCAGCAGTGATGAAAATATCTCGCTCCATATTTTCACTGTTAAAAAGAAAGGTCACAGGGATGCTATAGTTAAGAAACAGAACTTTAAAAAGAAAAACAGAAAAATTCACCTGAAAAAAAAAAATCAAATGTTACAGGAATGTTCTAGTTCGGTTCAGAGTTTACTCACACAAAACCAAAGAAATTCACAGGTATTTTACAACTTTAAAAACGGGATTGTAGTTCAGATATGTCAGAAATACTAACACTCGTAGTACAGAAGGAATAGTAATTTAACTTAGCAGTAGTTCAGTAATTATATATATATTTTTTTTCATTGTCAGAAACGTTTACAATATGCTCACTGGATCATGGCATTTGAGACACCATCAGTGAGGTCACTGACCATGTCATGAGTGATGTCATATGTGAGGTCATAAGCAGTGGAATGCAGGATAGGTGAAAGTTAGTTAGCTTTGGTAACTGCTGAAATTGTGGTTTTGTTTGTGTAAAATCTGAACCCAAATAGAAAGTCCTTGTGACCTTTGCTTGTAGAGAATAAAAAAAAAAATCAAAATTCAACTTTAACTATTACATCCCTGCAAGCTTTGCTTCATCAGTGAATTTCTATGTTTTTATTAATGCGATTTCCTATCTATAATGTCCCTTTTAACCTTTGGATTTTTAGGGAATTTCACAGTTTTAATATTAAATAGTTCTATATTTTAACCCATAAGTTCAATTAACTAATATACATTTTCAAAAATGTATAAATATATTTATTCATACATTCAAACAGGCTTTGTTCAATTTATATAAAATCATAAAGCACAGAATACATAATCACATAATCTAACATCTAAGAAAACATTCAAATAAAAAGATACTCCTATAAATAAACATTACAGAACCCCCCCCCCATTAATTTGGTTCCACAAGACAATTCATTGCATTTACATGCAGGCCCACCCTCACCCATATCGCTTTCTGATTACAAACTGATCCTTTTATAAAGTTTAACCCCTTAACCGCAGCGTAAATTCCGCCACGGTGCGAGTGTTACTGCGCAGGCAGGGCCGCATCGGCCAACAGACATGTGCAGCACTACCGAGGTAGTGCTCATGACGGCCGTTGGCTGACGCGCGCACGGTAGGGGTTAATACTGCACAGCAGGTACCCATTGATTCCAAAGACAGTAAAAACCTATAACCTAAGTGAGAACAAGGGTTTAAATTCTTTTTAATTGGGAGCAGTATCTAGCTCTGGGAGACTTGTAAAGCAGGTAAAAGAGGATAAAGTGCCAGATGCTCTGTGTTGTAAAATTATCACAAGGACACAGGCATATGGTATCGGACCAACTGCATTGCTGGGCATAAGCCACCAAAAAAATGACTAAGAAAGGCGAAAACCAGTCAAATAAAACCTACGATGATAATTCTTCAAATGGAGCAAGGAGATGAAACAAAATAGTTAAATCTAAACTACTCACTGATTTTAACTACTCCTCTGCCCCACCATGAAATGAATTCACTCGACTTGTGCAAGCATTTTTTACTATAGTTCTAGCTTGTCAAGTCATATTTATGGGATTGTTAAAACATTCCCCCAAACTCAGTTTCTCAAACGATTTCTTAAGATAATTAACCCAGGGGATATTTTGGACATTTTCATTAGATAAACAATCCATTACTATAGAATTAGTAAAAACCAATTCAGGTGTTTCCAGATCTTAACCCAAGGCAATAAAGGGGCAAGACCTACTCAGTCCGATATTCGCTCGAAACCCAATTCAAGACGGCAAAAGAGAGAAGAGGCACTTTTTTGGACCATCAGGAGTCTCCTAGTAAAATCATTCTTAATTTTCTGTAGCTTTCAACAATTGGCATATCCCAGACTCCAGCACCATAAGTTTCAATTGAGACTCACTTGGGCTATAAAGAGTCAGTCTCTCTTTAATGGGGTTCTGAACAAGTTGAACAGCAAATCTAACCTGCATTGGCATAGCCAATAGGTCTCGCATTTGGGACCTTATAAGTGTTTAGTTATCCAGCACAAGATTCTTGGTGCAACAACATCAACTGTTGCATGGCTAAACCCTTATAAGGTCCCAAAGGCAAGAGATTGGCTATGCCAATGCTCATTTTATTATGTAAATTTAAAGCGATTTCGAAGGACCGGCAGCAGTCTTACTACCCCAATAATTTTGTTGCTCATCAAGAAGATCTAGTCACCAAAATTATAATATGAGCTGTAAAGCACATTGGGCTTTACAATGAAAATGTGACAAATAGATTTCTAAAACTGTGAAGGTTTATTAGGGTTACGCCCATCACAGACTGCAAAGTGAACGGTTATAAGTCCATCAATAATCAAACAAAATCAGATATTGTTCAGGATTAGTGAATAAATCAGTCATAAAGCAGAGGTCCGATCAGGGTGGTGGCACCCTCTAAAGTCAGGGGAAAGAACGACCCCAACACCCCAAGAAGGGGCTATGTTTATAATGCCTTGCACAATGGAAGTCATACAGCTGTTACAGTTGTGCAAAAGTCGCACGGTTTGGGCCAATCACATTAGAGGGCGAGTGATATGCTTCTGAGCTCACGTTGTCAATACTGTCCCAGAAATTCACATGAAGTGGTTCCCATCACTGGAGCCTGTCAGCCATCGCGATGGTTGGTACAAATTTTGTCACTTAGTATACACCGACAAGCTCTCACGAAGAATAGCGCTATAGTGCCAAGAGGTGAGACCTCGGGCAGCTTCACTGTCAGTGGAACATAGTGTTTGGGAGCTTTAAAAACCAGAAATATTGTCCTTTAGATGGGAGGAGTATTACCATCAAATAGTGTTTACAAAGTTGCTTGTGCATAAATGTTCTACGAACAGGTGAGGCAGAGGCTAACGTTTTAGGACCCTAGTGTAATTTTCCAGATTCATGCCCTTATATAGGTTTAAAATATTGTATCCTTATATAGGCATAGAACTCATAACCATATTAAGACATAAATCAAGTAGTCCTAATACGGCTTGGCTACTTCCACTAGTTCAGAAAATCTACAACGATTTCTTGGAAAAACCCGCCTTCAGCAGTCAGGGACTTCCCGATGCATCAATATTAATTTATCCAAGAACTCATGGAGTTTTCAGAGAATTAAGTCTCTAATTACATTATTATGTCCATTCTTACGTCAAACTCGGCACCTTCAAGGTATGAATATGCCCACACTTGTCCAAACAAACACACGGTGGTTTGGAGCAGTTCGACTATCTACTTGCCAGACGCGCCCTGCTGCAGCAAGTGCCGAAGGAAGCCGACCCTCCAGCTGATGCACTGAGAGGCGCTGAACTTTCTCCAGCCATGAAATCCAGCTCCAGTGTTCCCAGATTACCCTTGCGAGTTGCTGGAAAATCGGGTCCGGAGAGAGAGATACCAGACCTCCTACATTCTATAACCAAGGTACGGAGCAGATTAGACCCTTTAAAGAATTCTTGGATTAGATACTTGGCAAAGAATACTGAAACTAAGCTACACATCAATTACTTCTTCCCTTGTACTAGACCTAGGTTAGGTACACCAGGGCAGGCATATTTTAGAACCACCAGTTGAGAACTTTTAGTCATTATTTATCAATGTATGTGTTTTATGTATTGAATGGCTTAGAAAAAATTTCATGCTTTTACAATATTATTTTATAATACTCTTCGTACTGTACGCTTTGTACTTTACCACAAGTATTACGATTGCAGCAGTTCATTTCTTATGCTTGAGAAAGAAGACGGTTCAATAAATATATTTTATTGAAAATGCCCGTATCTCTATTTCTCTGCACCTCTGGTGAAACGAAGCATGCACGATTGAGTAAAATAACTATCTATTGTTTCCGCGACTCTAGAGATCTATTTCTTATTCTTGGGAAAGAAAGTTGTCATGTTTTAAGCGGTTGTCAGAAACTAATCCCTTCTTGTTTATTCGAGAAAGTTTCTAGTGACCTCTGAGCTAGCTTGGACACACACAATGAAGTCTAGTATATTCGGTAGAGACCTAGTAGACCTCAGTCCTACGTCTAAACTACAGGATACACTATTCCAATGCCCAGAGCCTATTGAGAATATAGGAACTACACTACAACTTGCTGAGAAGAGGCAGAGGCAGCCATTTTGATATTGAGGCCTACCTTCACCAATGTTCGAACAAGTGCAGTTTTCACAGCAGAATGTCTGTCTCAACTTCATGCTATTTATTGTGTTAATACTAATGTGCATTAAAAAAAAATAGACTTTTCAGGACTGTGGTTTGGTGAAACCTTAGAACTGGAACAGATAAGAGCAGAGGCCATTGGAAGTGCTGGGGTGGAGCAGCTAATGCTGGGTGGAGTTTCAGGAAAGAAACAGCGTGGAAATGAGGTCAGGGCCGGCCAGGGGTCTACCAGTAAAACCAAATAGGAGCTCCGCGCTAGAGCGCCTAGCACAATGAAGCCCTGGGCTGAGGCACTAGGTAGGTAAAGCAGAAGCTCTTTAGCCGAGTGCCAACTCCGGATGACTTTTACAAGAGGCATTCTGATTTCTAAACCGTTTGAAGCGCTTATCTGCAGCCAAAGTGAAGTATTTCAGGCTGTAGGCGCTATACACAATAAGCGCAAAGACTCACTATTAGCGTCTTCGGGGTCTGTGGGCTGCTCTAGTACATTACGATAATTGCTACCATTTGGCGGTGCTCGCTCCCGCAGGGGAATTGCCACTCGTGCACGCGTTGCCATTGAAGGCAATGGAACGCGTGCATGTGTTAGCCTGAAAAAGGCAATCGATGACTACAGGTCTCTTTCCATATGCGAGACCTAAAAAGGGCCAACACCACTCTAGCCATTTGTAAAGCTCTTAAAGAGAGTAGTGAATTCCTGGATAACTGAGCATTAGAAATATTTCTGTTAATCAAGGAGAGAGAGAAGAACTAGAGTAGCATGTTAGTTTCCCCTGGGATATAGTGGTTAATCAAAGAGAACTAGCTATGTCTGTGTTCTATATGTCTGCATGGAAAACCATTTGGTTTAGTATGAAGGCCTTCACCCACCAACCTAGTTGGTGGCATGCTTCGTCATCGGGCTCCACCCGAGGCACCGAGTGCGCCTCAGGTGTGCTGCGACGCCAGATTACTGCGGAGCGGGTTTTTTTGGAAGGTGAGTGTGCTGTGCAGGTGTGTTGCGTGAGATTTTTTAAATTCTGTCCTTGGAGTCCCTAACAGTTACTTTATTGGTGGGCCCCAGGCAGAAGTAAAAAACAAAGGCTTGGGACATGTAGGGGTCGACTTATGGTCTCCCACGTCCAGTGTGGTCGACTAGTTTCAGCCAGGCCTTTTTATTAAACTGGCTTTCTTCAAGACCTATGTGTGGGGGTGTTACAGGGATCCATGTGATTATCAGTGCCCTGTATGTGAAGCACGCGCAAAGGTGCTGATGAATGTAAGAGGTATTTCCTCTCAGTTTGTACCTGTAAAGGAAAAAAGGACAAACAAGAGACACAAAGTTAAAAAATGCAAAATTGTCAACAACGCACATGGATAGGTTAGCCCCTGGTGCCTAGACATGTGAGCGAATAAGGAGGGGGGGTAGGCGCTTGTGACGGAACGTGGCAATTGCCAGTTTGGTATACGCACTACAGGCGCTAATACCTAGATGCATAAAATAAATGTGCAAATTATCTACAAGTAGGATGCTTACGCCTGTCTCCAGAGGACAAAACTCCCTGGACTTCCGCCGGAGGGTCGGGACTTATTAGCACTCTGGAAGTGGAGAAAAAGGAGAAAAAAGGTAATGTCTAAAAAGGAGGGGAGGTCACACGCAGCTAGCGGTAAAGTGCTGCATGCTCAGTTATGGCCAAAGAATAAGGGATAACGAAATAAGGAAATTGCATAAAGTGTATGACTGGGCAGAGGTGCAGACTCGAACCCCTAGTCAGTGCAGTACTAGTAACCAGTGATTTGCCTCTTTACCAAATACCAGAGCATTCGTTCTTTTCGGCCCACAGACTATTACAAATGACTTTTTATAATTCACTTTTAAGTCCAAAATGGCCATAAATTCTACAAAGGCATCCAGAGATTTTTTTAAGGCTATTCTCCGTCCAAGGAAATAAGGACTGTGTCATCTACTATAACAGAGTAGCAATAACATTTTCCCACTCTTGGAGAAATCAAGATTTTTCCCCAGAAAAATAATCCTCCAACCCATTACTGTAAACGAGCAATACGAATGGGCAAGAATTCATCCTTGAAAGACAACTTGCTTAGCTAAAAAAAAACTAACAAAAAATAAAATACACTTCTCCCAATGACATCCATGTCCAATCTTAACTATAGTTTCCAGATGTAGCCTACTTAATAAAAAAAATCAAAAGTTGGCTCTACGGCAGTTTCTCCAAGCATAGTCCACAATTTGTCATGATTGACAGAATCAAACGTACAAGATAAGTCCATAAAAGCAAGATGTACAGAGCACTTCCTGGACTAGTGTACTTGCTGACAATCCATGACAAATGTCGGCACTATTCCACTGTGCTCATCCATTATCTAAAGCCATTTTGAGTTTTTGACAATATGTGCCTCTGTTTGGCCCAATCTTTGACATGATCTAAAAGCACCCTCCCCAATATCTTGACCACTGAATATATTAAAGATATGGGCCTATAGCACCCTGGATCATTTTAACCCCTATTTTAAATACAGGAACCTCTATTGCCTCTTTCCATGACTCTGGGAGGGGACCAACCATAGCAGCTCTAATCAGATGTGTTATAAGAGGGGCCCACAAGGGAATATTTTCTATAATAAGGTCAACTGGTATCCCATCTGGACCGGGGGTTTTAAGTCGAGAGCCCAGCACGATGATAGTCTCTACCTCTTGACCTGCAATTGATCTACTGAAGGCACTTGCTTCAGGCAAAATAACAGGTGTATCTTTGCCTAGGCCCTAATGTTTTTTAAAGAATTAAATACACAATTAAAATATTCCACACATGTATCCCCTAGGATAAAAGAATCATGTTTTTTTAAGAGGGAGCATGTACAAATATAGAACTATTGATAATGGTTCAGAACAATGTAGAATCCTTTTTTACACTAGCTGCCTCTAGATCTTGCAATGCTCCAGTCCTTAATTCAGTCTTCCTCTGCTAGAACACTTTTCCTTTTGTAGGGCCCTCACCACGTTTTTGTCCATGGGCACAGCCTGCAGGGCAACTTTTAAATCTTTATGGGCTTTAGAACATGTTTTATTGAACCAACGTGCTACTGGCTTCTGTGATTGAGCCCTTCTCATCATCATTAATTATTTGAGATGACAATAAATAACCTCTGAAAATCCCGAATAATGACCTCCATAGGGGACTCATGATTTAAACATCTTAATATTAAGTCCAAGATCTCAGCAATGAGTTTATTCTCAAGAGCCCTCGGATTTACCCAATCCAATTTCTTTTGGATTCCCTAGTTTGGCTCATATTTGATTGGGATATCGGGCCACTGATCTCTCCCAAAATGTAATTTAAGGGAGACCATGTGCAGATTATGGTCACCATCACAATGTGGAATAACTATGACAATCTAATTGATTTAAACAGTTTCTGGAACAGGACATAAAACCAATAATACATGTGTGACCCCCCAACCCCCTTATGCAAGTCAGTGTTCACTTCTTTCGCTAGAGAAATCATTAAAAATGTTAAATCATTTAAAACTACAATACCATTTAACGCATCACTGTAAAATGAGTTAGCGAATACCCTTCAATTTTTTCCAGACCACAAACTCATGCCCCATTGAATTTACACAGGGTACAGTTGAAATCACCACATTATACATAATATTTTACTGATCTCAGCCTGTAAGAGGTCTAATACATGGGAATTGAGCTGATCATATATATTACAATAAAACTCTACCGGTGGTAATTGACTCACAGCAAGTAACTGATACCAGGGAGAACAAATTAATTTTATGTGAATGTGTGTGTTTAACCAAGACTAACATTGCTAAATCTCCCTTCGCTCTTCCAGAGATTGCTGGTGTACAAAAGGAACAAAACCCATCTATATTTAAAAAATCTGTTATTGACCATGTCTCTTGGAAACCAATTAATTCATGTCTTGATACAAAAGCTACACAGTCATCATTCATCAACTTTGAATTGATACCTGCTGTATTTCATGATAAAATGGAGAATTAACAATCTGTTTTGGAAGGAGCCTTAGGGGTTTCTTCTAAGAATACTGAACCTACAGGGGAACTTGTGACTTCAATCGAAGGGTTCTCCTCAATCTATACTTCTGAACCTATTTGGAGACCATCAGACCTGGAATTAACATTCACTATCTCTTCAGATTTGGCTTCTGATGTAGCCCTATTGAATTGTCAAGATCAGCTTTTGACTTTAGTGGCTCAAATCTGTTCTGGTGGACTACAGAATCCAGGTGTACTTGCTTGGGAAGAACGTCCCAACTACCATTATGCCTATTCCCTGCAATAACGTCAGGGATAGGAGGATAAAAGAAACCCAAAGACCTGACCTGAATGTTACCTTGATTCAAAGAACGTGATGGATTAAACCCAGATCTTTTGACTGGGTGTGAGTGTTTGATTGATTCTAATGCTCATTTGGAAAGAGGTCAAACTTAAGAAGGCCTCCTTGATTCAAATTCGAATTATGCAAACATCTCAGCATAAGTATCACAATATCAGGGGTCCTAAAGTTAATCAGCACACAATCTCCTTCCTGATTTTTCACAGTGGGTCCAACCCTTGCCAGAGAATTTCATCATAAATGGGCCTTGGGGGACCTAGCATTCAAACACGCAAGGCATCTGATGGACGGGAAAAGGACATCACCCGGCATGCAGGAATAATCCATTTTTTCCTCAGTGTAGCATAGGCAGGGCAGAAAAAGAAGTAATGTTCAATTGTTTCGATAACAGAGTTAAAAGACGGGCTTCGAGTATTGGTAGAGTTTGTCCACCTGCTTCTAATACCATTTAGAGGTAAGGTGGAAAATCTGAACGGTATGTAAAGTGCACGTGCTTGTGGTGGTTCTACATCATCCATCTACATTTATAAATTAAAACAAATTTTTAGCATTTAAAAAGTGTGTGGTTAAAGTGCCAAGTGTTCTAGATTCAGTGCAACCAATATTATTAAAATTCCAGTACATTATATTTAGATGGGAAATCGTTTTTTTTGTGATAGAGTGGGGGTCGTCCCATAAGCTTCCAAGCCCGTTTTGAAAATCTACCCTTTAATCTTCCTAAACTAGGGCAAGAGACCTAATTTACTTTGGGTAGAGAGTAATTCTGTCACGGCATCTTCTACAGGTACTTGTGCATTACTGGTCCATAGTCTCATCCAGAACGTGAGTGCCTTCAAGACAGCACAGTAGGAGATAGATTATAGCCCAAGGTCGAGGCGTAGCAGCAACAAGGGTGTGTTCTTGGGGATATTTAGAAGAGCTCTTAAAAATGTATTTTACACAACTTCAATTTGTTTTATATTCTCAAGACCCCATAGTTCCGCCCCATATAGAGCAGCACCTAGGCCTTTGGCCCTGTGTATTTCTATTACGGGGGAAACAGGGCAAAAAGCTGAGCGTTTAGCTCTTTTCACAATTGCACAATCCACTTGCTGGAGTGTCAAGACACTTTTCGTGATTTGGGGGTACCATGCCAGGTTATCGCTAATTCGGACGCCTAGATAGTCAAAGGCCTTAACCTGTTCTAAAAGTTGGCCTTCCAGCAGCAATTTACCCTTGGCCAATCGATAGGGATTGAAAACCATATACTTAGTTTTCATGGAGTTATCCTTCAGGCCCCAGGATTTACAAGCTTTCGCAAATTTGGTTAAAACGCTCTGGATGCCCATTGGAGTTTTGGATAGAAGTAATGTATCATCTGCAAATAAGAGTGATGGTATTTGCTTGCCTCACAATTTCGGTGGGTCTCCTCCACAGTCATACAGCTCATTAATTAGCTCATTCATAAATAAGGTGAACAAAATTAGAGCCAATACACACACCTGACGCACTCCTTTCCCAAATAAAATATATTCAGACAGCCTCCAATCTTGATTTCACCTGACTGGCATAGTTATCAAAGTGTAACCTGGTTAGAAGGTGAAGTAGGGCAGAGGGGAGGCCCGTGTTCCTCAGGGCAGACCAGAGCTTATTGCAATCGATAGAGTCAAATGCGGTTTTGAGGTCAACAAACTACATATAGGTGGCCTTTCTTAAGTTTGACCTCTTTCCAAATGAGCATTAGAATCAAACACTCACACCCAGTCAAAAGATCTGGGTTTAATCCATCACGTTCTTTAGCCCACTCGGCCACCCCAGTTCAGACATGGCTATATGCAAATCAGTTTGACCCTGTGCCTCATGGGAACAGTCCAGCCCGAACTGCCAAGCCATGTCTTCCCTGGACCGGAAACAAGCTTCCGAAGACCGTTTCTGGCATTCCAGCCGTCTTCAGCCCGGCTTACTTGAATCCAGTGGCAAAGTGAGCAAGGGACTCACGTCTGAGCATACCCTGCCACACTTATGGCAGCCAAAAGCGGTACAAAAGGGGGTGGTGATGGACGGAGCATCTGAATCAATCAAACACTCACACCCAGTCAAAAGATCTGGGTTTAATCCATCACCGTTCTTTAGCCCACTCTGCCACCCCAGTTCAGACATGGCTATATGCAAATCAGTCTGACCCTGTGCCTCATGGGAACAGTCCAGCCTGAACTGCCAAGCCATGTCTTCCCTGGACCGGAAACAAGCTTCCGAGGACCGGTTTCTGGCATTCCAGCCGTCTTCAGCCCGGCTTGCTTGAATCCAGTGGCAAAGTGAGCAAGGAAATCACGTCTGAGCATACCCTGCCACACTTATGGCGACCAAAAGCGGTACAAAGGGAGGTGGTGATGGACGGAGCATCTGAATCAATCAAACACTCACACCCAGTCAAAAGATCTGGGTTAATCCATCACCGTTCTTTAGCCCACTCTGGCACCCCAGTGTGTGGCAGGGTATGCTCAGACGTGAGTCCCTTGCTCACTTTGCCACTGGATTCAAGCAAGCCGGGCTGTAGACGGCTGGAATTCCAGAAACCGGTCCTCGGAAGCTTGTTTCCGGTCCAGGGAAGGCATGGCTTGACAATTCGGGCTGGACTGTTCCCATGAGGCACAGGGTCAGACTGATTTGCGTATAGCCATGTCTGAACTGGGGTGGCAGAGTGGGCTAAAGAACGGTGATGGATCAAACCCAGATCTTTTGACTGGGTGTGAGTATTTGATTGGCTCTGATGCTCCGTCCATCAACACCCCCTTTTGTACCGATAAGGAGCTTGTAGCAACTCTAAATCCCACCTGCAGGTGCGAAATTATGTTATGTTCCTCTTCCCAATTTTGGAGGTGTGTTAAAATTACTTTGTTAAAAATCTTGTGGGACACATCTATTAAGCTGATGGGTCTATAGTTGGCAGGAACCCCTTTTATAAAAGTTGTGATTTCGGCACCCTTCCACATTTCCATAATGTCGCCTCCCCGTATAATGGCATTAAAAACTAGGTTGAGCAGAGGGACCCATATTTTGGGTTCCAACTTGTATAGGTCTCCAGGAAGTCTATCTAACCTAGGGGCTTAGCCAGTTTAAAGAGAGCGAATTGCATTCTTAACTTCCATAAGGGAAAAGCTCACTTCCTTGACTCAGACCCATCATTACAGTCCCTAGGTTCCTCCTCTACGTCACTCCCAGGCTCACAATCCTCCTCAGTGTATAATGCATGGAAATGCTCTTCCCAAATATAGGGCTGTATGTGGAAGTCATTTTCACTACCCTGATGGGCTACCCCTTTAAAAAAGAGATGCCAGAATAACCGGCTATCCTTTTGCCTGGAAGCTTCAGCTAGGTTGCTCCAACTCTCTATCTCCCTGTCATGTTTAGCTTCCCTTTGGGTGCTCTTATAAGACTTCCTTTTGTTGATGATCTTGGGTCTCATCCCCTCCTTTACTGCAACCCTAAGTTCTACTCTTGCTTTCTTGCAATCCTCGTTGTACCAAGCAGCATTATTATGTTTTCGCGGATAGGGCCTTCCCAGTCACCTAAAATAGGGCGAGATGCTATTCGACAGATCTTGATAACTGGCTAAAATAGCGTCATCATTTAGGATGGCAATCAACGTTTTCTCATAAACCTGCGCCACCTCTTTATAAACTTCAGGGGGAAGCTCGCCATCAGCGACTACATTAGCCCACTTGATTCTCATATTATTATTGGATGTTACTACCTGGGCCTTAGTTAGGTTTTGCTGGGGTTTAAGAGTCGGGAGCCCGTAAAAACTTAGAAGCAGGGCATTGTGGTCGCTATAATCTCGACTAAGAATGGCCATATCGCGTACTTGTGGCCAAAGATAGAGATCGACCAAGATATCTGTTCTGCTTCTGGTGTTCCCCTCTTGAATGTGTGATTTGTACTGGGGTCTGAGAGTCCCCTCCCATTACATGGCTGAACCCCGTGAGCAAGAGTAAATGATAAAACTTGCTGTGCTACACAGGTGCATCTTTTGAGCTTTGGAATCTGGAGTCTTGTGATCCCTCTAGCCTCTTCCTCCTCCAGGACTATTTCCTGCACATAGTCCACATGATCATACGTTGTATTGAAATCTCCGGCTATAATGAGCGACCAATCATCAGTTTCGAGGAAATTTGTTAACATTGACAGTGTCTGAGGGTTTATGGGGACTTTTAAACCTGTAATATATGTTAAAACCCCTAACATGGGTATCCCCTTTAAGCGAGGCCAAGTCGATACCCAGAA
Source organism: Lissotriton helveticus (assembly GCF_964261635.1). Lineage (NCBI taxonomy): Eukaryota > Metazoa > Chordata > Amphibia > Caudata > Salamandridae > Lissotriton > Lissotriton helveticus. The sequence continues at coordinate 59,887,800 of NC_136073.1, read as the reverse complement.
TCTCCTGGGAGTCTATGTTGAGGCGCTTAATTTTACAAGCTAGTGTTGTTTTAACCCAAATCAATATTCCTCCCACTGGTCCGCCAGATGGTGAATGTTTTGCTTCTATGGTGAATAATGAGGAACCCACCCTATGGATCGATTTAGTTGCCCAGGTTTCTTGAAAAGACACTTGTGACAGTTGTCCACTAGTGTCCCCCACTCAGAGTTAAGTTTGGAACACATCCCTGCAATATTCCATGAGAGAATATATAACTGGTGGTCAATAGGGGTTCCTTTCTTCACTATCTTTCTTACATCAAGGCCAGCACTTGTTGTGGCTATAGGGACTGCCTCATTGTCAAATGTGCTAACTGGGGAGTAGATATTTGATTCATTAGGATGGGACTGTATCTGCACCTCGGCTAAAGAGCCGACCAGGAAAGTGTCCTGGGGTGTCAAAGGGCCAACTTTACTAGGCTCTAGTCAATCTAATATATCCATGACTGATAGAGCCTTGTCTCTGTTACTAGTTACAATGGGGGGGGGGGGGGTTGTACCTTTCTCATCTGCTCGTGTCATAGTTGCCGGGGATTTTGTGGATAAGTTGAGCGGCCAGATTTTAGGTGTCTATAGAAAAATCCCAGCGGCATTATGCCTATCCCCCTGGACTACGCCCGTTCGGGAAATGTTACTCCCACTCCAGATTATAGACTCTGCAAGTTCCGGACTTCGACAGTTTATCACAACACAGTCCCCATCGGAGGATTTTCATAGAGGTCCAAGCCATCCTATTCTTCTGACCATCAGGATGTCATTATAACTCGAGTTTTCATAGTTCGAGGAATGAGATCGCCAGTGACAAACCTTATTTTTTAGCTGGCCTGTGGATTCTTAAAAGTTAACCTGGAGCGGAGGGACATTGGTGAGTATGAAAACATAGGGACAGCATTCGGTAGGTAGATCCAGGGTCACCTCATGTGATCGATTATCAGAATGGGCCAAAGCATTTGTCTGGTGGGGTAGCTGCCTCATTGAGCGGTTTCTCCGTTGGTAACTTTTTGGACTATGGATTGTAGACCCAAGCCTGCCACCAGCAGCATTGCTGTCTTCTGAATGACTGATGTGCTCTAAACCCCTGTTTTTGGTATTAGCTTCCCCCAAAGTAGTCCCTACCACCCCCGCTGATGCTACTGGAGTATGCAGGTTGTTATGAGCCCCCAACCTATTATGGGTACCTATAGGGCCTTCTGATCCCCCCCATGCTGGACCTACCAGGATATAATGCTACATCTTTACCCACCCCTTCCAGAGCACATGTAAAAGATGTTGTTAAAAGATCCACATTATACTCAAGCTACTCAAGTCTGGTAAAAATTGGTTTGAAATTTTTAATCAAAAGTTCTTCCAGCCGACTTAGGAGAGGGTCTTTCTCGTGCAATGGGCAGGTGTTGTAGCTTGTTGGAGTTCTTGCACAGTAACTGGTACTGGATGGGTGCAGGTGTTGGTCCGTTGCTATAGGTCCTGCAGTTTTTTCTTGGACCTAGTCTTGGCTCCAACTGGGGGTTCCAAATGTTCCAACTTCTTCCTTTTGGCAGGAATACCAGGAGTCAGGGAGACTGGTTGAGGGGGAAATGATTTCTCAAGGGATAATGATGACACGATTCAAGATATAAATGGAGTGTGTAAACTTTCTGGGACTCCAAGTTCCTTAGACTAAAGGACCCCGCTACATACTAAGACTTGGTTCATGGTAGCAATGGAACTCCCCCCTAGGGATAACTGTTGTTCGACTGCCAGAATTTCTTGGTCAATTCCAGTGGCAGCCTTAGTTAAAAAGCAGTCAAGTGTGGAATTTTTAAGAATCTTGGGGGTCTTGGGTGTCCCCTCCCTGGCCCCCAGTTGCTTCCCTTTGGGGATTTGTGCACAGGAATCTACTTTGAGACAGAGGTCACCACTCTGGGTAGTGCAAGGAAAAACAGAGGAGAGACCCAGCCAAACCTCAAATAAAGCTTATCCGGAGCAACTTACATTGCCAGGAAACTCCCACAGGAACCAAAAAAGGAACAGCAGGACCAAGAGAATAGGCCCAGCCCACTCGGATCCAGGCGCGGATGGGCCAGGGTGCAGCCACGCTGCGGGAGAACCGCGCTGTTTTTAAGCGCCTCTGGGCACTTTTCCTCAGGCATTGGTGTCTCCAGGCGTGGTGTGTTGTGGGGGGGGGGGGTGAAGTCCCCAGGCAGCAGCAGCAGAGATGGAGATGACAAGCGAGCTGGTGGCAGTAGTAATTTGTACCCCTCCGCTATCCAAGTCTTTCCCTACTGTTGCACTTATTGAAATGGTAATAAAAAGTTTTACCCCTCTGCTATCCAACACTTTCCCTATTGTTGCACTCACTGGAGTGGGAATAGTAATTTTTACCCCTACCCTATCCAACACTTTCCCTATGTTGCTTTGACTGTAGTGGTAAATTTAAGTTTAAAGGTTTTTAAATAGTTTCATATTTTAATTTATTATAGAATGATTTTTTTTATAGATTATATGTTTTTGGTATATATACATACACATTTGTATATAGTTATAAAATAAATGAAAATTAATAGTTTGATGATTGTATAGGAGTTCATATATACATATATTTATTATTATCTATGTGATTACCTTTTTACGTTTGTTAAAATGTATACTTTTGATATATATATATATATATATATATATATATATATATATATATATATATATATATATATATATATATATCAAACATAAGAATTTGTCACAGCCCGGTTACTGGAATCACTGGCTTTATTTCTATTGGCGTAGGCAATGAAGCAGGAAACCACCTGACGCCTTTCGGCCAATTGCCACCTCGCTGACGATTGGTCTTTTCCTTTCAAGCAACTTAATGTAATTGGTAAAGTGTTCCAAGTCACCTTTTAACCGAATTTATGAATTATTTAACCTGATTTTTGGGCATTTGCAACTCCGCTGAAGATTGGATTTTCCTCTCGAGCGGCTACATTTATTTTTAAATCATCGCCCAAATTCTACACTTACTGCTTTGTGACATCTTAACACTCCATTCTCGAGACACTCCATTATCGAGACGCTTCATTCCTGCCTATAAGACTATCATCTTCCTGTCTGGTGACATTCTATACAACTTTCAGAAACTCTATGACTAATGCCATCACGTCAAAAACTACTGACGTTGCTAGTCATTCTTAACGTCTTTCCTCTAATTCACGAAGAGCTTCTGTTTTTACAATTGCACGGTGACGCGCACACCATTCTTCATTATCTTAGAACTCTCTGGCGTTTCACAGTTGCGCGGTGACTCGCACACCATACCTTCTTCAAAAGTGAGTCTTCACCCCAATGAGAAGTGTTTCTCCGAAGCGCACACCACTTGCTCATCAATTTCAGGTATTTCAGCGCGGTGACGCGCACACCCTTTCAACTTCTTTCAGCACACATCGTCAATTATGAATGAATAACATACCAGTCCTTTCTCATATTGAAACTTATTGTGTGTTGGTGTTTCATTTTACTCACAATACTATTGAAGCATAATTATTTTTGTTCTTGGAAACATTTTGTGCATTCCTGAATCATCTTGCTCACATTTTATTTCTTTTTTCCATTTTATTCACCTTACTTTTCCTTCTTTTCATTTCGTTCTCTTGCTCTTTTATTTGTCTCATCATGACTACTCAAACTGCTGTTCTCCCCTCTCCTTTTCTACCAGAACCTGGAACACCTAAAATAAAAGGGACACAATGGTATAAATATTTTCATAGTTATATAATAGCTATTGATGGCTTAGATTTTCCACCTGTAAGGAAAAATGCAATGTTATACAATTCCTTCGGTAGTGAAGGACAAAGTATTTTTGACCATCAACCTCCTATTATTCGTCCACTACCAGATGATTGGAATGAATTCACTGAAGCTGTTTTAAGACTGGAAAAACACTTTAAAGATGAGCCAAGCATAATTGTCGAAAGGCACAAATTTTATACACGTAAGCAACGTGAACAAGAAAGCATTGACACATTTCTTGCTGAACTAAGAGTTTTAGCTGCCTCATGCGAATTTGAAGGGCCTATTGACCAATATTTGAGAGGTCAAATAGTAGTTAATTGTTATAATGATAAAGTGCAAGAAAGAATATTGTGCTAAAGGAACCCATCACTCATTGAAACGTTAGAAATTGCCAGAGGCATTGAAAGGTCTGTTTCTGCTTCAAGGGAATTAGGTAATTAAAAAAATACTTTTACTTAAGTAGTAAACAAGATTACTTCTCAAATATCAACACAATCTACTGCACATCAATGTAACAAAACACCTAGTAATAAGCATGAATAGAAAAAATCTGATAAACCCCTTCAATGTTTCAGAAGTGGTTCTAGATCTCATTTAGCGAATGCTCCTAATTGTCCTGCTATTAACAAAATGTGTACCAACTGCAAGAAGACAGGACATTTCACTTCTGTTCGTATATTTAAAGCCAGTTCAGTTCATAAGCTTTTATTCGATTTGAAAGTACAAATCATACAAGCAAACATTTAAAATACAAAACCTTATATATACAAAATGACTCAAAATGTACACTAAAGTTGTGAGTAGAAGATGGGCATATAAAACATATGCATCAGTTAATGGGCAACAGTTAATAGTTTAAAAATACTAGCAATATGAGGTTTATACAGATGGATCATATATGTACAGACAGGAAATCAATCTATTTATCACACCAAGTGAAGTTTCCATGCAGCTGTACATTGAACCAAACGGAGTCCGGACGACTCGGATGGGCATGGAAGGATAAAATTGGAGTGTGAACAAGGACAATACATACTGTGGTCATTAAACACAAATGATATTTTCCACATTTACAAAATATATTTAAAACTTTTGGGTACAGACAGGTATGTATAGAATAAATTAGTAGCAGTACTATACTTTTCCTGGCAGCTGTACATCTCAAAAAAGTATAATTAACATAATACGATATCAAAAATATTTTATATACAATATATACAAGTCGTACGGTACAGACAGGTATGTATAAGGGTGTTACAACACTATACTTTTCCTGGCAGCTGTACATTGTAAAATAAAAGTGGCCACAAAAAAGCAAATATCCACATTCTCCAGTGAGGATATTAACATCAGTGCAGTCTTTGTGGATCGGGTATTATATTTTATAAAAATGGGCTTAAGGTATTTTACCCTAAGTGAATGATAAAATTTACAAAAAAGTAAAAAATGACAACAGCTCTGGCGTGAGGTATTGTCACACGGGCAGGAAGTCTCAGATTTGGCTTTCTGAATTGGGAACGCAACAAGGTGATGTACAATGCCGAAGCTAACACGGGTTAATACAAATTGGTGGGATGGGCGAGTTACGTTCACAAGGTAGGGTTGAAGCCCCGGAGTTAAATTCAGATCCTTATAGAATTTTACGGTGGCGAGCTTACCATGCACTTTTTCTCGCTCAGCCTTTTTAAAATTTAAGAACGTTTGCTTGATTACTTTTTGGGAATAGCGACTGCCAACTCTGGTTCCAGAGAAACATTAATATCAAATAGAAGATTATACCAGAATTGAATGTATCTCAGCCACTGTATACGTATTGAGTGGTCCAAACCTATACAATCAAGAATAATCTCTTGAGTGAACCGAGTCTCCGGCTTAGCCCAAATAGAACGCCACAATAAGAGTGGCCGAACGGCTGCTAAGTCAGTTATAAACTCGATCCCTACCTCGTCATGGATCAATTGTATGGAGGCGGATGGAGGGACACATAGTAATCTCTTTAAAAACTTGTTTTCATCGAATTGAAGTGATGGACCTTCACTATGGCCCCATACACCTGCCCCATACAGTGCAGAAGAAACACAACGAACGTTATATATATTAATCATATCTGAGATGCTTCTCGATCCAAGTTTAGTGGCAAAACGAAATATGCTGCTGGTGGTCCGCAGCATTTTCAGTCTGATGTTATCAAATTCAGCGGTCCAGGACCCACTGTTGGTATAGGTGATTCCCAAATAACAGAAAGTTTTAACGTGTGTCATTTTGTCACTGTCCAGGAAAAAACTATGCTTCATCTTATTTGCGGCCTGCCCGCATGACATAACATACGTCTTAGATTTGTTCACACAGAGTCTCCTGTTTTTAATAAACAACATAAAACTATCGATTAGGCGCTGGAGGCCAATCTGAGTGCGGGATAAAAGAACAGCGTCGTCCGCATAAAGTAAAAGTGGGACTGGTTTACCACCAAACAAAGGTGCATCCGCGGAAATGTCAACCAGGATACGGTCAATGCCATTGATAAAAAGAGAAAATAAAAGGGGGGCCAAAACGCAACCCTGGCGAATTCCCCTTGAAACTTTAAAGAATGGGGTGCATTCGCCTAGGGTGCCATAACGGACCTTGCAGGAAAGTTTTTCATAAAGCCTGGCTAAAAAGTGGACAATTTCCTTCGGTGCCCCAGACTCTAACAAAACCTCCCAAAGAATAGCATGATTAACTAAATCAAACGCGCTGCTCAGATCAGCAAAACATAAAAAGAGGTTGCCATTTTTGGCCACAGTATATTTGTTAATAATAAGGTCCAAGTTAACACATTGTTCCAGGGTGCCCATACCTTTCCGGAAACCATATTGCACTTTAGTTAAAATATTCAAATCAGTTGCCCAAGTTTCTAACCTTTTGAGCAGAATCCTACTCATAACCTTCACTGACGCATCCAGCAAAGAAATTGGCCGGTAGTTGGAGGCCTCGGATTTGCTACCTTTCTTGAATAGGGGAATTATAACTGATTGTCCCCAAGAAGGAGGGAAATTGTCTTCTGCCGCACAATTAAAAATCCTCACCAGGATGGAGACCCACAAATACGGTTCAGCTTTTAACAGGTCAATGGGAACCCCATCCGGGCCTGGGGCTTTTCCTCCTTTACTATTGGAAAGCCCTTCATAGCCTTCCTCCAATGTTACTCCAATGGGAAGGGGTATCCAAGGTGAAACCTCGGTAGTTGATATCTCTAGGGATATCCCTTCCGGGTTAAAGATGTTAGTAAAATGGGTAATCCAGTCATTACATGCTACGTAGGAAGTTAATTCCGGGGTGTCATCTTTATTGAGAAATGGCTGTTAATTGTTTCCCAATATAATTTGCAGTTTTTGGTCTCCACTGCTTCCTTTAACTTTTCCCAAGCTTCACTCTGTAAAATCTTTTTTCTGGTGGTAATTGCCATTTTATAGTTGGCCCTAAGAAGCTTTATTCCATCACTGTCTCGCGGTTTGGTGCCCAATGCTTTCTTTAGTTCCCGGAGGGCAAGTATACATGGTTTATCAAACCATCCCTGCTTCATGCCTCTATTGGATGAGAGAACCCTGGTGAAAATACCTTCGATAGTGGTGTTCATAGTAATAAAGTGTGACAGTAGGGAGTCAGGATTAGTTACATAATTTAAGCAATAGCTGATTTGAGTTTTACAACTGGTTATAACCTCCTTCTGTTTGGCTTTAGAATTGATTCCAGACCATTTGATCCTTAGACCATTTGGTCTGATGGGTACTAGATCAGTGGAGCACTTTTCTGTTGTCACTATTGGTGTACCGTGACCCAAAAGGGTGATACAAATACTATTGTGATCACTAAGACATTCTTCTTTAATATACAGGTTGGAAAAGTCTCCGGTACTAGACAGCAAAATGTGGTCTATGAATGTCCCAGCATCCCTTCCTGTAAAAGTGGGACATGTAACTGCCTGGAGGTTTTTGTTACAGTTTAATAGCTGTAGGTCTAGCTTAATCAACATTTTATTGAGTATTGAGCCATAATTACAGTGGGGGAAATGGAGGAAATCCACCCTCTCTCCCACTCCCCCCCCATTGGTTGGACAGTACTGTTCCAAGGCCACAGGGATTCCCATTGGACAGGTGGTATGGCTGTAGGTTGAAATCACCTGCCCATACAACCTCTGCCTTTCTGTTCGAGATGCCCAAACCCCTTACAATTTCCTTTTCGAGGGGGAATAAAATGTTCCCTCTAGAGGCATCAAAAATGTTGTTATAAAAATTCACTATAACCAGATCTATTCCCTTACTGCACTCAACCCTCACAACCTGACCGTGGGTACCCACAGTCGAACTGCTTCTGACTACACAGTTACTCATCTTATTAGACAGGAGCAGCAAAAGACCCCCCTTGGCCCTACCTGAGCTGGATTTGGTGGCTTTAAGGCAATGGGATGAATAACCTTCAATATTAATTTGTTCCTGGCACCAGGTTTCCTGGAGAAGGATTATGTCAAAACCTTCCCCAATGAACCTAGACCAGAAGGGTGAGTCTAATTTCCCTGCAATACCAGCGATGTTCCAGGAGATAAAGGTAAGGCCAGCGGACTTGATGGTGTCATGAACGCCTATCACCGGCTGGGTAACACAGGGTATGGTTGAAATAACTTCCTCGACGCTCGCAGCTAGGCCTAATTTATTGGCGTCAAAGGATGCGCTCTCATCATGACTAAAACAAAGGGCACCTTTACAAGAATTGGTGGTTGGGTTGTAGCTTGTAATGGTATGAGATAGAAAAGGTACTGTGGGGCTTCCTACTTTGGCCGTAATATATCGACGGGCCTCCCGTTCAACGACGGGTACACGGTCCGTCGTACACAGTGCTGTAACTGTGTCATAAACAGGTGACTTGCAAACATAGGGGGACCCAAGCTGCCTAGTGGCTGGCTGACTGGAGTGTGATGGAGCACTGCGTCAATCGACCATCTCCAGACAGTCAAATCTGTTGCTAGTATGGACACCTTGCCATCCATTCCCCATAGGTGGACCTTTATTGGGGTACCATGGACGGGGTAGCCAATCCCTATTCCTGCTTTTTTGAGTCATCCAGGGGCCTCCATAATTCCAGGGTTGTTCTTGAGGGATAACCCAATTTGGAGCTACTATTGGGGTATGAAAGTTAAATACTGGTGGATAAAAAAAGGAGAGCCGCTTAGTATCGATTCCCCCTTTCTTCTCCAACTCTGGCCATGAACAGATGTGATTCACCGAGGATGCGTCTTCGCAGGTAACTGACGCAATCACCCTGAATACTCTTGGTGCTCGCCCCCACCCACAAGACCCTACGAACAGAAGATATTCTGCAGGTATTAGTAGGCTGTAGTGGTCTGTTGATGCTAAGCCATTGAAGTATTTTATTCAAAAGGGACCAGGAAGGTTCATCAGTACCTGTTGGAAGTTCCGGGACTCCCGTTAGAATTACCGTGAATGGGGAGGCCTCCGGAGGGAGATGAACTGGGCGTTTAGGCCTAGACCCCCTCTTGGCATCTGTATGATGTAGTTTATGAGTAACCGAGGGTTTGTCTTGAGGTGGCAGCAGTGATCCCTGCGCCGCGATGGCGTTAGCAGCTTGGGGTAATACTGCAGAAGACGGTTGGGTAAGGGTTAATTGACTGGTTAAGTGCGATTGGGATGTAGGTTGTGATGATGGTTTAACATTGGGTTTGGGGAGTACGCACTGGTTTGAAGCAGGTAATAAGGTGGTTGAAGGCTCTTTAGTTTTGGCCTGAACTTTGGGTGTAACCGGCGGTCTAGGTGGATTAACCGGTGTGGTCCCAGAGTTAATTGCTACTGGAACCCCTCCGGTATTGGTAGTACCCGCCCTGGTCTGATTGGGTATTTTGGTGAGGAGTATGGCGAGTTGCTTTTCTATAGCCATAACACTCCTCTCCAAAGGTTGGAGGTGGCGTTTGAGTAAGTCCCTAAAACTAGCAAGAAGATGTGATGTGTCATTGTCCAACGGACTAGGGCCACCCTTTTGTACATTGTCCAAAATAGAGCATTGTAGACGAGATGAATCTAATACAATGAAGTTTTCACTAGGGAGGATATTGTTAGATAATGGGGCAATTGGCCCTTTCTTTTTGCTGGTGATATGGTCTGATTTAGTATTCCCCTGTTTGGGCAATTCAGGCTGTTTAGGAACGGCACCTTCTCTGACTCCCCTGAGTTTATTAACCTGTGATAGGTCCTGAGCCGGATCTTCAGATAAAATCTGCTCAAGGTCTGGGGTTGTCTCAAGGTTCTCTGTCGAGTTTAATTCCAGTGACAGATTGGTAGCTGATAAATCTACAGCACTGGGGATGGAGTGAACTTGTGCTGTGGTGCCGGGCTGTAATAAAATTGGAATTGGTGTAACTGATGGCAACGGGGTTAGGGCAGTTGCTATGGGGCCCATTGAAGATCTCCGGGCAATCGCAAGGTCCTGAGAGACCCTGCGTTCTAAGACAGCAATATTTTGATTGATAGCCTCAGTTGTTTTAGTGATGAATAAATCGATAGGTCCTGTAAATGAGGCAGCTTTCAGAGCTGTTTAACTTCTGGAACCCCTAGTCATAATTGCAACAGTTTGTAAACTCACAGATGGGTGATCAAATGTCCGAATGTCAGTGGATCAAAGACAGTACCTTTAGGTAGTGACCGGAGGAAATAGATGCAAGGGGGGTGGCCCAGCCCAGCCTGGAACGGGCTGAAACGGGCCCGCCCTTGGCCCGGGCTTCGCCCGGCGTCCCGCGAGACGGGGGTGACGCGCTATTTCAGCGCCTCCTGGCGCGCAGATGACGCGGCGTGCGCCGCTCGGAATGCTGGGGATTGTGGTTTCTTAATCCCCCCTCACACCGCGCTCCACTCGGCTACCTGACTCCAAGGTGTCAGAGGAGTCGGGCAGCGGGAGGCGGGAGGGCGAGCAGCCGAGGGCTGAAGGTCTCTGGAGTTAAGGTCGGCGACAAGGCAAGTGGCAGCAAAGTCCTCGAAAGAAACTGGAAAGGTTCCCCCCCTCGACCGGGGTGACGCGCTATTTCAGCGCCTCCTGGCGCGCAGATGACGCGGCGTGCGCCGCTCGGAACGCTGGGGATTGTGGTTTCTTAATCCCCCCCTCACACCGCGCTCCACTCGGCTACCTGACTCCAAGGTGTCAGAGGAGTCGGGCAGCGGGAGGCGGGAGGGCGAGCAGCCGAGGGCTGAAGGTCTCTGGAGTTAAGGTCGGCGACAAGGCAAGTGGCAGCAAAGTCCTCGAAAGAAACTGGAAAGGTTCCCCCCCTCGACCGGGGTGACGCGCTATTTCGGCGCCTCCTGGCGCGCAGATGACGCGGCGTGCGCCGCTCGGAATGCTGGGGATTGTGGTTTCTTAATCCCCCCTCACACCGCGCTCCACTCGGCTACCTGACTCCAAGGTGTCAGAGGAGTCGGGAGGCGGGAGGGCGAGCAGCCGAGGGCTGAAGGTCTCTGGAGTTAAGGTCGGCGACAAGGCAAGTGGCAGCAAAGTCCTCCCTATTTAAAGCCAAAGTGATGGTTGTGGAACCAGTTGAATCTCATTTAGCAAAATTTCCTGATACCACTGTTAACAAAATTCTTTTGTCCATAGATATGGTTGATTTGACTGAAGCAATTGACAAAGTGATCCCATTTGTGAGGTAAAAATTGGTGATGTGAATACTAAAGTCACAGTAGATTCAGGATCACCCGTTATCATTCTCTCGGATTCATTTTTCTTTAAAGAAGGGGAAGGTATTACATTACTTCCTCCAGATATTCGTACGGTAGCCTTTGGAGGACAAGAAATAGATATGATGGGTTATTGCACTGATGTTATTAACTTCAAAGAACACATCATTGAAACTAAAGTTTATGGAGTGAAAAAGGGTTATAACATACTTGGCTGGAAGGACCAAGGTAAGTTTCGCATGATTTTGATACCTGGCACAGATAACCCTATTTCTTTAGAAGATCTCTCTACTGTTGCTATATTACAATCTGGAAACTTATCATTGGTGAATGTTCTTGACAAGCACAAGTCTGTTTTTCATGACAAACTTGGCTCAGTCAAAGGATTTCAACACAAGATTATACTGAAACCGGAAGCTATTCCAGTCATTCACAAGGTCAGACATGTGCCATTGAGCATCAGAGACAAATTAAATGTCCATCTGCAACAGTTGTGTGCAGATGGTGTCATTGAATGAGTTGATTCATCACTTTGGGTGTCTCCGATTGTTGTCGCACTTAAAAAGAATTGTGACGTGATTAGGTTATGTATAGATTTGAGATCTTTGAATAAGAACATACAAGTGGATTGTTTTCCACTACCACATATCTAAGATTTGTTGGCACAATTGAAAGGGACAAAAATTCTCTACTATTGATTTAAAAGCAGCGTACCATCAGATTGAACTTCATGAGGATTCGAAAGAATTTACCACTTTTAACACACCCTTTGGAGCATTCAGATTTTTGAGAATGCCCTTCGGGTTGGCTTCAGCAACCTCGGTCTTTCAAAAACTCATGTTTGAACTTTTTGGTGATGTAAAAAATGTCTTCGCTTATCAAGACGATATATTGATTTCTTCCAATTCAGTTGAAGAGCATTTAAGCACCTTGGATTAAGTATTGGGCATTTTGAGTAAATTTGGTATGACAGTCAAGAAAGAAAAATGTAAATTCATGCTTGACAGTGTAGAGTACTTGGGCCATGTCATTTCTGGTTCTGGGCTCATTCCTAAACAGGATTTGTTAAAAGCCATTAAAGAGTGTGCTCAGCCATCAGATAAAGACCAATTAAGATCATTTTAGGTTTATGCGAAATTTATTCCTGCTTTGTCCAAAATGTTGCATTAATCAGTGAACCCTCTAAGGAGGTTGACTAGAAGTAATGTAAAATGTATGTGGGGCAAAGAACAACAAGATTCTTTCGTAGACCTAAAAGGATTTAATAATCCATGCCCCTGCCCACAAACCTTTCAACGAAGACTTGACCTTCTTTATTACTGTAGATACCAGCAATGTGGGGATAGGGGCTATTCTCAGTCAAATGGTTGGGGGCTCTGAAAACATAATTGCTTTTTCTTCCAGGAGGCTTTCTGCGTCGGAAAAAAAAACTATAGCACCATTGAGAAAGAGGCCTTAGCCTGTGTTTGGGGTGCTCAACATTTTTCAACGTATGTTTGGGGGAGAAAATGTATTTTAGTTTCTGATCACAAGCCTTTGATATTCATTTGGAATGATAAGGGGTTGAGAAATGCAAGCCCAAGGTTGGTTCGCCTATTTTCCAAATTGTAGGATTTCAACTTTTCAATGGAGCATATTGCTGGGGGCAGGAATTTTGAAGCAGATTTTTTATCTCGTTGCGCCACAAATGATGTCGATACCTTCTTAGATGACAAAGAAATTGTCATTAATTTGATTGATGGACTGACATTAACTAAGGACACCGTCTCACATTCTGATTGGTTGCAAGCTTCGACCTCTGATAATTGTCAAGTTATTCTTTAAAAAATTATCTCTAAAGGTAGGCCCAGAGAGAATCAAATTGATAGAGATTCTTCCATTTTCTAAAATAAGAGATGAGTTGAGTGTAGAAGGTGACCTTATCATGAAAGGTTCGTTTTTGATTCTTACGCTCATCATTAGAAATGAATTTCTTTGGCTCATAAGGGTCATGGTGGAATAACTAGCACTAAAAAAAGGTTGAGGTTATATTATTGGTGGCCAGGAATGGATATCATGGTGGAGACGTCCCTAAGTAATTGTACGGAGTGTGCTTATGCGGAGAAGTCTCTTCATACCACCAACACTACCTTATGTCCGGTGGATTTACCTCGCAGTCCTTGGGAGAAGCTTGGCATGGATTTTACTGGTCCTTTTGGGGAAATCAATCAAGGATTTAGATACATTCTAACTGTGGTTGACTATCACTCGAAATGGGTCTCTTATGAATGTATGAAAGATCCTATTACGGAGAATGTTATCAGCTTTCTCAAACATCTCTTCGGGGATTCCTGCCTTGTTGGTATCGGACAATGGGGTCCAATTTGTGTCTCATGACATGAGAAGTTTTTTACAAAATGTAGGGGTTAAACATCTTACCACTGCACTTTACAGTCCACAAGGAAACGGTTTAGTAGAGAGGGTTAACCGGATATTGAAAGAATCAATACAATTAGCTTCTTCTTCTGGATTATATGTACAAGATGGAGTAGGAGACAGGATTTGGTCTTACAATAATACACCACATTCAACCACAGGTGTTACTCCGTTTGCCTTGCTGAGGGGTAGACAATCTTTCAATGAACTTTCCCCGAACTGGACCATGTCACATATTAATGACAAGGTCCTCCTATAGATCAAGTTAGATCTAATGACAGACATTCTCAAATTAAATCCAAACTCAGGTATGATGAAAGTAAACATGTTAAGGATCAGTTGTTCAATATTGGTGATATAGTCAGAATCAGGAGACCATTCAAGGTGAAGGGTTCCAGATTTTACCCTGAAACTAAAATTGTCAAAGTGGGTAAACATGCTGGTATGGTCTCAGGTGGAAAATGGTGGAGTAAGAGAAATGTTGCTAAGGTTAAACCTGATGATGTCAACAATCATTGCCTGAAATCACATTCTCAATTACTTGATGGTTCATTTGACAAAAATTTAAATTCTTCCAATGAGCCGTTTCAGAAGTGCTAAATTCGTCAAGCGATATTGCAGCTCATAGTGAAATTTCCTGTGATGAAGAAACACAAAATCAACATGTAGAGGATTTGTTTACTGATGCCTTAAAGTCATAAGTGGGTACAAGATTGAGATTTAGACCTAAACATCTTGAAGACTGTAATATAAGAAGAAAGAGCTTCCAAGAGGCAATTGAATCATCCAAGTAAGAAGAGCCTTTATTTGTAGTACTCGCAGTCTAAGCATAAGATCCTGAATGCCGTTTAACAGTTCGGCAATACTATTTCAGCAACGCGTCTTTATTCAAACAACAATACATACACGCGACTCTCACACGCGGCACAGACTTGCATGCACACATTAACATTCAAGGAACAACATACTCACGCGCGGCACTAACTTACATATACACCTCACGCACACATAACACGAGACGCTCCACATTTAAACCACAACAGGATGTTTGTTGTTGTGAATGACGCGCATGGACACACGCGCGTCATTACCAACAACAACAACCACACGCTACACACCTCCCTCCCTTTTTTTTTTTTTTTTCAAGACAGAACAAAATCATTGAATTTTGAAGGAATTTTCCGACGTCTTGAACTCCTCAATAATTCTTGTGAATCACAATTAGTGGAAACATTAGATAATTCGCTGTCAATGTTAGCGGTAGATAACCTAGATGACTTTGAGTCATTAATATCAACATCCAGAAATACATTGAATGAATCATCTTCATTCAAAGCCGTATTTGATGAAACATTTCCATAAAATTCCTTTCTACTATTATATCTCGAGACTCTGCTGAAATGCCACACACTACCATCAGTTACTCTAACAGCATTCTTGAATACTTCAACAACTTTAACAGGATCAGACCACTTTGCCAACCCTTTATGTACATAACTGCCTTTCTTCAATCTCACAATATCACCAACGTGTACAGGCACACAACTCCTTGTTCTATCCCTTGATAATTCTTCCTTCATCTTTTCCTTATAAGCGTTAACTTTCTTGCGAATCTCCTTAAAATCCACTTCTGCAAAATCAATACGGTTACTATCCTTATTCTTTAACCACCAAGGAACTAAATTAGTGCTGGGTTTACGCCCTCTTAACATTTCAAAAGGAGACAGTGAAGTAATTGCACTAGGAGTAGTCCTATAAGATAATAACATGGACTGTAAAGCCTTGTTCCAGCACAATCCACCTTTGACAGCTAGTTGGATAGCTTCTTTGACAACCCTATTGAATCTCTCTATTTGACCATTGGCCTCAGGATGGAATACTGCTATCCTTCTGTGAAAAATGCCACATCTACTAAAATACTTTTCCATTTGCCTACTAACAAACTGCGGACCATTATCCGTCACTACTTCCTGGGGAATACCCTCCCTGCAGAAAATGTCATCCATAAACTGTATTATAGCTTCACTAGTCACATCCTTGACTGTTTTTATCTCTGGCCATTTTGAAAAGTAATCTATAAGTACTATACCAAACGAATGTTGTTGTGGTAAAACACTGAATGGACCAATTATATCAATCCCAATCTTATTCCATGGTGATGCCTGTAAACTGACAGGTTGTGGCACACTGGGCAAAGCCTTGGCCGTTTTGTCACTGTTGGTACACAAATCACACAATTTCACCTGTTGCTCAACAAAATAATCAATACCTGGCCACCAGAAATTATTCTTCAACCGTCTTCTAGTGACTGATATCCCAAAATGCCCAACATGAGCCAAATCCAAGAATTTTTTTCTGAGACCGAAAGGTGGTATAAATTTATCATTCCTTAACAATATCCCATTTTCTATGGTTAATTCATCTTTAATCATGTGATAACTCATTAAACCACCTGTAAAATTCTTCCCTTCAGGCCAACCAGTCAACACATATTCTTTTACTTTTGTGAGTTCTAAATCTTTGTTCATTTCCTCATTCCATGTTTCTTCTTCAACTATTGAACTTTCACCAAACACTAAATTAACATCACTATAAACGCATGCTACTTCACATTCATCTCTATCAATCACATCAGAATCCCTGCATGGTAATGGAAGCCTTGACATACAATCTGCATGAACATTCGATTTCCCAGGAATATATTCTAAAGAATATTGGAAATTTTGCAACCTAGATGATAATCTGGCTAATCTCGAAGACAGAGTGCGTCCTCCACCTGGTGATAATATATGTACTAAAGGCTTGTGATCAGTTTTTATGGTGAATTTCGTTCCCCATAAGAAAGGTCGGAAATGTTCAGCACCCCAAACACATGCCAGAAGTTCTCTTTCAATCACTGAATAGTGACGTTCAGTCTCTCTCAATGTTCTTGAAGCATATGAAACAATCCATTCTTTACCCCACTCCTCTTGAATCAGTACAGCACCCAAACCACAATTACTTGCATCTACTGTCACTATACATTTCTTGCCAATTACAAATGGCTTTAGACAAGGTGCCTTGGTAATCATTGACTTCACGGCATTGAAAGTTCCTGTCATAGTTTCTGTCCATTCAAATGTTGCATTCTTCTTCAAGAGCATCCTGAAAGGTTCAATTACACTCGCATAGTTTTGGATAAATTTTGAATAAAATTCAACAAGACCTAAAAATGCAACTAACTGTTCCTTGTTCTGAGGAATAGGAGCTTTGCTGATGTTTTCCAAATGTGAGTTTTTAGGTCTAATGCCATTAGCACTAATACAATGTCCTAGATATTCTATTTCATCTCTCCTAAATTTACATTTGGATGCGCGTAATGTTAGACCTTTCTCGGCCAAGGCGTTCAATACTTCAAATAAATGCTTGTCATGTTCAATTATGTCTTTCCCAAAAACTAAAATGTCATCCTGGAATGCGATTGCCCCAGTTAATCCATCCAGTGTCTCTTTCATCAGCCTTTGAAAAACTGCAGCTGCACTTGCTAACCCAAAAGGCATCCTGCAAAATCTATATAGTCCTTCAGGAGTTATAAAAGCAGTCAAATCCTTTGAGTCTTCATGTAAGACCACCTGATGATACGCACTTGCTAGATCTAAACATGAAAAAAATGTTGCATTGTTAAGAGTAGATACCATTTCGTGTAGATTGGGCAAAGGATGCGAGTCTACACAAATTGCATTGTTCAAACTGCGCAAATCTATGCACACGCGAAGATCTCCCCCAGATTTAATCGAAATTACAATGGGAGAAACCCATGGAGACGATTCAATGGGTTCTATGATGTTCTTTTTACACATGTCATCAAGAATTTCTTTCAACTTTCCTCTGTAAGAAAGAGGTACATTCCTTACTTTATGGCGGACAGGTAAAGCATCTGCATGTACTTTTATCCGATGTTCAAATCCCTTATATTTGCCTAGAACATCACAAAATAAATTGGGAAATGCTTCTTTAATTTTTGAAATCAAATCTCCTCCAGTTTCACCTTGTGCAGATTCATTGTGTACAGAATCAATTGCATAAACAGGTGGATCAGCACTAGGATCAAGTTTCATTCCTAGTTGATCAGCATGTGGCCAACTCAATAATGAATCACCAGATTCTGTTATATACACCTTCCCATGTGCAGAGTAGTTTTTAAATTTCAGTTCAGCAACGAAATAACCAATGAGTTGCAATTTATGTCCTGTATATCCACTTGGTGTGACATCTGGTGGTAATAATTTGATATTAGGCCAGTTAGATTTGAACAAGATATTAGGTAGAACTGTGTACCATGAGCAAGAGTCAACAAATACTTTGGTAGAGACTCCATTAATAGTGATAAAACACGAAGGGAATTTCCTTACTTTTTGCTCTTTAATTATACACATTATGGTATTCACATCAAATTCACAATCACTTGAATTCTCTTGTTCCTGTTCTTGCACTAAACTGACTTTCCTTGGTGCTGATCTGCAAACTTTTGAAAAATGCCCCTTTTTTTCACATCTTGAACACACTTTGTCTAACGCTGGACACAATCTTGAATTCCCCAAATGAAGATTGCTACCACATCTGAAACAGTACATATTATAAGTTCTTGCATCAGGTTTCTGCCACATATTCATCCTTTGATCAGATCTTTGCCATGTATTCATTCTTTGATCAGGTTTCTGCCATCTATTCCTGTATTCATTTTTATACTGGTTATCATTCCTTGTATTGGTATATTTCCCTGAATCTTTAAATCTCTCACTTTCCTTGTTTACAATTGAAATATCAGATTTACTGTTATTCTGTGAACGTATTTCATCTACAAATTTTTCTGAGTGCTCTATTGATTTTGCAATTTCAATTGCTGCATTTAAAGTCATGTCTGAAGTTGTCCATAGTCTTTGTTGTATCTTCTTGTTGTTTGTACACATAAGGATCTGGTCTCTTAAAACCTGGTCATAGTTAATGTGTTCAAAATCACAAGTGACTGCCAACGCCCTCAATGCAGATACATAGTTGTCAATAGATTCATCTGCTTGTTGTTTTCTTGAGTAAAATTTAAATCTTTCCATAACCATATTAATCTTTTTTCCATATCTAATGGCCAATTGCCTGGTAGCAATTTGATATACATTTAAATTAGAAGTGTCACTTAATGGAGGAAGACTTTTGAATTCTTTGAGTGCTATTCCACCAAGACAATGCTTCAATAAGGCTAGTTTCCTTTCTGCTTCACATTCTCCTTCCTCTAAAACATCAACATATGCTAAAAACATAGGTTCCCAAATGTCCCATTCAATATGAGGGTCACCTTTGGTAGCTAAGAATAAAGGAGGAGGTTGAATTCCAGTCATGGTTAATATAGAACAACAGATTTAAAAGTAATGAGAAACAATTATCTATAATAGAAGTATTTGTGACTCACAACAGTGTGTGCGAATCACAGATGTCACTTACTGTCAATTTCTCCTTGTGAGTGCCACTCCAAACAATTATATTCCAGTTGTTATAGATCCACAGTAAACTGAATAATAAAGTACTCTTTTTTTTTTTTTTTTTTTTTAAATAGCCAATGAAATGAGCTTTTACTAATCCATATAGTGTAATCCAATCAGAAACGTCGAAGAGCATCCAATAGGAAGTGCTGGTGTAAAATTTCCTCAAGTGTTACAGCCAATGAGAATAATTTGTTGCAAAAATGAAAAAAAAACCTGAAAAATGTACTCGTTGCACGTATGGAAACGTGTTCCCGATCGTCGCCAGTGTAATATAAGAAGAAAGAGCTTCCAAGAGGCAATTGAATCATCCAAGTAAGAAGAGCCTTTATTTATAGTACTCGCAGTCTAAGCATAAGATCCTGAATGCCGTTTAACAGTTCGGCAATACTATTTCAGCAACGCGTCTTTATTCAAACAACAATACATACACGCGACTCTCACACGCGGCACAGACTTGCATGCACACATTAACATTCAAGGAACAACATACTCACGCGCGGCACTAACTTACATATACACCTCACGCACACATAACACGAGACGCTCCACATTTAAACCACAACAGGATGTTTGTTGTTGTGAATGACGCGCATGGACACGCGCGTCATTACCAACAACAACCACACGCTACAAAGACTATATTACTTAACTTTATTTATTTCATTAACTTGGGTAGGCAATTCTTGTTTTCCTATTTTGGCTGTACTTTCCTGGTTTATGTTATAGGAGGGAAGATGTGTTACGTTCATTTTTATTATAAGCTTAGTCATTTTCATGTTAGGTTAGATTAACATTCAATTTGTTATCTCTGTTACCAGGCAACATGGAATGTTATCTCTTGAAGCTTCTTATCTGCAGTTGGATAGGAGGTGAAACTAGAGAGACATTGTTAGATCAGAAGCGCTGTATCTTATTTGAGAATAAATGTCCTTTCCAAATCTCACTGGACTCTGAATAATCTCTTCTTTGGATGCAACACATCTTGAAATGGTACACTATTTTTCATGTAATCGAAGAAACAGAATTTCAAGATGGCCATCACATTACATGATGCCCCTTTTCTACCACATCTGAGGCCATTCTAGGTTTGGGTTTAATTTAATTCTACGATAGTGCCCCGTTGCCGCCAGACACCCATTTTGGAAAGTATTTAACTATTAAATTATACAATAAAATATATTTATAGGATGGTGACCACTTTGCCAGCTAGTGGGCCGTCATGTCTATATGAAATACTCCTGCCATCTCGTATGCCTATTATGTCATATTGTTTATTAGGGTTAGTGTTTCAAGATACCGGTCCGGTTGTGCCTAAATTAAGTGTGAATTACATCTTAAAACTATATATAGAATACAACAAAACAGCATTCCAAGAAGGCCACCATTATCAGTTCTGGCTTTATAAAACAAGTGCCAGCAGTGGCTTGCATGTGCTCAGCTTTACTGTGCACAGGCTCCAAAAATACCTGGTCCATCCCAAACCCTCCCAGACAAGGAACAACAAATCATGGAGAGAAACGGGAGGGGGTGAGGGGGGGGGGACTATATTTATAATAAAAACAATGGCAAGCCCTACATTGTAAAAAGGGAAAGGAGATTGACCAGCCATCAAATAATGAACAAGATCCAGACTCCAAGCCACTTTATGTACGTTAATTTATTGAAAACAAATCTGCAGAGAGAGAGCAGGCTGGCACGACAACACGTCAGGGCTATGTCACAACTGGATATAGAAGAACAGGCCATAGGTACAAGACAATACTAAGAAGAATCAGAGCTCAACAGAAGCTGTGGAAAGAACAATACAATATACATCTCATATACACAGTACGAATATTGAAGGGTGCTGCTGTCCTGTGGATTACGGTAACTTAATTGAGGCATCACACGAATCTGCTGCTGGACGTCATGGTCACAGATCAAAGTCAAGGCACCCTTTCCAAGGAGCATTGGAATGAGGACTATCGATAATATTCGTTTTTTCAGTGCCAAGACATCCCCTGTGGTCAGTGTGGACGCTATACACATACAGATGTCAGTTATTTTCTCTAAGTGGGGCAGTTTTGATTCTTGCCTGGCAAAGGTGCTACACGTCCTGGGGTGAAGTGGTTTCTGAGGATGCTTCACATAGCCAGGCACTGCGGATTACGTCATAGCGAGGCTGCTATGACACAGTGTACCTCCCTGTGACAGTCCGGCCAATCATTCTCTGTGAGAGGGGCGAGAGAGACGACGACAGTGAGAGACACTCCGAGGGGTGCCTTTTAGTTGTGTAAAGGTCGCCAGTGCTGCTCGTGTGTGGGTGTTGTTTGCAACTTCTCACCTCAACCTCTCTGTATTTTCCTTATTTCCATCGTGTAATTTCTTAAACAGAATAAAAGTGTAACCAGACCATAAAAAAAAGACACAGAGGTAAAAAGTACAAGAATATACAAATAATGTGTTATTAGCAAAAGGCTGTACATGTAATAGTAATTTACAGTTTTAATCATAAAGAAAATGCATGTTATACAAACAACGCACTTAAGAAAAGAGGCGTGAAAAAGTATACCGTGGTAATAGGCGAGTCAATTAAAGTTTTAAGCAGTTTATTTCCGGGTGGGGGGTACACCTAGAATAGGCAAGTCATTTGGAAACGAGGAGAGTACACGGTGTGTTTCGGGTTGATATCCACCCACAAGTCCACAATGGATGGGGTCAGGGGTGCAATGCATCACAGAGAGGGCCCTTTTGAAAAGATTCCTTGGGACGTCACTTCTTCCCGCCTGGGCTCACCGGTGCGCGCGCGCAGAGAGATGCCGCCCCCCACAGAGCAGCGAGGAGACATCTTCCATCAAAAGGCAGGCGAGGGTCTCACCGTTCATCTAAACGACCGATAGGTATTTTACGAGGTGCGCAGCTCCTAAAATATCGATGCACCGGGTCCACTCTCACCACGGATCAGAGGGCCCCGTTGTCACTGCACACACTGCACCACCGATAGCTGCGAGTCCATGGCCGGTATCTGTGTCCGAGATGCCACAGACTGATGTAGGTGACCACCACGTGCGTGGAACCATACTTGCCTCTGGGTTTTGTTAATAAGCAATTTTAGACTTAGTATCTGTATAAATCCGCGAACTGGAGCCTCTTGGAATGTATCTCTAGGCCGGACCGCCGAGTGACACTGCCTCACTGCTGCCGGTACATCCCTCCCTCTGCGCTAAAACGCGGCTTAACATTTGAGAGAGCGCAAACTGACCTAAATGTATGAGTGCATCACACTTACCTGTAGTAAGCACAAATCATGAGGAGAAATGCCATGAGTGCTAGTAGTATCTGAAATTATATTCTGAATGTATAGCTAATGTAGAGATTTAAGTAGAAGTGGAACTAATACAGAAATGTGTGACACTATATGATTTTATTAGATGTGATTATTCCTGAATCCATGTCGTGTAGCTGTTAAAATGTAAGATGGTATGTGGTTAAACGCAGAATGTGGTAGGCCTCAGGGCCAGAGCTAAAAGGGAAGGTGTTTCTTTTCACGACATAGATTGTACTAATGTTTTGGTCATTGCATTAATGGGCCATGATTTATAGATGTGTTTACTGAATAATAGAATAAGAGTATTAACATGCTTTAATTAATGAAGAAATTGAATGCTATAATTATTATGAGAAATGCTGTAGGCCTGAAATGTTTTAACGTTGGTTTACACGTACATGTCTGGGCCAAGAAATGTTGCAAACCTTTTTGGAAGTCTATGAGAGTTGGGATCTTGGCTGCAGATGTCTGTCTGCAAGAGAAAGGGGGAATCCAATTATAAATAAAATGAATAGAGGTCTGTTCAGTAGACGGCCCAGACATGGAGGAGGGTTCCGGAATGTTTAAGGGGTATCAGCGGGCCGGAGAAGAGTCTGAGAAGCAAGGTCAACTCCAACGTATGAGGCCCAATACAAAGCATCATGGAAAAAGCCAGAAGCTACACCACGTGAGAGGCGTCTCACGAGGGGCGTCTCAAATGTTGTTGACTGTTTTGTATTAGGGACAGCACCCCTGGGTGGAGTTAGAGCAGATACCTGAGGATCCTTTAGAGAGCGGATGGGTAGGCAGAGAGGGGTCATGACTGGAGAACTATAGGTTTTCACCAAGAGACTTAGAGTGAGTGACTTCCCTTGGGGGTCATTCACTGCTGACACCTTTGTTAGGTTGGGATTTGGTTAAGTAGGGATACCATCTAGAGCAGGGTAGGGACAGCCTAACCTGTGCGTTTTCCTCCAACTTAAATGAAGGAGAGATATGCGTCAATGCTGATAGCTTTATTATTCTTAGAACTTGTGTTAGTAATTTCCGTTGCTCGTCTGAGGGCTTTCAGAGAGCACATGTATGTAGTTGGACCTGTGTATCTCGTGAATCTCATTCTGAGATGCCTGTATTTGCAGCTTATCCTATCCTTACAATAAACTTTTGAAAGCTAGAAGTTGTCAGAGTCCTTTATTGGGTGAACTAGCTTGGAAATAGATGCACTTTCTTCCTCAAAGACAGGCAACAAAGGTTCAGTCGACCAGATCGAGGTTTGGATCAATAGTGATAAGGTATCGATCAAAATCTCGCCCTTCCAGTTGGTAGCTATAGAGGATGGTTGCCTTCTTGAGGACGGTGACCTAGGCCAGGTTAGCTTACCCCAAGGCCCCTAGAAATCGATGATCGGAAGAACCGCCCGCTGAAGAAGATCCGGATGACGTGAGACAGAAAAAGCAGCAGTATCGGTCGAGAGTGAGTATAAAGGGTCATGCGTGTTAGATTGCGGTGTTTTGTATTGTATCTATGTTGTAATGTCTGGCGGAGTTGAATGTCTGTAGAGTGACTGTGGAACAGGTTGTGAGCGCGCGCAACCGGTGGAAATCTTAAGTTCAAGGAGAGCTTAAGTGGTTCGGGTGTATCGGACACCCAGAGTAATTGTTAACTAGTGTGAAGGGGGTCATGAGGTACCATTGATCACCCGAAAGACCGAGATAGGGGGAACGTAAGAGTGAGTGCGTGAGTAACGGACGCTGGTCGGAGGTTACTGTGTGTGTAAGCAACCTATCAGAGAGACGATAGACATTTCGTCAGTTGTGTTGACAATTACATATAGACTGTGGACGTACAGTCGAGGGAAGTGACCGCTTGGTCGGAAGTAGTCATTTTTCGGTGTATGAATGGGACGCATGCATGACCGGGAGACGAGTTGAGAAAGGAGGGGTGCTGCTGCGAAGCGGAGAAAAGTGACGTCAGGAAGTGTCGCGACGTGATTGGCTGACCGGAGAAAGACCGCGCCGTGATAGGCCAGCTAGCAAAGACGTCAGAAAGTGTCGCGACGTGATTGGCCGACCGGAGAAAGACCGCGCTGCGATAGGCCAAGTTAGCAAAGCCGCGACAGGATTGGTGGATTGTCATCAGGAAGTAAACAGAGTAGCGAGGCTGGATATTGTGCGCATAATTATGAAGTGTTTTAAATGGCTGAGAGCGGTGTTTAAAAAAGAGAAGCGGGGATCGTATGAAGGGGAAGAAGCCCCGCCGGAGGGTACGCCGGCTCGTTACATGGCAGTGAATGTTGGGTTGCATACGATCCTTTGGATATCAGAGTGGAGTAAGATTACGGAAGGAAATGAGGAACTGACGTTCCCGAAGTACGGGACGTTCAGATTAGAGGTGTTACATCGATTAAAATCAGTCATGACCTCAATGAGACCCTTGCCTAGACCGACCCAGTTTGAAGCTCTTGATGCATGGATTAGGGC
Source organism: Lissotriton helveticus (assembly GCF_964261635.1). NCBI lineage: Eukaryota > Metazoa > Chordata > Amphibia > Caudata > Salamandridae > Lissotriton > Lissotriton helveticus. The sequence continues at coordinate 59,862,587 of NC_136073.1, read as the reverse complement.
AGCGCATGAAAAGAATATGAACAGACGACAAGAAAGGGTGAAACGATCGGTAAGGGCAGTGCAGGATGCCAGGTGGGATGCGGATGCTAAAAGATGGAGAGTGCATAACATGGAAGTAAATAAACTGTACCCAGTGTTAGAGGTGCCCGAAAATAAAAGCCCCCTAGAAGAAGATGATGAGAGCGAAACAGAGGACAGCCTGATAAACAGATTATTGACAGACAGGCCACCCCCGTATAATAGAGCAGGAGGAGAGGTCGAGCATAGTGAAGGAGAAAAGGGGGGCAATGCAGGAGAGCATGGACCGCTTCCCAGTTCAGAGTGGGATCCTGAGGCAAAGAAAGAGCTGTCCCAGCCTAGTCAGGTGCAACAGGTAGTCGGGAGGTTTGTGGTACAAAGAGCGCCGGAAACGGAGAGCGCCACATCCTACGCATTACCAGATGCACTACAGGTACCTGTTACCATAGGTCCTATAATATCGATATATGACCAAGAGAGAGCAAGAGGGGAAGAACGGGTACGGAAGGACAGAGAAAGAGCAGGGACGGCAAGGAGGAACGATACGATTAATTCCCCAAGTCAGATGCCGATACCAAGAGAGTGGAGCACCCCGATGCACACAGCAGGGGACCCAGGAGGGGATCCCGGGGGCCCTAGATGGCCAGTGGATCTGAGGGGATCTGGACGAAAATCCTTTCAAGAGCTAAATGAGTACATGAAGAAGTGGGATGAGGCAGTGGAGGCTCACAAGAGCATCATAGCTGCAGAAGCTGAAAGGGAAAGTCAGGACAGCAGAGCTCGGACTCACTGCGGGGCTGGGGAGAGTAGCCCGGAGTGGGACTGTAGAGAGAGAGATAGTAGGGGAGTCACCCATTGGGCCCGGAGTGGAGGTAGAACAGACCTGGAAAACGGGGGCCCCGGGAATGGGAGGGTGGCGCGCCCAATACTCAGTGAAGAGGAGAGGAGAGCGCAAGAGTACAGAAACAGCTTTAAGTGTCCACACTGTGTGCCCGGCACCAGAGAACTGAATGGGAGTTGTGAGAGGTTGCACCATAGTCCCTGTGATGACGGAAATGAGCGCAGCCCAGGGAATAGGGGGAACCAGGAAGGATCGTATCGGATACTGAGCGATACTAGGCAAAGGGAGAGTAGCGACCAGAGGGAAAATAACAGAGAGGCGTACGGTGAAAGGAGAGAAGAAGAAGAGAGTGGGCAGAGCAAGAGTGGGGGTAACAGGCCCGTGTTCCATCACCTTCCAAGATCGGATGGCCGAGCATGGGACCTGGAGAGATGGGAGCAAGGGAAGGCACTCATTAACTCTCCCGAGCCCAAACGTAGAGCTCGAAGTTGGGATGGTAGGGAGACTAGTGAGCCCCCTTCGAAAGACATATTGCGAGCTGAGATAAAAGCTAAGAGACTCGATGTCGCCAGCTTAAGGTCAGACCTGGATGACATGATAGATGGTACCCTGCCTTTAGAAAGAATGGAAATGTATGAGCAAGATGAAATACTGTATATGGCAAAGGACATCACTCGAAAAGCGAGAGCAATCCATGAGAAGTTAGTCGAACTAGCAGGCAAATATATGGTGGACCTGTCAAGAACCAAAGCATTACAGGGTAACCACAGGCTACATTACACAGATCGAGACCTAGATGAGAGGAGAACGATTGGGCTGAAAACGCACATAAGGGAACTGATCACTGGGATAAGGACATGGAGGGCTCTAGATAAGTGGGAAGAGAGGTGGTCCAAGAAAGGGACCGCCAGGAGAAGCACGCTTGGTATGACACCAGGAAGGCTGCAGGGAATAGAAGCATACCCTTTGCGTGAAGTCGCAAATGGGAACTATGTGCATGTCCCTTGGAGTAGGGGAGATTTAGCTGCTTTTACCACCTCCTTCCCCAAATTGCGGGAAAACCCAGTGGAGTGGTACAAGCAAGTCGAGAGATTTGTAAAAATCTCAAAGGTCCTATGGATAGATCTGAACACGCTGTTTGACATTGTAGTACCAGGAGATCTGTGGACAGCATGCAAGGTTAGCGCTGAGTGGCCCACAACGGAGCCAGAGAGAGATGCTAAGACTAATGGGCCGTCCGAGATTGTGATGGCAAAATTCGAGAGAGTGATGACTTGGCTGAAAGAGAAAGTGCCAATGCAAGACATAGATTGGGTCAGAATAGACCGAACCAGACAGGAACCTAAAGAGACAGTCCACGAATATTACGAGAGATTGCTGAAGGCGTTTAAACAGTATAGCGGCTTGGATGTAATGGATCCAAAAGACATAGGGCAATTCGTGTCCAAGTTCGTCCTGGGACTGAGACCGGATATTAGTTTAATGATTCAGCAACACTCGATTTGTTGGCAAAGTAAACCCCTAGACGAAATACTGAGATATGCCAGGTACTGCTGTGATGAGATAGACTCCAAGGCTAAGAAACTAAAAGAAAAGTTGATGGTGGTACAGATGCAGGCAGCAGGAAAGGGGGGACAGCAGCAACAGCAGCAAGGAACAGGTACAGGAGGAAAGAAGCAGTACAGTCAGAACAAGGGCAATGAGGAGAGTTCCACCTTTAGACCCAGATTAGACATAGCTGCCTTGAAGAAAACGACTAGGTGCCACCAGTGTAACGAGGTGGGGCATTGGAAACGCGAGTGTCCCTACAATGTAGAGATAGGAGAACAAGAGATAGAGGAGGAAGAGGTCCAGAGCGCGCCTACAAGAGGGGTAACGCCATACCAGGGAAAGGTGCTCAAAGGGGGGGGGGCTCCTCCCCGAGCCCAGTTCCCGCAAGCTCCTCGAGTAGGGACTATGGGTAAGACCTATAGACAGATGCCCCTGTTTGTAGAAGGAGAAGAGTGCTATTATGTGGACCCATTAACCGGACAGAGAGTGGAAAGAGAAGACTGCACCCTCGGGGCAGCCTTGGAGGTGGACCAGAGGGGACCCTATGTCGAAGCGGAAGTAGCAGGGTGCCCTACGACATTTCTGGTGGACACAGGAGCCACTAGATCCACGATCAGATCAGCTGCAGTTCCAGACCTGCCTATGTCTGGAGAGACCATACAAGTGGTAGGGGTCGCAAACAGGAGAATAACCAGCCAATTGACAGAACCGGTACAGGTGAAAATAGGGAAGTACAGCGATGAGCATCAGTTTGTGGTTTGCGATTCAAGTCCTGTGTGTCTGCTAGGGAGAGACCTGTTGTGTAAATTGAATTGTACAATATACTGTACACCTCAGGGAGTGGAGGTATTGACCAATGATGATGATGCAGACTTCAAAGTTGCAAACTCAAGAATATGCGTGGAGCTGTACCCTACTTTGACAGTAGATGAGCTCCCCTGGGACTTGAGAGAGACAGTGGCACCAGAAGTATGGGACTTCACTGGGGAAGAGATTGGATTGGTCAAAGGGGTGGACCCAGTGAAAATTGTAGTGAAACCGCATGCTGAGTTCCCAAGAACACCCCAATATAAATTGACTCCAGAAACGATTGCAGGCATAAAACCCGTGATCGAGTCCATGATTAAACAGGGAATACTGAAAGAAATCGTGGGTAGTCCATGCAACTCCCCGATTATGGGTCTGCAGAAACCAAATGGGAAATTCAGGATAGTGCAGGACCTTCGAAAGATTAATAACATAGTCGTTTCGTGTTGTCCAGTGGTACCGAATCCATCAGTGATACTGTTTCAGATTCCATTCCAAGCTGAGTGGTTCACTGTGATCGATCTTTGTCAGGCTTTCTTTTCGATCCCTCTGGACGAAGAAAGCCATTTTCTTTTCGCATTTAAGCTGGAAAATCGCGTCCTAACATGGTGTCGTATCCCTCAGGGGTATACAGAGAGCCCATCGATCTTTAACCAGCTTTTGAAGAAAAATCTTGAAAGTCTAGTGCTGCCCCAGAAGTCAGTTCTGGTCCAGTACATAGACGACCTCCTCGTGGCGTCAGAAACAGAAGAAGCTTGCAGGGAGGACTCCATTGCTTTGTTAAATCACCTAGCTGCCAATGGGCACAAGGTGTCCCCGGGAAAGTTGCAGTACTGCCTGACAGAAGTGCAGTACTTGGGACACAGAATAGAGAAAGGCAAACGAAAGGTGTCACCAGACAGGATAGAGGCGATCATGAAAATGAATGCGCCTAAAACACAGAGAGAGGTCAGGATGTTCCTAGGGATGGTGGGTTATTGCCGACAGTGGATCGTGAACTTTTCACTGAAAGCAAAGCCCTTGCAAAAACTGACGCACAAGGAGGTGAGCGACCCGGTACCATGGGACAAGGACTGTTTGATGGCATTCCTACAGCTGCGAGAGGACCTGTGTCGTGCTCCGGCATTGGGAATGCCTGATTACAATAAACCATTTTTGCTTTACTGTTGTGAGAGAGAAGGTTGCGCGTTGTCTGTGTTAGTCCAAATCCATGGGAATGCCCGTAGACCAGTTGCTTATTTCTCGGCTACTTTAGACCCAGTAGCCGCAGCGTTGCCCGGATGTCTCAAATCCGTTGCTGCAACGGGTGTCAGCATTGAGAGATGTGAAAATATCGTCATGGGGCACCCGTTAGAGGTGTGCGTGCCCCATTCTGTTGAACTGTTGATGACCAGGACCAAAACACAGCATCTGACCAACAGCAGGCTCACGCGCTATGAGCAAGTTATTCTTGCTGCAGAGAATGTGACCCTCAAGAGATGCTCTGTTTTGAACCCTGCCACCTTGATGCCACTCCCAAATGATATCGAGGATGATGATGAATGTACAGACCATGACTGCCTCGATGTGACTGAACTATGCACCAAACCCAGACCCGACATCGTAGATGAGCCACTGACCGACCCAGACGAAATTTTCTTTGTCGATGGCTCATGTGTAAGAGACGAAGTTGGGCAGTTGAGAGCAGCTTATGCTGTTTGTACAATTACTGGAGTTGTGGAAGCTGGGTGCCTGGAAGGAGTACACTCCGCTCAGGTAGCCGAGATTATTGCTTTGACACGTGCTTGCTTGGCAAGCAATCAAATTCGAGTCACCATATACACCGACAGCCAATATGGTTATGGGGTGGTTCATGATTACGGGCAGTTATGGTCTCAAAGAGGGTTCATGACCTCTTCAGGCTCTCCCATTCGCAATGGAGAGTTTGTGCGCCTGTTGTTAGAGGCGTTGCAATGCCCAGCAGGTATAGCAGTTGTAAAGTGCACCGCACATACCAGAAATGAGGACTTCGTTTCGAAAGGCAATAGATATGCTGATGAAGTTGCGCGGTATTGCGCGGAACAAGGGTACTCTTTCACAGAGGTGGAAGTGGGTGGAATAAATGTAAGAACTGAATTAGCCATGATATTGGAAACTGTTGATACTTGGGATGAACTGTCAAACATGCAAGAAAATGCTCCTGATTCTGAAAAAGAAACATGGGAAAAGGCAGGATGTGTAATGGGTGAGTCCCATTTTTGGGTCTCAGCAGACGGCAGAGCAGTGTTGCCCAATGAGATGGTGAGTCCAATGGCCAGACTCATACATGGTCCCGTACACTTAGGGAGGGATGCTATGCTGAGAGTGTTTAGACAGACTTGGTACAATCCTAAGTTTAGAATAGCAGCAGAAGCAGTGTGCCAGCGTTGTGTGACCTGTCAGCAGCTGAACGTAGGGAAAAGAACACCAGTTGCACTGAGTCACATAGGAAGGTCTGGAGGTCCATTCAATCGAATGCAGATAGATTTCATTGAAATGCCAAGGTGCAACCGCCTCCGCTATGTTCTGGTGGTTGTTTGTGTATTCTCCAGATGGGTTGAGGCATACCCTACACGTAGGTGCGACACCCTCACAGTGGCCAAGTTACTGCTTAGGGAACTCATTCCGCGCTTCGGGGTGCCGGCCTTTTTGGAATCAGATAGGGGAACGCATTTTAACAGCGAGCTTGTGAAGATGATTTGTGCAGCTCTGAATATCGATCAGAAGTTGCATTGCAGTTACCGACCAGAAGCCTCAGGAATTGTGGAGCAGATCAATGGCACGATCAAAGCCCGAATAGCAAAAGTGTGCTCCTCAACGACCCTGAGTTGGCCTGACGCCCTGCCATTGGTCCTCATGAGCCTTCGTAGTACCCCAGACAGAAGAACGGGGTTGTCACCACATGAGGTGTTAATGGGGAGAGCAATGAGGCTGCCATCTGTCCCAACTACTGCACTGTTAAATATCACAGATGATATGATCCTAGACTATTGTAAGGGGCTGTCTGACGCCATTCGTTCTGTGTCCCTTCAGGTGCAGGCTGCCGAGGTTCCATCGTGCCAGGGCCCGTGCCATGACCTGTATCCTGGGGACTGGGTCCTGGTGAAAAAACATGTGAGAAGAAGCTGCTTGGATATTCGTTGGCGTGGGCCCTTCCAGATCATCCTGATCACGAACACAGCTGTGAAGGTGGGAGGCCTGCCCAATTGGATCCACGCGTCACATACGCGAAGGGTTCCAGCACCTCGGGAAGAAACAGCTCCTCTCTCGGATAGACGTCCAGCAGAGGACCGAGAAGCCATAGAGGGGGCTAGCCAAGCTGTAGAGGTGCCAGCGGAAGCAGGGAACGAGTCTGACCAAGCTGAGGACGGTCAGTACAACAGCGAAACAGAAGACGCTACAGAAGGAGAAAGTAGCTGGGAGTACGAGTCAGACACTGACAGGTCTGACAGAGAGCGAGAACAGACAAGAAGGAGAAGGAGTAGAAGGGCACGTGGAGAAGCTAATTGGCCGCAAAGAAGGAGCTCTAGCCTGAGGTCAACTCCAGAGGTAACCCTTCCTCCGATATCAGAAGACTCAGACCCGGAAGAAGGTGCTCAGGGCGCTGAAGCACCGGACCGAAGAAGGTCAAGAAGAGTGCGTGTGCCTAACAGAAGATACTCCACACCTGAGTGGACATATCTGGCGACAAATGTCTGTGAAACAGGAGACAGGGAGGATCCGAGCGGTGGTAGTGTCCAGTTCTGAGCCCATCGTCACCGTGGAAATACGACTGTTGGTACCCGGAGTCGAACAAGAAGGGTCACTAACATTCATGCTCCCCAGACCTCCCCGCCTCAGCAAGTTAAAACACATGTTTCTCTCAGAATTGCAATTCCCCGACTTTGGTACAACGATAACAGCACATGAAGAGCACAATCTTCGTTTGGAAATACTGAACTTTGCTATCGAAGCTGCAGGCACAAACCTGATAGTAGACTGTTAAAGGACTTTGTAAATAAAGCAAGCAGAAAAAGAAGATTACCTAGCGCCCAGGAAGCAGAGAATATTAGGGAACTTCCCTTGAGTTGATGGAGAAGGGCTAGGGTTGTCTTTATTGAACTGTTAAAGGACTTTTGCGAAGAAGGTTGTCAGCTTCCAGTTGTGTGGATTCTAAAGACAAAAGGATTAAAAGGAGACTGTAAAGGAACGAGAAGAAAAGAACTTTTTGCTAAGATAAGAGAGAGCCATATTGTCTGACGAAATGGAAGCCGGCACCCAGAACCGCAGAGCTACATGTATAATAGGTACACTAATAGTAGGAGTGATAATATTAATAGCTTTAGTGGTAACAATTTCTTATGTAAAGGGACATGAGGAAGAGGCAAAGGTAACTGATGTGAAATCTGTAGAAACGCTTACACCTACTGTTGCTGGTGAGAAAAGGGAAAACACTCAAGAGAAAGCGTTATTAGCTGCAGAAGCCCGCAGGTTACACGTAGATGAGTCCCAAGGAGACTTTAGGTCAAATGCTTATGCTAAACTCTTATATGAATACGTGGATGCCATGGAGGTTAAGGACTGTTACGTCTGCATGCAGTTGCCGGCGTCTGTAGATGAAGGCATTAGATATCATCACCTCCCGCTGACATATGGCATTACATGTAGCTTATTGCTTAGTATATTTTATGAGAGAGATAGTTTTGAATACTATTTCTCCAACTATGATTCAGTGTTGCCAGAAGTCCCAAATTATAAGCAGATGAACAAATGGGACTACTGGAAGAGTGAAGACAGATTGGCCAAGTTCTTCATTCCTTGGATTACCTTAGATACTTCACATGCCCGTAGAAATAACCTGACATGCAAGGTGTCAGAAGTCGAGAAGAAGTTCATAGGGCAGGTGGATGATCGTTACAGGAGACAAAAGATTTTGAAAAAATCAGGACAATGGAAAACAGATTGGACCGAGGAAGAGAAGGCACACAAGAGAAAGGGTAGTAGTGGTCCAATAGCTTTAGATAAGACGCAGAGAGGAAAGCTATGTCTTCACCGAGCCAAAACGTATTATGAAAATGTATACGTGGGAGAAGTCGACTGTGAACATGCTTTCAATATAGAGTACTATACTAAAGATTTCCTGAAGGGAATGCAAGTGATTCCAAATGTGTATTTTGTATGTGGAAGAAATGCCTACGTGAGACTACCTGACAACTGGTATGGATCATGTTACCTAGCAATTGTCTTCCCCAAAATATATCATGCACAAGACTTAGTGATCATTGAGGGCAAGACATCATCGAGGGGAAGGAGAGATGTAGGAGATGCAGAAATGGTTGGAGATGTCTTTGGAGCTATGTTCCCTCTTTTGGGTCTAATCCTTAATGATGTTAAAATTAGACGACTGGCAACAGTCGTCGACAGGTTGTCTGCCAGCACTGCTCAGTCCTTAATGCTGGTAGAAGGAGAGATGCAATCGATAAGGGCTATGGTTCTTCAGAACCGTCTTGCATTAGATGTCCTACTAGCAAAAGAGGGCGGAGTCTGTAAGGCTTTGAAGGTCCAGGAATGTTGTACTTACATTCCAGACAATTCAAAGCCCCTTGAGAAAGTTATTAGGAACATAACTGATATTCACAAAGAGATCGAAGACTTGAGTAGAGAAAATGTCTGGGAAAAGGTGGGCCACGGAATGAGTAAAGTTGGAGGGTGGATTTCCACCTTAGGCAAAAGCTTTGTGTGGTATATACTGAAACCTATCATCATAATATTGATTTGTGGGATCATATTGTGGGGATTGGTGAGGGTATTCAAATGGTACAGAGCAAGAAGGTCAGAAAGGGCCCAAAGAGAGCAGCTGCAGAGATTGGCTGCCATACAAGATAATCAGTACAGGAGTCTGAGGGCTCTGGAAGCGCAGAGACAAGTTATGCTAGCAATAACTACAGTTTAAATGTTAGTGATGACCCCGAGAGGTCATCAAAGGGGGGAACTGAGAGAGCGCAAACTGACCTAAATGTATGAGTGCATCACACTTACCTGTAGTAAGCACAAATCATGAGGAGAAATGCCATGAGTGCTAGTAGTATCTGAAATTATATTCTGAATGTATAGCTAATGTAGAGATTTAAGTAGAAGTGGAACTAATACAGAAATGTGTGACACTATATGATTTTATTAGATGTGATTATTCCTGAATCCATGTCGTGTAGCTGTTAAAATGTAAGATGGTATGTGGTTAAACGCAGAATGTGGTAGGCCTCAGGGCCAGAGCTAAAAGGGAAGGTGTTTCTTTTCACGACATAGATTGTACTAATGTTTTGGTCATTGCATTAATGGGCCATGATTTATAGATGTGTTTACTGAATAATAGAATAAGAGTATTAACATGCTTTAATTAATGAAGAAATTGAATGCTATAATTATTATGAGAAATGCTGTAGGCCTGAAATGTTTTAACGTTGGTTTACACGTACATGTCTGGGCCAAGAAATGTTGCAAACCTTTTTGGAAGTCTATGAGAGTTGGGATCTTGGCTGCAGATGTCTGTCTGCAAGAGAAAGGGGGAATCCAATTATAAATAAAATGAATAGAGGTCTGTTCAGTAGACGGCCCAGACATGGAGGAGGGTTCCGGAATGTTTAAGGGGTATCAGCGGGCCGGAGAAGAGTCTGAGAAGCAAGGTCAACTCCAACGTATGAGGCCCAATACAAAGCATCATGGAAAAAGCCAGAAGCTACACCACGTGAGAGGCGTCTCACGAGGGGCGTCTCAAATGTTGTTGACTGTTTTGTATTAGGGACAGCACCCCTGGGTGGAGTTAGAGCAGATACCTGAGGATCCTTTAGAGAGCGGATGGGTAGGCAGAGAGGGGTCATGACTGGAGAACTATAGGTTTTCACCAAGAGACTTAGAGTGAGTGACTTCCCTTGGGGGTCATTCACTGCTGACACCTTTGTTAGGTTGGGATTTGGTTAAGTAGGGATACCATCTAGAGCAGGGTAGGGACAGCCTAACCTGTGCGTTTTCCTCCAACTTAAATGAAGGAGAGATATGCGTCAATGCTGATAGCTTTATTATTCTTAGAACTTGTGTTAGTAATTTCCGTTGCTCGTCTGAGGGCTTTCAGAGAGCACATGTATGTAGTTGGACCTGTGTATCTCGTGAATCTCATTCTGAGATGCCTGTATTTGCAGCTTATCCTATCCTTACAATAAACTTTTGAAAGCTAGAAGTTGTCAGAGTCCTTTATTGGGTGAACTAGCTTGGAAATAGATGCACTTTCTTCCTCAAAGACAGGCAACAAAGGTTCAGTCGACCAGATCGAGGTTTGGATCAATAGTGATAAGGTATCGATCAAAATCTCGCCCTTCCACATTCATCGGAAGTACCTTTTTTTTTTTAAACTACACCGCCGACAAACTGCTCTTAATAACCTCTTGTTTCATGTATTTTGCAATAACTGCGGTCTCACCGGACAAAGGCCACCACCTGGCTTTATTGTGTTGCAGAAGGAAGGCCAAGGTTACGTGACCTTTATTCAAGAGTAGAGCTGTAAATTGGCGGGCACTTTAATTTGAAAATGAGTACACTTGCACTACTCCGCACTGCTGCAAAACATTTAATGGGGAAGGGGAATACCAGCACTTCTCGGGAACAAGTGCTTTGAATAATTTACATTTAAAATACTGTTTCAGGGGAAGAAGGGTCTAAGAGAGGTCCATGGAGGTTTCCTGCGAGAGAGGACGAGGAACGCCCCTAGCCACCGCTTTCGGGAGAAATTACGTTTTAACCTACTTTGTCTACTGCAACAATTCTGAACACACCTACCCCACGAAAATACAACTCACACGCCCTCCCCGCAAATCCAAAACTGACAACAATCGGACATTATTTACCCAAAGTTTTCTCAGACGTCGCTTTCGAGTCACCTCAGCTCTCGCCTCTCTATCGGGCGCGGACATCTGCCGCGTACACACACACCTGCACACAGCCCGGCTGATTGCAACACCCGCCGACCTCTCAACCAATCAAAACTCACAGTTAGCCGATGGTCCGCGCTTGCCCAGCCACCATCCAATTGGAAGCGTTCGTCAGCTCGTGGGCCTCAGCCACTCCCTCCCCGGCCCCAGCACAGCAGGTGCGTTTAGGAGCTCCAGGTGCTCACTTAGTTCACTGCGCGCGAGGCTTGTGTTGCGCTTAAAGCAAAGGGCGTTCTGGGAAATCCAGTCGAATTAGAAAACTGAGCGGAACTACCTAACAAGACCCTATGTAACTCTGGCAATGCACCACCCCAACCTCCCCTATAACGCCCCTGTCTGAGGCCAACTACCTGCGCACCAATCTCCCTGCATGCGTCAGTCCACACCCAGCTCTGGCGATGCACGTCATCAGTCAAACGAGCAGCACCGAGCTCACAGCTCTGCAGAGGGACCTCAAGCTTCACAGAAAGTAACTTCCACTAAGTGGAGGTTGGGAGTTACCCACGGGTCTGCTGACATCGGCAGGCAGCGCCTTTTGTTTTAAGATGGGGCCGACGCATCTCCCCGACGATAAACCATCATCCGTTCAAACGAGCACTTTACATGCAAGAATGCCCAATTTGTTAAAATTAATTAATTAAAAAAGTGATTAACTTCAGGGGACCTAAGTTTCCCCAAGTACCCGGGCTCCAGCACGTCCCGATGTCAGAGGGGGGTCCGAAGGCTGGCTGCTTTTAATTCCACCTCAGGCCTCCCTTTCCCTCCACCCTCCGCTCCCCCGTTACTCTCGCACGTTCCTTTTCGTCCCCGCGTTGCTTTTGGTCAGTGTTTTCTTCTCTTTCTCTTCCCCAATGTGTAGTGTTGTGCCAGTTTGGGCACCAGGCCACAATGAGGTAGCGCAGGGGTGGGGACGCGCAGCTCACACCACTCAGGCTCACACTGTGGTCACCGTCGGAAGTGACGTGCCCGAGCGCACGCCTTCCTTTTATTACCTCCCCGCAGGCCACGCCTGGCCTGCGGATGTGGGGATGCGTGTAGCAGTGAACTAGAGTGCTAACCGCACTACATCCCTATCCAACTTCACAAACTTTTTATTTCTTCATGACATATAGTCTCAAAATGGGGTAAACAGTTTCTCATAGTTTCAAGCAACCACACATGCTGTACTTGCGTGTCCCTTGTTGACGTATTCAGGGGCTCAGCCGACAGGCATAGTCTTGTAGCTTCTGACTCGGGGGTGGATTAGACCGTAGGTTGTATCGCAGGTTTTGACTTCGTCCAGGTTCCCGATGGTGTGGGGTGTTTCTGGTGGGGGTTTGCGACATTGGAGATCCATCTTCTGATTCTGGCAAACCTTCTGGTGTTCCTGCCGGCGAGTTACTTCCATCCTCTTGGGTCAGAGATTTAGGCACTGCCTCCGCGCTTTCCAGCACTTCCGAATTGTTGGTTGTCCTCGGGGTTACTACCTTGAACCACGAGGTGTTCCTCGACACTTCTTCTCCCTCCTTTCGTGCAGTCACCATGGTTCCCTTTGTGGCCGTGACAGTCCACGGCCCCGGTTCATAGGGCGTTTGGAACTTCCCTCCAGGACGCCTGTTCCGTATGACCACTTGATCTCCCTGGCGTAGCCGTCGCGTGGTCGCTCTCCGGCGCTGACTTGTTCGCCAATTATTTCGCCGCCTCCGTTCCTGGGTCCCCTCTGTGTCATTCGGGGTTGGTATTGTCCCCGGAGCAGTGGGGAGGAGATCCCTGCGGTGTCCTTGGAACATGAGTGTCCATGGGCTTCTCTGTGTAGTGCAGTGAGGGGTCCCTCTATATTCTCGTAGGAAGTCATGTAGTCTCTGTTCAGGGTTTGCTTGTTCTACCATCGCTATGCGGAATATCTTGTTTAAAGTTCGCATAAACCTTTCAGCCTCTCCATTCGCTTGCGGCCATTGGGGCGTTATGCGTCGGTGCTTGATGCCTCTGGCCTTCAGGAAGGTGGCGAATTCCATTCCTTGGAAGGGTGGTCCGTTGTCGCTTTTCAGTTCATCCGGATAGCCAAACATGGAGAACATTTTCTCTAAGGCGGGTCCTACGTGTGAGAATGCCGTGGAGTCAATCCTTTCAACCAGAGGGTACTTCGAGTACGAGTCAATGGCCACTAGCGTGTGTCCCTCTCCCGTGATGCTCCCAAAATCTACACTTATTTTGGTCCATGGCGTCGTGCAGGCCTCCTCCGTGATGATTGGGGCCGGCCTCTCTGGAGCACTAGTCAGTTGGCAGGATAGGCAGTTCTTCACGCAGTCCTCGACCATGGTTTCTAGCTCGGGAAACCACACCTTCTCCCGCATGCAGGCCTTCATCTTCGTGGTGCCTTGGTGGCCGCCATGGGCCAGCTGGGTAGCCCGATGTCGAAGACGTTGTGGTATCACCAGTCGTGTTCCCCTTAGCAGCACACCATCATCTGTAGCACTGAGTTCATGACGGACGTGCCAGAACTTTGTGAGGGTCTCCTTGTCCATTGCCGTCCAGGTATTGGGGGGGTGTAGGTAGTTGGCCCACGTGCCTTCCTGGATGGCCTGTAGTGATCGCATGTATGGGCTGTCATCAGTAGCCGCTTCTTTGATCTCGTCGATGGTCATACACAGGGGGCATGATGTGAGTGCTACCCATCGGGCATATTCCTCGCAGTCATCATCGGAGAAGGGTGGTTCTTGGGGGGATGGATGGCGTGACAGGTAATCCGCCGGGTTCCTGGCTCCTGGCCGGTAGACCACCTCCATCCCATACGATTGAAGTTGGATCACCCACCTTTCGATGCGTGGTGGTGGATGTGGAGCCGTGCCTCTGAAAAGGTGCACCAGGGGTTGGTGATCTGTAATCATGGTAAACGGGTGGCCTTGGAGATAAAGGTGAAAATGACTGCAGGCCCATTTGATCGCTAGGGCTTCTCGCTCTATTTGGGCGTATCTGGTCTCGGTGGGGGTCAGGGCCTTGCTGGCAAACGCTAGGGCCGTCCATTGTCCGGGTTCATGCTCCTGGGTCAGGACTGCTCCTAGGCCTACTGGGCTGGCGTCGACGATGACCTCGGTGCGCTTCCCCGGATCGAAGTAGGACAGTGTTGCGTTTTCCAGTAAGGCATCTTTGATGCTCCGGAATGCTTCCTCCTCTTTGGTGCCCCACTGCCATACAGCATCTGATTTGGTAAGTGTTCCTAATGGCTCGCTCTTAGTGGCTAGGCCCGGTATGAATCGGCCACAGTATGTGGCCATCCCGAGGAAACTCCTCACCTCCGTCGGCGATTTGGGCGCCGGTGCGTCTTTGATGGACTTAGATTTCCTTGGGTCAACTTGAATCCCTTCCTGATTGAATATGTAGCCAAAGAATTCAATTGATGATTGGAAGAATTGACATTTGTCCTTGTGGAGTGTCGCTCCGTGTTCACATAGTCTCTTCAGGACGTTCCGCAGGTGTTTATAGTGGTCGGATGCAGTGGGTGAGTGTATTAGGATGTCATCGCTGACGTTGATGACCCCTGGCAGTCCCGATAGGAGTTCTCTGATGGTGTTTTGGAACACCTCGGCCGCCGAAGATATGCCGAAGTTGAGGCGTTTGTAGCGCCGTAGGCCGAGGTGGGTGCTGAATGTGGTGATGAACCGGCTCTCCTCCGCAAGAGGCAGTTGATGATACCCTGCGTTGAGGTCAATTTTGGAGAACCATTTTGATCCATTCACGTCGGCCACTATGTCGTCCATGGTGGGCGTTAGATGTCTCTCCCTCCGGATGGCTGTGTTAGGTAGCCGCATATCGATGCATAGCCGGATTTCGCCCGGCTGCTTGGGTTTTTCGACGATCACCATGGGCGACACCCAGGGGGTGGGTCCCGTCACCTTTTCGATTACCCCAAGGTTTTCCAACTTCTCCAGTTCTTTCTCCACTAGGGGTCGGAGGTGGAATGGTATCCGCCGGTGACGCAGCGCCGTGGGGGATATGGATTTATCGATGTGGAGTTTGATGGGGTCGCATTTGATACACCCTAGTCCCTTGAACAGCTCAGGGAACCGCTCCAACAACTCGTCCACTTGGTGGGCTCGGATCCGGTTGGCGAAAGCTATCAGTTTCAGATCCTCTGCCGTGTGGCTACTCAGGAGAGTATCAGCCTCCCGGTTGATGATGTGAATGGTTGCCGTGACCTCCTCCTCATCTGCCCGAATTGGTATCACGATCTTCCCCTTGAGGGGTAGGGCGTGTCCGCGCCATATGCGAAGATTCTCGTCTTGGACGGTAGGACCTCTGGGCGGGGGCGTAGTTTGTTGAATTGCTGGAGTCCCATCACGTTCACGGTGGCCCCCGTATCGATGATCGCCTTCACCTCGTTCAGACCCATTTGTACCACACATGTGGGCTGCGGCCGCCGTCGCTGCTTGAGTTCCCGGGCAAATGAGACGACATACGCCTCCTAAACTTCCGAGTCCGAGTCGTCGCAGACCGTGGGCAGGTGTCTCTCTGGCCTCTCTGTGCCCTGGTCGGCGGTCGTTAGTGACAGTTGGCGGACCGCTTTGGTGGGTGTCCACGACTTCTTGGGGTTCCTGGGTTGGTTCTTCCTGCGGCAGACGGCTGCGAAGTGGTTCGGGATTCCACAGTTCCCACACGTCTGTCCCTGGGCCGGGCAGTCCTTGGCTGCGTGTGGTTCATGGCCGCAGTATCCGCAGCGGGCTTGAGGTGATTTCTTCCGAAATCCTTTCGGCGCCTGACCACGTGTTCGAGGCCGCACCGCATCCGCACGTTCTGTCTTGATGTTTTCCACTTTTATAGGAGTCTTGTGTAGGGCCTGTTCCATGGCCGCCGCTCTGGCATCCGAGAGTTCGTGGGATCTAGCCAGGATGAGGATATTCTCCAGGGTGATTCCAGGCTTTCGGAGAATCTGGCCCCTCAGTGTCTTATTCCTGCATCCCTGAATCAGTTGCCTCCTGATAGCTCTGGGTTGATCCTCGTCGGTGGAACTAGCCAGTTCCCTGACTCGCGTGTGGAATTGGTCCATGGTCTCCCCGTCTCGTTGACGAGCCTGTCCCAGCTTGAAGACCTCGAAATCCACGTTTAGTTGGGGATCAAAATGTCCGTTGAGGGCGGCAACTGCGGCCGCGTAGCTGACCGCCGCACCCGTGTTAGGGAGATGTTTGAAGAGCCTGAAGATCTCGTCCCCTGCGTAGTGGAGTAGCAATGATCTTTTCACTGCATCGTCCGTCTCACGCGTAACTACAAAGTAGTTTTCAAGTCTCTCTAGCCAGATTTTCCATCGGGGCGACGCCGTGGACGGGTCACTCGCCTCACTGAACGGCGGGAGAACCCCAGTTGCGGCATGCTGGAAGGGGATATTTATCACGGGCGCTGGTGCGTCTTCATCCCCCATGGTGTCGACACCCGGCTAGAGCAGGGCGTTTCCAGGCCTGGATAGTCTGCGCGTTGCTGCGTCGCACCCACGTGTACCTGGGCGATGATCCGCGCCGTCCGCTCACCACGTGTCTCGGCTGCGTCCTGCGTCACGTGCGCCGCTCCTGGTCAACGTAGGAGGGTCAAAACCCGCTCTGGGCGAACCTCTGGGGTCCTCAGGTGACGGCAACAGTCCTTCCAGGCGACGTCCCTCTCCCCCGGGACACAGTACACCCAAAAACGCGTTGCACGCAAGATGCGTGAGGTTCGGCACGGCGTTTTCTCACTCTCACGCGAAATGCGTGAGGTTTGGCAGGGCTCCGGCTCCGCGGACCACGCGAGATGCGTGAGGTCCGGCAATGCGTCGCAGAATTCAGGTCGGGACGCAGCGGGATGCAGCTGAAGGCTCACGCCCACGCCGGGGGCAGCCAGGTGGTAGGTGTTGCGCCCCAGAGGGCCGACAGGGCAGCGGCAGCAGCTCCTTGGGGGTGGGCTCACCGGGCAGGAGTCAGCCTGGAGCCACGCGGTCAGCGCCGCGGTGGGGAGCGGATCGCTCCTCCGGAATAAGGTGCACGGGCGAGGGTTGGGCCCCCTCCGCTCGTCGCCAGTGTAGTGTTGTGCCAGTTTGGGCACCAGGCCACAATGAGGTAGCGCAGGGGTGGGGACGCGCAGCTCACACCACTCAGGCTCACACTGTGGTCACCGTCGGAAGTGACGTGCCCGAGCGCACGCCTTCCTTTTATTACCTCCCCGCAGGCCACGCCTGGCCTGCGGATGTGGGGATGCGTGTAGCAGTGAACTTGAGTGCTAACCGCACTACACAATGTACCTGCTTTTAGCTCTGCTCTGGGAGTGAAGGCCGATGATGAGAAATCCGCCCATAGCCAAAAAAGAGTGACAGCGCTAAGCGCCCACCGCCACCTGCAATCACAGGTACAAATTAGGCGCTACAGATATTCACCTATTCTAGTTAGAGGTGAGATTTCATTGGGTTAGGCGCAGGACCTGTGAGCTGCTAAATGACTGATGTCACGCAATGCGCCTTCATATTTAGTAAATCACCCCAGGGACTCCCGTACTACTTGTACTGACACCTCCGTCCTGTCCAGCAGAGCCCCTTCCATTGCAGCCCCGGGGCCCATGAAGAGCCCGTCAGCCAGTCTCGTTCCCTCCCGGTGCTTGAAGCAGCACTGTGGGCTCCCAGAGTGTCTCTGCGCCTTCAGGCAGCGCTGGCGGGTATTCCAGTACCGGGCTCTACAGCCACGTGTACCTCACCCCTGTGACCCGCAGTTTATCTGACCTTCTCTTAGCAATCCCGGCGCATCTTGAATCTGACCTGAAGCCTCAGTGACCATCCAGAACCGGACACCCCATGAAGCTCTATCGTCGCACCTCAGTCTGGCCCGCATCACCTGTGGTACTGGGTTCAAAGGGCACACACGTAGGATGTCCCCCATACTGGGGCCAGGCCTACAAGACCCCCTTCTATTCCAGCACTGAGAAGCACAACACCTGTCAGTGCACCTCTGCCCTCCCTCCCCTGCAGTATATGATGCGTTTTCAGTCTGGAATCACACAGCTCGGCCAGTGCTGCTCAGACCCAATGTCTCTATAACTAGACTTCCTATATACAGTGGTGGCTCAAAGAGTAACAATTTACATCAATCGCATTCATTATTTTCCATTTTTGTCGTGAGCCAAAGGAAAGAGATACGCCAAAAAATTGCGCTCTGGTGTAGACGGTGTTTCGATCCTCTTTACTAGGGATCGTCTTCAGGACAGGGTTGTCAAATTTGCTGAGTGCTATAATGGCACCACCCTGGGTCTCGGGTGCCTGGGGAACCGGCTGGGGCGGTAGCGTCTCCTTGACTTTATTGTAATAGGAGAAATCAGGATGTGCTTCTGAGCGGGTCCGGGGGCGCGGTCCAGTTAAAGGATCTGCATCTTGATGAATTCACACGAGGTGCAGGGGTGGTAGTCCAGGGCGAGGGTAGCAGCGCCTGAATGAATCGTGTCAGGGGGATGAGTCCCGGGTAAAAAAGACGGTGGGACGGCACGTTGGTTGGAACACCTGAAGATGATCCCTAGTAAAGAGGATCGAAACGCCGTCGACACCACAATTTTTTGGCGTATCTCTTCCGTTTGGCTCATGACAAAAACGGAAAATAATGAATCGGATTGATGTAAATTGTTACTCTTTAAGCCACCACTGCATATATTTTTTTACCATTTTTCACCTTGCGCCTTTCACGCTGTTCACTCTGATCACTTTCGTCGTCACCTTTATCCACTTGTACATATCACTATACACCAACTGCCTTCGGGTTGTCATATGATTTTCTCTATACAGTGCTGCTTTAACTGTATATCCCTATGTAACTGTGTTTGATATACTTTGGTGATTAACAACCTTAAGACAAACCAATTGAGTCTCCTTGTTTCCTGTTTGTGTAATGCTTTCTGCATACATGCATAACTGTCTTTGAACTGATACCTGTTGGGATATTGTCTATGAAGACTGGCATTATGAGGATGCTTTCATCGCCCCCCTTGTGTTCCAATAATATTTTGGCAACTGGATCAAATAATCCTTTTGTTAAGTTGCTAATGTGTCTCTTGAAAGTGAGATGCAGTTTGTCTCATTGATGAATTTACTTTGCTGGTACATTTATTGCTTGCTTTTTGGATACCTCTGCTCCTCCTTTAAACACAGTGGAATTCACAAATCTCCCTTGTACCTTCATTTGTTTCATGATAACGTGATTGGATTGATATCTTTTGTTGTCCAGAAAGTAAAGCGCTGCAGGCTCACAGGCGTAAAGATACATTTAAGCACTAGCCCATAAACCGTATAAACTACGGAATGTTTATGTCCTAAGTTCACCACTTTCAACACCAGCCTCATCTTCTGTTCCCAAGTCATAACACTTGTTTGAGGGTAACATCTCTGTTCTAGTGCATTCTGTCAACACAGGGGCCATTAAAAAATCATTAGTAGTAGTTGCAATGTAAAGTGCCTACAAGCAATTGTATTAGTAAACTATTCTTTTTCTTCTCCTACCGGACTAGGATTTTTCTTTTTCTTACTGAGTATTGTAAGCATCAAGTGTAAACAGTTTACAACATCAATATAAAAAAACCAATGCCTAAAAAAGTGTGCATTATTATTAACACTGAAATTCTTCTGCATCTCATTGCTATGATTTGTAAGAAAGCAATTGCTAAAATGGTGTAAACCTTTGAAAAATGTAAAAAGTTATGTTCTAACATTCTTACCCTACTACACATAACCAAAACTACCCACCAGCCTATTTTACCATGGCAACTTGCCAAACCTAATCCCTCACCCAATATAATTTCCAAGCTTACCTAAAATACCAACCCATCACACACACCTACTACACATAGCAAACTTCATCTAAACTGCCATTACTATCATTCCATACCTGACATATCCTTTATACTTAACCTATCATGCATTGTCTACCTAATAGTTTGAGCCTATAACAGCTAGCCTACCCAACCTACTATACATAACCTACCTAACATACCTAATTGATTGTGCCTACCTAAATATTCTTCCTGTCTAGTTACTATCAGATCTTGGTAACTTGTTTTAGATTAAATTGAATACAACATCTCCTAGCAGTTCCATGTGGAAGTTCATATGGTACCATCTCTATCCCTTGTAGCTGTGACAACTATTCGGCCCAGGACACTTTGCACTTTACTATTTTTGCACTTTCTGAAAAAAGCCTAAGAAAGCTTTTTATTGTCCCATTTCTCATTGATACACAGCTTGCACAAGTCTGAACACTTTCTTTTATTTAATGTTGTTAGTGGATGTATTCACTGGTTTTAAAGTAGCTTATTTTTAGGTCTCGCCTACCCAGCACACATGCGTAGCATAGGAAATAGACCTTTAGTCATCGATTCCCTTTTTGAGGCAAAAACGTGCACGCGTTTTATTGCTTTTAATGGAAACCCGTGCAAGTTTGGTGATTCCCTTGCGGGAGCGAGCAGCGGCACCATATGTTAGCAATTATCACTCCTGGTGCTGCTCGCGCCCGCAAAGGAAACGCTTTCACGTTTGCCAACTTTACATTCGCGCGAGGGCTTGTCTGTTATTTGTAAATATGTTGCAGATAGAACTCAGAAGAGGAGTAGTCACATGTCACGCTTGGGAGTAACCCCTCTACGTCATTGTTCTAAGAAAAGCAGGTTTAGAACAAAAGTTTAGCCACTTTTTTTTGTTCTTTTTGCTGTGAAAGTTTAAAAGAACTCTGTTCCTTATCTAGTTCTGGTATTAAATATATACTTTTTTTTTTTAAGAGTTGTACAGTTACATTTTGCTTACAGCTCGTCCATCCATCCGTCTTCCATACTGTCTCTCTCGCCAATAAACGTACATGCGTGAGACTGTCTGCTGTGTTGGGGCAGGAGATGCTTAAAGAGTCTTTACATTGACAGATGTACATCTGGTCTCTGGCCTGATTGAATCACATAACTGTGCCACGCAGCTCCAACTTTCAACAGATAGCGCCTTGAAAGAACCGTAACACCATTGTGTTATATGCTCAGTACAAGTCTGTACATTTGCCACTGCACTCGGTCGCAGTTAAGAGCTGTTCGCAAGATCAGAACCTCGTCAGAGCCATAAGTCTTCTGTAGAACTCTCCCCGCCCCACCCGTTGTGCACTTGGACCTTCCACAACTAATCATTGTAGTCCTTTGCGCATGCGCAGTGTATTGTGGTGAAGGACTATGCAAGTATTTATTCCAGTGCTTGTCTCAAGAAATCTACGCTGTCAATTTCAGAGGAAGCTTCATCTGTCGGGACCCTGTTTCAGCAAACTCTTTCCGGTATCTATAGCTGAAAGGGTAGTTATCCAGCACAATATCCTTGATGCAACAACATCAAGTGCTGCATGGCTAAACACTTAGAAGGTCCCAAAGGCGAGACCTATTGGCTATGCCAATGCTTGTTTAATCTGGTTCTGTCCGCTTAAGGAATAGTTTATTTGCTGTATGATGTGTATTCTTCCGGGCAATTCTGCAGTTCCATTGCTGTTTTAAATTCTGTATTCAATTCTTGCTTTTTTGTTTTTGATTGTTTTTATTTGATTTTTCTACATGTGTTCTTTTATGGTTCCATGTGAAACCGCATAAAGATCCTTGTCTGACTATCTACCATAGCTTCTTTTCCCATACCAAACATACTGTAATTGCAATACATATATCTTACACGCGCCCTAAAGGGATGGTTTTGTGAAAAAGAGGCACTTTTTGCCTATGGGATTTATGGCAAGAGCTTAAGATGCTGCATCCCAATACAGACGAAAAATTGTCTCATTCTAGGATTCTCTAGTAATGGCTGAAGGTACTGTAGCCTGTATCTGGGAAGGGCCACGTGCAAATGTAATGTAATGTAACTTGAACTTGTATAGCGCAAACTGTCAATCACCAGGGGTATCCTGTCACTGGGACTTACCCTGTTGTAAGTGTAGATGACCTGCCCACAAGTATTGAGTAACTCGTAACACTCTTCCCTCTGGAAGAGCCATGCCTTTAAACTCTTCCTGAATAGGAGCAGAGTTTCGATTTGTCTGATATTTAAGGGGAGATCATTCCAGAGACATGAGGCTCCTACACCAAATGCTCTGCCACCCATCCTAGTCTACTTGAATCTCGTGGTGGTTACCAGATTTGCACTTGATGAGTTGAGGTTTCTCCTGGGAGTATGTATACCAAGTGAATTTTTCCTGCTAGGATGTCCGACCCAATCAATGTCCTGCTCTAAACACAATACAGAGGTATTTGAATTGTATTCTCTGACCGATTGGTAGCCAGTGAAGGTCCTTCAAAGCTAGAGTAGTTGAGGATCTGCACTGCCTATTTAAAGCCAATTTGGCTGCTATAGACTGAACCCTTTGCAACTTCAGTAACACAGAGTTGTGCGCTCCCAGATACAATGAGTTACAATAGTCCAGCCTGCTCAATATTATGCTCCTCACTACTTGTGATCTGGTAGTATCAGGCAGCAGCAAAAGGATCTGTCGTAGTGCTCTTATCAGGGAGAAACAAAAACCAACTGTTTTATTAACTTGTGACTCCAACTGAAGGTTGTCATCCAGCAAAACCCCCAGATTGCGCACTGTTCTAGCTGGAGTCAGCGGCTTATCCATAGGGGTAAGTCTGAATCTGGATGGGAAAGGCCAAGCAATTTTAGTTTTGGAACAGTATACTATCTCCATTTAATTTCCATTGAATTGCAGGGAGTTACTTTTGAGCCATTTTGTGGTGTTTTGCATGTCCTCCAGGAACTTATCCAGCGAAACTGCCTGGTTTCCTTCTAGAGAGAATACCTGTTGTGTGTCATCTGCATAGTTGACTAAATCAATGTTAAAAGACTTGATAATAGGGATAAGAGGACGCAGATAGATATTAAATAAAATTGGGCTTATTGCTGATCCCTGTGGTACCCCATGGAGCACAGGGGTCTTAGGGGATGTAAACGGTGGAATTATCAGCGCATGTTGCCTGCCCGTCAAATATGACTGCAGCCATTTCAGTGCCAGTCCTTTCACTCCAATGTTCTTGAGTCTTTTCAACAAAATACTGTGATTCACTGTATCAAATGTGGCTGACTTATCCAATAATACTAATACGGTCGGATTGCCATTGTCAGCCTGCATTCTTAGGTTATCAAGTACTGTCACTAGGGCCGTTTCTGTTCTGTGTCCTGGTCGAAAACCAAATTGAGCCTCATCTAACGAATGATTTTCTTCTAAATAGAGGGACAGGGATTTACTAACTGGCCGCTCCAGAATTATTACTGGGTACGGCAGCAGGGAGATAGGTCTGAAGCTTGAGGGACATTGAGGGTCGAGTGAGGGTTTCTTGAGCAACGGAGTCACCGTTGCCTTCCTCCAGCCTTCTGGAACAGTTCCTTTTTCCAGTGATTGGCAGCAGATCTGCCACAACCCAGGGAATAATTCTGAATAAAATTCTTTCCATATTCTCTGCAGAAGGGAATCTAACGGTGAACCAGAAGACACACTCCAAGCTAGTTTATTAAATATTTCCTCAGTGGGAATTTTGAAACACTAATACTGGTGGTTGCTTACTGTAAATTGCCTCTTCCTGATGCTCCGTTACTATTATTGTTGATAAATCGTTTTCCGTATCCAGGCTGCTTTTATTATTTGATTTGAAACCACCAACAATCTTATTGATCTTTTCATCAAAGTAAACAGCGATATCATCACAAAGCTTTTGTGTCGCTCTAACCTTATTGCTCACGCACGCGGTGTTAGATAGGTCCCTTATATGGTAAAGAGAGTTCTTGTACTGTTAGGTGCCTGCAGGATAGTTTTGGCATATTATTCGGCTTTTGACCTGGCAATTGCTTCCTTATATGAGGCCTGCAGTAATTTCAGCAATTTTTTTTTCTGTTTGATTCATCTTAGGACCTTCTCCATTTTCTTTCAGCCTGTTTGCATTTTTTTCGCATCAGTTTCAGTTCTTCACAATACCAGGGGGTTGAGGGTTTCTTTCTATTTGTTAGCTTTTTTACTGGAATAATCTGATCTAAAGTATAGTTCATTTGATCACAGAAGATCTGGTAGTTTTCTTCCACCGACTTACTGGGTACAAATATTTTCTGTTCTGGGAGTAGCGGTGACTGTCTATTTTTTGTAGCATAGCCCATTCTCTTCCTTTGCGGAAGGTTGCTTACTGATTCATATTGTTATTTAAACTGGGCAAAGTTATCACAAAGTGAATTACAAAATGGTCAGTCCGGCATTGAGGAAATACTTCGACCACATTTGCCTCCCTATGGGTGGCAAATATTAGGTCTAGGTTGTGACTTCCTTGCTGAGTCAGCTGGAGTACCAATTGGTGCTGATTGAGGCTCTCACATGCTTGCACAGAATCTCTGAGTGGTGGGCCAGGATTCCCATTATCCCAAAGATTGAAATCACCCACTATAATCATCCTTGAGTGTGTTAGAGAGATATTAACAAAGGTATCAATTAAAGCTTGATACTGGGGGTTTTGTCCTCCGGGAGGCCTATAACACACTATTCCTGACAACACTTGTCCTCTTGTCTCTTTCAATGTGAAACCTAATAATTCTATGCCCTCGACATCGTCAATGTGTAAGGGGGTGAAATCCCACTTTGATTTAAATATCACTCCAACCCCCCGGCCTCTTCCCAACGGCCTAGGTTTGTGAAACATTTTGTGGCCTACAGGGCATGCTAACCCTAGTTCGACTGCAGAGTCGGCCCCGGTTTATGTTTCAGTCATAAACAACGCGTCTAAATCAAGACACTCCAGCATAGTAAATACCTCTTGGAAGTTCTTAGCTAAAGATCTAGTGTTGATCAGGCCACATTTCAGTGTCTCAAAAGTATGGTCAACTGTGAAGGTGTTACCTCTGTTTACCATATCTTCTTGTGTCCCCCTAGTATCCCTCTCACCTATGTGTATAAGTTGTTCCCCTTGAATAACAGAGTCTGGCGTGCCCAGGGAAAAAACTGGCAGCATGGCTGGCGCTGAGCGCGGCCGGTGCGCGGA
Organism: Lissotriton helveticus; assembly: GCF_964261635.1. Lineage (NCBI taxonomy): Eukaryota > Metazoa > Chordata > Amphibia > Caudata > Salamandridae > Lissotriton > Lissotriton helveticus. The sequence goes on along the minus strand of NC_136073.1, from coordinate 59,837,396 downwards.
CGGGTGCAGAGGGGCTTGCCTCATTTTGTGTGGGAGTCTACGAAAATGTGATTGGCCTTTAAAAACTGCAAGTTGTACTATAACACTCAAGCTATCCTGGTTACACTCACTACGGTCATCTCTTCCTATAGAGGTGCTCTCTGTACCCTTGAAGGACCCTGGCCTAAGACTCCAGGACTTCCAAGATACACATTTTCTCATACACAGGAGCAGGGTTTCTTGTTCTCATCACTAATTTCTTCTGTGTGTTCTGGGTTAACACTGTGACTTACTGTGGTATCAACGTTTACAGGAAGGCAGGTAATGGCTTCAGGTAGAGGGATACTTTAGCCTTTCCCTGATACCAAGAATTTCGGAAACTTCCTACTAGGAAGGTTTCTGGGGCAGCAAGGCCTGACCATATATGTGCCAACATGAGATGGCAACACTGGTTGGTGTGCCAGGCAAAGCAGAGGAGCACAAATGCCAAGTAACTATGTTCAATATGCTACACATGGCAGCACTATTCCCTGCGGGGGAGAAATGTGCTGGTGGAAGCCAAAGTGTGCTTTCAGATCAGTGTTGAAGACTATGATGTCTGGTTCTACTGGATAAGGTCAGTCTGTCCTTTCTTCTGTCAACCTCCAGTTGAAAGCGAAATACTCGCCTCTTTGGAGATGTGTGATGGACCAGATTTAGCATTTGTGGCTTCTTGCTCCTTGATGTTATTGGATTTCTGAGCTGTTTTTTATTCAGTTTGTTTGCATACCTGCTCTCAGTACCTTCAAGTCGGAGGTCAGCCTGCCAAAGCTATATAGGAATGTCACTGGACTGCAACCTACTTTCAGATGAATGTCTTAGCTGATAGAGGGGTCAGACAGAGGTTGTACCAGGCCCATTTTGTGCCATTCTCGATGCAGCTGGATCTAGTTTCAAGACGTATTAGGCATGTTTTGGCCCAGCCTCGAATAAGGTTTGCAGATTTCAGTGTGGAATTGCATGACTAGTATTGCTAGAGAATTGTGGTCCTATGCTACAAGAGTGTCTAAAGAGTGAGCTGCCTGTACCATAGTAAGGATGCTTGTGATATATTGTGCCATGAGTGGTGTATTTAGTGTCCAGGCGGACATCGTGTAAATGGCGGAACCCCAGACTGGCGGTAGTGGGCACCAAGCATTTCTCTGGTGGGTCGCCAGGTTGGAGACCGGTTTTAGAACCCTGGGGACTGTTTTTGGTATAAGGTGCATTATCGGCCCCTAACAACAAAAATGTCACACCGCTTTCCACTAGCACCCTTGACCCCCATCCCTAGACATCTGGTCTGTTTCCAGGGCTGGTTACAGTTCCCAGTCCAGCCCTGAGCTCTATTGTTGAATATTTAAAGTGTTATGATGAATTAATATTCAATTTAGTTATGTGTAACATATTGTTAAAACCATATTCCATGTGTGATGAATATTATTCTATTTCAAATCTAGCTGTGTACATCATGACGGTGGCTTTCATTTTTCTTTGCCCAAATTCTCAAGTGGAGACACCATGCGCTATATCTTAGAAGCTGTTTATTTATACAGTGGGTAGAATCTGTACAAAATTGTACCAAGTGTGATGTTAGTTATTAGTTACATTGAAACACTGAAATACCTCTGCTTTGTGCAATGCAGAGGATTACCAGCCTTTTCTTTTTTTTCTGCTAGTTTACGCACCACATAAGTCTCGAGATAGCTATATACACCATGCAATAAGATGATTGCATTCATATAATTTGCTACATGTAGAATGTCTCCAGGCCATGTTCAACTAAGACCCGACTAGATGGTGGCAGGTGCATGGTGGCAGGGCAGAGATCACCAGTAGGAGAGGTTTTAAGTTGTACTGGTCACTCCTTGAGTAAACCATTCACAGCCACCCATCCTGGCTCGGCAGTATGATGCAGGCCACAGTGAGCCCTTATTGGAAGATGTTAGACCTGGCATCATTGGCATGGGTCTCCCTTCCATTTTTGCTGTTGTCTCATGTGCTTTTGCTGTGTTAGATGCTTTGGGTACTGTGCCACTGCTATTCAGTGCCACAATGCAAGTGCTCCCTATTGTAAATTGATGTATTAATCAGTGAGTCCATGTTTGGCTACTTTGGTTTACTTGTCAGACCCTAGTGTAGTGCACTGAGTGTGCCAGGGCGTGTAATCCAAATGCTGCTGGTGAGCCTGCAACACTGGTTGTGCCATCCACAGAAGCAGCCTTGTAAAATGTGTCTAAGGTTCGCCATTGCAGAACCTGCATACAGTCTGGTACTGTCATGCTCACTGGGCAAGTGCACCCACTTCCCAGTCCCTAAACCTTCCCTTTTCTTCATATCAGTCACCCCTATGGTAGGCCCAAGGGCAGCGTACATTGTAAGTATAAGGTAAGACAAGCCCTGATGTGCGTGGCATGTCCTAATAGTGAATTACAGCCATTTTCGTTTTTCACTATTGCAAGGCTACCTGTTCGCCATAGGCCAGAATGGGCTGTTAGAATTGTTACACTTTATAATCCTAACAGGCTCAGAGAACATGGTGGAAATTCTAGTTTAGTATGCCTGAACTCAGAATAATAAAATACATCTTTTAGTAAAGTTTATTTTAATATTCTGTGTTTGCAAATACCACTTTTAGAAAGTAGGTATTTGCTTGTCTAACCATTCAAACCTGCCTCTGCTAGGATATCTATTCCTATGTCTGGTTTCTGTGAGTGACAGGGCTGGGGAATTCCAGGAGACAGGCTGAGTCACCCAGTGGTGAATAGAGAGATCTGCATCTTGATGGGAGGGAGGAGTTGCACCTGGACCTTGAATAGGGCTGTGCCTGCCTTCCACAATGCTGGCTCCACCCCCTGAGGAGCGGCTGATGTCTCTGCCCTGCACATTGAAAGAAGGAGTCCTGTAAACAAAGTGCTGCAGGACTGTACTTGCCTCCCACAATGCTGGCTCCACCTCCTGTGGGGCATCTGATGTGCATGCCCTGTACTGTGAAAGGAAAGGAGAAGTCTGGTAAACCGAGTGCTTCAGAACTGGTTTGGACTGGGCAAAGGCCCCTCTCCCCTCAGAGAACAAAGGATTTCTGGGTATAAGTATTGGGACCCTGTTCCCATGAAATTAGATCACTTTTGGACTACAAGAAGAAACCTTTACTGAGGAGAGGAACCTGAAGAAACTGAGGAGAGACTATTCCCAAGCTGAAGTGCTGCTTGGGGGATTGGCCTGCAGTGGTTTCCTTACTGCCAAAGGAAGGAGAAAGGAACTTTGTGTACTTTGCTTTCAACTTGTGAATGATCTCCAAGGGCTTGGAAAAGAGCTTGCCTCCTGCTGAAGTCTCAGGGACAACAGAATTCACCCCTCAGCTCCCCAGAGTTGTTGTGGAAGTGCTGGCTGCTGTTTTGGGCCTTCTGAGGAACTGCGTGTCGCAAGGAGTTGGAAGCACGACTCAACGAGAAGAAGCGTGTCGCTGTGCCTGCCATCGCAACTCCGGAGAAAGGAGGGTTCCGCCGCTGGAACTGTCGCACTGCACCGCATCGGAGAGAAGTGTGCCGCAACGAAGAGGAAGCATGTCGCCGTCGCTGCTGCTGCCGTCGCAATTCCGAAGAAGGAGGGTGTCGCCGCTGTAGTTGTCGCACTGCACCGCAGCAGAAGTGTGCCGCAACGAAGAGGAAGTGTGTCGCCGTCGCTGCTGCTGCCGTCGCAATTCCGAAGAAGGAGGGTGTCGCCGCTGTGGTTGTCGCACTGCACCGCAGTAGGAGAAGAATCTCGCAACGAGGTCGGAGCGTGTCGCTGTCGCAACTCCGAAGAAGGAGGGTGTCGCCGCTGGAACTATCGCATTGCACCGCATCGACCAGGAGCACCTCGCACCTCCGAAAAGCGTGCCGCCATCGGAGCTGCTGCTGTCGCATCTTGGTTGTCGCTGCTGTAGTTGTCGCATCGTGGAGAAGAGCGTCCCCGCTGGAGCTGTTGCTGTCGCATCGTAAGGGTGTCGCTGCTGCAGTCCACGCATCGAACTGAGAGTTTCTCGCATCCCTGAGAAGCGTGCCGCATCTGGAAGATCTTCACGTCTATTTCTTTGCACCTGAACTTTGCCGCATTTCCCATTGCTGAGACATTGCTTGTCGTGGAAGCGCAACGCAACTTAAGGTACATTGACGCAGAGTGTCGCATCTAAGAACTGAACTAAGCTTAAATCTACCATCGTAATGTAATCATAGTGTGTATTTTTGTCGTTCATGGTCTTGTGGTAACTCTATATAAAGTATACTTATTTTTTTATATAAAACCTGTGTGGTGTCCATTTGCAGTGTTGTCACTGGGTTACTGTCTGTGGTTACAACTGCTTAACTTACAATGTCTCTGAAGTAAGGCCTTGGCTGCTCTTGCCACTCTACCTTGAGGGTGAGCAGGGGTTATTTTGGAAGTGTAAGCCCCCTTTCCCTGACTAGAGGAGAGGGTCCCTGCTTGTCACAAGTACCTACTTGTGCCAACCAGAGACCCCCAAATCTAACAGAAGATCATAGCACACCGTTGCCTGGGTTACGTTGTACATGGTCAGCTAAGCAAAGTGATGCAACATCCTGCACAGCTCCTTTCCTCCATGTCTAATAAAGTCTTTACCTGGCCGCTGAAATATATCTGTATTTCCGTAGACAGAGGCTTACTCCAAGTCTGCATCTTGTGTCAACTATGATTTCAGTGCTCGATTGTTGGCACTGGCCACAAACAGAGTTAGCTGAGTCTAATCTTCGAAGTAAGTATCAAGCCCACCTCTAGACCCCCTCATAGTAGCAGGGAGTAAAATGATGCACATTTTTATTTTGGATGGCAAAGAAAATATAACGGACCATCGAAGTCTCTTGGGTTTTCATGTAAGGGTAATATATTATCAGGACTTCAAGATTGTTAGCCTTATTTGTGGCAGCCTGGTGACCTGGTCCAATAAAGGTGGAATTTGTGTTTTGTTTTTAACAAGTTTCAAAACTTGACCTAAGTGTGCTCCTATTTACTGATTTACAATCAGGTGTCAAGTTCTGGTTGAGAGGGCACCAAGAACTTGTCCGGTCATGGAAAATAGCAACCACTGAGAGTTAAAAAAGGAAGTGAGAAAACCACCACTACTCTTTTTCAGTTGCAGTATTTGTTGATCATTTAAACAGAACCGTATTTTTATTAAGAAAACAAAGTCCTGGAGATGTGGCCAGTCCTCATGGCTGCATGGACGTGATCCATATGATGCTCCACGACCATCAGCTCTTAAATCCAGGTACCAGGGCTCCTAGGGCGACCCTTCTCCCTCCATCTTTCATGGATAATGAGGAGGGAGTGAGGTGACCTGATGAGGCCTGTTTGTCCCCCCAGAGGGCACCAGGAAACCCCTGTACAGATGCAGACGATAGGCGGTCCACCATGAGGCTTGTGCGGAAGGCAGATATACACCACACACTAATATAGAGACGCTTGAGGCACACCATACGGGCCCATGGACAACAAGGTCAACCTTGAACCAGAACTACCCCCAAACAAGGTCAGCACACACACCATGTGACGCTGCAACAGCACCTGAGCCCGCAGCCCCTGGGGGCTCCACACGCACCCGCCAGGAGGCTCAGGGAGCAAGAAGGACTACCCAATTGCAGCACAGTGGTTCCTTTGTTGACACCAGCCTGCTGAGTAGCAGAGGGTGCTGCTCACACCATGCTCTGAGAGACACAGCCTCTGAACAGAGGATCACCTGATTGCCAGTTCCTCCCTTGCTCCCACCTCTGGGGGTGAGATTGAGGTTTTCAAAAAGCTTCAGATGGAAGATCAAAGTCTGAGCCCCATGCACTTCAACAAAATGGTGGCCACCCCATAAAGTCATTGGGGCAAAGAATCCTTCTGCAAAGTCGCACACATAGGCCCTTAACTACACAGAGCTATATCGCTCCAAGGCTTTCCATCAATTACCCAAGTGGATTACTTACAGCGAAATAATGTCATCTTTGTGGGACAGCTCCTCTCCGAGACCCAGTAGTTCTTCTACCATTTCACCAGCACAACCTGCCCTAGAATGCTACTGGGGGTCTCTCAAGGTGTCCCCTTAATCCTTGGTCCCAATTGCAAAGATACTTCTATTTGAACATCAGGGTGTACTGAGAGAAACACAGGTCAGTGGTTGGAGGTTTTTCTTATCTGCTGCTCCTGAAAAGCACTCGCGACCCATCAACTTCTAGCCACATTGCCCTTGGACATTACAGCGAGACATTTCTTCACCTACTACAGAGACTATTGCCCAAAGCCTCTTTTACGGCACAGACCCCATGTTTGTACTCACCAGACAGACCTAAGGTGAACTACTAGCCCCCTAACTATTAATGAGATGACACAGTATAATCACTTGCCTGCTCCACCACGTGGCAATTGAATAGCCTTGGAGACGCTGCGTTATCAACCTTGCTTGCCTGCTGACGACCACACTCTACATGCCTCCCCAAAAGTCCCAAACCAACAGGGTCTTGAGTTATTTCCAGCCAACTGACTCACAAAATTCTCACTCCTACCCCGAAGAAGAAGACAACATGACCTTAACCAAGAAGGACCTCCTATCCTCCCCTCACAACGTAAAACAAATAACTGCATGAAGATGTTAAGGATGATCTACCCATCTTCGGAGGGTGCCTGAGGGTTCTTTTCCTCATTTGGTTAACTCCACTTTTCTTTTCTATGACACAGCTAAACTGTTTGCATGTAGCACTGAGGGGTGCTGGTAGCTGTTTTTTACTGACTATTCCTGTGATAGGAGCTTCTTGTTATTTGTTGTTTGAAATACTCTCTAGTTGTTTACGATTGTTAAGGATGATCTGACTAACTTCTTGAACTCCCTCCAATTCAATCTTACCTCCAAACTCACTGCTCTTCCACAAGATGTGGACTCTATCGCACACAAACATTGGACCTGGACAACACTTGGCAAACCCTGACTCAGCAGGTGGACCACTTTGAGAGCTCCACTGGCTGTCTTAAAACATATCTTCATGTAACACTTATGAAATGGGAGGACCTTGAAAATTGTTCTCAACGCGATATTAGGTTGTGTTTCCCAGAGGAAGGGGCCAAGAGACCATATCGGGACACCTTTGTGGTTTGTAAGGCTGTTTTCAGAGCTCTTGGTATTAGGAGGCCCCAATGTCAAGCTGTGACATGTCCACAGAATGGACCCACTGACCCAAGGTGAAGGGAAATGGCCTGGAGATGTTTTGGTGAAGCTAAATTCTTTCAAATTGAGCGGAGTGGAGTGACCTTCCAAGGAGCATCATACCTTGTATTCCAAGATGTAGCCCCAGCAACTCTGGCTCAATTACAACAATTCTGACAAGTCACCAATAAACTACGCCTAGACAATATCAAATTTGGATGACATACCCATTTGGCTTGGCTTTCCCCTACCGCAAAAAAAGTCGCCATTTCACCAATCTTCCAGAGGCAGCAGCTCTGCTTGGAGTGAAGATCTCTGATCCGGATCACACAACAGAACAAACAGTAGTCCTTTTGACTACGGAGTTCGTTAATTGCCTGTTATCAGTCTGTATGGTAGACTCCACCATGGGTGGAAGTTTCTTGTTGTATTGTACTGACCCTCGCATTTCCGGCTGATGGGCTATACCACTTAATATACCCTGGGCGTCCAATTAATATTAGCTGTCTATTCTCTCACTTGTTAACCTTGACCGCTAGCTACTCCATTATGAAGGCTCCAAGTGGCTCTTGATCACATGCACACTATTCTTCAGTTGTTTTGACTGTCTTTCGTATGTTGGGAAGGATATATGTTGATACCACGCATACTTTTAGCACGCAGACCATTACCACGCAATTTTTACAACGCAGGACCCTTTACCACGAATACCTTTACAACGCAATACACTACAACGCAGGTACTATTACAACGCATACCATTACAACGTAAGTATAGGTAAGTATATAATATGTTAAAATAATGTAATTTTTAGTAATATATATTTTTAATTAATAAATTATTATTTTAATATTAAATATTTTAATTAATTATATTAATTTTTATTTATTATTTTGTAAATATATATGTTAGAAATACCCCTGTACCCCAAAACCCAAACCCATCCCTAAAACCTAAAAATACCCCTGTACCCCAAAACCCAAACCCAACCCTGAAACCTAAAAATACCCCTGTACCCCAAAACCCAAACCCAACCCTGAAACCTAAAAATACCCCTGTACCCCAAAACCCAAACCCAACCCTGAAACCTAAAAATACCCCTGTACCCCAAAACCCAAACCCAGCCCTGAAACCTAAAAATACCCCTGTATCCCCAAACCCAGCCCTGAAACCTAAAAATACCCCTGTACCCCAAAACCCAAACCCAACCCTGAAACATAAAAATACCCCTGTACCCCAAAACCCAAACCCAACTCTGAAACCTAAAAATACCCCTGTACCCCAAAACCCAAACCCAGCCCTGAAACCTAAAAATACCCCTGTACCCCCAAACCCAGCCCTGAAACCTAAAAATACCCCTGTACCCCAAACCCAACCCTGAAACCTAAAAATACCCCTGTACCCCAAAACCCAAGCCCAACCCTGAAACCTAAAAATACCCCTGTACCCCAAAACCCAAACCCAACCCTGAAACCTAAAAATACCCCTGTACCCCAAAACCCAAACCCAGCCCTGAAACCTAAAAATACCCCTGTACCCCAAAACCCAAACCCAACCCTGAAACCTAAAAATACCCCTGTACCCCAAAACCCAAACCCAGCCCTGAAACCTAAAAATACCCCTGTACCCCAAACCCAGCCCTGAAACCTAAAAATACCCCTGTACCCCAAAACCCAAACCCAACCCTGAAACCTAAAAATACCCCTGTACCCCAAAACCCAAGCCCAACCCTGAAACCTAATACCCCTGTACCCCAAACCCAACCCTGAAACCTAAAAATACCCCTGTACCCCAAAACCCAAACCCAGCCCTGAAACCTAAAAATACCCCTGTACCCCAAAACCCAAACCCAACCCTGAAACCTAAAAATACCCCTGTACCCCAAAACCCAAACCCAGCCCTGAAACATAAAAATACCCCTGTACCCCAAAACCCAAACCCAACCCTGAAACCTAGAAATACCCCTGTACCCCAAAACCCAAACCCAACCCTGAAACCTAAAAATACCCCTGTACCCCAAAACCCAAACCCAATACCCCTAATAAATGTTTTTAAAAAAAAGATAAACTTACCTATACTTACGTTGTAACTGTATGCGTTGTAATAGTATCTGCGTTGTAGTGTAATGCGTTGTAAAGGTATTCGTGGTAAAGGGTACTGCGTGGTAATAGTTTTGTTGTAAAAGCATTTTGTGCTAAAAGTTGCGTGGTAACAGTTGTATACCGTTGGAAAACATGGTTGCCATTTAGGTTGTTTTTGTTTTTCCACTGTTCCATGCAGGATAAGCATGGGCGTAAAATTCGCTCCGATCGCGGATTTTTCGGATTTTCGGCAAATTCGCAATCCGCGAACTCTCGCGAATTTGTCGAAAATCCGTGAATCCACTCGCGGTGGATTTTTTGCTTGGTTGCGGCGCGCGGCGTGGTGCTCGGCGTTCACTTTCCGTCATTAAGCGTTTGCTGAGTTGTTTTTCTCGATCATATTTTGCGAGTGCTGCGCCATTTTGGATCTTGCTGCGGGAGTTTGGCGCCCGCGAATACGTAATCGCGGCTTGCCACCTTGCACAGCACACCTCGCGAGAGTTCGCAATTGCGAACACGTAGTTGCGGCGGAAAGGAACAATCTCGCACTCGCGAAATAGAGATTTTGCAATTCTGCACAAGAAATCCACCAGCAAACAGGATAAACCTTCAGAAAATGATGATTTTTATCAGAATCACTCCTCAGGTTGACATTTGCATGGCCTTTTTTTTTGCAAGGAGTCCATTTTTGGGGGGGGGGGGAGGGAAGGAAGTGCCCCACAGTCTCCAACTTCCTGTTCCTGTCCAGCAGGCTCCTCCCAGTGCTTTGTCCATCTCCTGGTCACTTTCATTTGGATCTGGAGCTGGAAGGATTACTTTTTGTGGGTGCTGCTGGATATTTGGATTGGAGGCCTTTTTGACTTTCTTTGGATCACTTTTGGATTAGAAATCAACTTTCACAAGTAAGTTTGTTTGGGGCATTACAGTTGCTGCAACTACAATTTTGGAACTTTTTCAGAACATTAAATAAATTATATTGTGGGTAGCCACAGTATCCAGTAGGACCAGATTTGGTTATGGATGCATGATACAACTGTTTTGTTGAATTTAAACACCATTGAGGCCATGGATGGGCTGGGATTGTGCTGCTTTTTGTGGTTTTTTTGGGGCTGCTGGTGGGGTCCTTTGCCCAGGGGTGGTGAGTGTTGCATGGGCCTAGTCTTTCTGTGGGGTGTCTTCTTGAATGTAAACACCATTGAGGCCATGGATGTGCTGGGATTGTGCTGTTTTTTGTCGTTTTTTTTGGGCTGCTGGTGTGGCCTTTTGCCAAGGGGTAGTGATGCATGGACTGAGTGTGCCTGTGGGGTCTCACTCTCTTTAATGTAAACATCCTGGATGGCATTGGATTGTGGTGTTTTGTGGCTGTTTTTCGTTTTTTTTGGGGTGTACCGTTGATGTGGACTGGCAATGTGGGTGGTAGTGGTGGCCATCTTGAGTGCTGGCTGGTACAGGCAACATGTGCTTGGGGTGCAAGGGGCCATTTTGAAGAGAGGCAGTGTCTGAGGCCTGCACTTATTTTGCCTACTTTTCATCCATTATGCCCAGGGGTAGTGAGTGTTGCATGGGCCTAGTCTTTCTGTGGGGTGTCTTCTTGAATTTAAACACCATTGAGGCCATGGATGGGCTTGGATTGTGCTGATTTTATTGTTTTTTTGGGGCTGCTGGTGGGGCCCTTTGCCCAGGGGTGGTGAGTGTTGCATGGGCCTAGTCTTTCTGTGGGGTGTCCTCTTGAATTTAAACACCATTGAGGCCATGGATGGGCTGGGATTGTGCTGTTTTTTGTGGGTTTTGTCGTTTTTTTGGGGCTGCTGGTGTGGCCTTTTGCCCAGGGGTATTGGTGCATGGACTGAGTGTGCCTGTAGTGTGGTCTCACTCTCTTTAATGTAAACATCCTGGATGGCATTGGATTCTGGTGATTTGTGGTTGTTTTTCTGTTTTTTTGGGGTGTACTGTTGATGTGGACTGGCTTGGGGTGTAAGGGGCCATTTTAAAGAGAGGCAGTGTCTGAGGCCTGCACTTATTTTTCCTACTTTTCATCCATTATGCCCAGGGGTAGTGAGTGTTGCATGGGCCTAGTCTTTCTGTGGGGTGTCTTCTTGAATTTAAACACCATTGAGGCCATGGATGGGCTGGGATTGTGCTGATTTTATTGTTTTTTTGGGGCTGCTGGTGGGGCCCTTTGCCCAGGGGTGGTGAGTGTTGCATGGGCCTAGTCTTTCTGTGGGGTGTCCTCTTGAATTTAAACACCATTGAGGCCATGGATGGGCTGGGATTGTGCTGTTTTTTGTGGGGTTTGTCGTTTTTTTGGGGCTGCTGGTGTGGCCTTTTGACCAGGGGTATTGGTGCATGGACTGAGTGTGCCTGTAGTGTGGTCTCACTCTCTTTAATGTAAACATCCTGGATGGCATTGGATTCTGGTGATTTGTGGTTGTTTTTCTGTTTTTTTGGGGTGTACTGTTGATGTGGACTGGCTTGGGGTGTAAGGGGCCATTTTGAAGAGAGGCAGTGTCTGAGGCCTGCACTTATTTTTCCTACTTTTCATCCATTATGCCCAGGGGTAGTGAGTGTTGCATGGGCCTAGTCTTTCTGTGGGGTGTCTTCTTGAATTTAAACACCATTGAGGCCATGGATGGGCTGGGATTGTGCGGATTTTTGTGGTTTTTGTAGTTTTTTTGGGGCTGCTGGTGTGGCCTTTTGCCCAGGGGTAGTGGTGCATGGACTGAGTGTGCCTGTAGTGTGGTCTCACTCTCTTTAATGTAAACATCCTGGATGGCATTGGATTGTGGTGATTTGTGGGTGTTTTTCTGTTTTTTTGGGGTGTACTGTTGATGTGGACTGGCTTGGGGTTGTAAGGGGCCATTTTGAAGAGAGGCAGTGTCTGAGGCCTGCACTTATTTTGCCTACTTTTCATCCATTATGCCCAGGGGTAGTGAGTGTTGCATGGGCCTAGTCTTTCTGTGGGGTGTCTTGAATGTAAACATCATGGATGGCATGGGATTGTGGTGATTTTTCTGTGTTTTGTCGATTTTTTGGGGTGTATAACTGAACTGATGTTCCTCTGTCTTCCATTGCTTTTAGGTGCACAAGACTCAAGAGAACCACCAGTGCCAGGAAGAAGTCCTGCAGCGGTGTGTGTGTGCAACATAACGTCACGTGACGTCACGTCTGGACACAGACAACTCTGCAACTCGTGCAACTGCTGCCTGCTGTTCTGACCTGCTCTGAAGATGGCCCCAAAAAAAGTTACCCGTAGCTCCTCTAGCAATAAAGGTGCCAGTAAGAAGCAGAAGAAGCAAGTTACCAAGGAGACTGGTGTGCCGGCCGCCCCTTTTTTTGGGAGTAAAAAAAAAAGTATGCCTGCAGCAGCAGCGGGATCTGCTGGGGACAAAGCTGGCAGCAGCACCCCCGCTCCATTGGGCTCAGTGCCACCACCACCACCACGCCAACTTAAGTCCAAGCCCTTGAGTGCTGCAGAGGCAGCCAGTATAGTTCTTTAATCACCATCGACCAGTGATGTTGGCTCATCGCAAGAAAGCAGCAGCAATGTCCCTCAATCAACACAGGTTGTTGTAGCTCATCTGATGAGTGTTGAACAACCACAGCCGCAACAACAATCACATGTGCAAGTACAAGCACATGTGGAAGGAGAGGCAGCGCAAGGAGATGTGCAAGCAGAGGTGCATGGAGGGTCACAAGTGCCCACAATAGTTGTTCCTCCCGAAGTAGGGGGACATCAGGAAATCGACAATCAAGGCGAGGTATCATTTGAGGAAGACACTCCTCCTGATGATCATTCATTGTCTTCCACACCCCTAGCAAGGAAGAGATCAAGGGTGGTGTCTACATCTTCTTCGAACACACCTCCTTCTGATGATACAGATCAAAATTGGGAACCAGCACCACTGCCGTCTGAGAGTGAGGCACACCATGATCTGACAAAGGTAGTTAAGCGTAAAAGGAAGCTCGTCCAAAGTCTCAGACTTAAGGAGTGTGATGATGAGGCTCAACAAGAAGTGGCGTATACTGCTGCTGATGAAGACTCTGACAACGACGACCCAGTCATCATAAAGGTCACTGCAGCCCCAGCGGGCATGCAGCAAACAGACATTTTGACCCTAGCCCGAAAAGCTGCTGAGCGTGATGATGATGATGTTGTCGACGAGGAGGCAGTGGAAACACCACCACAATCATTGGAGTTAAGTAGTACACCAACTCGTACCACTTCCATATTTCTTTCTGGCAAGAAGGGACCTCCATCCACCTCGACCTTAATTAGTGGCGGTGAAAGTGCACAACGTACAAAAGTTGGGCAATCCAGATCCTCCACTTCATCTGGCATTAGCAGCATGACCACCACCACCAGTATCGCCGTCTCCTCCAGGCCCCACAGACACTTCAAGTCCCCAGTTTGGGACTTCTTTATTGTTTGCCCAAAAAGGGAAAAGTTCGCCATTTGTACCCTTTGTAAGCTTGCAGTTAGTCGTGGTAAGTCAGGTACCAACTATGGTACCGGAGGCCAGAGAGGTCATCTTGAGAGACAGCACACTGTCCAATGGTATGCGCACCTAAAGGCGTTTAAGGAAGCCCGAATTGGAAGTCAAGAAAACGTTGATGTTGCATCTGATGATGACAAGGAGGAAGAAGACGTGTCAAACACTTCACTTACACCCAGTACCCCTGTCAGCAGCACACCCAATGTGAGGCACACTAAGAGTGTTGGAGCGAGTGGGACACCAACGCGCAAAAGTTCACCAGCGAGCATAATTGGGTCAACGAAGTCATTATCATCCCGTAAATGCTTGGTCCAGGGCAACATTAGAACCATGTTTTCTTCAGACGCGCCATATGAACGCAACCACCCACTGACGCGTCTGTATAACACTAAGCTGTCTAAAATGCTAGCTGTGGACCTTCTCCCTTTTTCTTTTGTAGAAGCGGTAGGTTTTCTAGAATTAGTGGCAACGCTCTGCCCTAAATGGAAGGTTCCTAGCCGGTTCTATTTTGCCAGAGTTGCGGTTCCAGCACTACATGAAGATGTGCTGGAGGCGATTGGGGCAGCTTTGCAGAAGAGTGCTGTTCACACTATACATCTGACAACAGACATGTGGACCAGTGGCGCAGGCGCTGATTACATGTGCATCACTGCACACTGGGTCTCTTTTTCAGGGGTTAAATCAAAGCTAAACGCAGGTGTTGACCCGGACCAAGTTTTTAAAGTTGCTCGGAAACATGCAAAACTAGCCATGTTTGGCTTGGAGAAAAGTCACACAGCACAAAACATTTTGGATGAGTTTAACAAAAAGGTCTTTCACTGGCTGTCCCCAAAAAAACGCCAGATTGTTTATGTTTCCACGGATAATGGCGCCAATGTAGTTAAGGCCATGGCGCTGGGTGAATATTTCAGAGTGCCGTGTTTGGCGCACTGTATCAACCTGGTAGTTCAAAAATTCTTGAATGATAAAGACAGTACAGCGTTCGAGGTAATGGCCACCTGCCGCAAAATGTGCAACCATTTCAGCCATTCTTTTAAGGCCCGGAAGCATCTGAGGAGCCTGCTACTTGAACGTCGAATGCCAGTGAAAGCACTCATCCAGGAGGTGGCAACACGTTGGAACTCAACCTTCTACATGCTTGAGCGTCTGTATGAGCAGTATACGGTACTCGATCACTATTTCTTAAAAGAGGGTACAGCTCAGAAGGACCTGCAGATGGGTGCGGCGCAATGGGACATAGTTAAAAGCCTGACAGACATGCTTCGTTCTTTTGAGTTCTTAACGCGTGCAGTCAGCCAGGAGGACTGTAATTTGGGAAAAGCTATCCCATTGTTGTGCATGCTGGAGCACCAACTGAAGGGGGTGTCTTCTGAGTTAGAAAAAGATGAAAAAAAAGACCCTTTTATTTTGTCGGAGAAATTATTAGAGCGCCTACGTGGTGATGAACGTCTTAAAAAAATCAACTCAGAACAGCATTACATTTGTGCTACTATTCTGGATCCACGCTACAAAAAGGCGCTGGCAGGCCAAGCATTCTTTCCTTTTGCTGATGAAGATGTTTAAAAGTACAAACGTTGGCTAGCCTGGTCAGCCGAGAGGTTTGAAAAAGAACGGCAGGATATTGAAGGAGAAGGCAGTACATCAGCATCAGCAGGCCATCCCCAGTCAAAAGAATCCACTTCTGCACCTGTGGCTGTGGCACAAGTGACCTCTCAGCAGTTAAAGACACCGGCAACCGGATCATCTGCACCACACACAAGAGTAACAGTGGCTGCTGAAGAGGATTGGCTAACTTTGCTTGGGTATGGTTCTCGAAAAAAGGTCACAGGCACAGCAAAAAGTAAGCAAAGTGGAGGGACCGTTGAGGACCTTGAGTCGATGGTGCAGGACTATCTGAATGACTCAACAGAGGTCTTTCTTAATGATGAGCCATTGCAGTATTGGCATGGGAAAAAACAATTGTGGCCACAGCTTTCCAACCTGGCTATAAACTATTTGTCTTGCCCACTCGCAAGTGTGTCTTCTGAACGTGTTTTCAGTGCTGCAGGTGGCATTGTAACTCCCAAACGGAGCCGCCTCTCGCCCAAAAATGTGGAGCGGCTAACAATGATCAAGATGAATCAGCACCTCATACTACCAGATTACAAAGTACGAGAAAGCACGCCGCATGAAGACGAGGAGGACGGCAACGTAGATGAGGGGATTTGTTCTCTGTTCGGTGACACTGACCTCATCCTGCCTGAATTCGCAGAGTATGATGACGAAATCTTCTTCTTATTCCCTGACACCGAGCCCTGAAAATGAGACAATGAATCAATAACTTTCTTTTTCGTCCTTATTCACTTTTATTCCTGTGTGTCTGTCTTTCTTTGTTTTGCACAGTTAATTTAATTCAAACTTTAATCACCTAATCCCAAAAACAAGCCCATCAGCAGAACTGTCTTCACTTGTTTGCTTATTGATTTGAAGGTGCCACAGTCTACATTCCTCAGGTTCACAAGTTCAGAAGAACATGCTCCTCTATCCTCCTCCTCCAGACTCCGATTTCCCTCAAAGCAGAGGGCTGGATTACACCCAATGAAGAAAGACTCAGCACTTGTGGGGGTGTTCTACTTCTTTGCGGGTGAGTTGGCGGCTCTGGGCCCATTGCTGTGAAGCTCTAATAACGGATAAAAGTGTTTTGGACCGAATATGAGGCGGAAATTTCTTGCCGTTTTTGCTGACTTGCTTGCCTTTGAGGTGCTCTTTAGCGGGGTTCCATGTGTTTGTGGGTGAGTTTTGGGGTCTGGGAGCACTGCTGCAACAGTCTAATGTTGATTGCATTTGCTTTTCAGGAAATCCATGGTGGAAAACAGGAGTTATGATGATGACCTAGCTGCACAGCGCGTTTGGACCGAAGGCCGAGAGATATTGTAAGTATGAGATTTTGCTTTTTGGCTGTTTGGGGGTGTTGTCGCGTGCTTTTTTGCGGGTGGGTTGGCGGGTCTTGGGGCATTCCTGGGAAGGTCTAATACCGGATAGAAGTGTTTTGTTTGGACAAAATCCATAAGGAAAAACCTTTTGGCACTTTTTGTAACTTAGGGTTCGTTAGGGTTAGCCCTAGCAGCAGGATTGCATGTGTTTCGGGGTGTTCTATTGCAACTCAGTTCTGGGGTTTTAGAGCACTCTTGGAGCGATGCTGGCTATGGATACTTTTGCTTGCTTGCAAGTGGTTTGAATACAATCCACGGTGGGTAAGGGTTTATTTGGGCCTACTTTTACTTTCAAAGTACGTTTAGTCACCATTTTTCTGCTAGGCCTCGTTTTTTGAGATCTGATTGGGGGTCTTCTAAATTTTTGCGACTGGCTTTAGTAAGGGTCTTGGTGGGAGCATTGCTGGGAAGGTCTAATTATGTTCTAAAACACAGTTTACAGTACACCTAGCTTGAGGGGAAAGATCCGCTATAATATTTTGGCCATACTTATTTATCCTTAAAAAGGTGACTCAGACAGAGTACGCAATTTCAAAAATATTGTACTGTCTATTAGGGAAATCAAAGTGGGACTTTTTGCACCACACAGCGTACATACCTTATATTTATTTATCAGTGGTATTGTAATAGCACTTCCTGTTTTCCGTTCAATAATTACAGGCCGGGTTTCAGTCAACATCCGCCAGGCAGGCAGTGGACAGGGTGTCTTCTGTCAGTGGTCACCAACATTGATGGACGAAGCGTCAGCTGGAATGGAGGAGTGCCGCTAATAAGAGGAATTATTTGCTGCATGCAACTTACTTACCAAAGTCAACAGGACAACTCCAACAACATACAGAATACAGATACAGTATCCATTGTTTTCTTCTATGAGTGTGACTGCATGTGGTTAGCTTTAGTTTGTACCCAAAGATTTCGTTATCTTCAATTATTGTTTGTCCATGCTGTGCTTTTTTTTCTTCTCTCAACAAAACCTACCCAAAAAGAAACCCCCATTCCCATCCATTTTCCAAACCCTAACCCTCTTCCCCCGGGCTGTGTGGTTTTGCTTGATGTCTGACTAAATGACATCAATAATTCCACACACTTGCTGGGGAGGATAAGGTCATAGCAACAGGCTGGTGAAGGAATACGAGGATATATTCTAGACTTACTCAGCTTCTGTACTATTTCTTGCAGTAGTAGGAGCCAATGTCAAAAAAATTCAACGCAAGTACTAGTTATACTTGCAATACTTTACCATTTGTTAGGCTACATAGTGGCACTGTTCTAGTGTACTGTCACCTGCTATATTCTAGATCGTACCGTAACCGTTGTAATGCTACAGTAAGGACAAACCAGGTTTCGTTTTCTTTTTTTCCATAGGCATGCAACTGCCACTGTGTCACACCACTAGTACCACCGCAATGAGGAAATTTCATCCGCCCAGGATTGCCAACCTTAATCCCCATTTCACGTGGAGCCAGCCCTGGGCCTAGCCCTAATTTCTAACAAATTACAGGTAAGATAAGCGTTTGGTGGGAGGTAGTATAATGGAGTATTAGGACTAGACGAGAGATTGACGGTAGTACTACTAAAGTCCTAGGACTCTTCAGGAAAACAAACTTACTGTTACACCCCCACCCACCAGACTGAAAAGCAGTAAAAAACCGGTATGGTCAGATAAAGTTTAAAAAAGCATATTTATGTAGCCCTAACAAAATAATCTCCCTCAAGACCCTCCCTAACCCCAACGATTGTCTTTGAAAAGTCCCAAAAAGAACCCAACTCCCAAATCCCACCCCCCAAAAGTCTCTAAAAAAGGGGCAAGGGACACTACACTACGGCAGGGTGCTGGTGAATTGTGCGGCCAGGGCATCATACTCCTTGCGGAGGGTGGCAAGGTCGAAGCGGAGGCCCTCCACCAAGTTCTTGTACCTAAGGACCTCCTGCTCCAGGTAGGACATTCTGACTCCTAGGCGGCGCTGGCGTGCCTTGCAGCTCCTGTGGGGGGCAGCTGGTCTTTTTGCTGCTTGGCGGTGGCGGTTGGCTTTGTTAGCCCGGCTCCGTACCGCTGGAGCACTGCGCTGGCTGGCGGCCCGTGGGGTCACGGAGGAGGATGCAGCTGTCCCAGTCGAGGATGTTGTGGTTGCACCGGTCGACTGCGTGTCCTCCTCCTCCTCCAGGGCCACCAGCCGCCGATATTCGGCGACAGTGGCATCCAGCCTCCGTTGCTGGGCCATTCGAGCCTGCTCCCTCCGTGATGTCGATTTGGAAGGAGCAACTATATGAAGAAAGAAAGACAGTCTGTAACCAATGCTCCTTAACATTAATAACACAAAGTGATTGAGCCGAAAGTTGTGTCACAGTACAAGTAGCAAATTGAAAGCACAGTACATAACTATTGAGGACAGTATCTATGTAACCTCCCACTTCTGCATCCTTGCTCTAACATTAGTGGTAGTTTAATGAACAAATTCTACGACCACTATGGACTTCCATTACAGTCGACTATGACAGTACACCAGTCTTATTCTTCTTCTTCTCTCTTGTTTAGGAAAATTGGTACGTTATCTTATGCAAGCCGGCAGAATGCCGGCGCAGTGAACTTGCACCCGAGAAAAACAGACGCACACCATGATGAGTGAGACAGACTTGCGTTACTGTACCGGTCCAGTACATGCAGGTGGTGAAGCTATTACTTTTCTATTACGGGTGGCACTGAGAATACTCTGTTACAAGGGCTACTGCTTAATTAATTTACCTTTCACCCTACAGTGCAAAGGAGTACTAGAAAAGGAAAATGAAGAAGCTAAATAATTAGATTATCTATCACTTCACATGGGATGTATTTGATGACATATGGGATGACTTTAGGTGCTTTGCTTATTATTGAGTGAACAGTGATACAACCACACATGAATGACATACTACTACTAAACTAAAGTTATTAAGAGAGGTACGGAGTGTCCACCGTAATAACCGGATATATGCTGTGCTTGCAGTTGCAATACAAACTACTGCTACTATTCATGGTAGTATTGGACAAATTTACAATTTCTTTTCCTTGCCTTCCCTACACTGGAACGGACGTGCGGGTGCGGTGTTACATGCTCTTCAAGGTAACACTTAGTTCATCCAGCGACCATCTACTCTCTCTAGATACACATATGCTATCTAAGAGTCAGATAATACCATGCTCCAGGCATCCATCCATTCAAAGCATATGCACACATGCAGTTTCTGTTTCACCCACCCAGGCTGTTGTCCTTTTACCCATCCTTGCTTCATCATTGACCCAGCCATGAACCATACCATATTCTTTCCTTCCCAGCCAACTCGGGGGCCAAGCAAACACATATCATTCTTCTTTGCCAGCCATCATAACATTTTGCGTCCTTCCACACTTACTTACACCCTTCTTTCGCTTTTCGTTCATCCCATCCATCAAGTTCATCTAAGATCTTATTGGGATTCTTCTCACCAAAACTTCACAGCTAAGTCGAAGTACATTTCGAGGAGGCTACTACCTGGTTGATTTATAATACACCCATGCAGAAAGCACACTATGCAGTCTTCAATCTCAATAAGTAAGGAATATATAGCTTACCTCTTCCCGCCACCACCGTGCGAACCCTCACAGGAACGTCCGCCGGCACTTCCACCGCATCCTCCCCAGAGTCCTCGCCCAACACCACCACCTCCCCGCTGGCCCCGCCACCAGATGTTACACCTACAAAGTACATTTAAGAATGTTAGAAATACACCACTCACTACTATATAATATTTGGTCTAGGAGGAATAAAGAAATTAAAAAAAAAAGAAATACAATGTAATAATTGGTAACTGTATACTCTACAGTAAAAATGTCCCTTTTTCCAGGGAAGGCTGTTGTCTTTATGCACTTTTTGGCACAACTGATGAATGCTTGCTTTTTATTTTTAACACACAACACTTTTTCTCCTAACAGAAGCTTGACTTCTAAGAACACAATCAGGGTCAAGCTCAAGTTCAAACCAGGTGAGAGCTCAGCTTGACCACAAGAAATGTGTCCAATTAATCGTTAGCACTAAGCACTTTTCCATTTTCAGTGAAACGTTTACTTTTATGACAAAGTTAATTTTAATAAATGTGTTTAGTTGTAATAAAGCTTTTAAACTTAAATAGACTCTGTGGTTTTTGGTCCTCCAGACTAGAGTGGATGAGCTAAAGGTTTTGGAATTTTTGCAAGCATGAGTGCCTCTGACACTTCTTGACTGTGACTCCGTACTCTTGTCCTGCGTAGGATAATCTAATGATCATTGGGGATCAATCATCGGTGACTTAGGGAGCTAAACAACTCTGCCACACTATCTAGTAAGTAAGGAGATTGGGGGTTCTTCAAAGTCTGATATCACTGAGGTATGTGGAAAGAAAGTCTACCTGCGCCTATTATAATTGATAAACAATGCACTATTTAGTGTTCATAGTTCGGTTTGTGCAGATTTGTCCCTGCAACAGCAGTAGAATGGATTGTCCTCCTAACCAAACCAAAAGTAAAGTAGTATCTTATTCTTTCTTGGTGGTCATTCACCTTTTTATTGTTGGCAATTGTCAAAGCATAAACATTTAGAAGACTTGAAAAGACATTATGGACAATCCCAGAGGACTGCACTCAGTGCATAGAGCTATTGCTGACTAGAATGGGAGTCCAATGGAATAGCCAAATGTGCAATCTTAGTTAGCTACACACACAGACTAATAAGAATAATCTAGTAATACCACAGGGAGTCATAGTCGAGGCAGGATAATAATTTAGATCCAGTCTACAAGAAGATCAATGACGATTTAGAAAAAATCGAATGAGGAACGCTAGGAAAAAATAGGTACTCTTTATTAAAATTAAAACTTACTGGGGCCAGCAAAGGAGCCCTCGCCTGCCCGATCCTGGCCTGCATCCTCCTGAACAGCACCCTCCTCCTCCTCCTCCTGTGTCCTCTTGCCCTTGGGGGGAGCTGATGTACAACATGAAAGAAAGAAAGACCAGAAAACATGGATGAGATTTGTCAACCAAATCAAACATTTCAAAAGAACAATAACAAAATATTTTGGAGAAATAGCAAATAGATAGACAACTATCCCACGGTATATATTGACCTATCTCATGTGGTATACTACGTTATTCGTATTGCCTGATTTGCGGACCGTTGACTTTCAAAGTTCCTATGTAACTCAATAAACAGACTACTAAAAAGGTTTGCCTAGGCCTGGCAGGCAGCAGTCCGCAGCACGCGAAGTGACAGACAAAGTCCATCCTGCTTGCAGATCAGTGAATACTCAAACTATCAATCCACCGACCACCACCACCATTTCTTATTATAGCCATGTGTCTAAAGGAAGGACTGGACTTCAGTCTGTTGGTGCTGATTTCGAAGTCCCTTGCAGCTCATTTTCCTCCATTGTTGCGTGACTTTTGTGACGCAGCGGCAGAACAAACGAGTCGCCATGGTGCGGCGTATATATTAAAAAAGCATATGGGAGATGCATCACGTTGTAAAGCCCTGCGCCATCAGGGGGCGTTCCCGCGCAAGGGAGGGCGTTCCTGCGCATGAACAAATCTTAAAAGTGACGGAGGAAAATCTACAAGATGTCAATCAGTCACTTTTAGGACAATGATGCGTGACTCAAACCCTGCGCCTGCTTGAAGCAGACGTACGGCTTGATGTAGCATTGGGGAGATAGGGCACCCCAGAGCATTGCTGGAGCTGCGCCATCGTTGGCACGCAACTCCAGCAATGCGCCGCCTTTACGGCACAGATGCGTAAGGCTTCTGTGACGTTTTGAGCCAATGGGTGGTGGTGGCATGGCGCACAATTACTGACGCATCCCTGCTACTTTGCAGGGATGCGCCGGTAATTGAAAATATGACCCTTAGTGTCTAGCATTACGCAGTTCTTTACACTACACTCATACATAATTTCTCAGGCCAATGAAATGAACACAAAATACAAAACAAATAAGCATAGTAGCAAGCAAGGCTACTGAGAAGGAGAGCAGTGCACCTGAAATGCATAGAAGATTTTGAAATATAATTTACCTACCTACAATGTAATCGGCAGCATTATTGCTCTTGGTAAAGAACAAAGATTTGCAAATAACAGAGCGATGAAATAGCTAGAAATAGCTACTACTACTCACCAAGCCCGGGGACCTCTACGCCGAGCGAGTCCAGCAAGTCCCGTTCCCGGTCCATGACATCCGTCCAGCGGTGGGTGGCCTGGTTATAGGTGCGCCGGACCCCAGAGAGCTTCAACATGGCCCGGCACACCTTCTCCCACCGCTTCCGGCGCTCCTGGATGCCATAGCCGGTTGCGATCTTGCCGCCTCCCAGGATCGTCTTGGGGAGGCGGCGCTGGATGTGGAAGATGAGTGCGGCCACCTCCTCCGCGCTAAAGATCTCCCGTGGCATCACTTGCTCCCCCCTCAAACGCCCGCACGGGAGCCGGGCACGGGACCCTTCCCCTTCTCAGGGTGCTTCCCGGCTCCCTGTACCATGGTCTGGGCAGAAATGAGTTAAATAATAAAGAAGAAATAGAATAGGGAAGAAGAAAAGAAAAGAGTTTAAAAAAGTAGTTTAAAATTAACAAAAAGTAGCAGAAAACACAAAAATATAGAGCTAGAAAAATAGAGGGATAGATAATAAGTAAAATAGATCAAATAAACTTCAAACAAGCAAAGGATGGCAGAGATTCAGAGAGGATACAGAAAGCATGCCCAGAACCATAACAATGAATGAGAAACAAGATGGCCGCGCCCATTCACGACCGCGTGGGTAAGTTCGCGCGAGATTTTCCTCGCGATCACGCGCGAAATTGTACTAGCGAGCAGCACACTTTGCGAGATTACACATAGAAGCCGGAAACGGAATTACGTCACGCAAACAAGATGGCCGCGCCCGTGTACGACCGCTAGGGTAACTTCGCAAACGAATAGCTGCAAGCGCCTTGCGAACACGCAAAAAATGACGCGAACATACAAGCCGCAAAAAAAATAAATGTGTATTCGCACGCATTCGCGGCTTCCGAAATCGATCTCGCACGGATTCGCGCCCCGCAAATAGCGCGAAATTGCAGAAAAACGATTTTTGCTAAACTGAAAGCAATCAGCAGGTGCAAAAGTTCAATTTAACATTAGTAACCATTCACTCTAGTGCTTCCTGAGGGGCCCCTCCAGAGTTCAGTTACCTATTTGCAACTATTCTATGACCGTGCTATGACCCAAACAGCAGGCTCATAGAATAGCTACAAGTAGACCATAAAGGTCCTGTGAAAAAAAATTGCAGGTGCCAGCTAGACTGGAAGTTTCAAAATTACTGACACATTAATGACCCCCAAATTAATTCATGGCAGTTGAAGAAGGGCAGGTGTGCTTGCTTTCACTGCAACAGAAAGCAAATTACAGATAAGGAAGGAAGGAAGCAGGTGCCAGCCAGACTGGAAGTTTCAAAATCACTGACACATTAATCAACCCCAAATTAATTCATGGCAGTTGAAGCAGGGCAGGTGTGCTTGCTTTTTTTCACCCCCATAATCTACAGTGATAAACAAACATAATGGGTGGCAGTGAGGATGTACCAGAGGGTGGCATGGGTGTACCAGAGGGTGGCAGTGGTGAAACAGAGGGTGCTGTGAACCTCTGATGATAAACGAGACGTAGAAACAACATAGTCGCGGCTGTTGCGAGCCGAAAAAGTAAGTTCGCAATTGCGAAATGGTCCACAAATCCTCGCGTACGCTCGCCAACACAAAAACCGTAAAAATCTGCAAATCCACGAGAGTTCGCGTATTTTTGCGGGTTGCGAATCCGTAAATTAGCAAATTCGCGTACGCGAGATCCGCTAGATCTGCCCATGCTTCATGCAGGAGTCCTTTTTTGATGTGCTGAGGGGAGGGATACTTAAATGTGGAATTACAAGGGGACAAGGGGCGATGTTCAGTCAATTCACACACCAACCATAACAATGGTGCTACCCACATTCACCTGGAACATTCCCTCAATCTACACTCGAAACTCCTGAAAAGGCACTATACTCTCAGAATTATTATTATTTTTTTTAAATCTTTTTATTGAATTCAAATAACAAGAAACATAGAAATAAAACAAAAGCAAGGCAGTACAATACAAATGTGTCACTTCGTTGCCGGGGGGGGGTACATATGCAAATCAAAGGACAGAAGTATATGACGAGATTGGGGGGGGGGGGGAGGAGATCAGACGCAAACAAGATATCTAAACTCCTGCGGAGGAAACATCAGGTTGGGAGGATGACAGGTCAGTATTCAGTTCCGGATGGGGGGGGGGGGGGGGGGGGGGGAGTACAGATATCACCATGGTATGTGTTCCATTGAGTCCAAATTTTCCCCCATTTGCGGGGCGTACCACGGGAAACATAAACAGTCTTTTCTCTAAACATGCACCAGTCCATATTTTGTTGCCACACCAGAACTGTCGGTGGCCTCTGGGCGCCCCATAACTGAGCAATGTCTCTCTTGGCAATCATATTACCCAAGGTCACCCAACGAAGCTGCGCCTGGTCATAATCATTCGGCTCCCAGACATTCAACAGACATCTCCACGCCTCAGGCATTGAGTGCACACCCGTGACCTCACTCATAACTTCATGCACGCGAGTCCAATAGCGTAGCACAGCAGGACATTCCCAAATAATATGGAGAAACGTGCCCACCATACCACAGCCACGCCTGCACAATCCAGCCGCCGAGAATCCCATGCGTACCAGACGAGGACCAGTCACGTATACCCTATGAAGAATTTTGAGCTGGACAAACCGGAGGCGTGCCGGGATAGCCACCTCCTTCGGGGAAGAGATCGCAGCCTGCCAGTCTTCGTCATCGAGTTCCAGACCATCATTAGTCCATAACTCTCGAAGATTATCCAGTAGGTCGATTCTGGTATTAATTAACTTTTTATATATGAGCGAGATCGTGCTATCAGGGACGTGCCCATCCAGTATCCGATCTTCAAGCGGGGACGCCTCCGGAACATCCGAGCCCAGGGGAAAAACGGACAGGACCGCATGTCGGATTTGCGCATATCGTATGGATTCTCTATCATTCAGGTCGTACTCAACTTTCAGCTCCTCAAACATCTTGACTCTACCCTTGGTCCATACATCATTAACCCTGCTGATACCGATCACGTCCCACCTATCAAAACCCTTAGACTTCCAGAGGGAGCCAAGTTTTTCGGACGCATAAAGCGGATTAGCACGGGTCAGCTTGTCAGCCCATCCCATAGCCGCTGTAGCACGATACCACACCTGCACCGCTGTCTTAGTGGGGCCCGTGAGAGACCTGCCGGCAGATTTCGCGTATAGAGCCCTGTTGTAATCTCCACCGGGCAGTAGCCATTTATCCATCTCAAATGCCGGGTTCGGCAAAGGAGCGTAAGTGCCGTGGTTGATGGCCCCCAGTTGAGAGGCCCAATAATAGCGACGAATGTCCGGGAGCGCGATGCCCCCATCGTACCAAGGGAGCGTCGGCTTCGAAAGGGCAATACGAGAGCGGCCCCCCCCATATCAATTGTCTCTGTAGACATTCAATCTCCCGACAGTAACTGGCCGGTACAATGTCAAGTGTGTTTTGGAGCGCATAAAGAAACCGTGGGAGCGACATCATCTTAAATAGCGCCGCTCGTCCCAGAGGAGAGAGAGGGAGCCTACCCCACGCAGTCACATCAGCACGGAGGCGCTGTAGAGGGGGCAGCAAATTGCGTTCATAACGGAGCACAGGGTCCAAGGTGATAAAGATTCCCAGGTACTTTAAACCCTCCAGCTCCACCGAGATAGGACAGCCACGAGGTAGGAGAGGAGCCTCACCGGAAAGGACATAGATGCAAGACTTCGACCAGTTGATGACAAGACCGAGTTTTTGCAGAAAGAAGTCAACACGTCGAAAAGGTCGATCAACGACGTTCGAGGCGACGTAAGGTACAAGAGTATGTCGTCTGCGTATAGGGAGATACGATCTTCAAACTCTGAAGTCCATCTAATACCCCTCAGAGGTAGCTCCCATCTCAGCCAGGCCGCCAGCGGCTCCAAAGCAAGGGCAAACGAGAGGGGACAAAGGGCAGCCCTGGCGCGTTCCCCTACCGAGAGCAAAGGAGGACGAGACACGCCCGTTCACCACCACTTGGGCTAAGGGGTCAGTGTAAAGCAGTTTCACCCAGTTGATAAAAGTGGGGCCGAAACCGAATTTAGAGAGAACCGCTTAAAGATATGGCCACTCCAGCATATCAAATGCCATGGTGGCGTCCAAAGACGCCAAGATGGCCGGTTCACGCAGGGTCTCCGCCCGCGCAAGGACTCCATGCAGGCGCCGAAGATTTAGTGCCGTGTTGCGGTGTGGTATAAATCCGGATTGGTCCGGGTGAGCCAGATCGCCTATGACAGAAACCAAACGATTAGCAAGCACCTTGGCCAGGAACTTCGGTTCGGCGTTAATCAGGGATATGGGCCTGAAGGAGTCGCAGCGGTCACGTGGCTTACCCTCCTTATGAATAACCACTACGGAAGCCAATCTTTGGTCAGGCGGAAGAGAGCCCGTCTCCAGTGATTCTAAAAACATCAACCTTAGATACGGTGCTATCACATGCGGACGGAGCTTGTAAAGCTCAATGGGGAGCCCATTAGGGCCCGAGGCCTTCCCCGAGCGAACCGAGCGGATGGCAGTCGCGATCTCCTCAACCGTAGGCGGAGCCTCCAGGAGATCCTTTTCAGGGTCGGACAAGCATGGCAGCGAAATATCGCGCAGAAGCAAGTGGGAGTCATATTCAGGTCTATCGGACCCAGGGGAGTACACTTCCCGAAAATAATCAGCGAAACGTTCAACAATATCAGCAGGGTCAGTGATACTCACGTCATTCAAATCAACAATCACAGGGACAACACAACTCGCACATTCCCTCTTATCCAGCCAAGCAAGCAATTTCCCTGCCTTATCACCCACATCATACAAACGTCCCTGCTGTTCCCTGCTCATCTCTTTCGCCGCGTCAGTCACCAACGCTCTATATTCAAGTTGTTTCAGACCCAAAAGGTGCAGCCTCTCCGGGGTGACCTCGGACTCCAACTCCCCCTCAAGAACAGTGATTTCATTTTCAAGACGGACAACCTCCTCCCGCCTACATCTCTTAACATTGCCAATCAAAGAGAGGGCCTGGCTCCGAATAACAGTTTTGTATGCTTCCCACAACGAGACAGAGGAGGACACAGAACCCACATTTTCTGCAAAGTATTGGTCAATCGTTTTAATTAGTTCCGTCCTGACCTTGGGATCACGGAGATACCATGGGTTTATCGGGGCCACTCAACCCTCCGACCCCCCCATGCGCGTCCACAACCAACCATAGTGGGGAATGATCCAAGATACCCCTAGCAAGATGCCTCGCCTCCCTTACTGAGGAGGCCTGGGAGGAGGGCATCAACACATAATCCAGTCTCGAAAGACTGCCGTGGGCCCCAGAGTGAAAGGTATATTGCAATTGCCCAGGGTGAAGCAGGCGCCAGCAGTCGATAAGCCCCAGAGCCTCCAGGAAGTCCCCCAACCAGGAATGAGACTTTGCGGTTTCACGGGGAGGGTAACGATCACACATCCCAGACAAGACAGAGTTGAAATCCCCACCCACTACAAGCAAACCCTCGGGGACTCCCAAGATCACTCTTCCCAGGTCAGCATAGGTAGTAGTCTGGAGACCCGACGGTACGTAAACGGAGAGCAGGGTGATAACCCTCCCCTCCCAGCGCCCCACAATGGCGGCGTACCGTCCCCTATCACCCAGGATGATATCGTCAACAGCAAGAGGGAGGGAGTTTCGAACCAGAATGCCCACCCCCCTGGAGCCAGAAGTGAAACCTGAGTGCGCAATGAGACGATAGCCACGCCTATTCATTGCATGGCACGTATTGCCAAGCAAGTGCGTCTCCTGAAGCAAAACCAAATCAGGGGACAAACGTCGCAGCAACTGCAAAACTACACCCCGCTGGATCCTATCTCCCAACCCATTGACGTTCCAACACAGCAACCTTAGTCCTCTACCCCCATCCCAAAGATCACCCCATCCCCCCCACACCAGAAGCGACACTGTAAAACAGAATATCATCGATACTATGCCTTGAGAAAAACAAAGAAACGTGAACCGCCACCCCCCATCCCCCCAAGAAACCTCATACAACACACCCCCCACCCGCACCCCTGCGTAAGACTCAAAAGCCACCCCAACTTGCAGTGTGCCTGTCGCCCTAACATACAACTATTCTACGAAAAGAACCCCAGAGGAGGAAGACTCACCCAACCCCCACCCAAACCCCAATCAGACAACATGTTAGCGTACAATAGTGGTATAGCCTCAAACCACCGCTGAAAGTCAATACGTTGGTCCAGGAGCCGATGTCGCTCCCTATTCCTGCTCCACCGGGCCGCCCTCTGCTCCACTGGAGTGTCCAGAATGATCAGATTGATCTCGTCCCGGGGGCAGCGTGTCCAGCCAGTCACTCGCTGCTCCAGGATGGTCAAAGAAAAATGTTCGGTCATTGTAAACCACCCGTAGCCGGGCCGGGAAAAGCATAGCATATTTCATATCTCTGTTCCTCAGTCTCTTTTTCACCCCCTGGAATCCAAGTCTCTGTTTCTGAACCTGCTGGGTGAAGTCCGGATAAAAACTGACTGCGGTGTTTTCATAAGCCGTAGGACCAGATAGGCGTGAAGCTTGCAGGATCGCATCCCTGTCCCGAAAGTTAAAGAACCGAGCAATTAAGGGACGCGGAGTGGCACCCAGCTTAGGCGGGCCACCCGGGATCCTGTGTGCACGTTCTACTGCAAAAAACTTGCTGAGGCCCCTGGGCGCCAAATGATTCAAGACTAAGTCCTCCACCAGCAGGTCCACCGATGGTGCTTCCAACGTCTCCGGGACACCAACCAGACGGACGTTGTTCCGTCGTGCACGGCCCTCAAAATCGTCCGGGCGTCGAGAGAGGTAGTCACGGGCGGGTCGAAGGTTACCGACCTCTGCCTGTAAATCGGAGACGTCAGTAACAAGACTAGATGTCTTTAGATCAAGGGATTTGACCTTCTCATTAGTCTTCGCAAGATCAGCCCTGATCAGGGTAACATCTATTGCGACCGTATCCAACTTGTGGGTCAGGGCTTCATACTGTTGACCCATTGTGGCCTTCATCCCAGCAATGGCGCCCATGACGTCTCTCAACGATAGATCTTCACCCATCGGTGATTCTTCACCAACATTGGCCGGGGGTTTAGTCGATCCGCCTGGAGAGCCCTTAGCGAGGGTATATCTGTCCATAACGTTAGACTGCACGGGGCCCCCTCGTAACGCCGGTTTGGTCTTGCGTTTTTTCCCTCAGGCTTGGTGGCCATTTTAGGTCGTGCGCCCCGGAGGTTATTCTGAGACCTAGTGAAAGTGGCTACACTCGATGCGCCCGCAGCAATTTGGAGAATAAGATGAGGATCTTCCACCAGGCAATGAGTAGTGAAAGGCCGGATCGCCAGTTGGTGATTCTTGGTTAGGTGGAGAGCAATAAACCAGGACGATCGAGGCAAAGTCAAAGAGGTCCAGGCACGAGAAACGAAACTGAAAGTAGAAGGCCGGGCAAGGGGGATTCGCAAGATCCATTGTTGTTCAATTACTGTCCGGCTAGCAGAGAAACCAAGCCCGGGGCAGTACCATGGAGCAGGCCAGAAATGTTCAAAAGTCCATATCTTCGGCTCCCGGGGTCCAAATCGAAGTCTGAAAATGGATAAACGGTCAGCAGGGCCGCGCCAGTAAGAACCCGTCCTTTAAGTCAGGATAGGGTACAGGATAATCGGTGGAGGTGGCGAAGGTCCGGGAGCTCTAAGCTCACGCGACCATCTTGGGTGCGCGCTAAGCTACTCCTCCTACTCTTTTGGGTGTAGAGGAGGGAGTTTGCTGAAGGAGACAACATACTCATGGGTTATTTTATTCTCACCTGGGACCCACAACTGGATAGCACACACTAGCAACGCACAGGCAGCTTTACAAAAGCACTTCAACACTCCCTTCCGACTATAGGTTTGGAAGACGTGAGGCGAATAGTGCACTAGGGACTTGATCTTTTTTTCTCATTCCCACCACTCCTACTCATGGCTGGATTGTGTATTCATAAGCCAATCTTTAACACAGGCCGTTTTAGCGGTGGAATTTTTTCCTATTGCATTATCTGACCCCGCTCCTGTAGAGTTGACCCTGGAATGAGGGACACCCCTCCTAAATTACACAAATGGTTCTTTCCGACGTCCCTTACTAGAAACGTCTCCTCAGGTATGAGAAACATAAAACACCAATCTTTCTATCACCTGGGATGTTTTTAAAGCTATGGTCAGGGGGAAATGCATTACCCTCTCCTCAGCATTGACAAAATGAAAAATACAACACAGATTGGCTCTCGAAGCGAAGCTTCAATCTGCGGCAAAAACACAAAGAAACACCCACTCTTGAATTGCAGAGGAAGGACGCCACTTTGAGAGGGAAATTAAATGCTATCTACACCGCTAGAGCCAAATTCACTATTTCGCCTGAAACATAGGATTGTGGTAATAAAGTGGATACACACCTCGCACGCCAACTTCGAGAGAAACATGAAAAAGACTATAATAGTCGATTTTACAAAGAGACAGGAGCCCCCGAACACTATAAGGCCCAAGCCTTCCATCATTTTTACAAGAACCCCCATACCTCTGGCCCACCCTGTGTAGAGGCTCAACAAGACTATTTAGCAAATATAGAATTACTCCATATGTCAGCAGACCAGAACAAGGAATTGAGTAGCCCGATAGACGGGAAAGAGTTTTGATTAGCAATAGCCACTCAAGGCATATAAATCACCTGGACTCAATGGGTTTACTGCATTATTTTATTAAATCTTTAACTCAGAGCTAATACTCTACCATACCCTCCTATCAATCATTTGGCAACTACTAAAATGGTCAACCCCTTAATGAGTGAAGCACTCATTTCCGTCATCCCTAAACTGGGGAAAGATCCACAGAATTGCGATTCCTACAAACCTATAGCCCTACTTAACTTCGGTACAAAAATATTCATTAAGATCTTGGCCACCAGGCTAGAGAAGATTGTACCGGAATTGCTTCATCCAGACCAATCCGGTTTTATTCGAGAGAGACCGATGCATAACAACTTAAGGTGGATAGTCCATTTGGTCCAAAAAGCAGATTCCAGATATCTTGTTAGCCTTCAACTGGGTGCATCGGTCCTTTCTTTTCATACCCTCTATAAATTGGTC
Organism: Lissotriton helveticus; assembly: GCF_964261635.1. Lineage (NCBI taxonomy): Eukaryota > Metazoa > Chordata > Amphibia > Caudata > Salamandridae > Lissotriton > Lissotriton helveticus. Next base: position 59,805,360 of record NC_136073.1, on the reverse strand, counting down.
TCTAATGAGCTATTCATTGCCATGGTCAATGCGAATTACGCAAACCATCCCAGAGTTGTGGTTAATGTTAAAACACTTTAAGTCAGAGTACCCGACAGGGATGTCAGTGCTCTACACTCTTATTTGCGCTCAGTATAGAACCCTTAGTCGCTAAGGTCAGAGGTGCACCAGAAATCCAAGACATCTCTTTTGGTTCCCTAGATCACAAAATTACTTTTTTCAGACAATGTACTGCTCTCCCACCTTTCCCACCACTTCCCTAGATGCTCTACTACAAGAATTGACAATATGAAGCAGTGGCTAGATACCGTGCACATTTACATAAAGCCTTCTTTTTCAATCAGACCCTCCTCTTACACAACATGGAGAGACTAGTAACTACACCTTCCTTTCAATGTAGGAAAAAAAGACATATCTTTTTATCGGAGCTTCGATCCCTGGTAATTTGCTTCAGTTGGCAAGACCAGAGCTCGACTACCTTAAAAGCAATTGCAGCTTCCGAAGGAAGCAGGGTTTCTAGCCCTACCGGGCTTTCACTTCTATTGTAAAGCTGAGCAATTGAGAGTCATAGTTGAACGGTCCCAAAGGGTCTTTTAAAAGCCGCTATCTGATCGCACCCCCAATGATTATCTCCGCACATCTACCTGACCGACTCTGAAATTATGGGACACTGCCACTCGAGTTTCAGGATCAACCACCTTTCCCGCCCTTTGCACCCCTATTAATTTCAACCCGGCCGTTCCCTTGGCCCTCACACTGGGAACCATTGACCTCTGGAGAGACGGTGGCTGTCTCATCATCTCAGATCTAGTCAATGGATGGGACATTCTTACCTTTGCACAGAGTCAGTGTGATTTTGGGCTGCCTGGCGCCAAAAGATATCATTACACTCAACTGAAACATTGGGTCTTACAACCAGAATGTGGTCAGCAGCCACTAGTGATCTTTCTCCCATTGAAAATGTGTACGACCGGCATGAGGGGACAAAATTGCAATCCTTTTTCTGTATTCTCACCTGCTGCAAAGTTTCCGCTCAACTCCACTACCACATGTCCAATACTGGGCAAAGGTTTTCAGTGGCCCAATACCCGAAAAGCAGTGGCAGAAATTGTGGAGAGATATTCCCAGATAAATCCATTTTGCATGTCTTAGAGAAGCCCACTGTAAAAGTTTGTTTAATTGGCACCTTTACCTCGCTAAGTTAAAAACCATATTTCCAAACACATTGGATATTTGCTGGAGGGGTATAGGGTTTAGGGCTTAGGGCTCGGGTTAGGGTTTAGGGCTCTGGGTTAGGGTTTTGTGCTAGGTTTTAGGGACAGGCTTTAGCCTTTAGGGCTCAGGGCTAGGGTCCATGGCTCCGGTTTAGGGTTTACCCTTACATCTTTGATGCATCGTGAGGGCTTGCAATGAGGTCCAGATTTGGTTCGCCCCAGTGGAGGAAGTTTGATCCAGCGTGTGCTGGTCCAGTTCCCATTCATGGCAAGATGTTTTCAGTCTGCTCAAGGTGTCTGCCAAGGTGCGATGGCGTTCTAGTTCCCTGGTATGGCCCTGGTATCTGCAGACAGCAGGTGAGATCTGGTGCCACCTTGTTTATGTAGTGCATCCTCATTGTATTGTCTGTCTGTAAGAGCACTGAGGAAGGAAGGAAGGCTTGTAGAGCAAGATACTGCCCTTAGTTCAAGTAGATTGATGTGAAGGCTCAATAGGAAGGTGGCCATTTGCCGCTGACCCGAAGATCCTGGAGGTAAGCAGGTAAGCTTCATACCCTTACAGAAAAGCATCTGTTGTAATCACTAAAGGTGCGGCTTGAGTTAAGAATGGTAAACAGATTGATGGGTTTACAGGTTGTGTCCACCAGGTGAGCTATTTTACCAGAGGTGGAGTGACCTGTATGTCGTCTACGGTTCCTATAGCATGTGCCCACTGGATGTCCAGTGCTTCTGGAAGTGAACATGTCAGGTGTCAGTAGCGCCAACAATACTTAGCCACTAACCTTAAGAACAGCCAGCGGGAACGATGCCGTGAAGAGTAGTTCCCAATGTCCCCTAAACACTACACCCACCACAATGAAACAGAGCACTATGGGTAGTGAAGTATTCTAGGGAAAAGGGGAAGGGGACAAAATAAGAAAGAAGCCTGTTTCGCTCACAGGAATAGGAGACCTGTTCTAGACTCCCTCTTGGACCCCTGCAGTAGGGAGAAAACAAGAACAGAATGAGTAGCACTGTATTCCCTCCCACTCCTTCTCAGACACATACCATTCACACACGCACTTACATGAAAGCGTCCTGGATGGCTTCCAAAGGGTTTTTCTGATGGCTGAGGGGTGTCAGAGAAGGCAGGCTCCTGGAAGTGCGGGTCCGGCGAGTGGAGAACAAAGAATACCGGCAAGCACCGTCGCAGGCAGCCAGGCGCTGTCTCTGTGTCTCCTCCGACTCCTGTCCTCGGAGCACGGAGGATTATCAAGGTAGGCTTGCCAGATACCACGGGCACCGGGACTTCCCAAATCAATGTCGTGAACAAAGTAAAGAAGTATTCCACAAAGTCTCTAGGTTCGGTTCCAGAACCGAGACTGCAGGTGGAAACCAAAGTGCCGCTGTGAAGAGGTTACACCACTCTCCCACACAGCGCAAGGGTCGGCGTCTCCGGAGCGGCTCCAAGGAAACAGAGACGCGGCTCCTCCTTCTGTTCCGCGGCAGTTGCCGCGATCTAAGGCAGGACAAAAAGCGCGGTGGCGCTTCAAAGCTTGGGTTTCTTTCAGGTCAACAACACACGGGTACAGGAAGGTGTAGGCGGGATACGGCAACCAGCATCCAGGCTCCGACGGCAGTTTGTCAAGCGCCGTTTTCTCAGGAGGCGGGACTTATATAGGAGTGTGCTCCTTCCTGTGTTCCTGTTACTAGTCCCTTGGCCTTATGGGACATGTAGTCCCTACAACTTTCGTACTTTACAGGCGCAACCTGGAGAGGTGAGGGTTGGGGGCTGTAAGCTGCCTCACGATCATGACAGAACACATGTGCAGATGACAGCATGGGATTAGAGTAATGCAGGAAAACATCCCCAGGAGGGATTTGTAAAGGGGAACAAAAAATGACTTTTTAAAATCTATTCTTGCCAGAGTGATCAGCTCTTGAAGTCTCTCCTTTGTGGGGTATGCTCTGTTTAGTGTTGGGTCCAACATGGCTCCTAGGAACTTTATGCATTGAGACAGTTCGAGGACTGATTTGTCCAGATTGAGAGTGAAGGCTAGCTCATCATATGTGTAGGCACACCATGGTGGATGCCCTTGTGGACTGGTTAGAAGGAATCTTGACCAACCAGATTCTTGAGAAAGACTGCTATTGGTGCGAGGCATTTTGTAAAAATGCGGGGGCAGACTTGACAGAAGGTTAACTGATAGTGCCTGCTGGCTTCTGGGAACCTGATACATTTCCTGTGTTTTAGATGGATGGGGACATGGGAATATGCATCTTGATGGTCTCGGGATGACATGTGATCCCCTGTGTTGAGCAGTTACAATGTATCTTATAAAGCAACCATGCAGATTGACTGTCTTTTGAGGTATTTGTGGAGTATTCTTTATTCTAGAATTGGTCTCTACTGCTTTGACTTCTTGCAGATTAATTAGAAACGAGATTAGACACATTTTCCTCTATAAGATAAGGAAACTCTTTCTATAGCACCCTGCTTGAGCATGGTTATTTCCCACCTGAGAAAGTGTAGATGTTTTTTAAACGGAAGGTGGAGGTGGAGTTGGGTGAGGTGTTTGGATGAATTCCAAAGTGTGTCTGAATTTAATTAGATCTAGAACTCATTGGTCAGTGGTTATCTGTTTCCAGCGATGGAGATGGTTGGTTATTGTTCCAGCTACCTTGGTTGGAATAGGGTGGGGGAATAGCCATTTCCTGGAGGAAGTCATTGTCTGCTAGTGGTATGCCTGCCATCTGGATTTTCCACTGGGAGGTGGTCTGTCGTAGGGTGCCGACAGTGGTTGTCAATGGTATTGGGACCAAAAGGGTTTGTTTGTGGGGGAATATGTAGGATATCAGCACTGTTGGTATTCCTCTCTATAAGATGGTTTCCCTCTTCCTCGGGCACCATGAAAGGACAGTTTCTTGTATTGTAAAGTCCTGAACGACTTGGCCATGTCGGAGTCTATTTTTATTGCTTGGAGAGCATTGTCATTGCGTTTTCGAAACAAAGCCTCCCCTTCGTAAGGCAAATCTAACATGTTGGTCTGGAATTCAAGCCTGAAAGTAGTAGCCTTAAGCCACCCTTTATGCAGTAACACTGCTGCCCCAGCCAGCTGCACAAATCCAGTGGTAGCACTATCCATGGCACAATCTCTCATCTCTGACAATGTGAGCTCACCCTCTAGCAATGCTTCCCCTGTGCTGTCCTCCAGGAGCTTGTCCAGATTCGGTGTCATATCAGACCACATTTGCCAATCTCATAGAGCAAGTAGAGCCAGGGAATTTGCCACTATTACCTGGAGGGCTGATATAGCTGAAAAGAGCTACCCTGTGTTATCGATGCACCTACCCTCTTTGTCTGGAGGTATTGATAGGGGTGTGGAGGAGTTCCTGGATCTTTGCTGTGCTGCCTGGGAAATTACGGAGTATGATTTTAGGTGACCTGCTAGGCAGGCTAGTGCCTCCTCTGGGACCTTGTACTTTCTTTTAATCAAGTTGTGGCAATACTGCGGATATTGAGGTTGGGTTGCGTCTGACCTTTAAACACTCATCCCAAATGTATTCAATGATGTGCATGGCCAGGACTGTTTTCCGAAAAGGTTCCTTGAAATAATAAAGTAAACTGTCATTTTGTTTTGTGGGCATAGGCAACTTGAAACGTGTTGCTGCTCTTTCTAAGAGGTTTTGAAAACACTCTATGTCCTCTGGAGGAGAATCTGCCAGGGAGGTGATGGAGATGGTATTAGAAACACAGACATCCCACTCATTCTGGCAATCATGGAGTTTATCTTCTCTTTCCTCCTTAGATGAGGTGGAATCCTGTAGTTGCGATACTTGTTGAGCACAAACTACTCGTGGAGGCAGAGGCAACTGTTGTGCAAGCAGAGGAGTTGGCTGCTGAAGAGACACTGAAGCTGTGTTGAACAGGAGAAGGTGTTTGAGGAAACATTTTCCGGTAATCTGACCGCATTAAATGTGAATCCGATGCAAGCGCTCATGGGAGACATACCATATCTTCTTGGTATTGTTGAGGGTGTTAGTACTTGGTAGTGCTCCTGAGGGGTATAATACTCGTGTTCATTAAAGTCACCCTTAACAGAATCGTCCTGGAATTTAACAAGAAGCTCAGAAGGGCTACATGCGGCATCAAAAGAAGCTACAATCTTCAGAGTTTTCGTCATCCAGTAGATGGGAAGGCAGCAGTGAAGAGACCTTACATGGAGATGTATGAGTCATTGTGAGCATTTGTGAGCTAGAGTCTGCTTAAAAACAATTTTTTCTGTAGTTGTTGTCGAGGTCGTCAATGAGGTCACAGACAAGGTTAGTGTCAAGATGAGGATGTTTTCTGTCTCCTCGTGGATGAGGGAATTGCCATCGACAAGGAAGGCACAGTTGACGGTGGTGTCTTCGCCAACAGTGGTGTTGTCATTGACTTAATTGTCGACAAGAGCATAGATGAGGAGGCAATCCTTACAGTCAACAAAATAGGTGTACCACTGGTCAATGAAGTCCACAATGAAGAGACAGACAGTGTTCGAAGTAGACACTGTCAATGCTGCTGAGACAGTTTGTTATATGGCCCCTTAGGGTCATTCTCGACATTGCTAAGTTAGCATGAGCTCTGCTGCTTTTGCGCACATTACTACATGACTTTATTTTGCAAGACTGTCTGTCTTTCACATGAGAACGGTCTGCTTGCTGCATTCTCTGCTGTTGTTGGAGTATACTCTGAACCCAAATATGCCACTTAATATTCTGTTCTGGTCAGTCCCTATTTCCTAGACAAAACATGCTATACACAGCTGCACTGCTAGAGAGCTTGTGCTTTGATATTATGGTGTTGCATGTTGTTCACACACACTTGGAGGGAAACCATTCCTTGGAGAAGAGCTATGCTGTTCCTATTATGTAAAGCTACCATTTAGGCTCTAAGGTATGGGGTCTAGTGACAAAGCCCAGAGATCTTCCTTTATATAATAAACCTCATTCTACCAAGAGGAAGGTGGTTTGGCCTTTTATTCCTTTTCCCACTGTCTATTGATAATGCCATCCCCCTTTATATTCAATGGTATTGTAATAATCCTAACTGTGCTAGCTTTATGCATTTTGCTGCTGGTAGTGGCTCGTATACTGCATTATAGAGCACAATAGTTAAAACAAACATTTTGAACTATACAGCGACTGACTATCCTTAATGTGGACAACTACGAGTGAGTGAGCGAAAGGGTATGTCTTGCTACCATGATTCCTGAGCGGGAGTGTTGTGTTCTTGGTTGTCTGATCATTTGTTGCTTCGTGATTTGTTGGAGAACGAATGAGACACTAAAGCTACTCCGTCCTGAGATTTTGGGCACTAGGGTGGTAGGTAGGTACAAGCCCTATAGACCGAGGTCCTGTTTTCTATTTCTATTCTATTTCTATTTAAAACATTTGTAGAGCGTGACAGCTTCCCCAGCCAAGGGGCATCCGGCCGCTAACAGCAGAAAGGCAACAATACCACAGACGGCAGCCTACACAGTAGGAAAAATAAATGTTTTCATAGCCTTCCTAAAATCAGTAAGATTGTTGAGGCCACGAATAGGGGGGGCATTGAGTTCCAAAGAATTGCCGCTCTGTACCGAAAGGAAAGACCTCCGGCCCGAGTTTTCCTAACTCGAGGAACCAACAGCAAATAGTGGCCCACGCCCCCCCCCCCCTGCACTTACTGCCACTTCATTATTTTTGGCTAGAATTTAGATAGTTTAGACCCACCATTTTTAAAAGTCATCAGCCACCACTACTTGATTGTATCACATGCTACTTTATTCCACCACCCTACACTCCCTTGTCCTTTACTTCACTCTTCAGGTTTTTTTCATCCACGTTTACTTCATTTGATTGTTTTTCCATTTTTCTCTTCCTCCTGTGTTTTTCTCCCTTGGATTGGGTCAAAATCTGATGAGGAAAAAAGTGCAGGTCTCGAAAAAGGAGTTTGGTGGGTCCCCACCTACAACCACTGGCTCAAATTAAATACTACTTTGAAATGCATTCTTCAATCATGAGTGTGACTGTTTGCAGAAAAAAGTGTTGTCAATCAACCTCCACGTCGAAACAAAACCCTGTTCCCTGACTCTTTCACTCGGACTTGGTAACCTCTCTGGATATTGGAAGAAATCTGTGTAATTTTTAAACCCTTCACGTGTCTAGGACTTTCTGTTAAGGTTTAAGATCCCTAGCTTTCAGCACGTCCACAACCTCTTTTTTACACTCATGTGATCCACGTGCTCAAGTGAGCAATAGTCTACCACTTAAGACAAGTCCCTCGAGGATAAAATAGCCTTGAGTGGTTTACTGTATTTCTCCTGCTTTTTACACAACACAGCTTTTCCCAGTTACTCTGCCTTTGGAAGCTGTTGTGTAGAAGTTCAAAGATGTCCTCTGGATTAATAGTACAAAGAAATACCTCCTCTCAAATTCATTGGGGAGTGTACCTTGCATAATGTGATAGGTACCACATTGTTTCCCCAAGGTTGATGAATTTACTCTAATTTCATTATTCACTATGCACCAGTGGCAACTGCGAATATATATCTAATTTGCCAATGTCCGACAATTCTGAATATTCTGTGCAGGTGTATGATAATTGTAAGACTTACTGTTCTAGCATCACAAACACAGACAGGCTCATCACAACGTTGCCCAAAAACAAATGCAACAAACTGATCTTGAAAATGTAAATATTTATTAAGTATTGTAACCACTTACAGCTGTGAGACTTTGTTAAAAAGAGCAGTGGAACATAAGGACAAGCAACACGGCAAAGGACAAAATACTAGAGAATACATAGGCGCTAAAGCGCAGCAGCACATTTTGGAAAATATTGAGTACTATAAGTGATGAAATAAACCAAACAGACCAGGAGAACTTGGTAAAACGAGGTCATATAATCAAATAATTCATTTTTAATGAGTTCATTAAACAATATAAAAAAATAATATATATATATGGACACCGAGGAAGGCTTGAAGCCGAAACGCGTCTGTTTACTCTGTTTCAATAAATAAGAGTCCGAGCACCAGTTGGTTTACGAGTGCTGTTTTCCTATCTGAACTCTAGGAATTGGAGCTGTATATATATATATATATATATATATATATATATATATATATATATATATATATATATATATATATATATATATATCCATCCAAATTACAATTGTTAGGTTTAAATGTAATTATAGTAGGTTATATTAAAATGTAACTTGCTTTATTATAATAAAATACAATCAAAGGGCTCTTCACATAGTCTAGAGATGACTCGTATATAGTTGTTGCATTCAATTGTTCTGATATACAATCATTTCCAATACATGCTAAGTGTGCTTTTCGCAAGGGTATACAAATTAACCATCATTTTAGAACACAATTTAGATAAACACAACGCCCGCTTGTATGGGCAACGGCATTTTTTTCAAAATCAGAACCAACCGAGTTTATAAAGTAATTAAACAACATGGGCAAATACAGATAGAACATTACTACAAACATTCACAGAGGGAAGGATACAGTAAACAGGTCTTGCAGTGGGACTAGAGAGCAATGGCTGATTTATAAGTGAAGAAAGACTGGATGGTGACCACCCAACGTCTCACATGGATCTTACTCAAACATGTCCACCTTTCCCATTGCTGGATCCAAAGCCCTGAAAAATACTATGCAAGGCCCTGGGAGTCAGATGACATATTCTTAGTCCACAAACGTCACACTCAAGCGCACCAGTCTGCCTAGCTAATGCTGGATGGAACATTCTTTGGCAAACTTACACCCTCCAAAAGTGCTTAATTTGTGAAAGAATTAGTAGTGGTGTGAACATCTCTGTTCAGAAGCCCAAGGATGGTGCTGTTAAATGTTGGCATGCCCAATGTGCGGGCTGCATAGTTTTGAAATCCACCTTATGCCTCTTTAATTCACCACCAGACAATCCCTGCCCATGTTTTTCCCTCCTGCAGGTTCCTGCTTTCTCCATTCACCACATTTTGCAGTCTTTCTTACTCTGTCTCTCTATTTTGTTTGTCTTTATCTTCCTCTCAGAAAATGTCTGAAGCAGAAACATTAGCGATAGTCCCCAAAATGAGAGTTGGCATCCACTATCTCAAATTAAGCACTGGCCTCCAATGTCCTGCAGCTAGCTGCTCCAAGTCCTGTAACATAACAAGACTGCAAATATTAACTACATAGATCAAGCAGCGTTTTTAAGACGATCATTCCTCCAAATTGACCCATATACAGATAGATACCAGTCACCCATATAAAAGGACAGAAGGCAGTTTAGGTGCACAAGGTTAGAAACTAGTATCTGCTGACAGGCTGCAGCATTCTGTACTAATTTAAGCCTTGTCAGACACTAAGGAACTTTGCTTGCAGGTCATTCCCAGAGACAAGGCACGTCAACACTAAGTGATGAACTAGTAAATTGAGATACAGGGTGGTTAGTGATGGTGCACATCCCTCCAGGGGTCATCAGTACAAACACCACCATCTTTTTAGTAGCAGCCACTCAAGTCTACATATTTGCCAACATTTGCACCTGGGTGACACAGGGTATGGACACCAAGGAGGCCGACTGACCTCCCCATGTTCATTTCAGACTCCTCTATGTTACACTGTCAGTGTTGTGCTTTAGACAGTCTCTGTTAATCCATTCCTTTAGTTCAGCTGCACATAATGTCAAGGACCCAAGTACAGAGATGACTTGGCCAAATATGCAGGATGGGGGAAAGAGCATAGGTTCCATTGGTGCAGCAGAAGCAGTGGCACCAGGACCCATGAAACCCTGGTTATTGCTTTATTTTCTCTTTTAAACAGCAGCTAGAGTCAAATTTCCCTCCTTGTGCTAGGATCCATGACACTGGCTACGGTACTTGACGGGTGTATAGGTGGTTGTATAGAGTAGGCAGGAGGAAAAAGGCTTTGCTGAGCAATTATCAAAGCTCCAAAGCACAGCCCGCGCAATGCTAAAGGAACCTGAAATGTTAGGGTATTTAAGTGGAAACTCAAGTAGGTGTGCTATAAAGAGGTCAAAAGGAAGATCAAAAGTGCACCTTTAAATCCCTCCTGTCAGACCCCAGATCCAGGTCACAATGCTTTGGTCAAGTACCTTGTGCCATCGTGAACTGACCAATCCTGGCTGACATGGTGTCTTTCCTGCTCAGTGGACTAGAGTCTACAGCATGCTGGAAGGTGCTCTACAAACTGTGATTGATCCCTGAAGCAGAATCCCATAGTTCTAGAAACTGATACACAGGGCAATCACCCATAAGATCCTCACTCGTACTCTAAAGAGTCAACAGGTGTCAATCAGATGCTTAGGCAAGACGTTGGCTGGCTATTATAGTTAAATCTGATCAGTGTCTGAATGTTGTGTGGATGTGCAGTGTATACTGCAGGAACTGCACAGCTGGTACACTTTAAGAAGGACATTGCGACTATGATCCAACATGTGGTGAGCAAAGGCTATTACGGCGTCCTGTTCTGGCACTGCACATGCCTGCACTAAAGGACAATGTGACAAAAAAAAATTCCCCAGCAAAACCTAACCAAGGTTGTCCTCCCTTCCTGTGGACACACGAAAGCCAGAATATATATGGCCAACATTAGGATCCCCGACAAAGGACCATTTGAGGTGAGTGGATGCACTGCATATCCCAGACCATTTATGGTCTCCCTCTTCACATGCACTGCTTCTGGGGAACCCAAAGACCCCTCAATCGATTAAACAGCCACTTGATTTTCAAGAGTGGTAGCACTCTGATTGATTCTTCGTACAATATTCCCAATATGCATCCACAAAAGCTAGAACTATCAATCTCCTTAGGTGAATAAAAAACATCTAAGAACTCTGAGAAGGATGGGATGGAGTTGCTGTACTCTTGCTGCTTTGACCCCGACGGTGCTAGATCAACCCTTTTGCTGTCCTCTTGCCAAAAGAAGAGGCAGCCCTAGGAAGTGGACCTGTCTGACTTGGACCCGGCCAGAGTAATAGCCGACATAACCGCAATGAGCACCTGCTTGAGGAGACATGGGAACCTAAAAAATTGAGACAAAGGTTCGCAGTGCAACCAAGAATGAATAAAATGAACCATCAGACAAGGAGGAGCACCAAGAGGATGCCTGCTAGACAAACTGGATCCCTGGCTCTGTATTATGTGCACCTGACACAGGCAAAGCAGAATGACAAGTTCAGTACGCACCTCTGAGCGAAAATGAAATGGAGGATTTAGGATTATTTTAGGGACCTCAGTTCGATACCTCCTTCCTGGAGTAGTATTCTCCATAGAGGGGTAAGGTGGTGCTCTTGCACCCTAGTTTCTTGGGTTGCTGCCAACAGGGTCAGTCTGGTTTCGGTGCTTTCAGGGCTGTGGTTTGCTCTCTATATTCCAAATGATGCCACAGATCGTATTTACAATTATCAAGCTTCCCTCCATAAATCAGGACCGGCTCAGTCATACTCTACTGGCAGAGCCCAGTGATGCAGGACTCTTCTTGAGTGAATCACTGTACCAGAACTCTTGATCAGGACTGGCACGGTGCATACTTTGATACACAACCAGATTCAATATTTTGAGACACAGGCTCCTGGACTTTCTAAATGAAGGCAGAAACTGCACTGTGTACACATCTTTGTGTTGCAATACTTTCCCCACGTCTGTGGTCTCTTAGCAAATATAAAGAATGTCTGTCCAGTGAAACCTATGGTAGAGGAGTTGTGCTTCTACACTGCTCAGAAACCAGACCAAATGCCACAGCTTGATTTTTTTATTTTCAAGCAAAATGTTATTGTGGTTTCCAACAATACTAACACCACCCGTTTTGGGTCATGTCATAAAAGTATACACTTCAAAATGAATCATGTATCGGTTGACTTCTGTGCACTTTGACAATGCACTATATGGTCATAGTGCACAGAAGTCAATCGATACATGACTGTACATGGCACTTCTAGGTACATAAATACTAACCCGTCCCAACAGGAGGGTTGAGTCCCCCCAACCCTACTGCCACCCAGAACAAATCCTAGCCCACAGGTATTATGCAGAACCGTTTGTTCCCCTTGCACCCTAGTACTACATTGAACATCCATGCATATGATGCCCTGAGCTTACTATGGTGTGAAATTAGTGAGCCCCTTATCTGGCTTGCTCTCGGGCACTGGGGAATGATCAGGGGTATCAGGGTCTAGCTCCTTGAGGCAATCTACCAGGTGATCCCATGCTCTGGCCGTGTCCAATCACCCCAAACCCTCCTCATACTCTGCCCATCGGGTGAGGGCCTCAAATCCTTGCACTAATAGCACCTCTGTCTTCCACTGCATAGATATTTCCCGCTTCGAGAGGACCAGGGATAAATCCACAAACCTGGTAGTAATTTTATGTCTATGGGGTTTGGGAATCCCCCCCAAGAAGCAGGCCAGTGGAGCATATGGGATCGCACTCTGGGTAACTTCATGGATTCACTCAACAACTTCCCTCACCCAACGAGTGATGACCACACCATATGAAATGCTACATCTTGATAATTGCAAACTAGACTATTTGGTTTAGAAAGGCACTGTTGTTGCAGCTCCCCACTAATGTCAGAGTCACAAAGACAAGTGTTGCAAGTTACGCAAGCACCAAGGAGATTACCTTGTCAGGGAGAGCATTTCTGCAAATTAAATGTATGGCTGAAGTCATGCCCCCGGGGCATTGCAGAGAGAATGCAGCAGAATGAATGCCACTTACATTTGGTATTTCCATACAACTAATGAGGGCATCAGTCATCAATTTTACAGCATTAATTAACATCTAGACAAATAATGCTCAACCATTTGGGGGAGCAAGGACCTTCTGGTCTTGCTAATTTTTACTCTTTAATATGTAAACAAAGATCTGTTGTCACTGTTGGTCCATTGACCTTGGAGTGATATTCAGTTGGGTTGCACTCTGATTTCCTGAACTAAAAGCTGCCCAGGACTAATCTTGACTACTCTACCTACACAAGTCAAGAACCCAAAACAGTCCTTTGGCATTTATTAGTTCAGTAGTAGCCAAGTCCGTGGGACACAAGAAACGAGTGAAAGTAATGACTTGCACTATGAATATGGAAAAGGCCTGACACAATAGGTCTAAGTCGTTCTGGTGAAGTACAAAGGCTCTATGTGCACATTTGCATCCGTTATTGGACAGCAGTGCCCAATGCAATGTTTCAACACCCATTTTTCACGTCAAGTGGCTATGTATTTCCTGGGCCCACCTCATTCAAATCCATCTGGCTAGCCCAACCACACTCCATTTTGTTAAGTTTTCCTCAAGGCACCTTGTTCATAAACTTTCTACTACACACATGCTCAATCCTACCCCTACAAACCCATATCCCCAAGGCCACAGCACTGATGCCACCAGTAGTCTAGGTCCCTCTTCCATACACCTAGTGTGGCCATTCCTCCTCCAACCACTTCCTACAAGCACTGCTCCATCCACTACCCCTGTAACCACCCTTCTTTACCACAACCCCTATAACTTCTGTTCCTCCCACCACCGCTTTTAACCATTCCTCTAACAACAATATGTAACCACTCTGCCTCCCACTATCCCAATAGACCACTGTTCTTCTCATCCTTTATTAGATGATCAACGTGCCACCCACAAGCCCAGACTCCTTTCTGAGAAAGCGTTCAGGATCCCCCGCCCCATGGACAATCTTCCACCCACCAACTCTAGAAAGGGATCTCTTTTCACTCTTTTTTTAATGTCCGATGTCTTACACTACTTGTGTCCCAGATATCTTTTCCACCATCTCTCAACCTGCTCCTACTGACCAAATAAGCCTAAGCCCTATGGACGATTTTATTATTCCCTGGCGACAAGTGATGGGAACTTGGCCACGTACCACCGTTGAAACTAGAAGAATATTAAGACCTGGAAATCACAATGGGTCCCAATCTAGGGTGAGCCTTTAAGAAGCACATTGCTAGGAAATTTGAAAAAATTAAAAGGCAGAGCACAAAAAAACATGGATGTAAAGTGGCCCTTGTGCTTGTGCGATATACGCTATTCCTGGTTTCATAGTAAACAAGTTGTCCCCTCACCTATATACACCAAAATGTCTCGAAATACAAACAAGCTTCACAGGAGTGAAAAGTGCTAATGGCTAAAACAAAATGGGTTAAAGTGCCTCCCTGACATTGGGCTACTTGGTAGCTATGGAAAAGATTCAACAAGTCACAAATTATACAAGGCTAGAGCAAAAGGTGCAGGTCAGTCCAAGAAATTGGAGGCGATGAATTCCAAACCTGTGTTGCAGCAAAGAGTCTTGGCTGAGTTGTCAACTAACAGAAGGAGGCACATTTTGGAAACCAACTGCTATTGAAATGTGCAAAGTGTACATAGGGACTAAAAAGGAAACTTCAAGACATTTCATATGATAAAATTCAAGGGCAGACAGGCAGTGTCTAAAAGTGTATCTAAAAGTGTCTAAAGATAAAATATTCATAGCAGAATTTGACCTTCCTTAAAATTCCACAATTCAGTTCTGTCTAACTGATTCTTTTTAATTAATCGAGCTGAAAAAGGTGGCAGAACATGGTAGTTTGTGGAAAGCAGAGTCCATGCAGTTGAGATGAAAGACCAGATTTAGGATTATTGGGTTTGGTACTGAATATCAAAACGAATATTAAACAGTAGTTACAATTATAAGTAATTATGTAATAGACTTGTTGTTGAACACTTAGCTCTGTGTGTTTGAAACCTTGTACTGTGAACCTTTGCATCACTGCTTTGGAGTACCAGAGTTTTATACCCTAGTTCAGCAGGATGTCTTTAGAGGTTTCTACTCCTGTAGTTGAGGTGCAGGTTTCCTTTGAATTTCACAACATTTAACAGTAATTAGCATGCAGTCAATTAGATTCTCTGTTTCCTTCGATTCCTATGCCCAACACAAAAGTAAGCTGGGTCTGATCCAGCTCCCAGTAGTCCGGCAATCAGCCCATGATACAGCTCATCCTAGGAAAGATTCTTGAGAAAGAGAGTCATGAAATAAAGCTTTCAGAGGGCTGTCCTCTTCCAGAAGAGTATCTCCTCAGTGATGAGTGTGCATCTTAACAATGGCTGCTCGCAATCAGAGCAGTCTGTCAGTGCAGGATAGCGGTGCAAATTCAGCCACAGCCAGATTTGTAGACCAGCTGGGTGCCTGTGTACATCTGTTTGCAAAGCAGCCTGGGTGCCTGTAGATACAGGAAGCAGTCTTTGTAAAGCAGTTAATTCAATACATACAGAAACCGAAGCAGCTGCCTTCTAAAAATAACACAACTCAGTCTTTGGAGAGCAGTTGAATGTCCTATAACCCCAGGAGAGCTTTGCAGCAACTGATGCCTACGGGAAGTACACAGATTGGCATTTATGAGGGGCATCTGTATAGGTAAAGATTCAGGAAGCAATCTTTGCAGAGAAGCACGGTGCTGGCAGACTCAAGAAACAGTCTTCATAGAGCAAGGGTGCCTACAGAAGCATAGTCTACAAGTGGTTGCCTGTAGATACATAAAACAGCAGATGTACAGCAGCTGGGGCTGCACAAAGACAGGAAGCATTCTATGTACAGCAGCTAGTGAGGGCACATGCTTGGAATAGTCTTTGTAGAGCAGCAGGGTGCTGGCAGATACAAGAGGCAGTGTTTGTGGAGCAGCAGGGTGTCAGCAAACACAGCGTGCAGTCTTTCTTGATCAGCTTGCTTCCTACCAATACAAGAAGCAGTTTTGTAGAATAATGGAGAGCCTCAGAAACCAGCACCAGCCGGAAGCATGCAGGGAAGCAGGCAGCTGGTTGCTTGGAGATAGACGAAGCAGTATTTCAAAAGGAACAGGTTTCTACTAGACATAGGTAGAGCACCTATGCACAGGCAGTCTATGCAGAAAAGCTGGCGGCTTGCAGAAATTGGAAGCAATCTCCGTAGTGCAGAAGGGAGACTGCTGGCATAAGAAGCAATATTTGTCAAGCTGCCAGGTGCCGGCAAATACAGGAAACCAAGCACATCGTTTGCTCCCTCTGGTCTTCTATGCTCACTCTTCCGAACGTTATTGGGTCAAGAGCAATGCAGGCAGACTCTCCCTCCTGCAACTGAAATGAGAGTACACATTTAGAACAAAACCCCAAAAAATTGTTTGTAAAAATGCAAACACAAAGTATTCACATTCAGTCAAAGATGATTTTACTTCATTGCACCCCCCATCCATTTTAATGTGTTTAGAATGAAATTTAAGGTTCACAAATTGTGCCCACTGCAGAATCCTCACTTCTAAATGAGCCTTCGACATGTACAAGTCATAAATGCACTGTCGGCTGTTAATCTGTGGTTAGGATCAGACTAGAAATTCTAAGCGCTAAACCACAAATTGATCAGAATAAGAAACCTCCAAGATGCTGCCAAGGACTTTGAAGATGGAAGCAATATGCATCAGTAGCAAAACGGGCTAGGTTGCTGGAAGGAAAAGAGCGGGGTGAATTGAATAAGCACAAGCATCATCAGAGAAGGTCTGTTTTATTAATAAGTTATTATATAGCGCTAGCTAAACCCGAAGGAACCGGAGCGTCTTACAAGAGGAACAATATTGTTGCAATTTACATCAGTTAAAAGTTACATAAGTATCAAGAAAAGCATTTAAAGAACATAGGTGACAAGGTGACTGGAGCAAGGAAGGGTAAGGGGGTAGGGTAAAGAAGTAGGAGGAAGATAGGACATAGAGACAACGGGAAATTCTGCCGATGGTCCAGCTGGGTAAGTGACGGCTTTGGGGAGGGGGGAGTCCACAATCCATCTCCTCTTTAGCTATATGGTAGCTCCACCCGGCATCAGCCAAATCGCTAGGTCTCCACAGTCTGGGGTAAGTTCCGCAAGTTCCAAGTCCTGATGCGTAGGCAGGTTAGGGGGATAGGTTGAAGGTCTGGTCAATGTCCAATTGTTGTCCCAGGGAAGTAAAAGAACGTGTAGGGGGCCACTATGGAAGCCTTCTTGGGGTCAGGCAGGGGACTGTACTGTATACTGGTACACTGGTGGCCATCCTAAGGCCAGACATCTGGCAGTTAAAGTCAATATCCAGGACAGCGGCCGCCAGAGAATAACAAATCCAGCGTGCACACACCATCACACACACAGACATGCAAAAGCACACACAAATGTGAGCAACTCTCATATGCGCACTGATGCACACACACAAGCACATAGACAGAAAACATCCAAGAACACATGTACACATAAAATCTCATGCTCTAAAACAAAAATACCCAAATACATGCACACGCAAACATAGTCACATGCACAGACATGCACAAGCACACACAAATGCGCTCACACTCTCATACACGCACACACAAGCGCACATAGAAACTTTCAAAAACACAGGCACACATACAATCACATGCTTCAGAACAAAAATACCCAAGGACGTACACACAAATACATGCGTACACACACATCACACGCACAGACATGCACAAGCACACACAAAGGTGCGCACACATACAAGCACGCATACATAAACATCCACACGCACAAGCACACATACAATCCCATGCTCTAATACAGACACTCAAATACATGCACACACCATCACACGCACAGACATAAGCCCACATACAGAAACATCTGCTAGCACAAACAAAAGCACACATAGAATCACATGCTCTAATACAAAAACACCCAAATACATGTCCACATCATCACATGCACAGACATGCACAAGCATACACAAATGTGAACATAGTCTTTCATACACGCACAGGCGCACACACAAGTGCGTCCACACCCCCATACACGCACAGACGCACACACAAAAGCACTCCCATGACACATTTCTCCAGGACTGCTGCAGCATTGATAGCAAACAATGGCAGGTTTGGACAGACTAATGAAAGAAGGCTAGTTGTACACGCAGGAACCGGTCGAGGCCAACAAGATGGTGGTCCCAGAGTAAGAGTCATAGCAACCTCTGCATAAAATGGCGGCCCCCAGATCAACAGAAAATGCAAGCCAAAGAACAGCTCCAAACTCCCCCACAACCAAGCATATCCTGTGTAGTCTATTATGTGCACCATCTTCACCACCACGTTCACGTGGCCCCTGGGACCAGCGTTGATGCCATCTCCCCACAAGGCCATAAAAACAGCCATCACCGACGTGGGGGAGGCAGTCTTCAGCACCCACAGGCTCAGTCAGCTGCTCCACGTCACATAGCAGCCCATGCAGCAATCCCCCGGCAGCACATCCAGTGGGCCACAAGTACTGCTCGGACCCTCCTTGCCTTCCCAGCAGCTCTAATACGGTCACCATGCTCCACAGCGCACAGCAGCTGAATGCCCCCAGTCAGTGCCAGCTCCTCGCAGAGTGCAACCACCTCAGCCCCAGCTCCTCTAGAGCCCGCAGCGGTCGCTACGCCCACAGCCAGGATCAGGAGTGCCATTTAAACAAAACGCAAGCAACAATGATGATGTCCTTATGAGGAAGGATGTCACAAAGGCAAACCTGCAGAAATACATGAAATTACGCACTGTATAAAATACCTTGGGTTACAGTTTGAGGATTAGAGACCCTATAACTTATAAATGGCCGGTCTTGAAGCTGCCATCCTGTTTCTGGCACCTTCATCCTCCTGATCCGAATAAAACTTAGAAGTAAGATCTTTAGAGGGATGTAGAAGTTAGGGGGCACTTTCAGAAGGTAGCAGATGAATGCCACCATGACACGTCTGTCTATATGGGACCACTATATCACAGCCATTTTCCATGTAAAATTCTTTAAGTTATGGGTGTGTCTTGTACATTAAGTGGAAAACTAGACATAAAAAACATCATTTTGCATGGGCCCTTCATTATTTTTAGGTCGAGCCTGGGCAGCGCATGCACTGCTCTGCGAGGCATGCTGTATTTAGGTATGGACTTGAAGCTCCGCTCACTCAGCCGATAATTTTAATTGACTTGGCTCATTGTCCTTTGTAGACCGTGGCTTTTCATTGGCCTATAGGCTTATCAGTCCCTCCTTAGTACGGCCTGGTCTCATCTTGTAATCTCCCATAAGGACTGGCCTTCTTACTGGGTTGTTACTCGGTAGGCTTTAATTACAGCACTATTTTTTTTTAATGGTTTTCAACTGTCTGCTGTTGCGGGAAGGAGATGCTCTCTCATATTGCTTTATATATACTTTTTTTAATAGCACGGCACGCCACAGTGGAGGCCACGCCTTTGCTTTATTTGTGGTACTAAACGCACCTGCAGGTTTTTCCCCTCATTTATTCACTTTTTTGTTTTGTTTAGAAGCGCCCCATGCCACGCTTTCACATTAATGGAGGTCACACCTATTTTTTTTTAGACGAGCAACATCTAAAGAAAGGACTGTGGCAGCTTTTAAAGTTAAACCGTGGCATGGGGTGCTTTTACAAACAAAATTATTTGTTTCTCAACTTGACAAATACTTTTTTTTGTTAAAGCGCCCCATACAGCACTTTCAGTTTAATGTCAGCCGCAGACCTTTCTTTAAACGCAACTCAACTAAAGAAAGGGGAGTGGCCTCTATTAATGTGAAAATGCGGCATGGGGCGCTTTTTACCCAAAAAATATTTGCAATGCAATAGATCTCGCATTTGCAAGAGTTTAACCTAGTGTCATTTACAATGCCAAGAGCTAAAATTCTCGTAAATACGAGACCTATTGCAAATGCTTGTTGAAATAGGTAGGAGGATTGTTTTACCTCTGGGACGTTTGGCCCTAGCAAACAGGTCTTAATAGCATGTGCCTGTGATTAAGCAGATAAACTGTTTTGTATATTTAATTTGTATATTTAACATTTTTATTAGTTTATTATAATGTGCACATACATTATACACGTTGTGTAAATGTCTAGCTTGTGACCCTGCGGCAAAATGATTGCAAGTCATGCTTGGAGCAACAAATTTTATAACACATCTGACTTCAAGCTATGCCGTAAGGTTTAAAGTGATCACTGAAATTGTTTTCACATTTAACATGTCTGGTTTGATGCTACAGGAATCAACTGTAACTGTGCCTTGTTAAGTTAGGCCCTGCTTCATAGTGCGCAAATGTTTTACAAATGAAGCTGTAGTCAGTCTGCACACATTGATACTTGCAAAGCTCCCACCACCTCTGATATGCAACCAGGCTACTTTCCATATAAGGAAACAGCCACCCCTCACCTCAAGCACATTTGCACTCAGGCAGATGGGAATATTAGATAGTCAGGAGGTGTAAACCCCCAGAAGTCAAGCCACACCCCTAGGTTGGGCTATCTAATCTGTACAGCTGAAGAAGGGTTCTGCCATTTTTAAACGGGGCAGATTCGAGGCTTCTGCATCTGGGTAGAAAAGGTGCCACCCTCAACAGGAAGTGGTCACCTCAGGGGTAGATTAGCTGTTGGAGCTAGTAGCTACTTTGGCTACTAGCTCCCACAACCCCATAATCTAGGATTTAAAGGGCCACCCAGCACCAAAACCTCTGATCAACTTGTAACAAAGTAGAGACAAGAGTTTGCAACTTTAGGACCTGCACAATGTAAACGTGCGGTAACCTTCACCTGTGGCAACCCTGGAACTGCACGACTGATGCAAAAAGGACAGATGATGGACGGAAAGCTGAACAAATCAAACATTCACCCCCAGTCACAGATCTGGGTTAAATCTATAGTTCTTTGCTCGCCATGCCATTACATTTTGGACCCAGCCATAGCTTTTGATCCTGCTTCACATGGTAAAAGCCCATCTAGAACTGCAAGGCTTGTTTCTCCCTGGACCAGAAACCAGCATCTTGGGACCGATTTCAGGGTATCACCTCCATCAGCCGGGTTAGATTGAATCCAGTGGTGCAGGGGACATGGGAGCCACATATCGGCATACCCATCCCACTTATGTCGACAAATGCAAAAAGAACAGATGATGGACAGAAAGCTAAACAAATGTAACAATCACAACTAGTCACTGTCGTTTTTTTGCTCATCATGCCATTCTTGGAAATGCAGTTATAACCAGTGCTTAATTTACATAAAAAAATAAAAAAATAAAAAAATAAGTGCCATGGCCCTCAGCAGGTGACCATTTCTGTTTGCACTACTCATTGCCGCTGTCAGCACTGCAGTATCAGCATAACTATTAACCTTCGCACTTCTACAAGTGTCACTTTTCCAGATCCCAAAGCAAGAAAAAGGACTTTCCAGCAGGTATTATTCATTTTTAATTTATATTGAATTAATAAACATCTGTTGTAAAAGTCGTAAAATTAAACAGCACTACAATGTGGCAGATTGTCAGAAGTGCTGGTGTTGACAGCTAAGTGCAAATGCCGAGCACCAGAAACCACTGGCTCAAATTAAGGACTGGCTTTAACCTGCTCAGTCCAGTGGAGCTAGGGAATAAAGATGACTGGTTGATAATGCAAAGGGCTGATGGAAATTTACAGTTAATGCATTACTTTGCATTTACGATGTAGCTCATCCATGCTTTACACCAACACCACCTTGGCGTCAAACCTTTGGAAAAAGACTTATGGCCACATGCATCAATGTTCCCGTTTGCGAATTCTTAATTGCGAAAATTAAGGAATCGCAATTAAGAATTCGCAAACGGCTATGCATAAAAAAAAAAAAAACGCAATTTATTTTGCGATTCCTTAATTTTCCTTAATTGCGATTCACAATTTGCGAATCGCAATTAAGGAATCCCTTTCCATTGATTCCTATGGGCCTAGAGAATGCAATTTCAAGGGTACAGGGGGGTCCAATAGACCCCCCCACACCCCTGAAATGTACCTTAAAGTGCTTTTTTCACACACACATGCCCAAAGAGCATGTGTGTGTTTAAAATGAAACTTTCAAAAATACACTTTTGTGCATTTTTGACAGTTTTCGAAAATTACCATGAAGGTTAACTTCATGGTAATTTACCACTTCCAATTTGCGAATTTCTTAAATTGCGAAAAAGCCAAAAAGGTTAATGCATCCCAAAACAATGATTTGCATTCGCAAACGGCCGAATTTTGCGATTCGCATCGTTTGCGAATGCAATTCAGTTTGATGCATGTGGGCACTAGTTCTACATATTGGTTGGCGGGTATGAAGAATTGAGCTAGGTTTGGCTTGCCCAGATGATGTAACTTTAAGTGTCATTTGTGACTGGGGGTGAATGTTTGCATTGTTCAGCATTCCGTCCATCATTTGTCTCTTACTTTCAGTGTCATCTCCCTCCCAAACCAGTCTTAAACTGCTGGGCCATATCCTTTGAAAAATTTAGTCTTCCCCAACTGTAAAGGTTATCCCTCCAAAGATTGTTACCCACTTTTATCCAAATGAAGAAAGCTGTGCTTTACCTCGTTACCCGTTAATCACAATATACTGATTACTAATGTTTCCCCTTTTATGCTACTCAACTAACCCACTTCAAGAATTACAGACAGCTGTGCCGGCCTTTCTGAGCTCTATACTCAAAACACACAGAACAATACATTTGACAGATGTGACCATTCAGCTCACAGACTTACCAACTCAGAGGATTTTGGGGCAAGTTCTTCACTACGCAGCTGTGCCTCAAATGTCAGGGGCCAGTTTAAGAAGGTGTTTCTTGATAGAAGGTAAAATGAAAGCTCCTGCATAAAAAAAACCAGGACCAAAATGTTTGTGCAGGTAAATCTGGTCTCAAGTGGTCCGCTCATGAAGTAGCTCTACCATGAGTATTAAGTCGTCTTCTTCATTCAAGTTCTCGCCATCTGCCTTAGAATGGTTCTAAGATGATCAGCTTTTCCAGCTGCAATTCAGAGGTTCCAAATTCTCCAGAGGAAGCCTCAGTTTCGACGATTGACACATGGCTGTGGTCAGTAGAGCTGGACCAATCTATGAAAATGGGGGCGGGGGAAATACCAGCATTATATGGACAGCATGTTTTAAAAAAAGCACAAAAAACAGTGATTCTTTGAGAAATAATGTGTTCTAAAGTGCACTGAAAATGCCCTCAATAAACCTCAGTTAAGTAGAAGTTCTGGTTATGCATACTCCACTCTGGTTTATTGTGTTTTTCAGCAGCCAGTCATGAAAAACCTGATCACCAACAAGAGCAAAAACAAACTAAGTATTTCTCTAGTGAATAATTGAAGGCTTTCCATAAACTTATCCTTCCTACAGAAAGGAAAGTGCACAAAATCAGTTGCCATTTCCAGGCCAACAGGCACATTTCTCTTTATGTATATATAACCTGTGAATATTTGGGTTGTTTGTTAACTAGGGTGTGAGTCCGGGTCAAGCAACAGCCACAAACCCTGTCAGGTTGAACCACAGAAAGACACTAAATTCACCTTTGCTTAACCCAGCGTAGCTTAGCAGAAAAATAAGTCCGGTTTAACTTCGAGGCAATGTGTAAAATATTGATGCAGCAAAGAAACACTAGTAAAGTGAAAACACAGGAACAATCCCAGACTAATTTAGAAAAATAGGAGTACATTTTAATTATTTGACACTAAAACAACAAAAATCCAATCAGAGTGATCAATTATTCAAAATGTTTTGTAAAAACTACTACCTAAAAGATCAAAGCGTAAACCACAGACATCTAGTCGCGTAAGATCGGGTTAAAGTACAAAAATCTAGCTGACCGCGATGGAACATGGGGCAGATACAAGAAATGGATTGGGCCCGGTCAGCGCTTACCTTTGGACTGAGAATAATTTAAGAAAAATATTCTGAGAAGGTAAGGTTCAGCAGGGCAATGCTGCAGGCGGTATCTGAAGAGGGAGTGCCATTGTTGGGGAGCCACTGGACGAAGGGGTGGTGATGATTTCTAGGTTTGGACTTAGTCTCTTTTTTTGAAGTTTAAAATCTCCAGTACATGGCTATTAGGTTGGATGCACCTTTGTCAAACTACTGCTGAACAGGATTTATTGCTGCAGAGAAGAACATAGCTGGAGGAGCTGCAAAGTCAGGTCAACCGTCTATATGCCTTGTGCTGACTGACAAGCAGGTTGACCCCAGTCTTCCCTCAGTTCCTAGAGAAATCTTTTGTCAAAACATTTTAAGCCCCAAGTTTTGGATTTGTAGCCATCTATGTTCCTTCAGCACTACAACCAAGGGGAGCCAGGACTGGTGGGGCACCACTTGAGGGTTCAAGCCTCAAGCTGGATCCAGGTTCGGGTTCAAGATGGGGAGGGGGAGCCTTTTATATCCCTATGGCTCTGAACAAGTAAGCCCTTGGAGTCATTCTAGCAGTCCTGAAGTCAGGTGAAGATGCAGGGCTTACATAGCAGGGCTGGCCTCTGAGGGTACAAGGCAGACTCCAGGCAGCATAGCAGTCATCACAGCAGTAGCAATGCTTTCTTGTGGAGAACATAGCAGGCAGGCATCAGAGTCCTTCTGCAGGTCCATAGAGAATTTAGGAGTGGGTCTGAGGGCCTTAGTTGTTATACCTGGCACCTTATTTGAAGTTGGGAGAAGTTTCTAGAGGTTTCTCTCAGAAGCGCTTGGATTTTCCCCGACTCCCCTGCCCTGGCTCCAAGCTGGCTGCAGATATAATGTAGAGGTGACAAGCCCTTTATGTGAAGGCGGAGCACAACCTATTCAGCTGCAAGTGGGGCTGTGCTCAGCTCCATCTCCCAATTCTGCCAGCAGTTGCCCCATTTAGGCACACTGAATCCCTCTAGTGTGCGACGGCCTTGGAGGAATTCACAAAGTGTCAGTTACACCCTGTCATGTGGGCCAGAGGAGACTGAGTGCATCAAATGGCTATGGGCAGAAAAATTGCAACTTTCTAATTGCAAAAATGTAATTTAAAATCCTTCCCTACCATAAAAGAGGATTTATAATTGCAATTTCGTAGATACCAAACATTAAATGTTATCTGCCTCCAATCAACAGTTAGCACTTAATATAATAATGCAACCCAATATTCTCCAATGGGACTGATAGGCCTCACAGTAGTAAAAAATTAATGCAGGACGTTTTTACTACTAGAACTAGAACTACTACTATAACTTGTAAAATGTAAAAGTGCATGTCCCACCTTTTAATTAGAATGTACCCTGCCCTATGGGCTATCTAGACCCTACCTTAAGGTTGATGTTTATGCAATAGAAGGGGAGTTTAAGGCTTGGCAAGGAGGTTATATTAGAAAGTTGATGGACAATTTAAAGCTGAATTAAGGCTGCAATTGCGCACATGGGACATTGTGTAAGGGGGCTACTTAAGTGGGTGGCACCATATGCACTGAATGTCCATTAATAGCATTTAAGTTACAAGCCCTGGGTGTATGGTATACCACTCTACAAGGGACATATAAGTAAATTAAATAAGCCAATCAGGTGGAAACTAAATTAACCATGTTAAGGGAAGTGAGCACAAGCACTTTAGAACTGGTTAGCAATGGTAAACTGCACAGAGTCCTAAGGCCACCAAAAACTGGAGGGAACCAGGCAAAATGTTTTTGGGAAGACCAGTACGTCTGACCAGTATAACACAACCCATCCAAAAACATTGTCCACCAGAACGAAGACCTCTCAGCTTTACATCTTTCTCCGTATAAAGAAGACACTTAGTTTTATATAATTCTTTAACTGGATGTTGTAAGGTGTCTGAGTGCCTTCGGGAGGTGCCCGGCTCCCGCAACGTGGGCACCATCTATGACTGGTGTTCTTTACCAGTAGAGGATTGGTTTATTTTGATAGATTAACTGTTTATTTATACTTTTTCACATTTTAAACTGCTCGTCAGCTGAGTAGAAGGCTGAGGACATAGGAGGAATTTTTAAAGACCAGACCAGCTGATCCTAATTAGGGCCAGTAAGGGGACATGCCACCTCCCCCCCTTACCCCCCATGGGAGAATAATTAGTAGAGGTCTAAGTGCGTATGGGCAGTGCGCGCGCCAAAGGCAAGTCCATCTGCACCTGTCCGTACTCGGCCCGCGCTATTCTGCAGCCACTCTGCCCATTTTACATCACTGCCTCAGCAAATGATCATCTACTCAAGGGAGGAACTATGGAGGTTAAATCCAAGGGGCAAGGTTTGTCTTGTTTGCTTTAATACGGGGAGGGAGGGGCAAGAATAGGACCGATTAGGTTCTGTTTGTAATTCTATCCTTCCAGCTTTCATTAGTACAGGTGTTTGACAGCCTGGAGGTAGCAAAGCTAATATAGGTAGGAATAAGCTTTTTCTTAAAACCATAAACTGCTCCTTATTTAACACCAGATCTTTAGTCAAACACAGTTATGTGCCTGCTAAATTTATAGAAAGTCAAGGAATTGATTTAATTGTCATCACAGAGTCCTGGACTGATGGGGGCTCTGGTCCCAGTTTGGTAGAGGCTACTTCACCAGAGTATTGGATTACATTAAATAGGAAGGATAGGAAAGGGGGGTGGGGGAGTCTGGCTATTATTTACTGTGAGTCTTTGGCCGGTACCTTCTCCTCTTCTTCCTTACTTTCTTAGCACTTTCAATTGAATGCCCAACAGCAATTTAAAGGAATTTTAGTTTACCGACCACCAGCACGAGAGGCATTTTCATCTATAATCCCATAATCTCTTAGATCATTTAGCAGACTCAAACCTCCAATTGCTAGGGGACTTTCATTTTTATTTTGTAACCACTGCAGAGACTGATACGGTCTCCTAACGTGTATCTTATGGAGAGCTTTGGGATCACACAAGTAGTGAATGGGCCTACCCATCAAGCTGGGCATACACTTGATGGGATATTTACTAATAATCCTAATATCCAAGTACAGGATATCCTGCAATTTACCTGGCCAGACCATTCAGCCATCCTATTTAAAATAGAGTTAACAGTATCTGCCCCCCAAAGTGGCGGTATTGGTAGTAATACAGCAGTGAGGGCATGGAGCAGGATCAATGAACACGATTTCCCAGGTCAACCTGGCTAAGTTTCAACTAAAATATGGGGAAGATGATCAGTAGGTCAGCGCCACAACACCGTTTGGTAACAGAGCGCTTTACAAGCCTTGTACATAAACATTAAAATGTAGACTACAACAATAAACTATTTCATGCAACATAGGTGGGGATAAATAAGCAATCTTTTAAATGCAAGCACCTTGGGCCACTGCCAAATGAATACGGAAGAATTAATCTTGTGTACTGGAGGCGAACACTCCCTTTTTAGTAGCAAGGCTCTAAAAATCCAATCACTATGGCGAGACAGATTTAATTTGAACAGGCAATTTTTAGATCCTACTCGCCCTTTCTGGTGAGTTTAAAATCCTCTAACTTCAGTCACAGAAAGAAAAGTAAATTTAAGAGAACAAACTGACTTTTGATCGGTTTATGAAAGCAGAAGAAATGTGACAAGATAAAATTTAAAGCATCTTTATTACTCACAAGTGAACGAGCAATAAATATGCCTCTAACCCCTTGCCTAATGAGGACGAGCTGGACTCGTCATGGCACACAGTGGACGTGTGCTGATGACGAGTCCAGCTCATCATGGGCCCCACCCACGGGGGAAGCGCTGGCGCTCCCCCCCAAGGGTGTCTGATTTCACCCCCCCAAAAAGGGATGGCAGCGGAAGAGCTTCCGCTGCCACCCCCGACCGCCCCATGGGAATCCATGACGTCAGCGCGCACAGCACGCGCTGACATCATCAGGAAGTCTCCGACGCTCGGGAAGCCATTTGCTTCCTGAGCGTCGGAGGAACCAGGTAAGATTACTTGGTCTCGGGGGGTTTAGGGCACACATCGAGGCATCAGGGGAGAGGAGAGATTTTCCTCTGCCCTGATGTCCCTTTGCAGGGCATTTCTGTTCCACGATCGCGCACAGCATCGTGATCGTGCGCGGGAAACCCCCTGCGGGAAAATCAGCCTGTTTTTTTGTCTGTTTTACCCCCGGGGGGCAGAAAATGCCACTAGGCACTAGGGAGTGTTTTGGGGGCATTATCTTTGTAATGGAAGTGACCCCTTGGGCAAGGGTCGCTTCCTAGAGGGGGCTTTTTTAGTAATGTTTTTCTGCCCCCCCTGGGGGTAAATCAGCCCATTATTTGGCCGTTTTGCCCGCGGGTGGGGGGGGGGCAGAAAAACTACATTAGGCAACAGGGACTTATTTGGGGTTAATTTCACAAGGATGGAAGTGACCCCTTGGACAGGGGTCGCTTCCTAGAGGAGGCATATTGTAGGGAAAGTTTTTCTGCCCCCCCCCCGGAAACAAATCGGCCCATTTTTCAGCCGTTTTGCCCCCAGGGGGGGGGGCAGAAAATGCCACTAGGCACCAGTGACTGTTGTTTGGGCATTTAACTTTGGATGTAAGCGACCCCTTGGGCAAGGATTGCTTGTTAGAGGGGGCATGTTTAAAGGAATGTTTTTCTGCCCCCCGTGGGAAAACTGCCTGTTTTTTTTGGTCGTTTTGCCCCCCGGGAGGGCGGGGCAGAAAACACCACTAGGCACCAAGGACTTATTTGGGGGCATTTAAATTTGGATGGAAGCGACCCCTTGGGCAAGGGTCGCATCCAAAGGGGAGCATTTCTTGTTGATGTTTGTGTGCCCCAAAGCTGCCCGTTTTCTTTGGCCTTTCTTGCCCACTAGGCCCTAGGGATTGTTTTTTGTAGTGTACGAAAGCGAGCCCTTGGGCAAGGTTCACTTCCAAAGGTGGTTATACTTTTGGATGTATTTTTCTGCCCGCCACCTTGATGGCAGTAGGTCTTTTTTTCGTGGGGGCGGGGGGGGGGGGGGGTGTACAGTAAGGACAAAAAAAAGACCAACTGCCACCAACGTGGGCGGGCAGAAAAAAACATCCAAAAATATAACCAGTGGCTTGGTGGAAAACCTCACCTAATTCCAATTAGGCTCAGCCCTATTTAAAGGCCCATCTGGCCTGGTTTTAATTTTAATTGTCATATTGTTTGTGAAATGTAATAGTAATTTTTTATTTCTCTATTTTATTCTAGTTCAAGGCTTTTGCTGTTTGGATTGATGTAGGTTGCGGTTTTGTTACTGCTGGCTTTGCAGCTTGTGTAGTTGCATGTGCTTGGTAAGTGAATGTATTTTGTACTATTTACTCTAAATTAGTTTAATTTCCCTACATGAATGTGTTTTTGTAAATGGTGTAGTAATAGCAGTTTGTTTGGCTTCTGTGTTTTGAGTGTCAAAATCTTTTTTGCATTAGTGCTTGATGTGTACTTTGTTGTCTAATGTGTAATTGTTTTTTTTCTTTCTAGTGGCAAATCTTTCCTTTTTGCGGAGTCTCTGCAGAGTAGGTGCTGGTGAGTGTAGCTATCTTTGGTAAGAGTTATATTGTTTTGGAATGTATGGATCTTTGTGCTAACGCCTTACTTTGTTTACTTACTACTTTTCACAGTTTTTTTGTTTTTGACTTGTTTGTGCAGTCTCCTTTCTTAGTAAGGATAATGGCTAGCCGCAGGATTACTTCTCAGCAGGTTGTTGGTATGCTTTTTGAGTCTTCCTCTGACCTTGGTTCAGAGACTGACTCTGATTCTGAGGCAGAGGTAGGAGGGGAAGATTCAGGCAGTGAGTTTTCTCTTCACATGGAATCATCGGATGATGAAGCTTTTTCTAGTGCTGATGAAGTGCCTGTGTTAGGGGAGGACATTGATGTGCCGGTAGTGCGCCAAGAGGCATCTGGGCTGCAGCCTAGGGCTGCAAGTTTTCCCTTTGGTATAGGTCGGCAAGTGGCATCTGGGCAGCAGGCTGCGGCTACAAGGCTTCACGATGCTGTGGTGCGGCAAGAGGCATCTGGGGCTGCTAGGCTTCCCGTTGGTGTAGTGCAGCAAGAGGCATCTGGGGCTGTTAGGCTTCCCGTTGGTGTAGTGCAGCAAGAGGCATCTGGGGCTGCTAGGATTCCCGTTGGTGTAGTGCAGCAAGAGGCATCTGGGGCTGCTAGGCTTCCCCTTGGTGTAGTGCGGCAAGAGGCATATGGGGCTGCTAGGCTTCCCAATGGTGCAGTAAGGCAAGATGCATCTGGGCTGCAGGCTGGGGCTGCAGCACTTCCCGTTGATAGTGTTGGCCTCTGGGTTGCACCTGGCATGGTGCAGCTGGCCTTGCCAGACTTTACTGCTGTTCCAGGGTGCGGAGTAAATACTGAGATCTTTTTGCCGATACATTTTTTTCAGTTGTTTATGGACGATATGTTTTTGGCAGAGATTGTTGATCAGAATAATTTGTATGCGGAACAGTTTTTGAGGGACAACATTGCCAGCCTAAGCACCATCCTAGAGCTACCCGGTGGACTCCCACAAATCTTGAAGAGATGAAGAATTTCTTGGGATTAACTTTTTTGTTGTGTGATAGACATTTTTACTTTTGCAGGACATTGTGGATAAAATAACTTCTTGGAACTCACAAGAGAGACATCACCCATGTACTCCCATGGGTTAACATTAATATCTACATTTGGTAGGTTGCTCTTAGATGGAATGTACACCTTGACAGAGAGACTCATAAGACAAAGATTCCAGCACAGCCATCTATTCCTCAAACACACACACATACTGGTTGGATTTGGCACGAGGGCGAGTGATGGTTCAGTACATAAAATTTTATTAACAAGAGATTTCACAAAAATGAAATGCACAAAAAACCTAACCAGTGACTCGCAGCTCGTGAGCTGTAAAGCCATGACAAGGCACCAGCCATTTTGCATGCCATTCATGCGCCTTTCATACGTGATACACACGAGACCATACACACCACCAGGCACAAAACCAACACATTACAACATTCACAAAAAGGGACAAGGTACACTCTGCTTCAGACAGACAAAAAAGACAAATATTACTGCACAGCCATCTAATCCTCAAACACACACATACTGGTTGGATTTGGCACGAGGGTGAGGGACAAAAATGAAATGCACTGTTAATAATTGAAAGGATGAGAAACTGAGCCATGACTCACAGCTCGTGAGCTATAAAGCCACGACAAGGCACCAACCTCATTACAGGCCATGCATACACCTTTCATATGTGTGGCACATACAAAACATTCACACCGCCAGCCGCTGGCCCATCACATTACAAAACTCACACCAGCAAACAGCGCCATTCAAGGGCCCATCACTTTCATTTGCCCACATTCCTGACATAGCAACTACACAAACTGATGGATTGCGTGGAGTGGCGCTCAGCTAGTTGTGTGTGTAGTGACCAGCAGCAAGCCACCACTCACAAACTGCCAGCCAAGCGCCAGTCCACGCACACCACCAGCCAAGCGCCAGTCCACGCACACCGCCAGCCAAGCGCCAGTCCACGCACACTGCCCGCCAAGCGCCAGTCAACGCACACCGCCAGCCAAGCGCCAGTCCACGCACAGTCAGCCAAGCACCAGTCCACGCATACTGCCAGCCAAGCGCCAGTCCACGCATACTGAGAGCCAAGCACCAGTCCACGCACACCGCCAGCCAAGTGCCAGTCCACCCACACCGCCAGCCAAGCGCCAGTCCACCCACACCGCCAGCCAAGCGCCAGTCCACCCACACCGCCAGCCAAGCACCAGTCCACCCACACCGCCAGCCAAGCGCCAGTACACCCACACCGCCAGCCAAGCACCAGTCCACCCACACCGCCAGCCAAGTGCCAGTCCACCCACACCGCCAGCCAAGCGCCAATCCACCCACACCACCAGCCAAGCACCAGTCCACTCACACCGCCAGCCAAGCACCAGTCTATGCACACGGCCAGCGAATCGCCAGTCCACGCACACCGCCAGCCAAGTGCCAATCCACCCACACCGCCAGCCAAGCGCAATGCCACGCACACCACCATCCAAGCACCAGCCTACACACCCCGCCATCACGTTTAGAATTTTTTTAAACAAAAGAATAACACAAATTGCAAATAGATACAAATCTGCTCACACAAAATCTGAAACTAAATACATTGCACTAATGCCAACCTTGAAACAGAATAACACATATCAAACAATACAGGCCAGGCAGTTCACTTTACCACTTATGGATACTCCCAAAATTTCTTATGCGTGTGGTACGATTTAAAACAAGCTGACACACACAATCAAGGTTTAGAAGGACAGTCGGGGCAGTACATACGAGTCTCCCTCCGCACACCTCTTCGCGGTTGTGGGAGGAATGTACTCTGAAAAGTGGCAATCTTTCAGTCTAGCCACATCCTCCACCACTCCAACTCTAGGAAGACTTGCCTGTTCCACTAGAACAAGGCTTCCTATTACAGACTCCTGAAACAATAGGCAAGGGCCCAAAACTCAGTGAGGCGACATCAAAATTGTCCATCACAAAACCACCTGCTTTTGCAAGGGGGTCACCTGGGTTTTTTGCCCCGTGCTCGGCGGCCATCGCGGGAAACCTACCAAGCCCACATATTTCTGAAAACTAGACACCCGGGGGCTTCCAAGGAGGTATGGCTTGCGTGGATCCTCCAAAGCTCCATTACCCAGAATCCCTTGCAAACCTCAATTTTAGCTGAAAAAAATCAGTTCTTTCACACATTTCTGTGTGGGAAAGTGTGGCATCACCGGGCTCACACAATTTTCCTACCACCCAGCGTGGTATTCTGGGTAAGGAAACGTTGGGGGATCCACTCAAGCCATACCTCCTTGGTAGCCCCAGGGTGTCTACTTTCCAGAAATATGTGCGTTTAGTAGGTTTCCCTAGGTGCCGGCAGAGCTAGGGTTCACAAACTACTGCTAGGCATTTTGCCAGAAAAGGGTCATTTTTCACTGTGAAATTGATGTATGACCACGTTGCGTTTTGCACCATTTCCTGTCACGGGCACTAGGCCGACCCACACAGGTGAGGTAATATTTTTCTCAAAAGACTTTGGGGAACGCAGGGTGTGAGGAAATTTGTGGATACACGCAGATTCCAGAACTTTCCACCACAAAAGTGTGGGGAAAATGTGTTCTTTGTTGACGATTTTTTAGGTTTGCAACAGATTCTGGGTAACAGAACCTGGTGGGAGGCAGTCAAGTCACCCCAACCTGGATTTCCAATGGTGTCTAGTTTTTAAAAATGTATAGGTTTGCTAGGTTTCCCTAGGTGCCGGCAGAGCTAGGGTTAAAAAACTACAGCTAGATACTTTGCAAAAAAAGTGTCATTTTCACTGCGAAATTGAGGTGTGACCATGTTGCCTTTTGCGCGGTTTCCTGTCTCAGGCACTAGGCCAAGCCACACAAGTGAGGTACCATTTTTCTTAGAAGACTTTTGGGAACACGGGGTGTGTAGAAATGTGTGGATCCAGGCAGATTCCAAAACTTTCCACCACAGAAATGTTGGGACTATATGGCTTTTTTGATCATTTTTTAGGTTTGCGAGGGATTCTGGGCAGGCAGTCAAGTCACCCCATCCTGGATTCCCCTGGGTGTCTCGTTTTCAAAAATGTATAGGTTTGCTAAGTTTCCATAAGTGCCGGCAGAGCTCGGTTTAAAAAACAACAGCTACACACTTTGCAAAAAAAGGGTAAATTTTCATTGTGAAAATGTGGTGTGTTCATGTTGGGTTTTGAATCCTTTACGGTCGTGGACGCTATGCCTACCCACACAAGTGAGACACCATTTTTATCGGGAGACTTAGGGTAATTCATATTTGTAAAGCAACTGTTATTACCTATTGAGTTTTGATGCATTTCTGCCTTCCAAATGAGACATTGTGCAAAAATGAAGTCATTTTGAAAAATGACCAATAATTCTCATGCTAGTATGAGTATTCCCAATCTTGAAAATGTGCAAATATGTCCAGTTTCTAACTTCTATAATTAGTACCCATTTCATAAATACATAGGTGTCTTTCATACCGATTTTTCCATGTACACATTCACACAATAATTGCTATATACCCGGTACATAATAAAAAGCCATTGCAAATTGCTACTCCGTGTTTGACTCTGGTGTGGTAAATAAATAAATAATACCCTATTTTTGAATGAATAAATGAATAACAGATAGCTCAATAAATAAGAGTCAAGATTCGAGGTAGTAGGAGTTTTGCAGGTTTAATACAGCATAAGGACAGGAACAGGACGACCTGCATAGGAATAGGATGGCAGGGCCCAGCAGCTGCTGCCGGGGTCAGGATCGGGACAAGGGATAACTTTTTAATAACAGTGCATGAGCATATATACATAACGCAAACACATAGCATTACATTGCAATAGGCGTAGCAGTGGGTGGAGCAAAAGGCGTGACGCATAGCAGTCGCGAAAGATAAGGGTGAAAAGAGGTGTAACAGGGCGTATACATAGACATGTGATGCAAACGTAACAGAATATGTCATGAATGGGGCGGAAACATGGAGGGGGCTACCTAAGGAGCCGGGACCTCTAACCTGATGGTGCGCGCAAACTAGCAATGACGTGTTACTAGGAGAAGCTGGGGGCTTCGAACTCTGTGCTAGGAGCAGAGACTGAAGTCTGGAGAGTCAGGGCGACATGTACCTAAACAGTATCTAGTATCTGATGTTTAGAGAACATGTTGATATAAACTAGAAGTCAGGAGGGGAAAGGCTAACAGACACTAAGACTGGACCATGCATTATTCTACATGTAGTGCGTGATGAAGAATATTAAATGACCATTAAATGCAGTATTTCTCTTACATGGAGACGTGAAGGCTAGACAATGACGGAAACTATTGATGCGATTCAGTAGCTTTAGGAATGCAGAGAAGGAGGACTGGACTGATAACTGGAATCATAACATACTCTTGGCAGACTTAGAGGCAGAGCCAGGCTGAGCCGGGCACTGCGAGGCAGGAAGTAAGTGAAGGGTCGAGGACACAGGTTGGGGCTGTATCGCTCCTCAGCGAGGCTTCAGGAGACAGGAGCTGAATCTGATGTCCGGGCCCTTTTGAGGCCTAGAAACGGGGACTTTACAATGGAATAACGTGCACACTGAGAAACGTGGCAACGTAACTTTACATAGGCCTGATATTCGTAGTTTTCACGAGAACTGGAAACCGACATACTAGAGATGGACACAACTGTAATTGCGTCATTAATCGAACATAGGGAATGCATATGCATATTTAATCATGCACACATTACATATGATGGATGACACGTAGGGACACAGAACATGGCAAAATTTACTTTTCCACACTGGGTTCATCTGGTTCTTGGTGAACCTACAAGTCCTATATATCCCCACAACCAGAAAGGTTCAGCGGATGTAACGGTATATTGCTTTCAAAGAACTGCCATAATTACGAAAGGTTACAGGTGAAAACGTTGACACAGAAGGTTTTTTTTTTCAACAAATTTTCCATTTTTCCAATATTTAACTGTTAGTTTCTATAAAGAAACCTTGATGGATCTACACAAATGACCCCTTTCTGAATTTAGAATTGTGTTTACTTTTCTAAAATGTATAGCTTTCCAGGATCAATTATTGCTTTTATACTCATTTTTACCATTCACTGGAAGGAGGTTGAAAGCACTAAAAATAGCAAAAAAAGGATATGTCCCAGGAAAATGCCAAAACTGTGTAAAAACTTACGGTTCCCTGACAAAAGACTGTCATTCCCTAAAAGCTATCCCCACAAACCCTTTTTTGATAACATTTGCAGGGAAAAACCCAAACGCTTTCATTTGTAGCCTGTTTTCCCCATTTTTCTGAAAAAAAAACCAAAACCAAAATTTTGCTATATTTTGGCTAATTTCTGGGACCCCTCCAAGGGAATCCACAAACCTTGGGTACCTTAAGAATCCCCATAATGTTTAAAGAAAAGGACGCAAAATTGGCGTGGATACCTTATGTGGTCAAAAAGTTACAGGGGCCTAAGCGCGCACTACCCCAAATAGCCCAAAAAAGGCTTAGCAGCGAAAGGGTTAACATTTGTTCAGCTTTCAGAGACAGAGGTCAAAGGTCAGTTTTTCTTTCCACATTTACTTATCTTTCTGTGACTGAAGTTAGAACATTTTGTAAAGTGAACTTTGTGACAAATTGTGTTGAGACCAGTTTAGGGGTCAAGTACAATACAGTTTGGTCGCCAACATTTTTCAAGTTACTAGACCTCCATGTCTAGTAACATTTGTATGATTTTTCGAGCCTTGAGTAGGATGGTTTTTACAGCCAACACATTAGGAATCACAAACATTCTGCAGAACCTTACTTTTGGACAGCTAAGAAACAAACAAGAGAATATGGTTTCTCCCAGAAGATAAATTCCTTTATTGAAGTACCAACCTGAATCTGTCCATGTGCAGAGTTACCAGTCCTCATCATGCTCATCCTTAAAGGACATGGCAAATCAATTGGATATTACATGAAGCTCCTCCTTCAGACTGCAGTCATCAACTTGGGCAGTCAGGATATGTTTGGATACATAATCCTATTGAGATAGTTCAGCAATACCATTGTTGGGTATGAACCTGCCCTACTAGGAGGCATTCTTAGTGCATTACAGGAAGGCTGCTCAGAGGCTCTGTCTCCTTGCAACACTGTAAACAAATCATCAAAGAATGTATTACTCAATCAACAAAAAGAATTGCAGGTTACAAGGTATATCTCAACAGTGTTTTGCAGTGATAATCCCCTCTTGAGAAGGAGGACTCCAAGTGTCAATCATAAGAGACAATGTTCAATACCAAAGACTTCCTTTGACAGTAGTCGGACATCAACCCACCATAAGCACTGAACCAAATAATGTGGATATGCAGTATTTAGAGCTCATTTCCAATAGTTAGTTGCCACGCATTGGATTGCCTACCAGACTATTTAATATGTGACAAAGTGAAAGTAACATCAAGAACACTGAAAGCCTGTAATGAATCCACAAACCAGCAGCTAAGGGAGGCAGCATAGTCAGCAGCTGGTACCTGCACTGTCTTATATTTACATTTATGTAGTCCATTATATCTCATAAGAAGCACCTTTCTGGTCAGGTATCACAATATTTTATGGGAATTACTACGGAAGGAAGCCTGCATCTACTACAAGAACTATGGGGTGAAGTTTAAAGGTTCTGCTTGTATTCAACAGTTGTGCTGTTACTGTGCGAAAGAAATTCTGCCAGTGAGGTTTAGCCTGTGTGAGAAGCTTTTTAGGCACACATTTATGGCAGAGCCTGCTCAAATTATCGCTACCAGTGTGTAGCTATGCCTATGATTGGGGTTAGGACAGAAGTTCATATTCAATTTCGAACACTGGGAGTATCCATCAGTGACTGGGGTATGCTAGGGATGTTAAATCTTGCATCAAGCGTAGTATTAGCTCAGCATTCCACACAAGTGTCGCTGAAGCATCCTTTGATGGACATTTTTCAGCCTTCTATTGTATAGGCTCTTTTTAATTCACCCAGGAGTGGAAAGGAGCTACCTATATGATTTGACATTATACAACCAGCTATAGTAAATGCTTTAGTGGGTACCCCATTGAGAGACAGACACTATCTGATGAGCCATAAAATACCAGTGAAGTCTTCCTAAGAGTAGCAGGTGATGGCCGGTATGGGCTTTATACAACAACCCATGACAAGGGAGCAGCCTATAGGAAAGGGGGTTTATACAATCAGCCATAATATGTGCTCAGCTGGTTCAATCCATGAGTAGCCATTGTGCTACCAATCATAGTATAAGGTTTGAGTAGTTCCCCATTGAAATGGCATAGAAGCATCCCATAGGAGAGGCCATACAATAAGCAACCATCCAAAATGGTGTGAGGATTTCGCCCAGGTAAAGCAGAGGAGGAAGCAATGAGAATCAGCATCATTTAAGCGGAGGTAGCTGCTGTGAGGATTTGGTCCAGCTGACAGATTCACAGGCAAAAAGGGATAGACAGCAGGTTAGTGGGGGCTGATCATACAAGGTGGTCAGGGTGGCTATTAGACCAGATGCCAATAGCAATCACCTCAGGAGAAATGCAGTAGAGGGAGAGAAGGAATAGTGCAATGGAGAAACCTGATAATAAATATGAGGTGTGGTAGGTTTGAGGTTACAGTCAAGTGGCCCAACGTCAGCGGTGAAACTGAGATAGGGAGCACTGTACTCAGCTACAATAAAGCAGAGGAAAAATATATGTTAAAGGACCATGGAAAAACAGACCCACTCACATGTACTCCGTATTATCACCAGAAAGTTGACAGAGGGAGTAAACAGTGAACCATAGTATTGTCATCTGTCGCACTCGGTCACAGCACCTTTTGTTTACCCAATAAAAGCCCGGTGTGCCAACTGCACAGGATCAAGCCATTGAGATTGTGCCTGGGTCACTATGCCACTCCCTCAAGGCATCAGAACAACAGACAAGGATGGCAGGCCAGTGTGATCCTATGCTGTAGACCTGCCAAAGAGGTTAAGCAAGCCATGTGACCTTGTCATCTAGGGCCATTTGGATTCATTTGCAAGCTGGAATGCTTAGTAAGTAGCCACTCAGAAGCCGGATGCAAAGCTGTATGGCCACCCGCCATTGTAAATTCCCCACATGGGAAGCCAAAATCAAGGTAACGAAAAAATGGATGATCGTAATAGCACATGTGTGAGTAACCTCAAATGAATACCTCACTGCAAGTTTCTATAACCCTGTCAGCATTAGCCAAAAGCCCTTCAAGCTTGGAAGTCTAGATTGTGTCGCTAATCTAACAGGAAAAGTAATCTCAAAGTATACATATCTGGATCAAGCATGAGGTACAAAGTCTTGTCCGCTTGTTAATCTGATTCTTATTAGATGGACATATCCAGTCACAGGATTCATAACTTGCTGTTAAGAGGAACACAGCCATTTGGTGGCAACCAAAGGCAGTAAAAGGACACCCAGTCACCAAAATCTCAGTGGGAGTGGTCCCAGGCACTCTTTTATCCCCGATCACATCATGCGATAGCACGCTGGGTTGTGGGAGGGAAAGATGTAGAACTACAAACAGAAACATGGCTATTAGAACTGTAGATCCTTTCTGTTTATACGATCTGGTTTCCCCTGGTAGAAAAGGGATTATTGAGACTAGCCCTGGCCACTTCTTACTAACAATAAACAACTGCTCACTCAATAGACTGCTTAACAAGCCCTAAATATTCAGAAATCATAAAAAAAGAGTGCACTTTATCTGTGGATTTTAGAAAGTAACTAGGCCAATGTTTTAAAAAAAACCTTCTATTGAATATTAAGGCACTGTGTGTTAGTACTCTGAAATAACATTTTTAGACACCAATTAAGACAAGCGTTCCTGTAATGACACTTATGATAGAAAGTAGTTTAATATCACACCCACTGCCGTACAGGTCCAGGTAAAGGACCACTGATTTACTGACCTGGACCGAAAATAATGGAGTAATTCAGGGGACTACCTACCTTGAAATAAATAATGAACAAAGGATTTAAAAAACAACTGGGTAAGAGTAGGAGGCCCTCCTGTTCCTTAACACTTCAAAAATTCTGCAACGCAGAAAACACATTTTTCATTAGTGACGCTCAATCAAATGGAAACACCTAAACACAGAAAAGTGTTTTTGTTTTCTCCAAATTGTCTATTGCCACTATTAGTAATAGCTGACCAAATTTTGAAAGTTAAATACCTTTGTTTCTCAGTTACAATAAGAGTAAAATCCCAGAGTTATAAAACTCCATAACGCACAATCAATTTACAATTCCTACACCAAGCATCTACAAAGCTACTATTAAATGAAGTTTCAATTTTAAATATAGTTGTGGCTACAACAAATGAGTAAGCCCTTATATTTTGGCTTGGGAACTTGTCTCGTTTGGCAACACTGTCTGGCAAACAGTCTTAACTTGTACCTGGTTTATTACTACTTCCCATTTCCTGCACAATAGGTTTTGTTAGAGAACTTGAGATGCATGCTCTGAAACCTACAGATCTCCACTTCAAAAAAGTTTGACCCAATCTTACTCTGCCCTCTCTATTTCTTTTTTCAATTGCTCACTAAATTATTTCCTATTCACATTTTATTTGGACACTAATTTCAACCCATAGTTGGAAACTTTACTGATGTCTGAGATCCTGTAGGTACCTGCACACAAACAGATGAATATGAAGGAGAAACAAACCATACATTATTACAAATGAATGCATTACTATGAAAATAAAATGTTTTAAGGACTCACCTCAGATGTCCGTCTCTATCCATGGTATAGTTTGTGGTCGGCTTCACTTCACACCCTGATAGCGTGGTCTTGACTTCCCTGTCCCTGAAGAACACTAGTATTACTACACTTCAGTCAAATTTCAGGATCGTCTGCTCTCTGCAATGCTGGGTAGGATGTCAGGTCTCATTACACCTCTTCAAATTTAGAGCACAAATCTTCCTGCACTTAGGATGGCAAAAGCACTGTTGTCTTCTGTGACATGTGACCAAACCAACATCAGTTCTGCCACTCAAGTCACAGGTGAGTTCTCATCTTGGCCACTCGGACTCCAACCATACCTCAAACTTATAATGGTAATCAAACATCTTTGACAGTTCTGCTTGAGTGGTTGATGCAAAGTGACATTCCATTACTTGGTGGTCTCCTCCACTCACTTAGTGACCTTTGCTGTTGGAAAGAAGACTGGAGATGCCTTTAGTTATAAGCAACTTCAGCAAGTTCACAAAACAATTTGATCCAATAAAGAGGAGATTAATCTTTCTTTGTTCCCTCAATAACAAGACACCAGTTACTGAAAGGACAACATTCCTGAAAGCAAGACTCCACACAAGTTCACTTCACTGCTTCATAGTCCCTCTCAGGGACCCTTACCATCCCACAGCCAAGGACTGTTAAACCAGTGTTTAAATTTGATTAAAAATAATTCTCCTCTAGCCCGTTGTACATTATGACAAGATGGAAGCTCCTGATAACGCAGTATCTTTTCTTGCTGTTTATTTACAACTTTTCTTACAGGCTACATGTACCATAATGCCCTTTTCTAGAAAAACAGGAAATGGCAATATACAACCAACCACATTCAAGATATACATGGACCATTAACTGCTGGGTCCCTCTTCTATCTTGCTACCTGCAAAGCGTGTTGAACTGCATGAGGATGTTTTCTTGAAGATAACTTGTCTTGGACAGATTTTGTAGCTTATTCTTGGTTATGGCTGTTTTTCATAATATCTACTTAATCTCTCAAATACATGACAGGTCAGCTTGGCCTGTAACAAAATATTGGTCTTAAACTTGCTCCCTCAAGAGTGGTTTGTTAATGCCGGG
Organism: Lissotriton helveticus; assembly: GCF_964261635.1. NCBI lineage: Eukaryota > Metazoa > Chordata > Amphibia > Caudata > Salamandridae > Lissotriton > Lissotriton helveticus. The sequence continues at coordinate 59,764,040 of NC_136073.1, read as the reverse complement.
CATAATGTAGGGGGAGGATAATTGCTCTGTGGAGGTGCATTGTTGGGAGACTCTTGGAGGCAGCCTAATTAACCCAGAGGGACCTAGTTTGCTGCATACTCTCCTCCGAGGCAAGAAAATTGCTGTGGGAGAGAGTATTTGTCAAAGGACAGTGATTCTGTCTCCTGTTTTCTGCAGTAGCGTAAGGGCTTCAAGAGTGTGTGAAGTTATTATCTGCTTCTAGGTGCTTAGTTGAATTCTAATTGTTATGTTTGTAAACTGTGATTGAGATTACTAACCCAGAATTGGGATTTCTGTTTCTATATATCTAGCAAAAAACGGACTTCTAGAGGAGAGGACTCAAATACTGCTAATGTGTCTGAGGAGGAGATTTTTAAATGTAATTTGTGTGATTTCCTTGACACCAGTGGCTAAATCCATTCCCAACGCAGTTTCTACCTCTCGCAAATATGTGGTTTCTCAAATTTCAAGTACACTCATAATGTGGGGGAGTCAAATTGACAGACCAAGCAGAACAAAGTGTGGTGTAGAATGCATGGCCAAGCCGATGGTTGTGGTTCTATTCTGCAGAGTGATTTGAACTCCAGATCCACAAGGTTTGATTTTCATATAATCCTATAGAGGGTCAACTCAAAAGATGGTTGAAATAGCAAATAGGGTACACAAAGACAACGCATATTATGTTTTAACCAAGCAAAAGTTCTGACAGCTTCTAAAAAGCAAACCCTGACAAATCGAGAGGTTATCCTGGATGCAGAAAGGAATTTTTAGTGTTTGATCAAGGACTCCATCACCAAAGTCATCCGAGTGGTTCCCACCTTCTTTCATAGATCAATATATTAGGACTTGAATTAGCTCACCCATTGCAGGAGCCACCCAGATGAAAATGAGAGAGGAGTGCCTGAGGCCCACAGTTTCAGCTCAGGGTACTGTATGTTCTTAGCCTTTGGCAAAAAAAAAATATGTACAGCAAAAGAGGCCAAAAGCTCAGGAAAAAGTCTAGCTCCAAACATAATATATAGTTGTTTATGCTTTTTGGGGAATGCTAATGCAGGGATTTCTTTTGAGAGAAGAAAGAACTTTTTATTCAGAATAGACGCTAAACTAGGTAATAGGGCGGAGTCCATGTGCTCTACCACAAAGTCTATTTGTGGAGGATTATATGATAAATGACCAAATAAGGGCAAGCTTTCACTTCCCTGGACAAGGCCTATTCATCTCATGAATATTTTTGGTCTTATCTCTCTTGGGGCCAGCGGATAGCAGGGAATTTTCAAACTATTACAGGTCCTAAAGCAGCTCCAGTGTCCAGGACAATCTTCTTCCCGCAGGGTAGGGAAGGATGCTGTGGCCAGCTCGGAGGACACGCAAGGGGAGAGAATACCGAAGATAAGAGTTACTACCCTACCCTCTGCACACGTTGGTGGCAGATTAGCCCTGTTAGCTCAGGAGTGGTTCTCGATTTTCCAAGATTTATTGGTATTGCAGACAGTGATGGGGGGTCCAAATAAACTTCTTTGATATCCCTTATAGGACAGGATGTCCTTTCTAATGCATTTCTTCCAGGGTGAGGCAGAATTATTCAAACAATTTATAAACCAGCTAGACCACAAAGTGCAGCACATCCAAAACCGTCTCAAATTGTGTTTATGCACCTCTGAATAGTACCAGCTATCCTGTATCCTGATTTTTCCAACCTTTGAGAACTTAGAGGCAACCTTTTGAAAGCTGTAATATTAACTTTGGAACCATGTCATTTGCCATGATGCTTACTTTGATTTAATATTCAGATATAAAAAGGTTACTTAATTGAAGTTAGAAATTGAAAAATTATAAAAATTGAAAAGATGGATCATAAGTATGGAATAGAAAAGCACTATGCAATATTTGAGAAGTGATAAATATAAATTATATCCTAGAAATAAAAGGTCAGAAAGATCGAAAGGGATGACAGATTACAGAGAGGGACTGATTTAGATGTTTGTACATAAATATAACAATGTGATTTATTGCCAATTACAATCAGGACACTTATGATGAAGCTATGGGCTTGCCTTTAGTAAGTAGCAATTCCCTGCCATTTCCAATTAGTAACACAAGGTGGTGCAAACCAGACTACTCCCTCACTACTGAGTTTATCGTCTATTTGTTTTCTTTTTATTTTATAGACGAAATGAAACTGGTATGCATGGCCAAATGGCAAACAATAGGAAACGTAAAACAAGACTAGGAGGTAGAAACTGGTAAAGGGAAAAAGGTGGAGAAAACAGGGGTACAAGGTCAACTGAAAAAGAATGAAGCAACATTGTTGGACTACCCCCTGACCGCAGACCCTCTGTCAACTCTTGGTATGCCAAACAATAATGTATTAAACAACGTTGAAAACAAGAAATTTGTAATCCCTAATTTCTCTGATTTGGATACACTGGAACTAGGATTACTGAGTAGGGGGTCACAGCTTTTGTCCCAGCCACTTTTGCGATCATGTAGATATTCATGTTGACCTGTATAAATGTGTTCGATCATTGAAATTAAAGGAATACTTCAAAGATTAAAAATCCTGTGTTACCTATTCCTAAACCACTGTCTTTGGGCACACTATTTGAGATGTTTATGATCTGCAGAAAATGACAAACGCATCATCACTGAAACATTATTAGACATGTTGGATGTGTCTGAAGATGTTGAATTTTGGATCAGAACACTCCAAACTCTGTCCACCTTGTGCACACCGTAATGACATTTTTAGGTCTCGCTGAGTCAGCGCGCATGCGCTGCTCGGAGAGACGTTTAGGAGGGCTTTGAGAAGTGCTCCCTAGGCGGCGATCAGCTTGCCAGAACGCGCACCGCACTTTTTCACGTCGTTTGCTGACGTGCGCACCATTGGCTTCACCACTCGCGTTTTTTTTACATTGCATTCCTTGAAAGGCTATCCTGCCCCCCACTGCACTCGTCTGCCCGACCCGCTTGTGTCTCCTATTAACCCCCCATGTCGCTTCGTTTTTTTAAATATATAAATAAATGTCTGCATTCCTTGAAAGGCTCTCCTGCCCCCCACTGCACTTGTCTACCCGACCCGCTTGTGTCACCTATCTCTAATAGGTGTTCCAGAGATTGGATGATCCTTATTGTCGAAACGGCCAGAGAGTTTATTAACATCTTAAACAAGGAGATTCAGGAACTTGAAGAAAAACTTAAGCAATCTGATAGTGTTGAGGAAGCCCGAAAGAAACTAGAGGAAATTACCTTAGAATCGGACTCCTTTTCTGCATATATCTACTGAAAAGGAAAACTGATAAACTCAGGAAAGATATTCGCCTGTTCTCACAGGAGAGAGTATATCCCTACCTGAAAATTTCTATACATTAAACAACTCCAGCCAGGATCCCCCCACATATAATAACTGGGGTAACAGAAGGGTTACCACCTTCTCTGATACAACTGACTCTGAAGGTGAGGTACTATCAACCAGAGACTATCAACCAAGACAGGGCTATCAACCAAGACAGGACTTTGACTGACCTTCTACCAGCAACCAACATTTTTTAGGCAACCGCTGGGGCAACTATGACCCCCCTCCCAGGGGCCAACAACAGAGGGGCCTTTTCACAGCCCAAGAAATATATCCAAACCCAGAGCAACCAATACTAGAGATGATAAACTCCATCCCGGTGTTCAACCTATCCTCATTCAGTATGGATCGTCCTACTGAAACTCTGTTAGCTAAGGGGTTGTCTTTTGTACCAGCTGCGCCTCTCAACAAGTTTGAGTTATTATCGGATCGTCATGCCTTTTTCCGTAAAAACAGCCTGAAGAAATTATTTTCAGAGAACCAACACACTGATCAAGATATCAATCTATCGGGCCTGAAACCTCCCTCGGAATTCATTCCGGGTTTGGATATGGTGGGTAATGAAGTGGAAATTTTTTGAAAGGCGGTCATCAATAAAGTTCATAAGGCCATCAAATTTGTCCCTAAACCCGCCTTCAATACGTCTAAGGAAGAAAATGAGGCATTGCTGTCCCTTAAGAGCAATCGACTTGTCACCATAAAACCCTGTGATAAGGGTGGGGGCTTCGTCCTCTTTGAATCCTCCGACTATTCGTCTAAGATGCATGATCTCCTTAACTCCCCTGATCACTACAAAAAGATCAGGTCTGACCCAGAACCCAAATTGAAACCTAGAATTCTCAGATTGGTAGAATCTGCAGTCAATAGAGGATACATATGCCATAAGGAGGCCGAATTTTTGACTCCTCGGAATACCAGAATACCTATAATCTATGGCATACCTAAAACTCACAAAGATGAAACCAATCCACCCTTGAGACCCATCGTGTCCACAATAGGGTCAGCAACGGAACCACTTTCCAAATATGTGAACCGGTTTCTCCAACCACTTGTCTCAAAACTTCCATCATTTATTAAAGACGCGGGACACCTGATTTCTAAGTTGGAAGGGATTACATATAAACCGGACCGAGAGATCCTAGTCACTATGGACCTCGAGTCCCTGTACACTAACATACCACAAGCTGGCACCCTGCGGGTTATTGAGGAACTCTTAGAACCAAATCCAGGCATTGCAAAATAAATGCTGAGTTGTGAAGTCTTGCTTCATTCTCTGAGTGAGAATTTCTTTGAATTCGAAGGTGACTTTTACCAACAAGTCAACGGAGTCAGCATGGGGGCAGCATGCGCTCCCAGTGTGGCATGCCTCTACATGGGTCATTTCGAGTCTCTTAATATCTATAACAAATTGGCACCGTTCAGTGAGAATATCACCCTCTGGTCTCAGTTTATTGACAACATTTTCTTCGTCTGGAAGGGTGAACAAGAGATCCTCAGAGAATTTATCCTATGGATTAATTTGGCTGACTCCAATTTGAAATTCACTGCCCATACCAGCAACGTCAAATTGGAATTTTTGGATGTCTGGATCGGACACCAAGACCATCAACTCACTGTGTCCCTCTTTACTAAACCTACAACAAAGAATACACTACTTCATTACAGTAGTTTCCATCCTAGGCACCAAAAGGACGGCATCCCATTCAGCCAGTTCCTGCGATTGCGCAGGAACTGTACCTCGATCAAAGATTCCATTTTCCACTCTGAAACCTTAAAGAAGAAACGTTCCCTGATCGGATACCCTGACAGAATTATCAAACAATCTTTCAAACGAGCCAGATATTTTAATCGAGATAGTATGTTCCAACAAAATACGAGAGAATCTGCCGACCAAATTGTATGTGTACTCAAACACTCCACCACAGACCAGTAAGTACATTTATTGTGTATGGTTAATCAATACCTTTACAATTTTGCTAGAATTAAAAATGAATTCTAACTGACATAAAAGTGCAGTTACATTCTATAATGTCCTTATACTTTGAAAGAAAAAGAAAAAAAAAAAATCAATACTGCTCAGTCTATATTCTTGGCCATTAATTGCAGTCCATGCCTTCTGTTTTGTGCCGTTGGTCACCATTTTTTCGGTTTTCAGTATTAGGAGGCTCACCTTCTGTAAGAGTCTGGTGGCCCTACAAGCTGTCTGCAGCTGATGACTGTTCAATGCTAACATGACTGCAGGCCGACATGATCTGATTTGGAATAAACAAAATATATACAATAAATAATAACGTCTCAAATTGGTCAAAGATGGACAAATGCACAATATATGAGTCAATGTTTCATCTGATTGGCCACCAAGTCTGCAGAGTGATGTCGGCCATGTTTTCTTCCATCTAGGGGTTTGATCTTTTGAAATGTAGGTTCCCAGACCAACTCTTAGGAGCATTTGTTGGACGGGTGCAGTTATGGCGGTGACTAAATAAGGTTGCGGAGCACATCTCTCATACGTGCCGAGCACCGTCCAGCTGTGTTTTTTCTTTGCTAGGGCTGCTTTATCTATCATCCAGGATTTTAGTTTTGCTGCGCTGTTGGCTACTTTTTTAAATGCCGCAAAGGTGTAGTTGGTGTTCCATGCCTCTTGCATATGGAGGATTGTCAGTGCTTCTTCCAATGCTGATTTCCATGCTTTTATTGCATTTGTTTGGTGGTTTATTTCAGTCCAGCAAAAAGCCATCAGCGTGTCCTCTTGTGCTGCTCTTAGTTTGTTTTTGCAGACATCGCAATGCAATTTAGCAGTCCCTTTGGTAGGTTGAAAATATGTAGCGTTCTGAATGTAGTATTTTTGACGCTTTCATGTGGGTTGATAAAGCAGTAACGTGACAGCGTTACCCTAGAGTACTTGCTAAGATTAACTTCACGTAGTAAAATTATTTTCGTGGAAAGAACAATTGTATTGATTTTTATTCTTTAGTATTGGACTACGAAAAGTTGAGTACCACTGCAGCATACATTATCAAACATAGCAGCTACAGGATGGTCATAGAAAGAAATGATCATTGAGACACCTTAAGATGGCGGGAGTCCAAGCAGCGTTTACAATGTGAACAGTAACGGTAGCCCGTTTTTGATTCCCATGATCATGGAACACACACTCACGCGATAAGAACTATCCGGCCATGGCGGCGGTTTCGTAATTGTTTCGAGCATAGCAGTACTGAGTGAGCGGTGAGCCGAAAATATTCAGGTAAACACGGTAAACGTGTGGCTTTTTCTACAAGATCTAAACTTTTGGGATCTCAGTGTGATCTGGGTACTTACCACATTACTTTGATTTATTTCGTAGATTGAACATCTAAATGACAGAGGTACGTGCTTCCTTGGTTTTCATCGGTTTAAATTACGATTATGGATAATTGGTTCGTTAAATAAGTTAACATCTATCATATCTTTGTAGGATAAACACACTTCGACAGCCTCACAGGTACGATTTGGTTTTGTAAATAGTGGTACATTTAGAGCTAGATTAAATGGCAATGAGCATCATAATAATGATCAGAGGAATTTTCATTTTCGTTGTTTTATTTTGGCAGCTTATCGACAGTAGAATAGTGATCAGGAACCTGGTAAGCACCATTGGATTAAGTCGTAAGCGTTTTTTTGCACTAAGGTTGATTGTTAGTTATTGACTGATCATACATCATATACCTTTTTATTATCATCTACAGCGTACTTCAAGCGCAGAGACAGTACACACGGGTATGAATGAATATAATACCCTTAACACAACACCCATGGGCGTTCTAACATCACATCACACTTATCTATTTTATTTCGTTTTTTATTTTCATTGCAGATGGGCCCCTGATGAAGGTACCTCAGAGGACCGAAATGCATTGGGCAGAACAGTGATACTGTGTCAGAGCATGATTATATAACAATGAAATGTATATTGTAAAAGTATTACTACATGTCAAAGTAAATGTAACATTAACATGATGAAATAATTGACACTGAGGAAAGTGTGTAAAAGAAACAAAAGGATAAAATTAAGTGCTAAAAAAACCAATTGATTTGTGGTATACTTGAAAAGTTTGTTTTTACATTTTGAAGGTGTACATCACCAAGTGAACAGTGCGCGTCTACTCGGGTGCATAAACCCGAAATAACCCAAGTTTCTAACAAGGAGTACCCTTATTAGCCGCAGCACCATTGGATAAATTTGTTGAAAGGTTGAGTGCTCCTCACACCCCCATAACTCAATATTATTACAAGTCAAATCAGTGAGGAGGCACCAAATAAGTTCTGCAAAAATGCAGTTTGATGCAATCACAGGTATCACGGATAACAGAGCTAATATCATGGCCAACAGAACAGGCAGATGAAATGTACTCATTGATACAGGAGGTCAGATCAATGGACGCCCATGGGGGCTCAATAAGCCAACAGCTTAAGCAACTGGAATACTTGACACGACGTCAACTTAACCAACGAATGCACGCATCAACATTAGTGCAGTACCACAAAGCAAAGAGGATTCCTAGAGGACTCAGATTATCGATCAAGCCAATGCTGTTTCGCTTCAACTTAAATGCTAAGTTTATGGATAAGTGGTACAGTATATTAAACAAGTGTTCGCTGGACCTAATTTTGTTAATAGTAGAAGAACTATTCAAGACCATTCGCGAATTAGAGGAAGAGATCTTCAATTTAAAAACGGAATTGGAAACAAGAATGGAAACCGACACATGGGAAATAAGTCTGGAAGGTATCAATCAGAAACTCGATAAATACAGTAAAGAGTTGCAAGAGGGGAAACTGCGCAAATATAAGCGCGATACAATCGACTACAAACTGAACGAAGTTTATACGTGGGCGGAGATATACGCTCGTCACCAATTTCATCCAAAAAAAACCATGCCAACAGCACATTCATCTGAAGAAAGCCTGGTAACGGATAAAGAAACTTCGATTAGTAGAGGACCGGTAAGAATTACAACAACCACACCACTAGACACTACTGAAGCCTCGCAAACAGCCTCAACCAGCAGCACTGTGGCTTTTTTGTCCCAGGAATAGAACCAAGGCCTTCCACCTACGCACCAATTGGAAACAGTAGGAGCAAGCGGAAAAACAGGAGAGGAAGCCGCTGGAAAATCATTTCGGAGCGGCTGACAGTGGTTTAATCATTAACATTTCTTCGGTAGTGCTTACTCAACGGCAGCTAACAGTGTTGAACAAAGGACTCTCTTTCGTGCCTACAACCAAAGCTAATGAGATGGAAATAGAGGGAGCCGTTTATCAGTTCATGAGAAACTTAAGATTACGGCATTTTTTCACAAACATAGTGGATCAAACAGTACGTGATCAAGACACTCAAGAGCAACGATTTAAACCTAAGAGTGTCTATCAACCACCAGTGTTGCAAAAAATGTTGGACACTTTTGAATTCATGGTCAAAAAGACATACAAACACTGGATTTCAAAAAGGATAGAGAACGCAATCTTTCCAAGGCAGAATTACACATCATCCATAATAGAGCAAATAACCCAAACTTCACAATCCAACCGGCGGACAAAGGTGGTGCGATGGTAATAATGGACACTTATTTCTATGAACATAAAGTGAACGAACATGTAACAGATACTAACACATATTTACTGTTGGATTCTGAACCTACACTAAGATTGCAACAAATGCTAAAAGGATTACTGCAGAACGCGGTTGACCAAGAATGGATTGATGAGAACACTCGAGCTTACCTAACCACTACTCATCCAAGATGCCCGAAGTTATATATGATCCCAAAGGTTCATAAACATTTGACTAACCCTCCATTCAGACCAATCGTCTCGGTGTGGGTCTATTTTTGACCCCCTCGGGAGGTATTTAGATTATTTTCTACAGCAATTCGTGCAAGGGTGGCATTCCTATGTCGGAGACACAACGGATTTTTTGAATAAATTGTCAACAACTCAACATGATTTTCAGGAGCACTGGATTTTATGCACCATTGATGTAGTAGAGTTATATACCTCAATTCCCCACTCATTAGGTTTAGAATCAACTGAATGGGCATTATTACAGATGGGAGATTTACCAACAGACAAAGTGTTTTTACTACAACTTCTAAAGTTCAGTTTGCACAATAGCTACTTTCAGTGGAAAGATCAATATTTTGCTCAGTTATCTGGAACATCGAAGGGTTTTGCAGGGGCCCCTGCATACGTGAATATTTTCATGGCCCAATTCGAGGCCGAAAACCTGATGAACACAGTTGATTGGCAAAACATTAGGTTGTATTGCAGGTTTATTGACAACATATTTTTAATCTGGGACAACACAACAGAAGCACTGGAACAACTAATTTTGAAACTCAATCAAGTCAACCCCAGGATACAATTTACCAATAAGATTGATAACAAAGTGATTGATTTTTTGGATGTCTGGATCATAAAAAAATCAACCGGTTTTGAGACTGAATTGTATACCAAACCAACAGACTGTAATAATGCATTGAGTTACACTAGTTTTCATCCAAGAAGTCTGGGAAAAAACCTTCCCTTTTCACAGTTCATAAGGATTAAGCGCATTTGTTCAGATCCAAACAAGTGTCAAATTAAATTGCAAGAACAAGTACAAAAATACGAGGAAAGAGGTTACCCAAGAGCAGCATTGCAAGAAAAAATGGAGCAAGTACTACTGATGGACAGACAAGATTTATTGAGACCCAAAAGTAAAACAACCAGTGAAAATATGGTATTTGTAACTAAATATACCACACAGTCGACAGCTATTAAGAAAATCATAAATCAAAGATGGGAATTACTATCCACAGAACCTGACTTTAAAGACATATGTAAGGCAAAACCGACACATGCTTATACTAGAGGTCCTAACCTCAGAGAAATATTGAAACGGACACCACGGGCACAACCAACAACAACACCTAAAGGAACTGTACGTTGCTATAACTGCACGCACTGTAACAATGTGATGACAGGAAACACATTTACTCACCCTACAACGGGAGCATCAATAAAACTTAAACATACAAGCGATTGTAATACACAGAACGTAGTTTATGGAATTAAATGCCCGTGTGGAATGATGTACGTCGGCAAAACTGAAAGGAAGTTAAAAATCAGACTAACAGAGCATAAAAGCAGGATTCGTAATTTAAATCTATCTTCACCTTTAGCTATACATTGGAGAGATGCAAAACATACCATTTCACAACTTCGAGTGTTCGTAATAGAGCAAGTAGTAATACGTCCAGGTATAGACAATCATCAGAGACTATTACAGCGCGAACTATATTGGATAAAATACCTAAATACCATGACCCCTATCGGTCTTAATGATAGGTACGATTTATCATGTTACCTCTAAATACCAACACACAGTGGATACATCATAGCAGAAAGAAATTGATGTCAAATGTAAAATTAGATGAGGAAACACTAATGTGAGCCTTTTTTTAATACACATTAGAATGATAGTAATGTTGTGAAACAATGAACAAAACATTTTTTGTAGACATTCCAGTGTTAATGAATTCGTAATTTGTTATTGCTGCACATGTTTTTTGGACATATAACATAACATTACATGACATCATTACGTCATATATCCTCATCGCGAAACATCACTCTTTTTGCAGACATCGCAATGCAATTTAGCAGCCCCTTTGGTAGGTTGAAAATATGTAGCGTTCTGAATGTAGTATTTTTGACGCTTTCATGTGGGTTGATAACGCAGTAACGTGACAGCGTTACCCTAGAGTACTTGCTAAGATTAACTTCACGTAGTAAAATTATTTTCGTGTAAAGAACAATTGTATTGATTTTTATTCTTTAGTATTGGACTACGAAAAGTTGAGTACCACTGCAGCATAGATTATCAAACATAGCAGCTACAGGATGGTCATAGAAAGAAATGATCATTTAGACACCTTAAGATGGCGGGAGTCCAAGCAGCGTTTACAATGTGAACAGTAACGGTAGCCCGTTTTTGATTTCCATGATCATGGAACACACACTCACGCGATAAGAACTATCCGGCCATGGCGGCGGTTTCGTAATTGTTTCGAGCATAGCGGTACTGAGTGAGCGGTGAGCCGAAAATATTCAGGTAAACACGGTAAACGTGTGGCTTTTTCTACAAGATCTAAACTTTTGGGATCTCAGTGTGATCTGGGTACTTACCACATTACTTTGATTTATTTCGTAGATTGAACATCTAAATGACAGAGGTACGTGCTTCCTTGGTTTTCATCGGTTTAAATTACGATTATGGATAATTGGTTCATTAAATAAGTTAACATCTATCATATCTTTGTAGGGTAAACACACTTCGACAGCCTCACAGGTAAGATTTGGTTTTGTAAATAGTGGTACATTTAGAGCTAGATTAAATGGCAATGAGCATCATAATAATGATCAGAGGAATTTTCATTTTCGTTGTTTTATTTTGGCAGCTTATCGACAGTAGAATAGTGATCTGGAACCTGGTAAGCACCATTGGATTAAGTCGTAAGCGTTTTTTTGCACTAAGGTTGATTGTTAGTTATTGACTGATCATACATCATATACCCTTTCATTATCATCTACAGCGTACTTCAAGCGCAGAGACAGTACACACAGGTATGAATGAATATAACACCCTTAACACGACACCCATGGGCGTTCTAACATTACATCACACATATATTTTTTTTGTTTTTTATTTTCGTTGCAGATGGGCCCCTGATGAAGGTACCTCAGAGTACCGAAATGCATTGGGCAGAACAGTGATACTGTGTCAGAGCATGATTATATAACAATGAAATGTATATTGTAAAAGTATTATTACATGTCAAAGTAAATGTAACATTAACATGTTGAAATAATTGACACTGAGGAAAGTGTGTAAAAGAAACAAAAGGATAGCATTAAGTACTAAAAAAAACAATAGATTTTTGGTATACTTGAAAAGTTTGTTTTTACATTTTGAAGGTGTACATCACCAAGTGAACAGTGCGTGTCTACTCGGGTGCATAAACCTGAAATAACCCAAGCTCTTAGTTTCCAGCACATTTTCAGTATGGCAGCTCGTCTGACTGTCTGCTGATTTAGTTACCCAAATTCGAGTCGTACTTGCGCTTGAGATGCAAACCTCGGGATCTGAAAGATGTATTTGAACAGCTCTGACTGTTGTAGATTCAGAAAGTTTTCGTCTTTGCCTCTACATAGATCAGAACCATACGTAAGGGATGGTAAAAACTTTGCCGCGATCACCTTCAGTAGGTGTAAGTTGGATGGACATTTCAGTTTTGTTTTTAATAAGTTTAGAGCGAACCGTAGTTTGTTAGACTGGGTTTTTCTGTGCTGTTGGTGCTCTTTTAGTGTCCACCTTGAATCAACGACTACTCCCAGGTACTTGTAAGAGAGGCTTTGCTTTATGATGTTGCCTGCAATATGCCATTTAAATGATTACCTCCCTGGCCGAGATCCGAAGCAGACGATCCTCGTTTTATTATAGTTGAATGACAACCCGTGCGCACTGATGTATTCGTGCAGCCTTGTGATGGAACGTTGTAGACCCACAGGGGTCTGGCTGCAAAGTACGATGTCATCTGTGTACTGTATACTCCTTATTTTGTAGTGTGCTAGCTTTGGAGTGTCGGTTTGTATCTCCGAGATACATTTATCAAGGTCCACGGTAAAGATGTTGAAAAGGGTGGGGGCCAATACGCATCCCTGCTTGAGGCCGACGTGGGTGGGGATTTTTGCTGTTGTTCTGTCGCCATTGCCTATTTTTATTTTGACCCAGGTTGATGTATATAGGGTTTATGATGGCCCATAGCAGCTCCGATGGTCTCCCCCAATTGGCCATCTTTTGCCATAAGATCTCCCTTGGTACTGTGTCGAACGCCGCTTTTAAGTCGACAAAGCAGGTATACAGTTTTGTTGACTTTGCCTTTGCTCTGTTGACAACAAGGTTTAATGCGAGCAGATTGCATGACGTGTTGGTTCCGGGCCTGAACCCTGTCTGGGTGATTGGAAGGATCTTGTTCGAGCTGACCCAGTCTTCCAGAGATTCGATGCGTATATTTTGGCTTCCACATCAATGAGAGCAATCATCCTGTAGTTGGATGGGTCAGTTCTTACACCTGCTTTGAAGATTGGATGCAAAATGCTCCCTCTCCATGACGGAGGTATGCTTCCTGTTTGAAAGGCGTTGTTGAATACTGGGGTTAGATATTCCGGCCAGAAGAGTTGGTCATGTTTGAACAGCCCGTTTGGCAAACCGTTTGGGCCTGGCGCCCCTTTTGACCTCAATTTTTTTAGGACCATTTGTACTTGGAATGATGTGATCCAGTTTTCATCAAAGTTTTGATCCGCTTCTTGCTTTTCATTTTGTTGGTTGAACGGATGGTCTGAATTCCATGCTTGGGATTTGTTCTTTTGGGTTTGCTCTAAATGCAGGAGCCAGTCTTCTTGCAGTATGTTTGCATTGAATACCTGGGCCGCTCCGTTTGCCACTTTGTTAATTTCTGCCCAAAATTTCCTGTTATTATTAGAAATACTAGATTCTAATAGTTTTTGCCAAATGTGTGTGAGGTGTTTTGACTTTTCTGACCAAACCTCTTTTTTGTATTTTTGCCTTAAGTTATGAACTTGTTGCTTGGTGTCATCACACTTTGTCTTCTCCCAATAACTTTCTAATTTCTCGGTTTAATATCTTTTTTTACACGCTATTGAGCCCAGGGGCGCCTGGAGAATTTTGCTTACATTTCTTTTGTTACTATGAGTTTGATGAACGAAACTGTCAGATAGGCTTAAGGTCATCTTTTCTCAATTACCCTGATATTCTGAGGGGCTTGTCTCAATGATTTCTTCATGCACTTTTTTCACATGTATCATGATTTCGTCGTCATTCTTTCCATTCCATGCCAATCGTTTGAGATTATAGAGACTCGGGGATTCGCTCAGGTCTTTGCATATTGGTGCCCTTGTATGTTGATAGCTGAGCTCAATTGACTGCAGACTATGGTCGCTCTCCAGTTTGTGGATGATTCTAAAGGTAACGTACCTCTAGGTCCACTATGGTATAGTCTAGAACCGTTTGAGCCTGTTTGGTGATTCTGGTCGAGGATGCTGGCTGATCTTGCGGAAAACGGCCATTCAAAGGGATCATTCCAATGTCTGCGAAAATTAGGGCACACTGCAGGCCATGCATGTCCTTTTTCCGATGGTTTGTTATTATTGGAGGAATGGATTTACCCATCTGTTTGTTTTGTGTGATGTTTTGTGCGTGGTCCTTTTGAAGTAAAACATGTTCAGATCACCTGACACAACCAACCCTGCCTGTGGGTAAATGAATTGTATGGATTTGACAAGTGCTTTCAGGGTCAGGATTTTCTCTGATTTATTCTTGCGTTCTGGATGTATATAGATGTTACAGATGATCAGTGACCGAACCTCTTGTGCACCCCGCGGTCCTGGACTTGGGTCTGGCGGTGGCTTGATTTTGATGCACTGAATCCATGTTTGTCCCGTGTCAATGATGACATAAGGCCAAGGAATGTTAGTGGTCAGATAAATCGATAGGCCTCCAGCAGCCCTACCTGAAAGTCCTCTTTTAGTGGCGTGTTGTTGGATTTCTTTGAAGCTGTGTATATGATCAGGTGTAGTTGACCAGGTCTCTTGGAGTAGAATGATGTCAATTTTTTTTTTAAATTCTAGTAAATCTGCGTCATTTGTTTTGCCCCCCAGTCAGTTTATATTCCATGAGCATACTTTCAAGTTTGTTGTTCATGCTTCCTCAGTCATATAAACCTGGGGGCTTGGTGTTGGTGATATGATTTTCCGGCTCTCGCAGGATCTTCCTGACGAGCCTTGATGGATGATACGTAAGACCAGTCCATCAGACAAATCATCAACTCCCAATGGCACCTTTTGAACCTTGGAACTCATACAGATAACTTAGGCAAACCGATTTTTGCCTTTAAATGGAATAAAAACCTTAAGAACTACCGGGTCCGAGGAAAAGATCAGAGGGAAAAGTCTCACATACAGAAATCTATCACAGGAGATAATACGGTCCTTGGTAACCACCGGTGTGGTTCCTGCCAGGCATGTCCCAATGCCATGGTCAACGATCAGTTGACAGTTAACAACTATGTGGTAAAATTGAAACAAATGACAAATTTTAAGACTATGAACCTCATCTATGCTGTTCTTTGCCCCTGTGGCTTAACGTATGTTGGAGAAACTGGCAGAGAAGTCAGATTTCGAATGGGGGAACATAAGTCCAACATTAGGACCCAGAAACTCGCTGCACCTCTGGTTGCCCATTGGCTTGACAGAAAACGCACTGAATCCGAAATGCGTTGGATTATCCTGGAGAAAATCCATTGCAACAAAGGTGATGATACCCTTTCCATTCGTAGAAAGAGAGAAGTTTTTTGGATGCTCACTCTCAAAACGAAAGATATGGGCCTTAATGAACATATCCCTTGGGAAAATGCAATTTGCTGAATTTTAGTTAACTGTCAGCATCTCATCTAACCTGGTATGCAGACTGTATTCTGTTTTTCTTCATTGGGAAAAACTTTGCCTTATTATCTTTTTGGTATTCTGACATGTGCTTGTTTGGCTCACTACTGTAACGTTCAGACAGTTCACTTCGGGCCATCAGGTCTATTTCTACATTAGTATTATTATGTTTCCCGAGATTGGTGACCGCTTTACTCGTTTATTTCCACATGTATTTGCTGACGATCCCTTATTGCTTCTTCCCGCTGGTGGCTGAAATTTCGGCCATTCTCGTTTAGGTGTATCTTATGCACTTATTGACGATCCCTTCATGCTCCTTCCCGCTATCCTGTTATCTATGGGCGGGCCTCCGCTGATTGGCCACCCCATATACACTCATTCTGGTTTGTGCGGACTATGCCGCCGCATCAGACTATACGCATGGACGCTGCCCCTTGACGGAGTTCTCTACTATACAGTTGAGTTTGTTCGACCACTCTGATATTCCTCCGCTTGCTCGTCCTTTTTTATTGCTTTCCCTTGTTGCCTGCATGTTTTAAGCAGCATCCTGTTTGTATATAGATACTGCTCTATTGATGTTTCTGGCGTTATCCCTCCCATGATTCAGCTGATCGATAGCCTCCTGAACTGGCTTACCCTTAACCATTGGTAATTATTTCCTTGTTTCACTTTTCCACCCGCCCCAGTTTTCGTCTTTTTGCACTACCTGGTCAGCTTTTTTGACCCCTGAACCACCGAAGTGTAACTATTCCTGCTTGCCCTCTTGCAGTTACTGAACAGACCTTTATTTTGATATTTCTGCTGGATCCTTTTCTTATTCCTTTTTTATTTTCTTTACAGAGACTTCCGCTCTGTCATATTTTGCCTCCTATTCTGATTTTCTGAATTTCTTTTTTAACTGTACCTCTGCCAGATACTCTTTGGGCCTTATTGTTTTTGGGGGGAAAGCTTACCTGCCTCATCACGCTGTTAGCGCTTAAAGACACCTCCGGCTGTTTTCCCCCAAGCTGCCACCTTCAGGAACACCACGCGGCCGCCGAGCGGGGGGACTACAGCCCCAAGAATCCTGTGCTGTATTACCCCGCCCACCTCCGCCCACTTCCGTGCCCGGAGGCGCTCAAAGGACCGGCACTCCCTCCACATCGCGGGACGCGCCGAGCAAATCCCGGGCAAAGGGCGGGCCGTCTGTGGCCATCCGGGGCCACGGAGGCCGGGCTGGGCCATTCCCTTTACAACTGCTAATCCGGGACATTGAAAGTAAGATCACATTCCCCCCATCAAGTGATAATACCTACCCGACTTTGTGATCATATTGTTATTATTATCAATTGTGACCCCTATATTATTTTTACATAAGGTCTTTAGCCCCGCAAATACACCATACAGGAAGATGAATTCAAGGTCCAGCAAATTAAGGAAATCCTTGGTGGGAGGGTCCGTCAGAGGGACATTAGACCAGTTCATAACTAGGGCTGCCTCAGTTTTGGAACATGAGATTGCTATCACTGAACGCCGTCTGTCCTCGGAACCCCTTCATAATAAACGCTCATCCCTGGGAGCCATTCAGCTAGCGACCACCCCATTACAAGGATCGGAAAAATAGCTAAGCGACATTAGTATCCCGTCACAGCTACAAGATGTTACAGTATCACCAGAGATAAGCAGGGAGTTTAGTAATAAGGACTTAAGTATAGAACCCTTATTAGAAATTATTTCAGAGGAGTCGATAATATTATCATCTCCTAAATGTATCCCTAAGAATAAAATACAAAATATACCAATGGCACTAGGGGCCACATTAAAAAGAAAGCGTGGAGGTGACAGACAAAAGGGCAGGCGTGCTAAAACATCTAAAACACTCTTAAGTCCCTTAAAAGGACAAACTATAGGAGCTAGGAAGAACCTGCCCGAACACTTACCTACCCCATCTTTCTCCACCCAAGGGTTAATGGAAAACATATAACTTCTAGTTAAATCTCTTCTATTACCGCTCGTGGAGAGAGTGAAAAGGATAGCCGAGCAACTGGGGTCTAAAGAGGAAGTAATAGCTACAAACACTGTATTAATAATGGAATTGGCAACCCACAAGCAGAATCAGATCATATGCGGGGAAAGCACAGGGCTGAAAACAACTAACGTAACAAACAAAGTGGACCCTTAACCATCATCACACGAGAATATTGTCAGATACCAGGTCACCGCGCCTGCCTAGACTACAATTCCCATCAACACTGGGCAAAAAACTACTGTTCCCAGAATCCCCGGCGGGAAAGCAGGATATCACGGGGCGGAGCCTGACATACAGGGCTCGTGATCCTGGTTAATGGAGGTAGCGGCTGCTCCTCTGTTGTCCTGATGTTTCCAGTAGTGCCTCGCTGTTCCTGACTTAGGAGATCAACGACCTTGCCGGTATTGTTAAAACGCGCTGGCTAGCGCGTTTGGGTTTTGTTGTTTACTGGCATTCTGCTGGCGGATTATCTACGTGTCTGTCTTGCCTCGCGGCTGCGAGGAAAACTTTTCCCCTCTTGGTTCCTGGGCTTGTTTGTACACGCGCTGTGATTGCTAACAGCGGTGTTGTTTTCTACTACAATCTTGGCTTATCTAAGTGGCGGAGTGCAGGGGGGGATTGCGGACCTCCGCACTACCGTCACGAATCAGTGACGTTGTTGTTGCCTATACTTAAAGGGGATTACCAAATACCAAAGCGGATGACAGTAGTGAGGGAACTACGTCATGCTGTGTTTGGTTTAACCTACGTGTAAATACCATGTAAAGGAGACTTTTACGCTCTCATATCAAAGGAGGATCATGTGAACATTAAGAGGACCCTCAGCCCCCTGGTTCTCCGAACAACTAAGGCTCTCTAGACAACAAGTAAGGAGACAAGAGCGCTTATGGCACTCAAGCTGGAACTTTAAGGACAGAGAAGCACATAAGATCTTGCTTAAAAAATATAAGCTGGAAGTGATTAAGACCAAACAGGACTATTTTACGGCCCTCACTTCCTCACTCTCGTCTCCTAAAGAGCTCTTCAGAATCGTTGATGCCCTCACTTCTCTCCAGACCCCAGACCCGGTGGTTGCCTCCCAGGGGCTCTGCAACGAAATAGCCTCTTTCTTTCAGTCCAAAATATTGGACATTCATAGTGCTCTGGAATCCCTCAAATCCTCTACCACTATGCCCTTAGTGCCCGCTATTTTGGATTCTAACGGCGCCTCTTCTCCTCGGCCCATGGGTCTTGAATTCTTTCCCCCTCTCTCCTACCACGATCTTGAGATCCTCCTTGCCAAAACCAAATCTGGATCTCCGCTAGATGTATGTCCGCTAAAGATCCTAAAGCAGTGCAGAGAATCCCTCCTTCCCCCTCTGGTTGACATCGTGAACAGGGCGATGGAGGAGGGCGTTTTTCCCCAGCAGTGGAAAAATGCTGTGGTAAAACCTCTGCTCAAGAAGTCATCTCTTGACCCTGGGGTTTTAAAAAACTTTCGCCCCATTTCGCTGCTTCCGGCTCCCGCAAAGATGTTAGAAGCCCATCTAAACAAACATCTTGCTTCATTTGTGGAGAACTCCGGATGCCTGGATCTTTCCCAGCATGGTTTCAGGAGGGAACACAGCACCGAGTCTGCCCTCACCATAGTGCTTGATAACATCCGCACGCGGGTTGATGGGGGACAGACCTCCCTCCTGATCCTCCTTGATCTCACGGCTGCTTTCGATACCCTCTCTCCCTCAGTCTTAACATCTCGACTGAGGGATATTGGAGTGCGGGGGGCGGCCCTGGGACTCCTTTCCTCTTTTCTCAATCATAGAGAGCAAAGGGTGATGCTGGGTCAGTTTCTATCTCCATCCCTGTCTGTGCATTGTGGGGTCCCTCAAGGGTCAGCGCTTAGTCCTACCCTTTTCAATATCTACGTGACCCCCCTTGCCAGACTTATTAGATCTTATGGGATGGAGGTAGTCTCCTATGCGGACGACACCCAGATCCTCGTCTCTCTCTCCCAATCAGTTACGTCGACTGCCGCCAACTTTAGATCTTGTATGGAGGCAGTCGGCCAATGGATGATTCACAATTCATTGAAACTGAACGGGGAGAAGACTGAGGTGTTGGTGTTTGGAGGAAAGGAGGACATTTGGTCCGCCGAATGGTGGCCGGACTCTCTGGGTGCCTGTCCGGATCCTACATCCTCAGCCAAAAACCTGGGGGTCATGATCGATCCTATCCTTAGCATGTGCCAACAGGTCAGCAGGACTGTATCGACCTGCTGGGGGATCATCCACATCCTTAGGAAAATCAGGCACTACCTGTCCTTACAGGCAAGAAAGCAACTGGCTGTTGCCCTTCTGGGCTCGCGTCTGGACTATTGCAATGCGCTGTATGCTGGACTTAATAAGTGCCAGCTGCAGCGCTTGCAGGTGGTTCAGAACGCAGCGGCCAGATTGGTTCTCGATCTACCCCAACGTGCCTCTGCCACCGCTGCTCGGAAGCAGCTACACTGGCTCCCCGTTGCGGACCGCATCCTTTTCAAGTCCATGTGCATGGTCTATAAGGCCCTAGCTAAAACCAGCCCCACTGGGATTGGTTGTATCCTGTCCCGTTACAATCCCAGTAGGAACCTTCGTTCCTCTAACAGACTCCTCCTCTCCGTTCCTCGTGTCCGGAAGACCAGATGGGGTGGCAAGGCCTTCTCCAATCTGGTCCCTAAATGGTGGAATGTTCTCCCTCTTGAGGTAAGGTCCCTCCCCACTCTTCAAGCCTTTAGATCTGCCCTAAAGACTCATCTCTTTGTGCGTGCCTACTTGTAGCAGTGCTGTTGTAATTTCTGATCGGTTTTGGATAGGCGCCTTGACACCTTCGGGTTGAGTACGCGCAATACAAGTTGCTTAATAAATAAGAGGAGCCTTTTACTTCTTTCAGCACGAGCTGCTTATTTCATTGGTGCTATTTACTTGATTATTAAGAAACTATTCTCTCAAGCTTGCTGAAAATTGGCTATGGGGTATGTTACTAGAGATAGCTCATGTTTTAGGCAGACTGTGTGCTATGCATTATGATTTATACATTCTCTTGTGTTATACAGGATAGAAGGAAGGTTGAAGAAACAACAGTTTGGTGTATGTGCGCATTCTTTACAGGTGAATCTTCTGGTTGTGGTTTAGTGAGACATTAATGAGTGTAGGGTTAAGACTCGTATTAACCTATGTACTTTTGTCTTCCAGTTTCTTTTTCCCTGCTGCCCCTTCCTTCTCCTCTTTATTCTTTCGGGTTTTTCCCCTTTTGGGGTTTTTTCCCTCACCGTATCGTCTGAACACCCTGTGTTTATACTTCAGGGTGTTCGGAGGGTCCGGAGGTGGAGCATTGTTGCTGCATGCGGATCCTGCGGAGTGCAATCCTGACAGAATCACGAGCCCAAGAATTTCACTCTGCCCGATCCGTATGTAGAGACAATGGCGTCCATGGAGGATGTGTTACATGCCTTGGTCTTGGTACAGCAGGAGTTGGCCTCCTCTAAGGCAGAGACCGCTGCTTTACGGGAAAAGGTGGAACGCCTGAGTGGTAACCCTTTTAATGCTTCTGCCCCTTCATCTAATGTTCAGGTCACTGTGCCTCCGCCCATTCCACTGGCTACTCCTGAAAGGTTCTCAGGGGACCCCCGCAAGGCACACGTGTTTATGACTCAGGTCCTCATGCATTTCTCATGTAAACCCTCATCGTTCCCCACGAACCATTCGAGGGAGGCTTTTTTGATTTCATATTTGGTGGGAGATGCGGCAGATTGGGCGGTACCTTTGGTTAAACGTGACAATGCTATTCTATCAGATTGGACAGCGTTTAAGACAGAATTCGAGAGGGTTTTTGACCGTAGAGCTACGACTTTCAGTGCTGATCGGGAGCTGTTAGCTTTAAGACAAGGCAGAGGAGAATTAATCACGTATTTAACTGCATTCAATAGATTAGTGGGCGAAGCAGAATGGCCGGAGGAGAAAAGGATGTCCCTCTTCTATCAGGGGTTACATGATGACTTAAAAGACGTAGTGGCCCAGGTTGATCCTCAGCCTACTTCTTTTGTTGACATGGTGAATTTGGTGTTACGGTTGGATAGTCGTCTGTCTGACAGAGGGAGTAACAGGAGAAGATGGGAAAGAGGGTTTTATGGTGGTGACAAAAACCAGCGTAAGGCAACTGGGGGAATCGCAAACCCTCCTTCTGAACCAATGGAGATAGGTGCGCTCAGAGCACCCTTGTCAAGAGAAGAGGGAAGCAAGAAGAGTACAGGGCTTATGC
Organism: Lissotriton helveticus; assembly: GCF_964261635.1. Classification (NCBI taxonomy): domain Eukaryota; kingdom Metazoa; phylum Chordata; class Amphibia; order Caudata; family Salamandridae; genus Lissotriton; species Lissotriton helveticus. Next base: position 59,741,862 of record NC_136073.1, on the reverse strand, counting down.
ATGTACTGTGGGAAGAAGGGGCATTACGTTCGGGAATGCCCTTCTAAACCAAAGTCTTCGGGGAATGTCAGTAGGTTTAAAAAGGTTGCTGTATCCAAGACAGGACAGGAAAGTGGGCAGAAGGAGGGGAACCCGCCTAGTGCAGAAGGGGGGCATGAGTGGAAACTCACATCATTGTCCTCTCTGGGTGGCGAGGAAACGGAGCCGCACTTGGTGATTGTAATGAAGCTAGAATACGAACTAGAAAGAAATCAGGTAATGGTGATGTAAGATTCTGGGGCGACTGGTAATTTTGTGGATGAAGGATTGGTGAGACGTTTAGCCTTACCTCGGGTCTCTAGGGAGAATCCTGAGGACGTGTTAGCGGTTGATGGTAAACCTTTAACATCAGGGCAGATTACTGAAAGAACCGGCGAGTTGGGATTGTCATTGGTGTTACAAGGCTATGTGCATTCTGAGGTATTGTCTCTGAACATCATCGCTGCCCCCCAGTACGAAGTCATTTTGGGTATGCCTTGGCTACGTAAACACAACCCTGTGGTGGATTGGCAGTCGAAAACGTTTCAGTTTTTACCAGAGCATTGTAAGGATCATTTGACGCCATGTGTGTCTGCCACTGTCACGGTGTTATCCACCCCTTTTGTGGCAGCCACAGCTGTGGAGAAAAATGTTCGATTACCTGGTGAGTACTTGGCCTATAGTGATGTGTTCAGCGAGGCAAAGGCAGAAACTCTACCCCCTCACAGGGAATATGATTGTCGTATTGATCTGGTGGATGGGGCTACAATACCATCTTGTAGAGTATATGCTTTGTCTGTACCCGAGACCACACATTTAAAAGAGTACATAGAGCACTATTCTAGTTTGGGATTCATCCGACCCTCCCGCTCTCCAGCTGCTTCTCCTCTTTTTTTCATAGCAAAGGCCAATGGTGACTTGAGAGCGTGTGTAGACTATCGCGTCTTGAACAAGAACACCATCCGTAACCGTTACCCTCTTCCCCTCATCTCGGTGTTGCTTGATCAGGTGAGGGAGGCTAAAATCTATACTCGTTTGGACCTACGTGGGGCGTATCACTTGGTCAGAGTGAGAGAGGGGGATGAATGGAAGACGGCGTTCAAGACGCGATTTGGTCTGTACGAGTACCTGGTGATGCCTTTTGGGCTTTGTAATGCTCCAGCAGCATTTCAGTTTTTTATAAACGTTGTTTTGAAGGAATATGTGGATCAATTTGTTGTGATGTACATTGATGACATCTTAATTTACTCAAGATGTATCCTGCCATAAACACCATGTCTGCATCGTTTTGGATAAACTAAGGGAACATAGTTTATATGTGAAACTGAGTAAATGTGAGTTTGGGGTACAAGAGGTGGAATTTTTGGGAGTGAACCTTAGTCCAAGCGGATTACAGATGTCGGAAAGAAAGGTTCAGGCGGTAAGAGATTGGCCAGCCCCAAAGAATGTGAGGGAGGTGCAGAGCTTCATGGGGTTCGCCAATTATTACCGTCGGTTCATCTCGCATTTTTCCCTGACTGCTGTCCCCATCACCAGGTTGTTAAGAAAAGGGAAGTATTTTGTGTGGACAGGGGAGGCAGAGGCAGCGTTTCAAGCTCTGAAAAAAGCTTTCATCACAGCACCGGTGTTGGCACATCCTGTTTTGGAACATCCATTCATAGTAGAGGCAGATGCTTCAGATGAGGCCATAGGGGCTGTTCTGTCCCAGAGGGATGCACACACGGGTCAGCTCCATCCTGTTGCTTACCTGTCAAGGAAGTTGAGCTCGGCGGAGGTCAACTATTCAATTGCAGAGAAAGAACTCTTGGCCATAAAAAAGGCTTTTCAGGAGTGGAGGCCTTACCTGTGGGGGGCTTGTCAGGCTGTGACGGTGTATACCGATCATAGGAATCTTCAATACATGTCCTCCGCTAGACATCTGACGCAAAGGCAAATGCGGTGGATGTTGTTCTTTTCCGAGTACAACTTTGTGGTTACCTTTCGTCCTGGCTCAGAACAGGAAGGCGGATGCCCTTTCCAGACAGGAGATTCCCATGAAACAGCGTGAGGAGGAGCAATCCATCATCCCTTCAACTAAGGTGGTGTGTGTGATTAGGGCCGAGAAGTTTCTGGACGACATCAAGGGCTCCAGGTCTTTTGGGTCTTGGGTCCAATGGGCGGCGGCCAAACCAGGTCGGAAGGTGAGACACGGCTTGCCCTTCCAGGGGGAGTGTTTATTCCTGCCTACTGAGGAGATTCGAAAGAAAGCCTTCAGGTGGTGTCACGAAGCTCCGGCGGCTGGACATCCTGGGGTTACCAAGACAGTGAGTCTGCTTAGGAGACATTTCTGGTGGGAGTCTTTGGTTAAAGACGCAAACCAGTGGGTAGTGAGGTGTGATACCTGCGCCAGAGCAAAAGGGGAAAACACCAAAAAGAAAGGTCTGTTGATGCCTATGCCCACACCTGATCGGCCATGGCAGAACATAAGTTTAGACTTCATTACGGGCCTGCCTTCTGACCAGGGAAAAACCGCAGTGCTGGTGGTAGTGGACAACCTGACGAAGATGGGACATTTCATACCGTGTGTGAACCTTCCCACTGCTAGTCAAACAGCTCAGTTACTGGCCTCTCAAGTTATACGTTTGCATGGCATTCCAAGAGTCATCGTGTCTGATAGGGGGCCTCAATTCATCGCTCGTTTTTGGCGTATGTGGTGCAAGGCATTGGGTATTGAGTCAGCGCTCTCTACCTGCTTCCATCCTCAAACAGATGGACAAACAGAACGGCTGAACCAGACCTTAAAAAAGTATTTGCGCTGCTACTCCAAGGAAGCACACGAATCTTGGGTGGAACTTTTGTGGATGGCGGAGTTGGCATACAACAATGCCTGGCACAGTTCCATAGGCATGTCTCCATTCAAGGCCAACTTTGGTTACGATGCTAACACTTTGCTGATCACTATCCCTACTGACTTGAGTAACCAGCCCTCTGTTAAGGAGCGTGTACAGATCTTAAGGAGAGTGCATAAAGACGTGCAAGAACATTTGTTAAAGGCAAAAGAGGTGTACAAACGATGGGAGGACAGGCATCGAGCACCCGGTCCTCAGTTCAAAGTAGGGAATAAGGTGTGGCTCTCGACCAGGTATATACGTTTCAAGTTGAGGAGCATATTCCATCCGCGTTTCATTGGGCCCTACCCTGTAGTGCGACGCATCAACCCTGTTGCGTACAAACTGAAGTTGCCTACAGCATTGAGAATCCATCCTGTATTCCATGTGCAGAGAAGATGTAAAGAGAGCCCTTACATCGCGCAGAACGGCGCCTCCTGCCATAGCCGGAGATGGGAATCTGGAGTATGAGGTGAGGTCTATCCGTGACTCCAAATTCCGCAGGGGGGAGTTGTGGTATATGGTCTCGTGGAAGGGATACGGTCCCGCGGAAGATTCGTGGGAACCCATGAGTAACATCAATGCTCCTAGGGCTGTCCGGTCCTTCCATTCCAGGTTTCCTGCGAAGCCTGGGCCTAGGAGGCGCTTGGGAGGAGGGCGTACTGTCAGATAGCAGGTCACCGTGCCTGCCTAGACTACAATTCCCATCAACACTGGGCAAAAAACGACTGTTCCCAGAATCCCCGGCGGGAAAGCAGGATATCACGGGCGGAGCCTGACATACAGGGCTCGTGATCCTGGTTAACGAAGGTAGCGGCTGCTCCTCTGTTGTCCTGATGTTTCCAGTAGTGCCTCGCTGTTCCTGACTTAGGAGATCAACGACCTTGCCGGTATTGTTAAAACGCGCTGGCTAGCGCGTTTGGGTTTTGTTGTTTACTGGCATTCTGCTGGCGGATTATCTACGTGTCTGTCTTGCCTCGCGGCTGCGAGGAAAACTTTTCCCCTCTTGGTTCCTGGGCTTGTTTGTACACGCGCTGTGATTGCTAACAGCGGTGTTGTTTTCTACTATGATCTTGGCTTATCTAAGTGGCGGAGTGCAGGGGGGATTGCGGACCTCCGCACTACCGTCACGAATCAGTGATGTTGTTGTTGCCTATACTTAAAACTTGGGTTTTTTTCCCTCACCGTATCGTCTGAACACCCTGTGTTTATACTTCAGGGTGTTCGGAGGGTCCGGAGGTGGAGCATTGTTGCTGCATGCGGATCCTGCGGAGTGCAATCCTGACAAATATACTGGTCCCATTGAAAATAGACATCGGCCATACAATATCTAGGGCAGAAGGATCTGCAGGACAAACTAATAATCTAGTGAACTAACAGGGAAATACTGCCAGGGAGCATCAAATCGATAAAAACCCAAAAGGTAGCAAACAACAAATAGATTTGCCGCCAGAAGCAGCTCTCTATGTCTTGGTACTGACTGGGGTTCCCGAACTAGCAGCCGGGAAAATCGAAGGTTATTCAGATCTTAAAAACAAAGTAGTTTACTGGCTGAGAAACAATAGGCCACAACCCCCTAACATAGATGGTGTAATTTTGCATGTGAGAAGATTAAATTGGGTGGGGCAAAGACCTAAAGATATCCAGGGGGACGTCATCATCGGCAATTTTAGGGATCGTAGGGAAATCTCCCACATTAGAGACTGGTACTTGGAGAGAGATGGGGGAGGGATTTCGACACGTGATTTGAGCTACTTTTACCCCCGATCTCTACTACCTAAACCACTTACAGCCTGATTCATGAAAAACGGGATGTGCGATTCTCAAATAGCGATAAAATGCGAATCGCTATTGAGAACTCGCAAATCTGAATTCATGAAGATTACCGGGAAAAAAAAGCGATTTGCACGCGGGCGCAAATTCCGTTAGCGATTAACGATAATCGCAGAATAATCGCTATTTCCGGCTACCCGCGTCGGGATTGCGAATCCCAAACTCGCGAGATCGGGAAAACGGGAAGTCGCATTTCGAGCACAGTGATGACATCACAACCAGGAAGCAGGCAGTTCCCACCCCCATTCACCACAGTGAGGCTGACCTGGAGGGAGCAAGTGGGAGAGCTGCTGCTATTCTGGTGATTTGTAAACTGCAACTACTCTGCTGCCATGTCAGAGGAACCTGTTCCTGGCCCCAGCAACAACACAGGGCGGAAGAGGAAGCTCAAATTTTCTGAGCAGGAGCTCGAACATTTGATTGAAGGGGTGGTGGCCAACCACGAAAAACTCTTTGGCAAAGACTCCAGGAAGGTCTCGGAGCAAGAAAAAAGGAGGATCTGGCAGGGAATAGCCTCCACTGTCAACTCCGTGGGTGTGGCCGATAGGTCACTTGAGGAGCTGAAGAAAAGATGGTATGACCTCCGAGGTCGTGCCAAGGAGAGGGTGGCGGAGCGCCTTGGAGAGTCATCGGGCACTGGAGGTGGCGGACCTACAGTCCCTCCTAACACACCCTTGGAGGACCAGGTGGAGAACACCCTTGAGAGGGAGGCGTGCGTTGGCGTCACACGTCTGGACTCCTCCCGCCCCACCCAAGACACCCAAGGTAAGTGGCATGCGACTGCGACCCTGTCCCCTATGACTGTCCCTGACCAAATAGGCTCACATAATGTCCCTTAGTCATGCCATTGTTGCACATCTGGAAATGCCCTGAAGCATTGTGGGAGATGTAGTGTGGCCACAATGTAGTAGTACCACAATGCAGCCAGACAGGTTCCAAAGTACGCAAATCCACAGCCATTCAGGGAATGTCACCCAGCATGCATGTAACAACTGCACGTCTGACAGTCACATGCAACTAATGAGTGTCCACTTACCCTCACAGGTGGCGCTGAAAGCAGCGACAGTGAAAGGCTGCAAATAGATGAGGAGGCCCAGGAGGAGGATTTTCCACCACAAACCCAGGCCCCAGCCCCTGCCGCTGCTACAACACCAGCAGCCAGGTCCCCCACCATTGTGCCCCCTGCATCTGGCGGACCACCGACAGCCACAGCCAGGCCCGCCACTATTGTGCCCCCTGCATCTGGCGGACCACCGACAGCCACAGCCAGGCCCGCCACTATTGTGCCCCCTGCATCTGGCAGACCACCGACAGCCACAGCCAGGCCCGCCACTATTGTGCCCCCTGCATCTGGCGGACCACCGACAGCCACAGCCAGGCCCGCCACTATTGTGCCTCCAGTCCCTGCCGCACCAGCAACGCCTGCTGTGACACCACCAGCAGCTGGTGCTACAACATCTGGGCCTGCGACAGCGCCAACACAGCGGCCAGCCACAGTGACAGGCCAGCAGAGCAGGCGTGGGAGGTCTCGCATGTTGAGAATACATCAGCGCCAGGCACGGCAGCAAGGTGCCATTCAGCTCCAGCTCCACAAGATTGGGCGCAATGTGGCCGGAGTGGGAGACCGCATGGACCGCATGACGGCGGCCATGGCAGGTATGGGGGACCGCATGGACAACATGACTGCAGCCATGGCAGATGTGGGGGAGGGAATGGCCCGCATGACTGCAGCCATGGAGACCAACACCGCTGCGATGACTAAGCAGCGCAGTGCAGCACGCCGGCGCCACCACCAGCTCATGAGCCGGCTGGCCTCCTACAGCAGGTCCAATTATGTGGCAGCGAATGCCACTTCACAGTTGTCGCGGTGGTCACTAGTACAGCAGCACCAACTCGTACAGTGCTGTGAGGACATGACCAGGGTCCTGGAGCACCTCACCACGGCGGTTACGGCACTACACCCTCCTGCTCTACCTGCCACTGTTGGGGGTGATGATGGCAGTGAGGGGGCATCCAGCATCAGCAGCCACTCTGCCACACTAGTCCCGCCACTCAGGCGCAGCACCAGGGCAACGCCAGGTACAGGTGCCCCGGAAGAGGATGAGCCTCAGAGGCGCTTGGGCGGAACGCGCGGGAGGCGCAATTGACTCATTCAGACAATTACAGGCACAGGCTGACTATAAGCCTGCCCAATTTTCCTGGATGGGAGAAAAGTGGAGAACACAGATAGGTTCTCCTACCTTGGTATTAATTTTGATAGAAGGGGTACATGGCAGGCGGCCGTAACCACAAGGGGTCTAGCGTTCTCCAGGGCCAGGGCGCACTGAATAACTTCGCTAACAGATTGGGAGGTAGACCCGTTGGAGAACTCCTACAGATTTATAAAGCCAAATGTACATCGACCGGCACATACGGAGCCGGTCTCTGGGGGATCGAGCATGTGGATTCTATACAACGCTCCGAGAATTCCTTCCTTCGCTACTTATTGGCAACCCCTAAGAGCACAGCCACATATGTTGTTCACAATGAATTAGGTCTCCCATACACTTCGGACATTATAAAATCTTCACCAGTTTTGCTGTGGCATAATGTCTGGGTAAAACCGGAGACAAGTCTGAATAGAGAAGTTATAAAGGACTGTCTGGCCTTAGATGGTGCTGACAATATCAAATGGTTCAAATATGTAAGAGAAATGCTTAAAGACAATTTGCTCCTGGAATATTTCTCCAATCCTGTAAGTATGGAGACGGTGCCCAGACCTGGTTTGAAAAAACTGCTCTTACAACATTTAGATAGTAAAAGATGGCTGGTAGAAAAGGGCAAAAGTATGGTCCTATAAAATCAATTGACCACTATTGTTGACGGGGTACAGCAGTATTTGCTTTTAGAACCATCCCCCTTCACACGTATGCTTCTGACCCGCTTCCGCACGGACAGATTCTTTAGAATAACTACTTTCCCACAGTGTAATGATTGGACAAGGGATATAAAAATCTGCCCGTGTGACAACATCTCACACCAGTCCAACATTCACTGTATATTATTCTGCAGATTGTATCTGCTTCGGAGAGAAATACTACTGAAGCCTCTACTAAAGACATGGGGCCTACGAACCTGCAGAGGGGCCTATAACAAACTGAAAACTTTAGATAACGTACATGCCATGAAAGTTGTATCTATTTATTTAAAGGAGATTGTCAGACTCAAGAACAACTGTAACTATCAGGTCCAGAAAATCAGCAGTTTTATAATCAATGTATTAGGTCATTAGGAGTAGAGCGTCCTTATTAAAAAGGATTTTATATTTCATTTAGTATTGCAAAACCTTTAGTCACTTTTTAATGTATTTATTCCATATGTATTTTCTAAGTTTTTATTATGCTGTTTTAAATGTATGCTTTTATGATTCTGTTTTTACAAATCGAATAAAGCTTTATTGAATAAAAAATGAATAACTGTACCTGCTCGCCCGACACTTTGCAAGACGGCGACCCCATATATCTGAGGTGAGTATTTGCCACTTCCTGCCGATATCTTTCCTATCAGATGTTTTGTGTATGATAGTATTTAGGTATCCATTACCTCTACGTCCCACTCGTCCTCGACCCAGTCATCACTCATGAGGTATTCCACAGACAGGCAACAAAACAGGAAACGCTTTTAGGCTCCACCCCCCTCCTGTCAGGTGCTATATCATACCTAACCACCAGAAGCACATCCTGTTTTGTTTCCTGTCGGTGGATTACTTGATGGGAGACCCTGGGGTGAGTGCTGGGCACTTACCTGCTTCGCTGCGTCCTGTGGCTCCTCCTCTGCTGGGCTTTGGGGGCTCCCATGGACCGTCGTGGGATTCTTGAAGCGGGGTCTGCTGGGCTTCTCTGTCTTCTCCTGGATTCCGGGTCACCTGTGCTGCTTGGCTCCGTGGGTTTCCTGGTGCTTCGCTGGATTCGAGGTGAGTGCGGGGGTGTTTTGCGCTGGGCCGCTTTTGGGCGCGCTTCTCCCCGTGACTCTGGTTTCTTGCTGTTGGCTTGGCTCTCGCGCCCTCCCTTTCGGGGCGGTGAGGGCGCGGGTGTCGGCCTCCGTGCACGCTTCCGTGCTGGAGGGCCCTTCTCCTGTTGCGGGCCCTTCCGGGTGCCGGGTTGCTGCCGCTTTGTTCGGGCGCCTGGGTGGTCTCCGGGCGCTCCGTTTTTTGTTGTGCTCCCTCCGGTCGGGTGTGGGCGCGGGTCTTGGCTTCCCCGCTGTACCCGCCTGGATGTTGCTGGTTTTGTTGGCCTGGACGCCTGGGTGGGCTCCAGGCGCTCCGGTTTTCGGCATCATCTGTGTCCTGGGCCTGCACTGTTCTTACGGCGGTGTTCTCGGCTTGGCCCCGCCCCTCCTGGGTGTTCCCGGTTTGGCCTACCTTCGGATTGGTCGCTGGTGGGGCTTGGCTTTTTGGGGATTTCTTATTGGTTGCTTCTTCCCCTGCTGCCTCTTGTGCCTTTTGGAGCCGATTGGTCTAGCTGCCATGTACTATTTATGTGCCCACTGGGGGATGTTTCTACCTGTGGTTACCTGCTTCTTTGCCTTGTGTTTTGTTTCCGTGTGTGTGGAGTTGCGATGGGGAAGCATCGTCATAAGAAGAAGCATTCTTCTCCTGTGCCTCTCTCTTCTCCTGGTTCCAGTGGGGACTCCTCTCCTCCTGTGAAGCGTGCCAGGCGGGATGATGATCGTATTAAACGCCTTATTCTGGAGACTCTTTCTGACATTAAGGCATCCCAGAAGGTTGCTGCTGGTCCTACTGCACTTTATTCGGATATTTCATCCTCGGCTGAGTCTGATGAATCTTCTCTGACCGCTGTTGACCTTCAGGGAAAGTACATTTCGAGGGATCTCTTGCCTGATATCCTTTCTCATGTCCGAGTTAACATGGGGTTCCCGGATGATTCTGCGCCCAGTACGTCTCATGATTCGCTCCTGCCGCAGTTTAGGAAGACTGTTGCCTCTTCCTTGCCGGTGCATCCTTTTGTCTCTGATGTCCTGTTGAAAGAGTGGAAAGACCCTGATCATATTGCCATGCCAAGGTTTATGGCAAAGCTTTATCGTTTGCAGGATATGGCGGACTCTTTGCCTGACTCCGTTCCTGTGGACTCTGTTGTGGCCAGTCTGGTAGGTCGTCCTTCTATGGCCGATGATAACATTTTAAAGGACGGTGTAGACAAGAAGGTGGATTCTGCCCTGAAGAAGTCTTATGCCGCTTCTCATCTGGCTATTCGTTCTGGCATTTATGAAATGAATGAAATGTTGCTGAGGGATTGGAATACGGACGCGGCCCAGCGTTCCATGGCTTTGAGACTGCCATTCACTGGTACGCGTCTGTTTGGCGACTCGCTGGAGGAGAAGCTTCACAAGGTCTTCAAGGAACGCAAGCATTCTTTGTCCTTTCGTGATCTTCCGCCCCGAGGGGGTTCTTCCTTCTCTGGTGCCAGGACTTTCCACCAACCTTCCAGGTTTCAGCAGTCCTCCTTTCGGAATCAGCGTGGCACTGGCAGATCTTTTCCGCGGAGGTTTCCGAAGAAGTCGCAGAGGGGTGCCGGGTCTGGTCAGCAGCGTTCCTGACTATGCCGTCCAGGGGACCGTTCTCGCTGGTGGTCCGCCTCTGGTTGGTGGGAGGCTTCGCCAGTTCCTTCCTGCTTGGCGCCTGACGACCTCCGACAGATGGGTGCTGGATGTCTTGTCGAGGGGCTACCAGATCGAGTTCCTGTCCCCCCTCCCCCCTCCGGGGTGGTGGTGACCCCTTCTCCTCGGGATGCCTTGACGGAGGGGGTTCGGTCTTTGGTCAGCAAGCTTGTAGTTGTCCCTGTTCCGCTGGCGGAGAGGGGGTTGGGCGTCTACTCCGTCATCTTTGTGGTGCCGAAGATCACGGGGGGCTTCCGGGTGGTCATCAACCTTCGGGGTCTGAACTTGTTCGTGAGGAAGATCCCGTTCAAGATGGACTCTCCAGAAGGTTATTCCACTGATCCAGTCCGGTTGGGTGTTCTCCACTCTGGACCTCCAGGATGCGTACATGCATGTCCCGGTGGCTGTGAGGGATCAGCGTTTCCTGCGCTTCTGCCTGGAGGGCCAGCACTGGCAGTTCTGCGTCCTTCCCTTTGGTCTTCGGCCCGACTCCAGGGTGTTCACCAAGGTGGTGGCTCCCTTGGTGGCCCATCATCTCCTGGGGGTGTCGGTGTTCCCGTATCTAGACGACTGGATGGTTCAGGCTCCGTCCCTGGAGGTCATGTCTCGCCACCTTCTCTTGACCATGACTACGCTCAGGGACCACGGGTTCTTGATCAACTTGCCAAAGTGCCACCTGGAGCCTGCCACTCGGAGGACCTTCATCGGAGCTGTGTTCGATTCAGTGTTGCGCAAGGTGTTCCTGCCGGAGGCTCAGCTTCGTCGCCTTCAGTCTTTGCTGAGGAAGTTGTTGTCACAGGCCTCGGCTCCCCTCCTTCAGTGGCTGGGGTTCAGGGCCACATGGCTGCTTCTGTTTTCACCGTGCCCTGGGCCAGGGTTCATCTGCGCCCTCTGCTGTGGCATGTGCAGCGGTGGGTCCCCTTTCCTGTCCTGGATTATGCGGTCCCTGTGCCCGTGACTCTGGACATTGTGTCTGCTCTTCAGTGGTGGCTGGATCCTTTCCACCTTTCCGTGGGGATGTTGTTCCATCTGCCTCCTCCTCTGGTTGTGACCACGGATGCCAGCTCTTCCGGCTGGGGGGCGACTCTGGACCATTGGGCTGTGCAGGCTCGTTGGCTCCCGGGGGAGTCACGCAGGTCGTCCAACTGGAGGGAGTTGTCTGCGGTGGAGAGGGCGCTCCGTTTTTTCCAGCTTCATCTGAGGGTTTGCCATGTCCTGGTGAGATCGGACAACACAGTGTCTGTGGCCTATATCAATCACCAGGGGCGGACCCGCAGTTCTTCCCTGAATCTGGTGGCCTGCTCCATTTCGGACTGGGCAGAGGAGAATCTTCTGGCCCTGTCTGCTCCGCATATTTGGGGTGTGGACAACATGGTGGCGGATTCATTGAGCCGGAGGTTTCCTTCATCTCTGTCCCTCTGCCTGGCTCCCCGGACTTTTTGCTTGCTTTGCCTGAGGTTCTGGACTCCTTGTCTGGACTTGTTCGACTCCCGGTCCGATGCCCTGGTTCCCCTATTCTGCTCCAGGTCTCCGGAAGTGGGCGCCTGGGGAGTGGATGCCTTGTCTCTCCGGTGGCCTCCTTGGCTTCTTTATGTCTTTCCTCCCTTTCCTCTGATACCGGCCTTCTTGCTGAAGGTTCAGCGGGAGGGGGCTCAGGTGGTGGCTGTTCTTCCACACTGGCCGAGGAGGTCCTGGTTTCCTCTGCTGCTGCTCCTAGCGGTGGGCCCTCCTTGGCTTCTGCCCCACTACCCCTCTCCTCTGAGGTCCCAGTCCCTTCTTCTGGTTCCTCTCTCCTTGGCGGTCTGGAGGTTGAACGGTTGTCTCTTGGGGTCCGTGGTCTGCCCGACCACATCATTTCTGTCAAGCAGGCCTCTCGTAGGCCGTCTACTTTGTCTTCTTACTCGAAGCACTGGTCTTCTTTCTCGGGGTGGTGTTCCTCTTCTGGTTCGTCTCCTACCTCTTGCCCTATGTCTTCTATCATTCAGTTTTTTCTGGATGGCTTTCAGAAGCGTTTTGCTGTGTCTACCTCGAGGGGCCAGTGGGCTGCTATCCGGGCCTTCCGGGACCCGGATTCTTTTCTTTCTTCAGATGGCCTTTTGGTTTCTCGTCTGTTTCGTAGTTTTTCTCTTTCTGCCCCCTCTGTTCGTTCTCTGGTCCCCCCTTGGGATCTCTCCTTGGTGTTGGGTGTTTTGCAGTCTTCTCCTTTTGAGCCTTTGGAGTCTGTGGACCTTAAGTTTCTGTCCTACAAGGTGGCCTTTCTGGTGGCTATAACATCTGCGAGGCGGCTGGGGGAGCTTACGGCCTTCCGTTGTTCCCCCCCCGTTTTTGCGTTTTTTGGATGACGCTGTGGTGCTCTCTTTGGACCCTGGTTTTGTCCCCAAGGTCCGCTCCAGTTTCCATTCCTCTCAGGAGCTGGTTCTTCCCTCTTTGTGTCCTTCTTCTTCTCCTTCTGAACTGTTGCTTCATTCTTTGGACCTCAAACATGCCTTGTCCATTTATGTGGCTCGTTCTGGGATGTTTCGCTCTTCTGACTCTCTCTTCGTGACCTTTGGTTTTGCTGGTAAGGGTAAGGCTGCTTCCAGGCTCACTTTGGGTCGCTGGATTAAGGCTGTCATCTCTCTTGCCTATCTTGGTGCTGGTTTGCCTTGTCCGGCTGGTGTCCAGGCGCGTTCCACTCGGGGCGTGTCTGCCTCCTGGAATCCTTTCCATGGTGTGTCTCTGGAGGAGATTTGTCGGGCTGGGACCTGGGCCTCCGAATCCACGTTTGTGAGGCACTACAGGTTGAATTGTGCCCTGTCTGACCGGACCAATTTTGGTCGTGGGGTGTTGCAAGCTGTGGGGGTTCCCCCTCCACTCTGAGTTGTGTTTTTTGTATTAAACTTTTCACTTGCTGCACTCCTTTGTGTCTGATCTTTGTTTTTGATGTGTTTGGGTTGCCAAAGGCCTGTTTTGGCGTTGCTTTGGTATGCCTTATGAGTGATGACTGGGTCGAGGACGAGGGACGTAGAGGTAATGCTATGATTACGTATGGTAATCCCCATTACTCTTAGTCCTACTCGTCCTCGACCCAGTCATACTTCCCACCCTCCCTCCCTGTCCAGGCCTTTGTTGCTTGGTGTGTCAGGATGTGCTTCTGGTGGTTAGGTATTTGTTGGACAGGCCACATGAAGGGCTCGCTCCCTCCCCGCAGGACAGGGCCCGGGCCACCGTCAGCACCATTGCCCGGCCCCGCCGCCATCTTGGACACGGCACCACGCGGCCGCGCGGCCTCAGCCCGACCCCAACCCTGGGCCTGGCCAGGCCCCGACATCCCGGCACCACCCTCCACCCAGGAGGTGAACGGACCACTTGGCAGGTCAATGGGAGTAAGAAGTGTCGATGGCTCTCCCCCGCCAGGTGCCGAGCACCCCCAGCCTCCTCGGGCGCTGGCTCCACCCCCCTGCTGGGTGTCTGGACTCCCTCATCCCAGACCTTCCGACCTCCAAGAGCGAAGGTCCGGACATCAAAGGGCGCCAGACCTATAACTGAGGCCGCCCCAGGACAGGAAGGCAGTTGTATCCTGGAGTCGAGAGACACCGAGAAGAACTCATCCTTGACGGACTGCTGGCGCTGCCACAGCCCTGCCTTGTGAACTACTGTCCTGCCTGCTGGCGCTGCCGCGGCCCTCTGCAACCTTCATCCTCGTGGGACCTGCTGGCGCTGCCACGGCCCTCTGCAACCTTCATCCTCGTGGGACCTGCTGGCGCTGCCGCGGCCCTCTGCAACCTTCATCCTCGTTGGGACCTGCTGGCGCTGCCGCGGCCCGTAGTAACCTCCATCCTCGTGGGACCTGCTGGCGCTGCCGCGGCCCGTTGCAACCTGCATTCTCGTGGGACCTGCTGGCGCTGCCGCGGCCCGTTGTAACCTTCATCCTCGTTGGGACCTGCTGGCGCTGCCGCGGCCCGCTGCCACTTACGACCTCTTCGGGACCTGCCGGCGCTGCCGCGGTCTGAACCATCCAAACACCGAGCTCGAGGATTGTGAGCTATCACCGTTACACCTCCGTACCCGTGGGTACCAAGACTGTCCCGCTACCCCCTTCCCTTACTAGAGACTAGAATTGAGAGGATCATCGTGTCCTGATCGCCTTGTATCGTACCACTCTACTACCAGAAGTGCCTATAAAAGGTGTTACCCTGATCTTTGTGTGGTGTCCATCTGTGGGGGGGAAGTTACCTGTCTGTGCGATCACTGTGCTCGGCCGACCCTCCAGGTCCCCGTCTAACAGTATTATATAGCACCTGGAAGGAGGGGGGGTGGAGCCTAAAAGCGTTTCCTGTTTTGTCTCCCGTCTGTGGAATACCTCATGAGTGATGACTGGGTCGAGGACGAGTAGGATTACGAGTAATGGGGATTACCATACGTAATCATAGCATTCTCCTACAGACTACTAGTGTTGGCATCTATATTGTGTGTGTTTATACGATCTTCACCACTTGACAGGTAATTTTGCTCTCTGGTTGTGTCTGAATATCTCTGTTGCTTTGACCACTTGGATGTTGGTTTGGATTCTCAGTGTTTATTTTTTTCTCCACTTCTGGGTGAAGCCTTGTTCTTTATTTATTGTTTTTCATATGTGTTGGTATCTATATCAAAAGTCTTTCGGCCTATACGTCAGTGTGGGTGAAGTACCCGCTTTTTCCTTTCTGGCACTATGGTCCCAATTTTATCGTGCCCTTATCCTAGTGCATATCCCTTTTATTGTTTCCCTCCCGTTTTATAATATTTCCCCGAAGCAGGATTGATAGCTACTTGCCTGATAATACTTGTAAAACTGTAGTTGATTGTGATTTTGTCTCATATTTGTAACATACTTGTATCCAACCTTCCAGAGTTTCCCCCCTCTGTGTCCCCCACGAGGATTTGCCCTGAGGAAGGTGAGACCCGTAATAGGTCTGTCACCGAAACGTACGTCGGCTCAGACCTCATCGACAAAGGAATCTGGCGGATCCTATCACACCTCTCTGTGTTTCCTTAAGCCTACCTGATTTTGTGTTTGTTATATATTTATTGTTGTCACCCCTGGGACTCTGATTTATAACTAAGAAGTACCCCGCCATTGATTTTGGCCTTTGCTACTAAGCCGCACTGGGAATATGTTTATTCTGCTCTAAGAAAATATCCTCTTTAAATTGTACTTTAGTAAATGTATTGACCATATGTTTTTTCCGCCTTCATCTATTTTTGTAAAATCTTGGTTGTCTGATTGGATCCGTGTGGGTCAGGATGGTTGCCCTGGTATGATTGTGGAATACATGTGGTTTGCTTGCTTGTGTTTTTGAATGAATGGCTGTGGGGGAACTCTTTATGATTTCGATATTATGCTGTGACTAATCCCCTTTTTATTGTACATATTAATATTATTTAAAGCACGCATTTTTGGATTTACTCCATATAAAAATTGTTTCTCTAATTGTTTGCTCTCCTGGGAGGGAGATTACATATTGAGTGACCGTTTTGGCACCATACTTATTCATCTGTGGGTGGAGACTCCCTGTTGTTTATTTACAGTCTCATTCCCCTGTGTCTCCACCTTTAACTACTTTCAGGGGCCCCCTTGTTGTATTGGTAGTCTCTTATTAACCCCCCCATGTTGCCTCGTTTTTTAAATATATAAATGTCTGCCGTACGAAAACCTAAAAAAAACTGCATGTCTAGTGACTTGTTCCAATGGACATGTAGTCGGATGATTTATGAACTTTTTCTCGGGCATTATTCTGGTATGGCCACATGATGGCGCCAGCGATCTTCTGATTGTTCTCAGCACAGGCTTCACGGTGCATTACTGACTTGAACAATTACCAAATTGAAAAGGCCCGCCTCTGCTTCCGATTTCTGCCTTCTTTGTGTGTGAAGTTGTAAATTATAGAAACTGTGCAAAATTCTATGGAAACCTTTGCGAAGATTGCTAGGTTTTTCGCTTTGCGACTTCAACGCACCGTCATATAAATACTTGCACCCAGTGCTTTAAATGGTGAAAGAGAAGTGCCGGTACTCACCAAATGGATTGGGGTGAGCCTGGGAGGGGCGTGGCTTCGAGGCAGCCTTGTACACTATCAGCATTTTCTAATGTAAAGTGCCCCTGTGCCCTTGGCCAAGTTCTGCTCATAGCTGCAGGGTGTAATTGGTGTTTGTTGTAATTATATAAAGTGTGAATTTAGCCCATAACCCAAACACCTCAGGACCTCCCCAGCTCACCTAAATCACCTATAGCTTAGCTGCTAACGGTGATGGTTCTGTTGGTGTGTGTCAGCAGGGGCGAGACAGTGAAAGAGGGTGAAGAAAGAGACAATGAGGTGTTAAAACATTGCCCAAAAGCCTAATCAATTAATTAAAACAGCTCTAATCTGGGAAGAAGTCAGACAGAGGCGCAGGGACATGAACAAGGCTGTTGCAAGATGACAGGGGTTCGGCTGCTGGTATTCCCTTAATGCGCACAGCTTCGTGCGCCCCTCGAATACTGGCACCCTGGGCCCAGCTCGCCACTCTACAGGCCGGCCCTGCTCACACCCCTACAAGAGGTGTGAGCAGGGCCGAGGTGTTTGGGTTCACAGGGCAGTCACTGCTCATTCAGGGACTGACCAGTCATCTTAAAAAGGACCCCTTGCTGCCTCATTTCAGACACAATTAGCAAGGGCGCCAAATGCCTAAAGCCCTATCTTAAAAAATGCCGGCTTTGAGTGTAGGGCTGCAGCCGCACCTAGCGCCGGAATACACTCGCCATTAACTGTCACACGCCCATAACACAGAGACTGGCCACCCCATGCCAGCCACTGGGAGTACCAGTACTCTCTTAACCCTTAGGGGAAGTCCCGGTACTCAGTGGGAGAATATGGAGAAGTGCCGGTACTCAGTACCAGTGAGTACCGGCCCATTTAAAGCACTGCTTGCACCTGAAAATCATGACATCTGTCAAAATGTGTTTCACACAAATCCTAGACCTCATGACAGCCGTGAGTTTGCTGTCCCACGATGGGGGGGGGGGGGACGGTCCCTGCTTTTGCCGCCCAGCTCACCCATCCCCAAGGCCAGCCCTGGATGGAATGGTTATAATTACAACTGTTGTTGACTACTGTGAATCATGAATGCCTTATTATAATTGTTGTTAACTGCCAAAACTGATAAAACTCTAATAAATAAATATATATATATATATATATATATTTTTTTTTTTAAACAGCACATTATTTGGGAAGATTTATAATTGTTTAAGCAAGCAATGTAAGTATTGGATTACCAAATTTGTATTAAATAATGAATATATTTGCCCCAAGAAAAGTCTGATAACTTAAGGCTCTTGCAACATCCTTCACGTGGTGAATTAAATAAATGAAACCCCCAGTTTGAAATAATTCTTACCCTCTAGCATTAATATTGTGGAGCATTGCATGAAATCACCCGTAGTACCTTGGGCTTGTATTTTTAGACTTCAATATCCCTCCTTTCTTTTTTTTTATATCATCCCACGGCGGTCCTTAAGTGTGCATATGTTGCAGTTAACCTGCTACATTGCAGTTGCAGCCAATCTGTAGTTTAATAGTCCATGAACCTAATTTCTCACCCAGATCTATGTAAGCACTTCATCCTTGAATGATGGCTAATCTTGATTCTGGTCATTATTTAATAAAGAGGGGGAAGAGAAGTGTGAGCCGGTGAGTCCCAGCAGTGTGACTGAATTAAATATGATAAAAGGATGCTAGTCTTACATTGTTGAAGAGTCTGATACAACATAATGTTACTTTAGAGCCACGGTAGGCTTTTGCCTTGCACCATCACCATAAATTGCAATAAGTAGGTGCTAAATTGCAGTGAATTGCCTCAAAAATAAGGGCATTGCTGTGGGAAAGGGAGCATCAAAATTGCACAGCATCATTTTGCCCAGGGCTTTTAAAATTCTTGCACTGCCCTATCTAAATCAGTCCAAAGGGAAACTCCCCACCCCTGCCACCATGTAATCTCTGCAGCAGCATGGGGTGGTCCACATCTCACTTATCCAGCAAAACCAGTACAGTTAAACAACCTGAATTTAACATGTGTTCAATGTTATCCGATATATCCAGAAATGTGGTATGGTACTCTGATTTGGTTGTAACCGCAATAGTCTGGTGATCAGTGGGGTATAACCATCAAAAGCCTTGAATGCGAGTCATCCAGAGTAGTGTGTTGTCTTTATCTCACCTAGTAAATACTGATCCCGTATAGTGAGGTGATGAATTTACTGAGTAAGGCAAATGCCATCTATTTTAGTTTTTTTTTTAAGCACAAGTGGGGAGCTCTCTGTGGAATTGACGTTTCTGCACATAATTTGATATGTATTTGAGTCTTCACACACTTCTTCCGCTGTTAAATTTCGACAGGTTTTGACCTGCTCCATTCATCAGGTAAAAATTGCACGGGGTTCGGTCTTAACCACAAAACTTGTAATTCCGATTGCTGCACAAATTCTTTTTTGTACCGGGGGTCATTTTTCATCCTCACACATTAGTCTTCCAGGACAGCTGTGCCATGCTGTTCTAAAGAAATAAATGGCTGCCTTCATGGTTTAGCCTCCTGTCTGTATATTACATGCTTTGGAAGCACCAATTGGAAAATAAACAAGCATTGGCACAGCCAATAGGTCTCGCCTTTGGGACCTAACAAGTGTTTAATTATCCAGTACAATATCCTTGTTGCATGGCTAAACACTTATAAGGTCCCAAAGGCGAGACCTATTGGCTATGCCAATGCTTGTTAAAGAAAGGGTCACTATCAATTTATATACATTGCATGATAAGGACACTAAAAAACCACAAATGAAATAACTTGACACAGGAAGAGAAAACAAGCCCTTAACAGATTACAACAGACTACAAATCATTATTCGCAAGGCAGATAAGTGTGGAAATATCATCATTATGAATAGGGAAAATTGCATTGGTGAAAGCAATAGATAATTGGCAGCTGCCACTTATTGTAAACTGATCTCAATTAACCCCATAAAAGAGCTGACTATGGGCCAGATGTATCAAGCTATTTTGCAATCGCAAGCAGTGCGATTCGCAAAAATCATCCATTTGCGAATGCAAAATGGCTTTATCCAGTGTATTAAAGCTTTTGCATTTGCAAAATTGGTACTCACAAAAAATTTGAATCTTAATTTGTCGCAGGGTTTCTGTTCTCACACAGAACTGTGCACAGAGGAGTGGAACCTCGGCGAATTAGGGTGTCCCAAAACTCACCTTAGTATCCAACTCACCCCTTACCGAGCTAGCTACAGTGTCTCATTGGACATATCAAACACCCAATGTTTAGACAAACCAGAACATGAACTTACAGTACCTCAGGGTACGTGGAACTCATGAACACTCTTTCGTTATATTATCATTACAAACCAGAACATGGAGTAAAGAAGACATGTGCATTTGAAATGTTTATTTACTAATGCCGTCTTCTCAGGCGCAGTATCTTAGATAATACAAGTATACTAATTATCAGTAGCAAAATTACCAGCATAGTTACTAAGACATAAAAAGCGAATGGTGACAGCATGTTAACATACTGTAATGAATAAGAGTTAACAACACTTATATCTCACCCACCCTAACACATATATTATATTATTAGCTAAGAAGGTCTCTTTGGGTTGTTTTAGGGCGGGCCCATACCTTAGTGTCCTAGCATGAAAGGAATCACATCAGCATACACCAGCTCTCTCTGCATGTGCACCGCATCAAGTGTGTTCTATGTGTCTCGTGCAAAGCAATATCAATCCCGCCTGAAGCCAGAGTTGGCAAAGGCTGCGCTTGTGTTATGACTATGAAGGCGTGGAGATCAGACCTCATAACAATTCCATATCGTGTTGTTCCTGAAACTTCAGCACTCTTCGTGCAGACATAGTTTATTAAGCAAAGCTGATATCAGAGCAATAACATATTATTCTCACATACACCATGGCAAACTACTAGGTTGAAAGCGAAGTCAACAATTAAGTGTTGTGTGCAGAAGTTGCAAGAAAGAAAAATGGCGTTTAAACCTCATATGTACCTATGCTAACTTAACACGATATAAGGATATACAGGAGCTATATGACACCCCCCCATGATCCGAGAACGGACTAAATATGATAACAGAAGAGCCATCACATGAGAGCAGAACTCAACAGTAAACTAGCATGAATCGAAACTTAAACTTTAATAAGTAATGCTAAAAAATAGCCCAAAAATATAACGTGGCTCAAGCCAATAGGCAAGTAAAAAAAATAAAAAGATTCTCGACAAATAAGTCAATAAATTCAATGAAATGCTAGTGATCAGCATGTCAATCCGAGACAGTGTCTATGACAAAACTGTATATGCAAAGTAAGTAGCAACAGTCTCCAATAGGAAATCACTGTCCTCATCCGAAAACAGTTCAGCCATCCAATTTAAAAGTTAAAAAGAACATACGTGTTCTCCCAGCACCGGATCCTCTATAACCATCAGAGGACAGCTCGGTGGGTTTTCAAGAAAACTTAGTTCCAAGAAATTCCGTGCTGCCGCCAATACATTCCAGGGACCAATTAGTCCATGTGCCACTGCTAAGGCCATAATCCTCTCGCCAGAACAAACCAACTCGTGAGCAATGATAGGACTCATCAGCTGATTAAAATCGACGTCAGGAGAAACCGGTCCGCAGAGACACAAATCAATGGCCCAATGGAAATCACAGGTCAGGCAGTGAAATACAGGCTGGACACAGGTGAAGTAGGAGAATCGAAAAGATAATCCATATGCCGTGCTCAAGGTCGCCAACGGCAGTGTGCCATAATATTCAAGCATGCGGTTGCGAAACCGCGTCAGTAGCTGTTGCGCGGGGTCTTGCACAGGAAGGACATCCATATTTAAAGAGACAAAAAACCACTAGCGCGCCAGCTGCTAATGCAAGTAAAAATGGGAACCCTCCAAACAAGGATAAAAAAATAGAATGGAAGAAAGCAGGGATGACTCCAAAAATCTTTTCAAATGAAGTCACGAGACCACTGCTAACAACTTTAAAAAAATGTGCAAGGCCTTTTGTGGAGGATGCGTTAAAGATAGTTCGAACCATTGCTCCGAAATGCAAAGGCAAATCAGTATTCAAAAGAGCCTGAACCTCTGTACGGGTGTTTGCAATGTGAAGCACGAAAGTTTCACGGGCCGAGCTCAAGGCCACCTCTTTCTGGGACAAAAGAGCCCTTATTCTTGCCATGCCGCTGAATTCTGCTCTCAAGGTTGGTATCTGTGGCCAGATGGAAGACTCCCTATGTTCACGTGTGGGAGGATAAAGCACATTTCTGCAGCAAATAACCCGCTCACTTACTGTTACTATGAAAGCTATACCTTTAATTAACCCACAACAGTTTATTATTGAGCATTAAATAACTACCATTCTCTAATAATTTAAACGTGGGGATGATAGCAGGAACTGGCGTGCCTTGTAAAACGCAAGCCATATTCGGTCGGTCCTTGTTGCATGAACCGTGTAACTGTATGTGTCTACACATTAAAGAATGATCTGGCGTCTCAGTGCACTCCTCCCCTGTCAGATAAACTTCCTGGTCATCCTTAAAACATCTGTATGTGTATGGGAGTGACCAGACTTCATGAAGGAAACCGCTACCTAAAGGTTCATAACGACCTATGGGTACATATTTCATGCAATTTGAAAACTTATATAAAGCAAAAGGCAGCGTAATTAAACCGTGGATAAGCCACGTTGCAGCAGTGGATTCCGCCACGGAAAAAGGTAAAGACTCTAACCTTTCAATATGTAACATAGAAAAGGAAGCATCACGCATTGAAAGTAAGCGTTGTTTGTCAGTCAAATTAAACGGTGCAAATAAAGAAGAAACGTTCATGTACCCCCAGGGAACTTTACCCATTTTTAGAGTTTGAAGGGTCCATGCAAACTGCATGATTGATCGTAATTGATTTTGACCATGGTATAATACTGACACTTCATCATGTACAATATCGACGACTGAATATTATCCAATGTTTAAATTCTAGAGGAAAGCACATTAATGCTATTGTCAACAACTGCAAGCACTTTCTCAAGATTTGCTTGATCAATAGCCCTAAGGCGTGTAGCAGCCTCAATCTGTGATAGCTTCCAAATTTCATTGTAAACCCCATATAACCACCTTTTCGACCTGCCACTAGCCGGGCCCTTAATGCAATCATTCAAGTCCACATCTGCATTTAGTTTAGAAAGGTGATACTTAACCGCAGGTAAAGTCGAATGTTTCCGCCAATTTTGACACAATTTGCCTACAGAATATGAGGTGACAGTATGACCTACGCTAAATCTGGGATCAGATCTCATAGTTTTAAAACAGTCAGAAAAATTCAAAAATCTATGTTGGCAAGAATCAGCACTACGGTGCCAAAGCAGCCAACCCTTAGGATTCATACTGGAAATGTTAAAGGAGGAATTAAGAAGTAGAGTCTGTAATTCTCTAATGGACAACTGAGTAAAATTACTCCAACCATCATATTCATCCAACTCCGGGAAAGAAGGAGTGTTTAACTTTTTAGAAGTAGCCAATCCAAAGCATGTGGTCTGGGAAATCGTTTCATTTAGAAACAACATATGATTCGGGATGAGACATGCACGGTGCAAAGCCTCAGTGCCTTTTACCTGCCAGGCCTTTGAACCCCAAACTGATTTAAGGTCTATCGTATCCTTCCAAAACTCATAGCCTCCAGTAACTAATTGATCAAGGAAGGACTTGGAATACAACAATTTAGTATCGGTAAGTCTAACCTTGGACATTGGCATTTTTCGAAACTTAAAATAAAAGGACTCGGGATTGGACTGATTAAAGTCAGTGAAGTAAGTATACTTTCTCAGAAATGTTTCAGAACTCCCCTGATGAGGCGCTGGGCAATGTTCCCACTGAGTAAAGTTAACAGTATCCCTTCTGGATGATGTTTTGTGTAAGAAGTGATTGCCATAATGTTGGTAACAGAATAATTCACCATAATTAGCAGATTCTAAATATAAATCCTCAGCATCAAATGCAGCATAGTATTGCAAATCAGAAAATAAACTTTCTACAGCATTGACATCCCAGTCATCAGAACGAATGTTTTGTTTCACCACATCCCCCATATTCACTCTAAGTACATTAGGGACATTAACGACTTCCGTTGGGCCATGAATCTGAAACCGAACTGCATCCCACACGATTCCATCAAGGACAGGCCATGCTGTGATGTTAACCAAAGTCAAGTCTCTTTTAAATCTGTGTGTAGAATGGGACGAGGAAAGCGGGGCCAAAGTTCCATTCAGATGAGTAATGCAAGTTCTCTCCTCGACATAGTGTCCATTCATGATTCGAAAAAAATAAAACACAAAACCAATTGACGTAAAAAGGTAAACTGAAAAAAGGACCAGCCAAATGTATGTCCAAGGGGGTATCAAAAAATGTTTTTTAAATAGGCTAGCATAAACTGCAATTCGAGAGGGTTTCTTCGAGGCAAGGGAAGCAGAGTCAAATGAAAATCTGGATTCCGTGGCTAAACGAGCTTGCAGGTCAGGCATGGACAAATCAGTGGGGTAGGTATAGTCTATCTCATCAATGTTAGTTCCGGGTAAATTATTTAATAACGGACTGGAAACAGCAGGTAATTCGATGGCCACTTCAGGTTCAATATTGGAAGCAGTGGGTATAACCGAATTTCTCACAATGGAAGGACAGGAAACAGCCGGTGTCATGCTAAGAAGAATCGGCCACTCTGTGTATCTTGACATTGTCAATTGAAATAAACCTGTTTTCCTTACGACCAGGAAGTGGTGGTAAAATGACTGTTCGTGTGCCCTTCACTCCAAGGACGGGAACCGGAGCTCGATAGGAAGGACCAAATTCTTTCTTGTTATCGATCTTCTCTCGAACCAGTTCGCCAACTTGGGGTAGCCAGCCAACTACCGGGATCTGCAACGCATCATCCGACGTGGAGGGCAAATGTTCCTTTGCAAGACTGTCTCTGGTCTTTTGTAGATTCTGTAAAACATTGCAATGTTCATCTGCGTCAAAGGAAGTGGCGCGAACCACACAGTCTAGACCGTCAAGGTCAGGGACGTACATCTTGATGCCTAAGAGCATTTCGTTTGGGGTCCGCCCACCCAGAGACCTTCTAGGGAGATTATTAAGCGTGGCTCAGTGGTTAGAGGCGGCAGACCTGGAAGCTGAGATCAGCCGTGGACCAGGGTTCGATTCCCCGCCTCGGCGGGTCTCGGGCTCAAAAATTCCACGGACTCGATAATTCTCGTTCCGGTGCCTACTCAACTCACGGGGTCACACTCTGCGACTCTGGGCAATAGCTTGCTTAATCTCCACTACGGCCCCTCGCGGCAGGATGCCTGGCTTTCACCTTGTGGACACCCTGCCGGGGTATCTCACAGGGGAATACCAGGACGGGTTCCCTAAGCAAGCGCCGAGATGCCTACGGGTAGTCGTGCGCTATACAAGAGCGTAATCATTTCATCATTTCATTTCATCATTAAGAGCACGCTGCACGCCATAGAGGTGAGCCAGCCAGTTTCTGCCAGTGCCTATAACTCGGGCTGTCAAAGATTGCTTTAAATCACGGTTCATTCGCTCAACTACACTGTTACCCTCAGGTCTGTAGGGAGACGAAAACTTGACTTGGACCCCCAACGAAGTCATGGCATCCTTATACGCCTTAGAGGCGAAAGCCGGACCCTGATCCGAATGGAAGGTACCACAGGCAAAAATCCCTATAAAGACACGCAAATCTCTAATGAAAGTCCGTGAATCAGCGCTACGATGTGGCCATACCCACACAAAGCGTGTGCATGAGTCAACTGCTACTAAGATGTACTTATACGCAGTATCAGATGAAAAAGGACCGCAGTGATCTAAATAAACACAACCTAGCGGTTTATTAGAAATGTACAACTGAGTCTGTGGCGGACGCGTAGCAGTCGAAGGTTTAATCTGCTGGCATATGTCACAAAAGGAACCTTTTCGGGACTTAAGTGGTATTTGTACTTTGAAGGGAATCCCGCAGGATGCTTACTTCCCTTCTCAGAGGCAGCAACTGCTGCCAAGATGTCGCTATCAATCTTGGTTTTTGACCTAGTAACCGCTGCAACTAAGTATGTAGATACTGCTGATTTCGCTGCTTCATCAGCAAGCGAGTTGCCAACAGCGTGAACTCCCACGCGCTGATGACCGAGAGTATGAATCACAAACGAGTGGCAACATAGCCTTAAGCTCTGCCACTCGAACCCAGATCATTTTATGTTTTATTGTGCTACCCCTGGAATCATGAAAATCATTTTGAATCCAAAAGAACAAGTTCTCATTGTAAGACTGGACACAGTAGTAAGAATCACTTACAATCAGAGTAGTAACACTTGGATCTGCGTACTCCAACGCTAGTAAAAGAGCACGAAGCTCAGCCAATTGTGCAGTGCAATCGCCCAGGGGCAACGTGTGTACTTCCCTGGATATGAATTCAACATAGCACCGACCACAATGGCGCATGCGGAAACGTAGGCATGTTTAGAGCCATGCGCAACCTGCGCCGACCCATCAGTGTAAATGATGCAATGGAAGTCCTCCAAAGGTCGCATAGCTAGAGGAGCAGGATGAACAAATTCATACTGCAAGTACTCCTGCGACCGTAAGGAAGCGTCAAAAATAAACGTGACATCCGTGGATGTCAATGACGCAGCCCACTGAATCCACCGTTGGTGCAAAGCTTTTGAATTTGGTACACTGGCTTTTGTGACTGCCTCCAAATGAGGACAGGGTGTTACCACTAGCATGCGCTTCCCCTGTGACAGAGCTCGTTCTTTAAGAATCGCCATCTGTACAGCAGTTAAAACTTTCTCCACAGTGGGAAACCGCAATTCAGCCGAAGTGTACAAGTGTGACTTGTAAGCAATAGGTACTGTGTCTCCTTCATTAAAAGTCAGGTACGTGAAACCCACTGTCCCAGGAATAATTCTTATTACCAGGTTGGTGTGGTTATCACGAGTCAGTAAATATTTAGTAGCGAGCATACCAGCCTGCAAGGATTGCAAAATGGCTGAATGCTCAGGCAGCCAGCATGATTTTGAGAAAGTAGGTTGTATTAATGCATACAACGGCTTGATACGCTGGGCATATTCCGGAATGTACGTCCTCCCGAAATTCAAAAAGCCCAGTAAAGATTGTAATTTTTTCAGTGTTGTAGGAGCGCGCAATTGTGCGCACTTCTCTAAGAAGTGAGGAGCCAAACCTCTGCCTTCATTGTTGAGCTCATAGCCCAAAAACAACACTGTGTGTTCAGCAATGTGCGATTTTGCAAAGTTAAATTTGTAACCCATGTCAGCGAAGTTACAAATAACAGAATTTACACGACACAGATGCTCCCAAATATCGTCGTCTGTGAGATATATGTCATCCACATACGAAAAAGCATCAGGGTCGAGTGCCTCCAGAATGGAGACTATGCGAGCGGTAAATATACCAGGACTATTCTTATAGCCCATTGGAAGACGCCGGAATTGTTTTTGGACTCCAGCGCTCGTAAAACTGGTCCATTGGGAGCTAAAGCTGTCCAATCTGTGGGCATAAAAACCGTTGGATATGTCAAGCGTTGTCTTGAAACGCTTACGCACGAGACTATCCACAAGGGCAGAGCCGTGAGTATTCTGTACTGCACAGTTACGGCAATGCGAGTTCAAATGCCGGTAATCCTAAACCAAACGATATGATCCGTCAGGTTCGTTCACAGTAAAAAGGGGATTATTCATCGGTGACACACACGTTTCAATAACTCTCTGATATTCCAATTGTTCAAGGATTTCCGCGACGGAAGATTTTGCTTCACGCCGAATGGGATATTG
The DNA here is from genome assembly GCF_964261635.1 of Lissotriton helveticus. Classification (NCBI taxonomy): domain Eukaryota; kingdom Metazoa; phylum Chordata; class Amphibia; order Caudata; family Salamandridae; genus Lissotriton; species Lissotriton helveticus. The sequence goes on along the minus strand of NC_136073.1, from coordinate 59,714,590 downwards.
AGGTTGAGGCTGCGGCTGAGACCGCAACGGAATTTCGTGGCAAGGCGACAATTTATCCCAGCCACATTGGTTACGGTACAGAGCCGGCGCGAGAGCCCGAGCCCACTCTTCTGCAAAATGCTGCGCATGCTCTTTCGAGACAGTGTTCGCGAAACTGGGGAGGATCACCTCCTCCCCTCGCGGCGCCGCGAGCACAAAAGGTGGGGGCCAGTCAGCCTCCAAAAGTAAAATATCATATGTAGAAGACAGATTTTCCCAAAATACACCTTTAACGGTACGCTGTATGTCACCTTTAATTAACAGGACAATTTCATAAAGTCTTTCAGGGGGAGCAAGTCTCGTATCCGCTGTTTCTATCACAACGTAGACATCAGTCGCTGTCACCCTCAGTAGTGGACGCAGCGCCTCTCTGACTATGGTTATCTCCGCCGCGCTGTCCAGCAAGGTCAGAGCCCACGTCAGATTCCGAAGCCGCGTTCTCACTATCTGTGGCATATCGATGCGCTGTTAATGCTGCGACTTTCTTTTTCGCAAACTGCGGTCTCTTAGGCGTAGAATCCTCCTGCTTCCATGCGCCTTCTGTCTGGCGGGGCTGGCCACGTCCCTGTTGGCCACCACGTCCCCGTCCGCCTCCTCCTCCACCGGTCTTCTGGGCCGATGAGTCCTGAAAGGAACGAGGAGAGCGTTGATCAGAAACCTGAAATCGATCAGGTGATTTAATCATCGCGCGATCGCGCAAATCAAACTTTTTCAGCTGGCGCAGGGACTTGTGTTGCAGGAAATGATTCCTGCGTTTGCTGCTGTTGCTTCCCCTGTTTCTGTTTCTGAGGCCAATTTTGTTTTTTGGACTTTGGTTGTACATCTGCCGTAGCAGATTGCACTTGTGGTTGTTTCTTCTCCTTAACCGCGAAGTACTTTAAACCCTTACTTGTGCGACCAATAGTTTTATAAGCGGCCACCACAATCTTCGCCAACTGGCGGGGCTTTTCGGCATCGGGTAACGCTGCCAGTGCATTAAAAACCTGGAAGTTCACAGCATCTCCCTTGATGTTGGAGAGTATGAGATCACTTACAATCTCAAAAGAACCACACAGGCGCATACCCAATTCAACCGCTGCCTCAGGACCGTGATCATCCTGAACACGTTTTATGATCGTAGGCAGTACAGCCATAGATGGGGTGCTGAAACACCTCGCAAAAACAGCCGCAAAAGTCTTACCCCAACTTTCACAGTCAACGAGCTCGGGAGTGATATCCTTAGGTAAAGTAATCGTCAACATTCTATGTTTGTCAGCAGGAGAAGAATTGGGAAACACGGCTTCCAGTTGGTCAAATTTCTCGGCCAGCCAAAAAGGAAAATCATCTTTATTATCAGGGCGTTGACCAAAAACCGAATTTACCATAACTGGATTGAGCCGTAAACCACCACGTTCCGTTTGAGCGGCCGGACCCCCCGGGGGACCACCCGGGAGATGACGACCTATGTATTGCACTAGTGCTCGAATCACGGAAATAGATACAACATGTAACCTGCGAATTTCCTGAAGGGTACAAGCGCCGTGATTCGGGTGCGGGGTAAAACCACCCAACGCAGGCCAGTTAGTACCTGGAATCGAGAGTGGACCTAACCTCGCAGCGGACAAAGAGTGGGGGAGGGCGCCATCAAACCAAACTCGATGCTGCCAATGATCAATAGGTATTTCCAGTGCCCTGTACGGTGTATATTCAGCCGGGACAGCCGAGGCGGTGTAGGAGTGGAACAAACCAGAAGTTGCGTCCACAGCCGGAAACGTAACCCAAGAGTAAAACAACTCGTAAGGGAACGCCGGATCTTCACACACCACGAAAATCACAGCCATCCCATCCACCGGGACTTGGTACGTCTGAAGATGGTTGCGCACCGCCACGCGACTATGCTACGCAATGGCCACCGCCGCCATGATAACACTGGAAACTAGAAAATACAAAGAATACTTTGTAGCACAACTGGGTAGTAATTCAAAGAAACCGTTTAAGAAAGAATCAAGCTTGAATAAGACCTATTTCAAAAAATAGGTAGGTCTCACCGACACCCCGCTTTCCGGAAACGGAGGTGAAGGGGTTAAGGTTTGAACGATATACTACTCGAGTGTCATGATATAAGACCACCGAAACCGTTGGGCGCCATGTCGCAGGGTTTCTGTTCTCACACAGAACTGTGCACAGAGGAGTGGAACCTCGGCGAATTAGGGTGTCCCAAAACTCACCTTAGTATCCAACTCACCCCTTACCGAGCTAGCTACAGTGTCTCATTGGACATATCAAACACCCAATGTTTAGACAAACCAGAACATGAACTTACAGTACCTCAGGGTACGTGGAACTCATGAACACTCTTTCGTTATATTATCATTACAAACCAGAACATGGAGTAAAGAAGACACATGTGCATTTGAAATGTTTATTTACTAATGCCGTCTTCTCAGGCGCAGTATCTTAGATAATACAAGTATACTTATTATCAGTAGCAAAATTACCAGCATAGTTACTAAGACATAAAAAGCGAATGGTGACAGCATGTTAACATACTGTAATGAATAAGAGTTAACAACACTTATATCTCACCCACCCTAACACATATATTATATTATTAGCTAAGAAGGTCTCTTTGGATTGTTTTAGGGCGGGCCCATACCTTAGTGTCCTAGCATGAAAGGAATCACATCAGCATACACCAGCTCTCTCTGCATGTGCACCGCATCAAGTGTGTTCTATGTGTCTCGTGCAAAGCAAAATCAATCCCGCCTGAAGCCAGAGTTGGCAAAGGCTGCGCTTGTGTTATGACTATGAAGGCGTGGAGATCAGACCTCATAACAATTCCATATCGTGTTGTTCCTGAAACTTCAGCACTCTTCGTGCAGACATAGTTTATTAAGCAAAGCTGATATCCGAGCAATAACATATTATTCTCACATACACCATGGCAAACTACTAGGTTGAAAGCTAAGTCAACAATTAAGTGTCGTGTGCAGAAGTTGCAAGAAAGAAAAATGGCGTTTAAACCTCAAATGTACCTATGCTAACTTAACACGATATAAGGATATACAGGAGCTATATGACAAATTGTTCAAATTCTAATTTTGCGAAACCCAGATTGCAAATTCACAATTTGGGAATCGCAGACCAATGTATGAAGCATTCACAAATTGCGAATGAACCAAAATTCCTAATTTTGCACATGGAAATTACCAACTAAAGTCAGGTGGTAATCAGGTGTAAACTATTAAAACAGGCCCAGAGGACCCGCGAATATTTCTCAATGGCAGCTCTGTATGTCATAGCGAGGAGGATGCGGATTCAATTAGCAGCCCAGAGAAGGAGGAGGAGGAGACAGGAACACATTTACAGAGTGCACATAACCCTGTTTCAGCACACAGAGGAAGAAATCCATGACAAATATAGACTAGACTCTGCAACAATACTAGACTGGATAGCCTACCTACATCCAGTACTGGAGCATCAAACCCGTAGGACCCAAGCCATTCCCACAAATGTGCAGGTCCTATATTCACTGCACCTACTAGCATCAGGGAGCTATCAGGAGGTCATAGCTGCAGCAGGAGGTGTGTCCCAAAGTTGCATTTCTCTCTTCCTAAGTGCTTTATTGGATGCAATGGTACAGAGGATAAACCATTACATCAGATTTCCCACTACACAACAAGTGTTGGAGCAGACCAAATTGGATTACTACCAGATGGCCCAACTCCACATGAAATTTGGTGCATTGATGGGACACATGTAGCCATCTGTCCCCCCTCAGCTAATAAGTATGTATTTAGAAACAGGAAATCCTTTCATTCACCCAATATCCAGGTCATATGTAATGACTTACACATAATAACTGACATATTGGCCAAATATCCTGGTAGTATGCACAACTCATTCCTATTCAGACATAGTGGAACATACGCATGTCTCACTGGGGGTGAATTTGGCAAGGCTGCCTGCTAGGTCAATGCATGTAACTCACTCTGACAGACTCCTTGGCTCTGTAGAAATAGGATAGTGATTAATCTATTTCCTTTAATCCTGTAGGTGACAGTGCATATGCTGTGTACTCCTTCATACTCACACCATACCATAATCCTGCAACTCGGAGTGAAAGGAAATACAATGCTGCACACAAGTCTAGGCACAATGTCGTAGAGCGGACATTCAGCCTACTGAAGAGTAGGTTCCGCTGCCTACACAAAAGTTGAGGTGCCCTGCAGTATAGGCGAGAGATCTGTTGCAAAATTGTGGCCACTTGTGCCATGCTGCACAACCTAGCAACAAGCAATGGCATACAATTGGACCTCAATGATTCGGAGTCTGATGAAGAGGATGAACCACATACACCTTGCAGAGCAGTAGGTGGTGTAGGTGCAGCAGATGGCAGACTGAGACGTGATGAAATAACAACTATTTCTAGGTGAGTAATGATGAGACAATGCACCTAATGATTTTTGTTCAACTGTGTTTTTATTCACCTTATGAGCCAAATTCACACACAGCTGTGTGTGAATTTTGTGGGTCAACATGGCATTTATACTGACCATGCATCAACCTTTTTTTTTTGACAGAGGTAGCAACAGGAGGAGAGGGCACTGGTGGAGAGGTCCACCCTAAGGACAGGAACAGGGTATGTTCAGGAGATGAATATACTGACAGTAGCACTATACAAACCCACGATGGCTCCTGAACCGATCCAGATATATAATCTAAGTAGATGCTCTCTGATACAGAGAGACAGATTTTAAGAGACAGATTTTAAGAGAAGGTCTATCCTTTGTGCCTGCTCAGCTCAAAGACCCAGTAGAAACCAAAACTGAAATTTTGCATATTCTGCATATAACTCGACTTAAAAAGTATTTCTTTGATTCCGATGCCACTATGGATCAAGTAACCAATATGAGTGGCCTAAAAAATAAATCTACGTTTTGTCTAGATAACTCCAATATGCCGCCAGAGAGGATTGAGATGTCATCAATTGATACCATTGGTGAAAACCTTTCACCATCTGCCACACCCTGACCTCATAATTTTGCACTATGGTGGAAATGACCTAGGCACTTTGACTGGGGTAGGTCTGAAAATGCTTTTAAAGGACACCTTTGGGCAATTGATGACACTTTTTCCACAAACTGCCTTGGTATATTCCAATATATGCCAAAGACAGAAATGGAAGTGGTCAAACCAATTTTGTCCACAATTTGAGAAAGCACGGAAACATGTGAATAAATCTGTTCTCCAGTATTAAGGGTGTCTTTCATACATTCACATGCTTGAATATTCCCCGTCGTCGAAGTGGGAGTCCCACAGTACATAAATAGCAGTAATATATGCATGTATACATGAGAAATATCATAAATAAAATATACATACATATAATGCAATAGAAATGTAAATTTGAAAAAAGTACATAGAACAGAATAGGCCCATTGAAAAGCCCAAGGGAGAATTCACTTTAGTAACATATTAGAGTCATTATGTGTTGGTCCACATTCCAGCCAATCAGGCTGTAGCCTCCTCTAGAACCTTCTCCTCAGAAGCCCAAGTCCTCCGATTTTCTACCGCACGTCGTGTGAAGGGAGTCTCCCTGAGCTCTGCTCAGTTTTCACCAGTTCTAGCTGTTTTTCTCTTCAGAAATGTCTTCTACTAAGAAAACCTTGTTCAAGGCTTGTCCATCCTGTGGTAAATTACGCCTTTTTCATGAGGACCCACACAGTAAGTGTATTTACTGTCTTTACCCGGATCATAATGCCTCTACCTGCAAGTTCTGTCACACTTTTCCCCCTAAAACATTGAGGGATAGAGAGGCCCGTCTCCTTCTGTGGCTACAGAAGTTGAAAACTTCAGAAAATGTGGTTTCTGATGCTGAGAGTCTGTCATCTGGATTTTCAAAATCCTCTCAGAAGCGTGGGTCTGAGACTGAAGTACCCTCTCCTTTTCTTAAGAAGAGTAGAATGTTGGGGTCTTTCAAGGATGTCTCCCCACAGGACTTGCTTCAGGGCGTGCCTACGGGACCTGGCACTCTGGCGTCTATAAACCCAAAACTATGCCCTCCTCTTCAAAAACGTCTTCAGCGACTACTAAGTCAGTCATGGCTGTTTCTACGTCGAAGACCACTTGTTCCCTGTCAACCAGCTCCGCAACGACGACGACCATCTCGTCGACGAGCAGCCAAGAGGTGAGACCTATCTCGTCTATTATTAAGATCTCGTCGACGATCAAACCGTCGACGAAGTCATCGTCGACGCGCCTTCCGTCGACGGGTTCTCCGTTGACGAAGAACGAGCCATCATCGTCGACGACTACTCCGACGACGGGATCTTTCTCGTCGACAATTGCTTCGTCGACGCCTGCCTCGTCGACGGTAACAACTTCGTCGACGATGGCCACTCCGTCGACGACTGGTCCGTCAACGGCTACTTTCTCGTCACCGAAAGCATCTTCGTCGACGGCAAAGACTGCAACCTCGTCGACGACGTCGTCGACGACCAAAAAATCATCGTCGACCAAGAGTAAGCTGCCAATTCATACGCCTGTTTCTGCAGCAACGGCGCAAGAACAACAGGGTGGTGCTAAGACTGTGGAGATCTCGTCGACGGGCTCGTTGACGTTGCACCAACCCCTACAGACTACTACCACCTTTAAAGTGGTTACGGCCTCGTCTCTCAAGACTGTTCCACTCATTCAGTTAAGTCCGGTAAGGAGTGGATCTCAGCCTCTGGAGAAATTATTTCAGTCTGGAGAAGAGGAATCCGGAAATGACTCTGAAATGGATCAAACTTATGAGCCAGCATCCAGTCCTTCTGAATTACACATTAAGTGTCAGGATTACACTGACGAGGATGAGGATGAAAATAATATCGTCGAAGATGGGAACAAACTTTTTCCAATTGATGTGGCAGAACCAACTACTTACGAACAGGTTACACAAATTCCTTTGTCTTTGGTGCAAAACCTGCAACATATGCTGGACGACTACAATCGTAGGTTTCCACCGTCGTTGCCTACTTCTCCAGCACCTCAAGCGCCCCGGTTTCAGTCTCCAACACCTCGACCTAAGTCTCCAGCACCTCGACCTCAGTCTCCAGCACCTCGACCTCAGTCTCCAGCACCCCGACCTCAGTCTCCAGCACCCCGACCTCAGTCTCCAGCACCCCGACCTCAGTCTCCAGCGCCTCGAACTCAAGCTCCGGCGCCTGTTGCACCTACGTCTCCATCGGGTGTTTGTCCTGATACCGATAATGGGAACCAAACTCCTCAAAACACTGGGGATAACGACACCGATGATGACATGCAAGATTGGGACAATTATAGGGCACAGACGCCTTCTACTCCACCGGCATCGCCAAGAGCTTCACCGCCAGTAGATATCGCGAGTTTTCATAACCTTATGGTTCGTGCTGCGAAAAGGTTCCACTTAACAATCGAGGCGCAACAAACTGATTGTTTTTTATACGATTTTTAGGACTTACCTCAGAAGCAAACGCATACCATTCCTATAATAGACCACATATGGGAAGAAGGTCTAAGGTTAATGGAACGTCCTAATTCCATACCAGCTGTTCTGCCCAGATTGGACAATAAAATATAAAGCGCCACCTACTTCTCCGGCCTGTTTGGTTTCTCAACCTAAAGCGGATTCTGTAATCACTCAGGCGGCACAAAAAAGATCTCGAAATCCGGCCATACCTCCGACATCTCCGCCTGATCAGGATGGCTGTAAATTAGACTCAATTGGTAAAAAATTTACCACAATGGCAGCGACAACTGTGAGAGCATCCAACGCCTTGGCTATTCTAGGTCACTACGACCGTCAAATGTGGTCTGAGATTGCTGGTCTGATCCCTCAGATGCCCGATTCCATCCGGGATGAAGCGCAGGCCATCATTCTCGAAGGAGAAAAAATTTCGGCAGAAATAATCGACTGTGCCGTCGATATATCCTCCACTGGTTTCCGGCAACTAGCGGGTGCTGCAGTCTTGCGCCGTCAAGGCTGGCTAAAATCAACCACCTTCCGTCCGGAGGTTCAATCCAGGGTTTTGGATTTACCCTACGACGGTGAATCTTTATTCGGAAAACATGTCGATGATGCTTTGGAACTAATAAAGAATGACACGGACACAGCAAAGTCCTTGACAACACTACAATATCGGAAAAGGCCATTTCGTGGGGCACGCGGTAGAGGAGGAGGAACCTCTACTTTTCGTGGAACAGGCCAATATCGTTCATACAACTACAATGATAACAGACAGAGGGGCTCCTATCAGTCCCAGGGTCGTTCATCCACCCCCAGACCATACCACCGTAAGTCCAATTACAGAGGTGGTGCGGACAACAACAAAAAACAGTGACAATCCCAAATTTTACCCTCTGGCGATTGTACATCTTGGAGGTCAGATCTCAAAGTTCTTCTACAATTGGTCCAACATTACCACTGACCGATGGGTCTTGGACGTTGTTTCAAAAGGACATACCCTGGAATTCACGAAATTCCCCCCCACTCGTCCACCTTCGGGTCCACCTTCTCCCCATTTCAAGGAACTGTTGGCTCAGGTGAAGCTAATGATCAAGAAAGGAGCCATATAAGTGGTACCGCAAGGTCAACGCGGCAGGGGATTTTATTCCCGTTTCTTTCTAGTAAAGAAAAAATCAGGAGAGTGGCGTCCCATCTTAGATTTGAGGGCTCTTAACAAGTTCATCGCATAAAAGACTTTTCAGATGCTAACCCTGCTTCAAATCTTGAATTTCCTCATTCCAGGAGAGTTCTTTTCAACAATAGACCTTCAAGATGCATATTTCCATGTACCTATTCACCCCAGGCACAGGAAATATCTCCGTTTTACAGTCGGCCAATTTCATTATCAATTCAAGGTCCTACCATTCTGCCTTCGATCAGCACCGAGGGTATTTACAAAATTTCTCGCCCCGGTTGCTGCCTACCTGCGTCTACAGGGCATCCAGTTCTATCCGTATCTGGACGATTGACTAATAAAGGCCAAGACTTTTCAGTTAACGGAACAGCACACTCAAGTCTGCATATCCCTCTTCGAAACGTTGGGTTTGTCCATCAATTACCAAAAGTCACACTTTCAACCATCTCAACAGCGAGATTTTCTAGGAGCCTCGCTCGATTCTCGGCTGGGGCAAGTGTTCGTTTCTCAGGAGAGACAAGATCGAATGATAAAGAAAGTACAGTTCCTACAGTCAAGACAGTACGTTTCTGTCCGGATGTACAAATCATTCCTTGGCATGGCTTCTTCGTGCATTCAGCTAATTCCCAACTGCAGACTGCACATGAGAGTTCTACAGGAGGAACTAGACAAGCCGTGTAAGCAGATATCGGGGTCGTTCGAAGACAAGATCCACCTAACGCCCCGCATTCAAAGCGCTTTGGAGTGGTGGGCTCATCCTCCAAACATAGCGACAGGTCGTTCATTCAGAGACGAACCACCAACACTTACGCTGACAACAGACGCTTCCCTAGAAGGTTGGGGGGCACATCTCGACGGGATGTCTGTAAAGGGGAAATGGACGGCGTCTCAGCGCACTTGGCACATAAATCGCTTGGAGCTACTGGCGATTTTCTTGGCCTTGAAGTCCTTTCAGAGGTTAGTGCAGGGACAAACATTGCTGGTGAGGACGGACAACACCACCAGCATGCACTACATCAACAAACAGGGCGGCACAAGGTCTCTCGTGCTGTCACAACTGGCACAGGAAATATGGGATTGGGCTATCCAGCGGCAAATACATCTCACAGCAGTCCATGTGCCAGGTGTGGCCAATGTTCTAGCGGACTCGCTCAGCAGAGCCCTCTCGGACAACCACGAATGGGAAATCAATCGAACAACGTTGGATTTCGTCTTCCGACAGTGGGGCCGACCACAGTTGGATCTCTTTGCAACTGCTCTCAACAGGAAGTGTCAAAGATTTGCGAGCCGGCATCCACACAAGGAGTCGAGCGGGAATGCCTTTTCAATAGACTGGTCGAACGACTTCATCTATGCATTTCCTCCACTTCCGCTCATTCCTCGCCTGTTGCACAGAATGAGGTTCCAACAGTGTCGAATAATCCTGATCGCACCCAAATGGCCGAGACGTCCTTGGTTTTCGGATCTTCTTCTGTTCTCTCTGACAAATCCGATACAATTGCATCCTCTGCCACATCTTCTCACGATGCAGCAAGGTCAGATATGCCATCCGGATCCAGCATATCTCCAACTTCATGCTTGGAACCTGAGTACAATGATTTTGCACACATGAATATCGACAAGGATTGTAGGATGGTGCTAGCAAGTGCTCGCGCTCCGTCTACCATCAAAACTTACCAGCTAAAGTGGAAGCGTTTCTGTGCTTGGTGTTCCACTAAAACCCTGGATCCCATGTGTGCTCAGCCTGAGCAGATCTTGCCTTTCTTCCTGTCATTAGCAAGATCAGGACTATCACACTCCACTCTAAAGGTTTTTCTAGCTGCAATTTCTCGTTTTCGCCATGATGGCGTAACATCTTTGTACTCCTCCAGAATAATTAGACAATTCTTCAAGGGCCTTTTTTGGATGTTCCCACCAATCCGTCGGCCTCCACCTACTTGGCGTCTGAATTTAGTTTTGTCTCAACTACTTTTGCCTCCATTCGAGCCCATCCATTCTTCCAGTCTAAAATTCCTCACTTGGAAAGTGGCTCTTTTGCTTGCTCGGACTTCATCCAGGCGTGTCAGCGACATCCAAGCATTTACTATACAACCACCGTTTCTACAGTTCTCCAACGAGGCTGTTACTTTGAGAACAAATCCCAGTTTTATTCCTAAGGTTCCGAGTGACTTCCATCTCAATGAACCAATTGTTCTTAAAACTTTCTTTCCTGCACCACAATCTGCAGCAGAACGCTCTTTGCACACTCTGGATGTGAAACGTTGCCTCAAGTTTTACATTCAACGCACAGCAACATTTAGAAAGACAAATCAACTATTTGTAGCATATGGCCCAGTGTGCAAAGGTCAATCTGTAACCAAACAGACTATCACCAGATGGATATCGTCTGCCATATCCTACTGTCATCAACGGGCCAGCAAGCCCCTTCCTGCTCCAGCTCGAGCTCATTCCACGAGAGCTGTGTCGACTTCTGCTGCCCTCTTTGCGGGGGTACCTCTGAGACACATCTGCAGAGCTGCTACTTGGTCTAGCAGCCATACTTTTACGAAGCACTACTGCCTGCAATCAACAGATGCCACGGATGCGGCAGTAGGTCAAGCGGTGCTGCGGAATCTTTTCCGATAAAGGTGAGCCTCTGTTGCTACCCGCCTCCAGTCATAAAGGTTTTCTCATGATTTTTGGTATTTATTGCTTATTAAGTGATATGTTTTGCCAAGATTTTAATCGTATATTTCCTTTATGACTAATGTATGATTTACTGCTTTCTACTCTTATTCTTACCTGTAAACTGTGGTTCTCCAGTATTGGTGTCTTTCATAGATTCACATGCGACCCTCCCATCCTCCCCTCAGAGGCTCTCTTCTCCTCAGGCATTTATACTTACTTGTGCTACGAAAATCTGAGGACTTGGGCTTCTGAGGAGAAGGTTCTAGAGGAGGCTACAGCCTGATTGGCTGGAATGTGGACCAACACATAATGACTAATATGTTACTAAAGTGAATTCTCCCTTGGGCTTTTCAATGGGCCTATTCTGTTCTATGGTACTTTTTTCAAATTTACATTTCATGTATGTATATTTTATTTATGATATTTCTCATGTATACATGCATATATTACTGCTATTTATGTACCGTGGGACTCCCACTTCGACGACGGGGAATATTCAAGCATGTGAATCTATGAAAGACACCAATACTGGAGAACCACAGTTTACAGGTAAGTAACTTTTGTTCTTTCTGCTTACATGAGAGACTATGAAATGGGTTCAATATACAACAATAACTTGCGTTACAACATGCAAGATATCTACAAAGGAGATGGTGTGCACTTCTCAGATGAGGGGAATAGAATATTCCTCCTGAATTTAAGACTGTGCATTGGAACCTACTTGTAGGTACTTAAATCAGCCACAGAACCCAAAAGCTCTTTTCAGGGCTACCCTACCTCTGATCACTCAAAATGATTACTTTACTCTAACTTTTTTCACTGTTTTTCACTAAAGTAAGCTCCCCGGTACGCTTCCCGGTGCGCGTACCGGGCGCTGTCCCCGCGAAAATTTAAAAAAAATAAGTTTTTTTTAGGCCTATATGGGCCTCCTCAGAAAACCTAGGGGGACAGGGAGTTTCTACTGTGCCCACTTTTACATAAAAACCACTGGAGAGACTTTCACCAAATACAGAATAGGCCCTACTACATACCAGTCCCTACCATTTTCCCAAATTTGGTGGAATTCCATTGAGCCATTTGGGCAGTAGCCCTGTCTAAATATCCTGAGGTAAATTACATGACAAAAACACATATGAAGTGTTAGAATTTACAACCAATTAAAATGTTACTTTTATTTTCTACTTTTATTTCCTGACATTTGATTGGTTATGTACATGAATATAAATGAAAAATGAGATGTAAACACGGCCATTTTGACTACAACCACCTGAGGTACATCTTTAAAGGATTTTCTCATTTATCTTCATCACCTTTCTGTAAGGTAAGTTTTTAATTTGTAAGGGGCACTTTAAGTTAATTTGTAAAAACTTTTTCCGATAGTTATTTACTGTCCCTCTGTTATAGTTATAGATTGAGATAGGCTTCTCTGTTATAGTTATAGATTGAGTTAGGCTTCTCTGGTATAATTATGAATTTACTTAGGCTTCTTCACATGCACTTTTTTATATTTCTACTTCCTGCCTGATACCATACACTGCCCAAAGATAACTTCACTGCTAAAAACTCAGAAGTACCTGTCTGAACTTAAACCCAACAGTGCCCTAACTCTACTGATATATTTTTTTTTATACAATTTACAGCAAGAAAATGGAAGGAGAACAAAACAAAATTAATATTTCTTTCGAAATTGTTCTGGAGAACAATCCTGAGGAAAATATTGCTGAGAAAAATATTGATGACTTTGACTTTATGGATGAGTCTCTGGACCATGAATTACTAGACTGTGTTGAAGCAATAGAATCATGGAATCAAAATGAGGACATTCCAGATGATGTAATGTTGGAATTTCTTTTAAATTTAGAAAAATCACAACAATAAATTAATATTTAATAATTAAAAATAGTGCGAGACATTATTCATTTTTATATGTAATTCATGAAATAGTACCAAAATGATTATAATATAAACTGAGACTTATAGTATACTGTGCAGCTTTTTTGTGTTACATAGTAATTTTGCTCATAGTTACTTCCTTTCTCCCACTATATTATCTCCAATGTGTATTTGACATCTCTTTTTCATCTCCTACCTCCATGTTGTTTCTGCTTTCCTGACAGACTATGGTATAGATTTCATATACCACAATAACTTCTGTAACAACATGCACATTATCTACAGTTGAGACGGTCTACATTGAATTTAAGACTCTGCATTGGTACCTACATGTTGGTACTTAAATCACCCACACAACACAACAACTCTATTCAAAGCTACCCTACACCTCTAAGCACTTTAAATTAATATTTTACTGTTTCAATGGGTTTTCCCCATGGTACGCTCCCCGGTAAGCTCCCCGGTGTGCGTACCGGGCGCTCCCCCCGCGAAAATCGAAAAAAAATTTACAACATTTTGCCCCGCGAAGCCTTTTTATGGCCCCCACATCAAACCTATGGGGTCAGGGGGGGTCTACCCTGCCCCCTTTTAGTCATTTCCCCCTTTGTTTTTGCCACCTCTTGTGTCTCGATCCTACTGAGACACAAGATGGCGGCCGCTCCGGACTGTTTGGAATGTTGACAGACACCCGAGAGCCAATCAGCTTTCCGCTCGCGTAGCGCGCTGGTATGCGCCCCGGTGCGCGTACCGGGGCGCGCTTATAGATATATATATTTTTTTTAACCTAAATCACTCAAAATCCACTGGAGCACATATCTTTAGACATAGCAAAGGCACATCAGGCTACCAGTCCCTACAATTTTGCCAAGTTTGGTGGAAATCCATGCAGCCGTTCGGGCTAAAAGTGAGTCCAACCGCCCTATGGAAATTAACATGGGGAAAACACGTTTTGGGACCCCCCTTTTATCTCGGCCCCCGCTTGACAAATCCCCCCCAAACTTTCAAGGAAGGAGCAGAGCGGAGCGGGCCATCTAATTTGAGAAATTCGCGTAAATTCGTCCACCGGCGCCAAAGTTATTCCCAATAGAATGTTGCGGATTTCCTATGGAAACTAGGTCCTAACTATAACTACTCAATAACTGAATCTGTTGCCATCTGCAATTTGGCCATTAATTATTCAATCGTTATTAGACCAGCCAACAAGGGGCGTGGGGGGAATTGTCATATGAGACAGCTCCCTCTATGACGAAGAGGTTTTGCGACAACTGAAGAAAAACCCAGCTGTGAAATTACAACCAAAACTCACGATTTTACATTAAGAGCCTTGGAAGAGGGATGGATAGTAAATAGGAATTCCAATTTCCCAATAACTAAGAATGTAGAATTCCGAATTTTTACACTCTACCCAAGATTCATAAAAATCCTCTCCAACCTCCTGGACGTTCGAATATTTCTGCCTGTGGTTCACTTTTAGAACCACTAGCAAAATATGCAGATGTGTTTCTTAAACCGTTTGTTTTTAAGACTAAAGCGTATATTAGAGACGCTATGGACGTGATTAGTAGGGTTGAAGAACTTCGATTCGATGAAATGAGACAATACCTTGTGACTTTTGACAGAGTCTCTCTATTCCAATATGCCACAAGATTAAGCACTGTTAGTATTAGGAGAAGCATTCAACTATAGACCCACTCCACATGCAGTCCCCATATATGTTTTTGGTTCCTTGCTAACCCTGTGTTTAAAGTATAACTTTTTCTCATTTAAGAGGAAGCTACATCTACAAATTAAAGGTGTTGCCATGGGCTTCTATTTTGCCCTAGAAATAACTAACTTGGTATAGACTACTTTGAGAATAAGTGAGTCTATAATAATACTAAACCATATAAGCATTATATACAGAAGTGGTTCCGGTATAATGACGATATCTTTATATTGGCAGGTGACTTCGCAAGACTGAATGAATTCCATGGGTGGCTCAGCTCCAGGACTTCAGACAAATTTTACTATTACACAGGACACAGCAAAAACTATCTTCTTATACCTAGTCATACAGAAACAGGGAGAGCACCTGGAAGTATGTCTGTTTACGAAATCTAATGATCATAACACTCTGCTCCATTTTTCTAGTAACCACCTACGTTCCCTGAAAGAGAACCTGCCACAGCCAGTTTGTTCAAATCAGGAGAAACTGTACTAATAGAGACGACTACTTTAAAAATTCTGAGATTTGGGTAAAAAGGAAATTAATCAAGGAAACCCAAAAATGGGTTAAAAATACAATGAAAAGGCCTTGGTTCACACCCAGAGAGCCAATATTGAGTCCTAAAATACATCCGGAAAACTACCCACTGACATGTGTTTTGACATACAACCCTAAAGCCAATAAATCAAAATATAATATTATGCAATTGGAATATCCTATTACATCTTAATATTCTGAAACCCAGGTTTTTATTCCATAGAGCAAACAATTTACATCAACATCTGGTAAAAGTGGCATGTTAAGAAAAAAAACAAATATTTGAGAGGAATGCTAGGACTCCCGCCAGTCACCGAACATTACAAAAGACACTAAATTCATTGACATCAGAGGTAAGACATGTTCGAAGTAGTTTTTCAAATTGCAATACTAAAAACTTTGTTTATTGTGTGCAATGCCCATGTGAAATGTTTTATGTTGGCCAGTCCAGTCAATCGTTGAAGTCAAGAATCCTACAACATAGGTCTATATTAAGATGCACAGTGCATGGTGCTCCTCTAGTCCAACATTACTTAGAATGTAAGTATTCAGAGGATGATATCTGTTTGATTGTTTTGTTTGTAACAGACTAACTAATGTGGGGGCAATGTTGAATCTGTACTCGATTTAACTGGAGCAAAAATGATTGAGCGATACGGGACAGCCATTCATGGCTTGAACGAATTTGATTAACGATGGAAACTATTGTTGAGCTTTGCACAGTATTGATTTATTGCCTTCCATGAACCATCTTGATGTAAAGTTACAATTATCAGTTGGTTTATAAGGTGGACACGAGATTGTGTATCCATATGGTACTGCTATTTACTTGAATGGTGCAGATGTGCAAGCAATGGTGCTCTCCAAATCCCTCAAGATTAGCTTTTTCCATGCTAATCACATGGGTTTGATAATTAACTTTATAATATTTTTCTTTGAGGTGTTTAGAAATAATTCTCAATGTTGAGTATGTTGAATTTATACTTAGAAACCAGTCTCTTGTTAAGTAACCAATGGGTTCTTCACATATGCCACAAGAGACTACACTACTTTTACAGAGCATCGGGTCTAAATCCCCTGAGCTATTTTAAAATGGCCATTTATTACTGATTTATTTAATCATATTAGGACTTATCATACTACCCAACAGTCCTTGATGAGGTGCCTGGGATCTACTTTTTGTCATCATTCAGTTTAATTCATACTTAGAGCCATCCATAACCTGGGACAGAATTAACAGATTCCTTGCACACTAGACTTCTAGGAATATTCCCTTCATTAATATAGAACCGGTTCCAATTCTCGTAAGCTATTCTAAGATGGCGGACACATTTTCTATTGATTCAGTTAACCACACACTGCCGCAAATACGTTCGCGTCACTTCCACATGCACAATCCTTTTGACCTTTTAATGCCTTAGGAACATCACTGACAAAGTATCAACGGATATATTATCGAGCTACAAATATATCGATACATATTTTATCGATAACATTAATATCAACATCATATACCTATTTAAAAACGTACCAAAATATAAAAGATAGAATATCGAAGAACATAAATATCGACATTACAAGTATCGCTAACATACTTATCGAAATTTTAATATATCGATCTTCATTAAAATACATTGACTAGGTAAAAATATCACTCACAATAATAACACTAATATTGTAATGTTAAATATATCGACTATATAAAAGTACATCAAATTAAAACAAATATAAATAAATTACTAAAAACACATTAATTTTGTAATTATTACAAATAACAGTTTGACTACATAAAAATATCTATTAACACAAGAAAATACAAAAACATTAACATTACTACATTAAACATTAAGAGTATTAAATATTACTATTATAATTTAATTCTATAATACAACATAACACAAGCAATTTAACTATATATACAAAATAGGGCTAGGGATGTTACCCCGTCAACAGATAAATTAAGATTGAAATGGAGGGGGGTTGATAGTGGTAAAATACTCCAGAGTGTGTCAAAAGGACATTTGTACTTAATTACTTGATGCCTATCAACTAAAGGTTCTCACTTAAAGGTAATTGAAGATTTTTATAAAACTCTGTTCTGTGATCAGATCCCTCCTATCAGTGCCATTTTCTCAGGATAAAAAAGAACCAAGGTGGTTTGATGATAATTGTTCGGAAGCCAATAGGAATTTACGCAAGGCTTTAACCTCTAAACCTAGGTGCCGTGCAGATGTTAGTATAGCCAGGAAGAGGTATAAAACTCTAATAAGTGAGCGAAAGGGCACATTCCTTGGTGAACGTTGGGAAGTACGATCAGAGACAGCTGGTGGAAAGAAGGGTAGTATATTTTGGTCCGCAGTAAGGGACTTGCATAATATGGGTCACCAATTAACACCAGGCAGCTGTACTATTTCCAGTAACTCATGGGAGAACCATTTTTCAAAAATCTATGCCACAGCGATTCATGGCTCAGATCACTATGTACAGGGTCACCTATGTTGCCTACAGATTACACTCTCGGAGGTAGTAGAGGCGATTGCACAGAGCCTTGGTAATAAGGCCCCTGGCCCAGATGGGCTCCCTATAGACATAATAAAATGGAAACAAGAGTTTTGGGCCCCACTTCCCCTGAAATGTTTTTAATAGTCTACCTCAAGCCCCTATGCCTATTACCTGGACTACGAGTATCATTGTTCCAATTTACAAAAAGGGGATAGATCAGAACCAATTAACTATAGACCAATTTCTCTGCCCAACAATACACTAAAGATTTTGGGTCGAGTTATATACAATAGGGTCTTAGAGTGGACAGATGAAAGTGGTATATTAGATCCATGCCAACTGGGTTTTCGAAGCAAGGTCGGAACAACCGAGCAGTGCTTAAATCTTAATTTGGTTGTTGGTAAATATAATATTGCCCAATCTTCCCCTGTTTATTTGGCTTTTATGGACCGATCATCCGCTTTTGATTTAGTTAATAGGTCTAAACTTTGGTCTAGTTTGTTGTACTATGGACTGGATGAATCCTTGGTACATGTTTTAGCATTTTTACATCCAGATCTTAAGGCACAAGTCAGGATTGGCATGGGTGGGGCGCTCTCAGGTGCATTTAGGGTAGGAAGGGGAGTTAGACAGGGGTGCGTTTTAGCACCCCTGCTTTTTAATATTTATATAATGGGCTGAGTAATTCCCTGAAACAGTCAACCCCAGACGTCCCGATATTTAATGGTAAATCATTACCAGTGCTTCTATACGCAGACGATGTGGTCCTCATAGGCCTCACGCCAAATGCTTTGCGTAGTGTGGTTAAAACCTTTGAGTACATGGACGGTCTGGATCTACGTGTGAATTAAAAAAAATCGTTTATTATGTCATGCGGACCAGGGAAACGTCAGCTCAATTCTATATTGGTAGGGAACGACAGACTAATTTCTACTTGTACTTTCCCATATCTGGGGATGGTCTTTGCTGCGAACGGCTCGTGGACTGGGCATTTGGCCCACTCCACAAGCAAGTTCTCAAAGGCCATCAATTCAATTTTAAGTCTTCCAACGTCCAAAGAAAACTGGTGCTATCAAAGCTATTTTAATTTTTTTTAAATTGCAATGAGTTCCAGTAGCCACGTATGGGCTGAGGTATGGGGTTTGGTGAAGAATCAATGCATCCAGTAGGAAGAAAATCGGTTTTGTAGAAAGCTGCTGGCTGTTCCAATCCCCACCTCCCAGTATATCTGCCATAGGGAACTTAATCTAAATTTTATATGTGATTTTATTAGCGTCCGACCTGCGTTATTTTGGCTCTCAGTTTGGTGAAATAAATAAGCATCCTTAACGCAAGAAATTATAACAGATTGCCTTAAATGCGAGAGGGGAATGAATATTCCATGGCTATCTGGTGTCTATTAGAGTCTATTTAGTATTGACAAAGGTAGCCTCTTTTTAGACCCAAGTAGAGCCGATTCATTCCACAAGAATGACCTGAAAAAAGCCCTCTATGCACTTTACAATTCGAAAAGGATCAGTGAGGAAAATAAGAAATCAGTTGTTTTTAGTTACTTGGGCAAGGAATTCCATGGGTATACTTTATCGAAATATCTTACCTTGCCAATGACAAACTGGGAAAGAAGCCTAATATTTGGATTAAGGGCGGGAACTAAGATTTCTGTTATGTTTCCCTTTAGGCCATCGGTTAAACTTAGTAAATATACCATGCCCTTGTGACGGAGTGAGTGCACAAACGGATTTGCACTTTTTCTTCTTTTGTAAATATTATTTAAAATATGCAAAATGTTTTTTAATTCCCTTTTTTTAAAAATATAAACGTCTTTCTTTGGGGGAATCTTATCAGGTGCTGTTTTCTTTGGAAAATTAAGAAATAGTTTTTCGCACCAGCACTTTTCTGAGTACCGCCACCCGAGCCCGCAAAATGATGGATAATACTGGACTTCCTTTATGTATAGAACTTTGCTAAAATTGCCTATTTATTATGGTTTAATTAAGATTTCATATACGGATTGTATAATAATATTGTACATTTGTGAATGTGCTTTTATGAATTCTTGAAATTCGAATAAAGATTTATGATGATGATATACAAAATTATACACAACTTACTACTAATTAGCATTTTCCTTAATTGGAAACTACCAAAAGATTTAAACAAAAGATACAAATTAACCAATATAAACACTCAAAATTCAAACAAACCAATGAAATAGAAATAACATCCAAAACTCTACATAAACAATTAAACTTCATGCCTATTCCACACCCAAAAAAAGAAAACTAAATGAGAAAATCTGTAGAAATTCTACTACAGATATAAGATCAACATATTCCAAATAATAAACTCTATCAAAAGTAAACTATATAAAACTCAATACTAAAAGTAAAAAACGTTAAATATACATAAACTAAAAAGTAATCAGTGTCTTCTTTCTATTTTATATTTCCACTACAAGAAACTAAACTACAGAAAACACCAAAAAAGATACAAATAAAGTATTTTCCAAAATATCTTTAATAGATTAAACAACCCCCCAAACTCAAAACCAATCCTAAACACCCTACCCACTCTCTATAAAAAATATAGAAACAAATAATAAAATGAATGTACTTTTATTTTTCTGACAAAGAAATACAGAAAGAACATTCCACAAATAAAGAGTAAATGTCATCAAACTCAAATACATAAAGACAAACTTAGTAAGTATATTGTAAAAAAATTATTGTTTACATTAAAATGCATAGAATAACATATTTAACAACTATAATATAAATTTGTCAGATTTACCTGCATCAAAATGACTGAAGGAGCAGAATTTATAACAAGCCAGGAAGGAAAAATGTTATGCTATATGTGATACACTTACAAACAGGAAAAACAATTTGGATTACAAGTTAACTGGAAATGCTGTAAATACAATTCTAATAAATGTTACAGGCATGCTACAACAAGGGAAGCAACAGTACTGTACACTAGAGAACATAAGCACCCACCAAACATGGCAAATAGAAGTCAGATATGCATTTGAAACCAAAAAGGAAGCTAGCACAAGTTCTCAAAAACCTACAAGTGTAATTTTAAAAGAGCAGCTTCCCAAAATTCCTTAAACAGCTACTTCACAAATGCTATCTGAAGTTTCATTGAAGAGAACTATAGCATGTACTATAAAAGCTACTACTATTTCCACCCCAATTCCTAGAACATTTAAGAAAGTTATTACAGGCCCTGAACAATGTACTACTTTAAATAAAGAACCATTTGTCATTTTTGATAATAAAAGCAATGAAAAAAGATTTATAATATTCGGAACTGCAACCAATCTCTTAAAACTATAAAAATGTCAATACTGGATGATGGATGGGACTTTTACGACTTTTTAAAGAGTACACAATACATATGCTACATCACAATTGCAATATACCACTCATTTACGCATTATTACCAAACAAACATAACGCAACATACATGGAACTATTAAATACAATAAAACAGAAAACAAATTAATTTTCTCCACAAAAAATCATTCTAGATTTTGAACAGTCAATGATTCATGCTATATTAAAAACACCCCCCCAAACTTGCATTCAAGGCTGTTACTATCATTTTAACAGTGCTTGTGGAGGCACATGCAAAAATCAGCACTAAGCATTGAATATGCAACTAATTCTTCTTTTGCATTTCAAATTGAAAAATTAACAGCACTAGCTTATGTGCCCGACACAGACGTCTCAGAACATTACAATATCTTAATAGACAGCACCTTCTACAAACAATGTGAAGCAAACTAAGTCCACTATTGGACTATTTTGAGGACATATGGGTCCGCATACTACATAAATCTGGGCACAGAAGAAACCCTACATTTCCAATTCCCTGGTGGAACGTATACAGTAGCACATTAAATGGGGATTCCAAAACTAATAACGCAGTAGAAGGATGGCATAATGCCTTCCTTCGATCAACAGGCAGCGTCAAACTAACACTAGAACCAGGACATATAGGGAACCCAAAACGAAGGAGGACCGTAAAAGTAAAACCTTAGACATCCAACGAGGTCTGGGACAAAAGGAGGACACAGTTACCAACTGGACGCGGACAAGGAGACTTAACGAATCCAGGGCACCGGATCCCACGAGATGCAAGAAAGGAGACCCAACGCTCCGAAATTGCTTCAGACTGGATTCCAGGATATGCGCCCGAGGGGAACCGAAGATCTGACTAGGAAGCGGAAGCTAAGTTTAACTCTAAGAACGCGAAGAGTCATTGCTCGGAGACTGCCGCTCTGACGCGTTTGATCAGCTGCCGCGCATACCTGATCTCACGTGGCGGCCATTTTTGTAGTCCGCAACAGTCCTCGGGATCCGCAGCTGTGACTGCTCCTCTCTATGCCCCTGTCTCTTCATCTCTCTGTGCCCCTCTCTCTGTCCACTCCATGCTGCTCTGTGCCCCTCTCGCTTTGCCCATCTGTGTCCCTCTCTCTCTATGTGTCCCTCTTTGTGTCCCTCTTTGTGTCCCTCTCTCTGTGCCCCTCTATATGCGTGTCCCTCTCCTCTCTCTGCCTCTGCCCCCTCTCTTACCCTCTGTCCCTCTCTTGTCATCTTTGCCCATCTCTGTGCCCATCTCTTTGCCCTTTGTGCCCCTCTCTCTACCTCTATGTGCCCCTCGCTCTCTGCCCCTCTCTTTGCCCCTTTCTTTGTGCCTCTCTGCCTTTTCCACGCCCCTTTGCCTCTCTGTCCCTCTCATATCTCTCTGCGCCCCTCTCTTTGCCACTCTGTGCTCCTCTGTGTCCTTCTCTGCCCCCTCCGTGCCCCTGTTGTGTCCCTCTCTGTGTCCCTCTCTGTGCCCCTCTCAATGCTCCTCTCTGTGCCCCTCTCTATGCCCCTGTCTGTGACCTCTCTCTGCCATCTTTGCCCCTATCTCTTCCCCTCTCTATGCCCGGGTCTCTTCATCTGTGTCCCTCGCTGTGCCCCCTCTGTGCCCCTCTTTGCCCATCTGTTTCCCTCTCTCTACCTCTCTCTCTCTCTCTGTACCCCTCTCTCTTTGCCTCTGTGTCCTTCCCTCTTCCTCTCTCTCTGCCCCTCTCTGTGCCCCTCCTTGAACAACAGCGCCCTCCGTCTCCCACTACATACACTCACACACAGAGGCAGAGTCCTCCTGCCAATGCAACCCATCCCTGAACAACAGTGCCCTCCGTCTCCCAGTACATGCGCCTACACACAGAGTCAGAGTCCTGCCAATGCACCTCAATCATGAAGTACAGCGCCCTCCATCACCCAGTATGTGCCCCTACACACAGAGGACGAGTCCTGCCAATGCACCTCAACACTGAACTACAGCACCCTTCGTCTCCCAGTACATACCCCTTGACACAGAGGCAGAGTCCTGCCAATAAACCTCATTCCTACACTACAGCGCCATCCATCTCCCAGTACATACGCCTACACACAGAGGCAGAGTCCTGCAAATGCACTTCAATCAGGAAGTACAGCGCCCTCCATCTCCCAGTACATGCCCCAACCCACAGAGGCAGAGTCATGCCAATGCACCTCAACCCTGAGCTGAACTACAGCACCCTCCCTCTCATAGTACATGCGCCTATACACAGAGGCAGAGTACTTCCAATGCAACTCAACACTGAACTACAGCGCCCTCCGTCTCCCAGTACATGCTCCTACACACAGAGGCAGACTCCTGCTAATGGGCCGCCAGGGCCTTATGGGCTGATGTCGAATGTGAGAAGCAGGATATTTGTGGGCTTAGCATTATTAAATGGTGGTGTGGCCTTGGATCACCAGTGGTATGTGCTGGTAATTTGTTCAAGATGAGCCTAAAAGTGCGGGACAGGAAAATCAGAAAGTCTAAAACAGACTTCTTCAGATCGCAACTTGACCAAGCCAAGAACAGACCCAAAAAGCTTTTTGACCTTATTAAATCCCAAACTAAGAGCATTGATGCTTTTTGCACTTCAATTTGCAGGTTGACAGTAATCTCTGATGCTATTTCTCGTCTCCTGGTATCCAATGATCATGGAGGGCTGACCTCTCCGTCTTTGTGAGCCTTTTATCAAGAGTCAGGCCTCCCTGCTACCGCCGTGTCCGGGTTTCCAATCGAACACTCAGAGATTACTGTCAACCTGCAAATTGAAGTGCAAAAAGCATCAATTTACGATTACCGATCCCCGGAATAAGCAGCCAAATAATCAACATAAAGGTGGCTCCCCGTGTCCATTGAAAATGACCCAGAGTCATACTAAGATATAATTCACCGATGTCTGAAGCATCATTGAGACCTGCATGATACTTTGAGGACTAAGACCCAAGGTGCCTAAAGACTGCAAGTTCAAGATTTGTCACAAATGTGTAAAAGTCAAATTGTCCTGAAGAAGGTGATACCATCACACAATACCGAAACGCTGCGTCGACTGTTTTTTGACTGTTTTTATTGTAACCTTACTGATTTTTAATTACGTACACACATCATAGTATGATGACTTTTAAATATATATTTTAGATTGTAACCCTAAAGGGAGGTACCTAATAAAATTTGTTATATATTTTTAATATATCTTTTTTCATTCTTATTATCGTTTATCCATGTGTACTTCCGATCTGGAAATTGATTTATCCTTAATCTAGAGGTAGCACACAATATGTACTTAGTTAGTCCTCTTTCCCTGCAAACTTTTCATTATTAGGAATTCTGGAATCTTCTCTCCATATAAAAGCACAGGGTTCAATTTTGTGTACTGTTCACTCCCCTCCCTGTGAAATAGATCAGGGGAACCTTCCCAACACTTTTTGAGTTTTTGGCTGATCAGACATTGCTTTCCGACATTGTATCGGTTTCCCACATTCCAGTGGGTATCTCGGATCACTCGGTGGTGGAATTGGTATTCAGTTTTAAGTCTAAGTCGATAGAGCATAGGTGGGCATTGGATAGAACACTCTTGCTAGATGAAGGCGTAAAGTTGGAGCTAAAAGAGAGAATATCTGATTTTTTAGACTTCGATATAGGCTCCTCCACCAAGCAAGTAGTTTGGGAGTCTTTTAAGGCCTATTTAAGGGGGTTACTGACCTCTCAAACAATACATAGGAGGACAATTTCAAAACAAAAAAGATGCTGAGGACCTCAAGGTCATAAAGGAGAAAGAATTAGAGCTGCAGCGGGCTGCTCCGACAGCTAGGGAGAGTAACCCGAAATTGGAGAAAGAGCTGTTGGAACTACAATCAGTGTTTAAAGCCAGGAGTGATAAGTCTATTAAGGAAAGATGGGAGATCAGTAAATTAAAGAATTTTGAATATGGTGAAAAATGTGGTGCTCTCCTGGCTTGGAAATCAAGGACTGAGAGGGTTAGAAATAATATTAAGACCTTGAGGCAGAGAGAATCCGGAATACTGATATCTGAGGATGAGGGAGGAGGCTAGGGAGTTTATGCAGGGGTTATGCCAAGAGGACTCCAGCCTTGGAGCAGAGGAGACCAATGCCTGGTTAGCCCTGAGAGATTTGTGTCAATTATCGGAATTAGATAAGACCTTTCTGGCCAGTGAAATTACGGAAGGCGCGATACGACAGCAGTTGAAGAAAATGAGCCGAGGTAAAGCCGCAGGTCCGGACGGGCTGCCAGTAGAGCTATATTCCGATAATCTTGATATAGTTATCCCGGTGTTGAAGACAGTCTTTAATAGGATTTTCTTATTAGGGGACAGTATCCCTCCTTCCTGGTCTGAAGCCACTATATCGCTGATAGCCAAGCAAAATAAGGACCCACAAAAAATTCAGTATTCTAGACCAATTTCATTATTAAGTTCAGGCTTGAAGATTTTTTCCGGGATACTGGCCTCTAGATTAGCTAGAATTATTTAAAAAAATTATACACCCAGACCAGAGAGGGTTTATTCCTGGGAGGCAGCTCAATGAACTAACGTTCCAGGTGATGGGGGCAATTGATTTTGCGGAGGAGAGAGGGTTGCCACTTACCATTATAGCAATCGACGCAGCTAAAGAGTTTGATCAGGTCAATTGAGCGTACCTTTGGGCTACCATGACCAGGTTCGGGTTCCCTTCAATTCTTATCGAAGGAGTTAAAACATTATATAACAATCCCCAAGCAATATTTCTAGAGGTACCAGGCAGGGATGTCCCCTGTCCCCCCTTTTGTTTGATGTTTATATTGAGCCCTTTGTTTGTTCCCTTAGAGCTGATAGTCTCATTTCTCCTTTTAAACTCGAAGAGTTGGATCTTAAAACAGCGCTGTATGAGGACGACCTCCTCCTGTATACTTCTAATCATGTTGATGCAATTCCCCGGTTATTTGAACTGGCCAAGGAATTTGGAAAGGTATCCGGCTATAAAATCAATAAGGAGAAAACGGATATAATGGGTTGGAACAATCTAACTCCCATACAGGGTGCTAAACAAAAAATCAGGTATCTGGGAATACATCTCACCCAAAAACTGAGAGATATCTCTAAAACCAGTTGGCAGATAGTAGCGAAGGAGGTGTATAAGCTATTGCTAAGATGATAAAGTCTGCCCTTAAACATATATGGGAGAGTTAATCTTGTCAAAATGACTATTCTCCCCAAAATAACTTTTCTTTTCAATTCTATCCCGCTTTCATTTGATTCCCAGGATATCGCTTGCCTCCAAGGGTACATCGGTTCATTCATATGGGCCGCAAAATCACCCAGGATTGCCTGGAAGAAACTGAGGAGAGGGTTGAGGGTGGGAGGTCTGGCTTTACCTGATTTGTTTTTATACTGTCACGCCTTTCACCTTAAGAATTTTAGGATCTTGGCTAATAAATTGGACTCTTCTTCACAGGGCCGTCTTTTTCAGGCATTGTTACACGACCAACCACAGGGTGTAGAACATTTCTTTTTCAAATTCGGGGACCAAAAGTTTTATAAAAAAGTTTGCCTTAAGATCCTACAGGCTGCGCTTAAGTACTGGGGATATGTCCGGAGAGTGTTGGGGATACCTTATTACAATCTACAGGCCCCAATTTGGGACTCCCCCGGCACTCTGGAGTGCCTTCTAGATCAACTGTCGCAGCCACTTAAAGCAGCTGGGTTAAAAACATGGGGCGACCTATGTGTAAATACTAGGCTGATGGATTGGGAGTCTTTTGTGAACTTAACCAATGGTTCCCTTACTAGATTTAGGTTCTACCAGTTGTCTGCGTGGAGGTCAGGACAGGTTTGGGGGACCGGGGGAGACACTCCGATTCAAGACTCCATCTGCAGGGGGTGTGGGGGGAGTCTGGAAGCGGGAGGTCTCTTTCTGGTATAGGACACTTGCTGGTGTAAAGGAAAGCCTGAACTCTGAACTCGATAGTATTTGGGGCAGTGTTTTAACCGAGAATGCTGACGAGGTACAGAGAATTTGGACTGATGCTTTTACTATGTCTCAGAGAATAATTAAGCCGGCAAATCTCAGAAAAAATCATTTGTTTACAGCTTACAAGGTATATTGGACACCAGCCAAATTGTCTAGGGTAGCAGCTGATAACTACTACTGTCCTAGATGTAAACACCCAGCAGCTGACGACCAACACATGTTTCTAGATTGTCTGGAGATTACCAGATACTGGGTGGCAGTTTGTGGTTTTTTGGAGGAGGTCCTGTTATCACTGATCATCTGCAGCCCTAGACTGGTCTTCTTTGGCCTACCACCGGGCTACCTTATGAATGATGCGGCATCTCAATTCCTGTTCTAGTGATAGTTATAGCTAGAAGGGAAATCTGTAGACAATGGAAGTCGGTAGACCCACCTAGATTTGCAGAGTGTTAAAAAAACATTATGTTGGTCAGCCAGTCAGATATGGCCTGTGGCGGAGTAAGCGCTAATAAAATCTGGTCGGTACTCGAGGCCTGGTTGAGGAAATAACTACGGTCCAATGATTATGCCAGAGGTTTGTGGTCCAGTCCTCCCTGGTACATGTATGGGTCCATCAAGGTAAATGGGAGTTGGACAAGGAGACAGCCTACCTCTGGGTGATCTCTGTAGGCTGCACACATATCCGGGGCGGAAACCAATTTTGTTCGTGTGGAAGGCACAGAAAGATCCCATCTAGAGTAATCATCTTCTGCTGGCATGTATGAGGACACAAAAAAAAAAAAGAGATGGATAAGAGGTCCTTGTGTAAATCTGATTTTATGGATTCTATTTTAGAGGCAAAAAAAGATGCAAATTCTGCACAATTGGGTAGATTAAGAGGGATGGCATTCAGGAGAATGGGTATGATCTTAGTTTGAGATTTAATAAGGTCTAAAAGCTTTTTGGGTCTGTTCTTGGCTTGGTCAAGTTGCGATCTGAAGAAGTCGGTTTTAGACTTTCTGATTTCCTGTCCCTCACTTTTAGGCTCATCTTGAACAAATTACCAGCACATACCACTGGTGATCCCAGGAAACCATGGCCACACCACCATTTATTAAAACTAAGCCCACAAATAACCAGTTTCTCACATTCAACATCAGCCCATAAGGCCCTGGCGCCCCATTGGCAGGAGTCTGCCTCTGTGTGTAGGAGTATGTACTGTGAGACGGAGGGCGCTGTCGTTCAGTGTTGAGTTGCATTGGCAGGACTCTGCCTCTGTGTGTAGATGCATGTACTGGGAGACGGAGGGCACTGTTCAGGGATGATTTGCATTGGCAGGAGGACTCTGCCTCTGTGTGTATGTGTATGTAGTGGGAGAGGGAGGGCGCAGTTGTTCAGGAGGGCGATGGATAGAGTGAGGGCGATGGATAGAGTGAGGGCGATGGATAGAGTGAGGGTGATGGATAGATAGAGTGAGGGCAAAAGAGCGAGGGCAATAGATAGATCACACTCAGACACATGAGACCAATAGCACACATCTTTAATAAGCACAGTGACACTGGAACACGCCCGACAGCAGTAACTGCCTCTAATAATCAACAGCGTGACACTAAAACACTCCAGAGACCAATAACTACTGCCAATAAAAAGCATTATGAAACTAAAAAACAACCGAGACCAACCACTGCCAGCAACAGGCGCCATGACACTAAACCTCAACTCAATAACTGCCACCAATAACAGTGTGACTCCAAAACACACTCAAGACCAATAACTGACAGCAATAACAAGCAACCTGGCAATGGATCACGCACAACCACAATAACTGCCACCAATTACAAGCACCGTGACACTAAAACACACCCAAGACCAACAACTGCCACCAATAACAAACAACGTGACACTAAAACACACGGACAACAGCTGTCACCAAGAAAAAAGCAGCATGATGATAAAACATACCCGACAGTAAGTTCCACCATTACCAAACACTGTGACACTAAAACACACCCAAAAGAATAACTGTCAGCAATAACAAACACATCGATGCTAAAACACACAAGAGGTGTGTGGGTCACCCCTAGAGAAGAACAGCATGCTAACCTACTCGCGCCTAGTGTTTTCTTTTCTTCCTTTTTTTTTCTACAGACGTGACAAAGGTAATCGCTTGTTGAAGGCAGCGCGCTTAGGGTTCCGTGGTGCACTAATTGTTTTAATGGCATTTTTAGGAGTCAGCCTTTGAAAGGTTTAGAAATCTCAACCAGGAGAGAGTCCCCCCAGCATCCTTCTGCTCGCAAAAAGTTGTAAGCTTGTCCAAAACTCTTTCAAAAAGAGTCCAAAACCCTGTGAAATTCTTCCTCAGAGAAGTCGCTTAATGTGGGTTTACAACGTCTCGGTGTTTAAGATGTGGTGCGGATCAAGAGCGAGACAGACGGTTGGAAGGGACAGTGGGCGCCAGGAGCGCGGGTGACAGGAACAATTCCAGGGTGTGAAGCGCGGGTCGCACGTGGCATGGACGACATGTCCAGCAGATGTATGAGTGGGGAGAGAGGGAAAGACAGGACAAGTCAGCGTTCAGTGAAGAATAAATTGATAAGCTGGTGAACCTTCCCGTCGCGCGAAGCTGCTGTTAACAAGTAAGGTCATTTAGCAGATGGGCGGCGTAAGAAATTAAAAAGCAGCAAGGGAGATAAGGAAAGGGGTGGCAAATCAGCCACTTTGATGTTCTCAGTGGCCCCACGGCTCACTGAGAACATCAATGTGGCCGCAAAAATGCTCCCAAAGGCTGTAGGCGGATGAATGGTACGCGTGCCTGGCGCACATGCACTGTGCCCGATCTGCCTGTAGACTTTGGGAGCATATTTGAATGCCCTCAACTACAACTCTCGCAGAACAACGCATGCGCATTGGTTCAGCGAGACCTAAAAAAGCACCCCCAGCTGTGATCCCACTCTACAGGTGTATAAAGGCCCGGCCTGATCGCAGCTGACCCTGCTTCAGGCTCCGCCTTGTGCTGCTGGTTCCTGTTGTGCTTCTGGTTTTGGTTGCTTTTGTGCTGCTGTGGTCGAGGCTCAGGACTCGCCCCGCTCACCCCCTTGTGCTACCTCAAGACTTGACTGCTCAAGGCCCAAAATCCCCCCGCTGACCCTGCTCTTGCTCCAGGCCCCATGCCCGCGTTGTGCTGCCTGTGGATGGCTGGAGCGGCCCCCCTACTCCATGCCAGCCAACCCCAGGGCCGTGCGGCTCTTCATCCGGGACCTGCTGGAGGACACCTGCCGGTGGGTGCTCCGCCGCCTCAGGGAGGACGCGCCGCTCAGCGAGGAGGGCGAGGAGGCCCTGCGATGCACTGCCGCCGAGCTCCTGGAGACAGTCCACGGCCTAGCCACCACCAGGAGCCCCAGGCTGTCACGCCGCTGCTGCTGGAGGCCTGTGACTGTGGCCTGCTGCACCCCGCCGCGCTGCAGGCCCTGACCCGCCGCCTGCTGGAGGAGCTGGAGATGGAGCTCCCGCACTATCTGCTGGTGCGGCTGTCAGCCCTGTTGGCCACAGAGTGCAGCCTCACCTACGCGTTATACCAGGAGCTGGAGGGTCCCATTTGACCCACCTGAGCCTCGAGCTGGCCTACCAGGCCCGCATGACATCAGCCGACGCTGACCCGGAAGACCAAGACCTGTGGCGCGTGGACCTGGCCCTCTCAGACCATGTCAGCAGGGTGGGCTTCTACCTCAGCGTCCTGAGAAACCCAGAGGACGCGCAGTGGCCTGGCCCAGCTCCAGACCTCCTTGCCCCCGACAGTGTCCGCGCGCCCGGAGAATTCAGCACCGTCCAGGAGCGCCACGCCTGCCAGCACTCGGTGTTTGTCAGGGGGTCCCTGCCTGCCTCGAGTCGGGGACTGACGTTTGTCCCTCTTCCTTTTCACCTTGGCGTACGCAGGACAGCTACGCTTCCTTTAAGGCAGCTTGGGCTTGCCCGGAGGAGGTAGCTCCACCAGTGACGTCATCCCCGTTTATCCAATCGGGAGCAACGACGGCGCTGATAACGCGACGTCCTGAGGAGAACGTCGGGACCGGCACCGGAGAAGAGGAAGACTCTTGGGAGAGCTTCGCCGTGTCGCAGGAGACTACCGAAGCAGTGTTGCCACCACCCGAGACAAGAGAGGACCCAGACGCCAGGTCGCCACTGAAGGAAAAGCCAGGAGGCCAACAGAACCACGCTCCGCCCGCCACACTTCAACAGGAGAAGTGTGGCTCCACAAGTACCCTCAAACTTTGAAGACCTTCTATTGGACTACAACCCGGGAGCCTACAGAGAAAGACTGAAAGCTGGCTGAATACAGACTATCCTTTGTTGTCACAAGCTACAAGACTCATTGTTTACCTCGTTCTTTAGCCCAATAAAAAACCAATGGTTATTCACCACTCTCTCTCTGGTTGAACCTCCTTTCTCTAAGGGGTATACCACCTCCTACCCGAGGACACTCCTTACAGTGTTCTACACCCCGACCCCATGGGCCAGTGCGAGGGGGTCCCGGAGGAGGTCACAGCGGTGCTTGCGCAGCACAGTGCCTGGGAGCAGGCAGTGCAACTCTACGAGGAGGCCTGGGGGCTGCCTCCCCAGGAGGTGGGGGGGTTGCCATTGTGCCCGTCTGCCCAGACTTGTGAAACCAACTCCTATTGACTATTGAGCCATGCTCCTGTGTGTTTATACATCAATAAATAATATCTCCACTTAAATGGCTGGTATTTACCATCTTCAACCCAGTGGCAGTGGGTGCTATCAAGGATTCCAGTTGTATGTTAGACTTTACTGGTACTCCTAGCTTCCTGACTTGGGAGGGGGTGTTAAGATGTCCTGAGAAAGGAGACAGAAGAGGGGTGAAGGTTGTTGGAGCAGTGCCGTCATGGATTTGTGCCTTGAAGGAGTTTGTGCTTGGTGTTTTGGAAAGCCATCCTATTGTCGTATGGCTCTTAGACTCTGCAGAATGTTTAGAGAAGGAGCCAAAGCAAAGGGAAGGAAAACATTTGGGTGCCACTTAAATAGGCCCAGGAAGACCACAGATTTAAAACCATTTTCTAGTGGATGAACAGTTAAGTGCAGAAAGATTCGTTCAGAACAAAGTTTTAGTTATCAGCCCAGAGGAAGTGGGTGGTAGGTAAGAGGGCTGCAGAGTGAGTTTATGGCAGATGATATTTTGTATTAATATTAGAAATCCAAGTAATGGAGTTCTTTCTGTAGAATAGTTTTGGGGTGAGTGGTCGACATGCATAAACCAGTTATGATAACTGATTGCCAGACTAATTGGGGGCACAGCTAAAAATAAAATATTATTTAACTATTTTGTTGTCCTAACATGGAATGCATGAACATTACATAGAAAATAAATGGAAGTTAAATAATCCATGGGAAGTGCATTGTACTGACAGAAAAGCTCAGTTGGTTAATGCAAACATTTCAGATGCCTGTGTGTGTAACTGAAAGGACATTGGTCTGAATACTTGTTGGTGGACTGTAGAATAATGGTGCGTGTTTATAGCGTAATGAGGTTCTAGCCTCTGACAAAGCATTGTGAATATGTAATATGTAATTCATGTGTTAAAAAATATATTAGACTGTCACAGTTTGAACATGTACTATAAACGGTATAAGGTAGAGTGCACACTGTATAAGATGGGCTACTACACAATATGCAAAACAGTCAGTGTAAATGCTTGCAGTGATTTCCTATGCAATGGGCAATCAAACAGTTCTAGACTGAGGCCTTTAAATGGAAACCTTTAAAAAAAACATTGCACTAGGTACAGATAGCCTTCCAGTACCTCACAAAAGGAACAGCTATTTGCCACCTTGACGCTCCAAGTGATTATATCCATTAAAACCCGCATTGACTCAAAAGCGGACTTTAGATCTGCTGATTAACCAATTGCCACCTTTACATTGCTTTCAGGGTGGCAGCACTTTGGGGCAAAGGCTTGTTTCACATTCAGCTGCTGTCACAGCATGGGAAACCCTTTGCTTCCTTTTCAGCTTGAGACACTTCAGTGTGGCATTAACATCCACCCAGGCCAGGATTTTTTTTTTTTTAAACCAAAGTATGGGTATCATTTAAGTGAAATCAAAAAGGTTAGGGAATGTCGTTCCTAGTAGATTGTCCCCACTCCGACCTCAGGGTTTGACTGAGGAGACACCACCAAAGTAGTACACTGATGTGTAAGATGTCAGTACACTTAAGGGCATCAGGTGAGAGTCGTGATGCTCCTTGGCACATGAATTTTGCCATTTGTATTCATTTGTGCACGTTTGTGTCTTGAGTGCAATGGATTGTAGTTTGGTAATGCGGGTGAGAGGCAGATGGAGAGCCGGTGCAGATGGGATAGTGAAAGGTGAAAGCTGCTTTTGAAGAGAGTGAATTGTGCCTGAATTTGCTGATGGGGCTACAGATTGAGTCAGCTGGAGTGTTACTCTTGGAGGAAGGGATTGCAGAGGTGGGTTGCAGAGTAGAGGCGGAAGATATATGAAATAATGTTGAATAGGGAGTGGTCAGAGGGAGACAGCGTGGAGTAAATTGGAGAGGAGGATGAGCCTAGGTAGACTGTCCTCAGATAGAGCACAGAGCATATGCATTAAATAATGAGAGGTTACATGATGAAATACAATTCTGTTCAGATTACTCAGGACCAACAAGAGAATAAGATGTTGGAGAAAATCTAGTATGAGCCAAAGTACTTGCAAAAGGGACGGCTGGTGTTTGGCAGTAATAACATGTGAAGCTGGAAAGTTGCACTAGTGTGATGGATTACATCTGCTGGTGGGGAGTGTGTAGGTCTAGTGGCTCAGTGGAACAGTGCGTCCACTGCAGGGGCCTGTGCGCGACCTCATGGTCACAGGTTGGAATCCTGGCTGAGCGCCGTTCATCATTCTGAGGTCTAAAAAAAATGAGTGCCATGGTGTTGGGTAACAAGAAACATGATATTCAGCTCCAAGATGCCAACGAGTGAACGTGCGCTTCAGAAATACACGTAATGGTATGTTTAAGACGATCCCAACAACTCAGATGTTCTCCGTATGTGGAGGTGCCAGTTTGGACAGCTGTGCAGCTTTGTTCTTTTGATTGACCTATGTTTCAATGATTCAATGATAGCAATCGAGCGAACAAGGGGGAAGCTGGAGTACAAGTCTTAAAATATGAGGTTTTTATGCATATAGTACCACTGATCCACAGTCAGCATGACACACTGAGATGGATATGCTGAGGAGTAGTATGCTATACTATGCGTTGTAGTGAGATTCAGTAACACCACTGTGGTACTCTATGCATTGCTGTGGGTTGCTGTACAGTTACATTGCAGTAAAATACCTTGCAATGTGTGCAGTAGAACTAGAGTAGGTTTTTATACCTATATTTTAATTGACTTTCAGTATTTAATACATGCGGACGATAACTTGGATTTTGGGAATTTGACGCACATTCATGACGGCTCAGATTAAAAGTCCTCCGACTCGGATATTGTTATACAGTACCAATTTCATATACCATGTGCCCAGAGGTGTCTTCCAAAAAGGAAATAAAACATCAACCGTAGCAGATGGTTATGACCATAAACGGAAAATTGTTGACTTGGAAAAGGCTTCGCTCTTTGTTGCATTGGTAAATCTCCAAGCAGTATTCGATCTTGTCCCCAGGTCAAAACTCTGGGAGGTCATTGGGAAAATTGGGTTCCCTAGTACATCGTCTCTGATCCGGCAAACTGTATACAGGCAATTTTGCAACAGTTATATGGGGCCCGAGGGGCGAAACCAATAGAGATATTCTTAGCAGGCGAGGTTTCCACCAGGTATGTGTTGTGGCATCTACACTATTTCTATTGTTCATCCAATCATGCATCCCTTATCTACAGGACTGCGTAAATGACTCCCTTAAAATCGCAGGATCTACAGTGGCGGGCCTGCTATTTCCAGATGAAACACTTCTCCTTTCAAAAACTTCTCAGAGTTTAAATACCCTTTCGGGGAAGTTCATCCTATTCTCCAAAGACCACTGCCTAGAAATTATTGAAATTCATCTCTTGGGGAAGCGGAACGGAGACACTGAATCGCGCAGTGACCGAACCTGGCACTCGACACCAAGAGGAAGCATTCACCTCTTGACTGGGGTGAGGACAGCCCCCGGCCCTTCATAGGTGAGGACACCCCACGGCACTCCTAAAGTCGATGGACACAGCTAAATTGTCGCCGAGTCGGCCTTATACACCCAATTAACTGGGGGTTGTATAACACATGTACTGGATTAAGAAAACAGTCGCAGATGCACACATGGATGTTGGCATCTTACATACCTGTGAGACATCATAAGATGCCCTGTTCGGATTATTAATTACCCGGACCACCCTGATTTCCACACAGGAATTTGAGACCAGTCTGGTACAGAGGTTGTCCCTTTTTCGTCCTGAAGAAGACCCGCAAGCTGAAACTCCCACTAATCCCTTAAGCACTAAGCCGGGTCGAAACGTCGACACACCCCTATACCCTCTTGGACCACGCATAGCCCCAATGTGTATAAACGTGCCAAAAAGAAAATTCTTGATGTAAATGTACTATGTGGTAATAGTATTTATGGCCAAGATTTATTTGACTGGAATTAGTAAACCAGCTCGTTGTTTTGATCCGTGATCTTTGAAATGTCACACACTTTTGTTCTGTTTTATTCACCCCTCTAATTCTCGAGCACTCTCCCTTTTGCACGTCCTTTCAAGCATCCTCTCTATGTGCCTAAAGTGATTACACTCAATGTTGAAAAAGACAAAAAGACTATTTGAAGTTGGTATAATAATAAAAAACTGTTGATTCTCCACTATGAGAATTTGGGTTGTTGCATTTTTAGTTTAAATGTTTGTAATGAATACTTTGAGCAAATGGGTCTAGCTCATATTCTATGAACTCACAACTATAAGCTTGATTGAATCTCAAAATTAATTCTGGTCAAGGACCATTGTTTTTGATACCGTTGAAATTATTGATAGCAAAACTAAATACATGGTATTTAGCCTTCGGAAAAAGGTTAGGGGGAATGTGGTTTTGGAGGGAGCTAGCCTAGACAGGGTCTCCAAATTTGATTATCTAGGGGTGTAACTCAATGACTCCCACAGCAGGTTCCCCCCCCCCCTCCCCAATTGAAAAAAACACTGATTCTTATACACAGAGCTGGGTCTATTGTCAGGTTAACTAACGGGGCTTCTACTTACCCCATTTCACCTGCAATGGAGATATATAAGGCCCAGCAGTGCGTAGCAAACCTTTTTGGGGCAGATCTGTGAGGTCATTGCAATCTTAACCAACTTGACAGAAGTGAAAACTCTTGCATTAAATCCCTATTGAGGCTTTGGGGACTTAAAACTGTTTAGCCATGCAACAGTTATTGTTTTTGCACCAAGAATATTGTGCTGCATAAATAAATACTCATAAGGCCCCAAAAGTGAGACCTATTGGCTATGTCAATGCTTGTTAAACTTGTAGGGGCCCCTTTGGGGCCTTGTCCACGCATTGATGGATGGGTGGGGAGGGGGCCAGGCACACCCTGCATCATTGATTTCCGCCCTGATTATTGAGCCATGCTCGTGTACATAAATCTATCTCTTCACTGCACCTCGAGTCGCATCACCAGTCTCTTTAGATAAAGCCACCTTTATTGATTTGAGTTTTAAAGTGTTCTGTTGTGCCGACGGCTCACTCAGCACCAGAGGTTTACGGGTATGAGCCAAGCGGGCCTTTTTAAACTTGTAGATGCCCCTTTTGGGGCCTTGTCCTCTTTTGATGCTTGATATAATCCAGATTGATGTGGGGTTCAAAGCGCAAAAGAAAACAAAGCAAAAACATTATTAGTCTGTTTTCTAGGTTCATTAAGCTATGCAACATGTGACGAGAATCAAAGGGGGCACTGTCACTTTAAATAATGCACAAATCATGTGATCAAGGTTCAAGCGAGCCGAAACTCGTAATGGTGACGAGTGATGAACAATAAAACAACATTTTTTGCACGAAAATTGGGTCCGTGTCCGTCTATGGGGAAAATCCTGAAACGCACGGAGGAGTGTGATATAACTGACCTGATAGTTCCACAAGGTCATACATGGACCCCTTTCTCGCATTGGTCGACACTAACAGTGGAGCAGCACTTCCAGGGTAACCCAGAAGCATCTTAGGATCCAAAGAGGATACACAGCTCCGGCCCCTCTGCAACCCCAGAGAAGCCGCGATAAACCTGCGGGAGAAAGCAGACGTCAAGTCAGAGGACTCGGAAAAGGTGGAGAACCCAGCATGTAGGAGTTAACCGGGTAATCGCAGGGTGAGGAGGTGTGCAGTTCGGTGTTCAGCGCAACAGTATTGAACGCTGTGAGCAACGTAAGAAATTAGACAAACTTTCCTCATGTCAGCCAACGTGGTAAGAGAACAGGAGATGCCGGCAGCGGAGATGTTCTCTGCTTCCCTCCCGAGTACAAGGAGAGTTACTGAACAAAACCAAGTGAACCCACAAGGCAACAATACAGTTAAAGATTTATTCAAGAAACTAAAGAAAAAATGAAAACAGAACAAAATAAATGGTGGGAGTCAACGTCATTACAACGATATATCGATGTTGAAAGGATGCCTAGAGGTCTGCGCATCATAACTGCACTGAGTTACAAAGAGCCCCACCCTGAGTTAATGAAAGAGTGGGCTGCATGTAACTTAGAATCATCACACAGATTAACACTTATCCTCATCAAATACGTGGATATTGATAGAGCCAAAGTATTAAAAGAGATTGAAGAAATCAAGGAGGAGCTGGAAAAGTTTGACAACATCGAAGATCAAAGTAAATTAAAAGGTGATTTGACAATCCGTTTAAAGAAGGAGGAGGATAAAATTAAAGCCAGAAAGGCATATAAATTCCAGAGAGACAAAAGTGAATATGACTTAGGGCAGATATTCACCTTTGCCAAACG
Source organism: Lissotriton helveticus (assembly GCF_964261635.1). Classification (NCBI taxonomy): domain Eukaryota; kingdom Metazoa; phylum Chordata; class Amphibia; order Caudata; family Salamandridae; genus Lissotriton; species Lissotriton helveticus. Next base: position 59,676,305 of record NC_136073.1, on the reverse strand, counting down.
CTATGACGCCATGAGAAAATCAAAGTTTCAGAGCAAGGGGAACTACAACAATACCCGCAAGAACAGCCACCAACCCATCACAATCAGAAATCAGTTCTGGGTAAGTGAATCCGAATCCAAAATGTGCAACTTAGCGGGAGCAAGCTAAAAACAGATACCCTCGCCAGGTGAAGAACGTAATTTTTTATGCGAAGAGCGACGCATAACACTACGACCAAGACTGTCCAGAAACCCGGAAGCCCAAATTTCAGAAGGAGGCAACGGCGTAAGGCGAGCATAAGGAGAACAACCCAGAAAAAGAGGGAGGGGATATTGGAAAAAGAGGAAGGGGATATTGGAAAAACAAGCCATAGAATTGGATGACAACCACAACACAATTGTCAATCTTGCAAAAATTAATTTGACAACACAGGAAGAAAACATCTTAAAACTGGGGCTATCGTATGCTCCACCGACTGATTTTGACTATGCTACAACAAGAACAGTATGTAAACTAAAATTGAAAAAATATTTCATAGCCAACAAAATAACCACTGAAAAACCACCCGACACAACATTGACATCAGGTGGGGCAGGAGCGTTATCACAACCAGATGAACCATGTTTATGAGCAATGCAAGAATTATATGACGAAAATGCGGTTGAGCTCACATCAAGCAACCCAACCCTGACATGCGATAAACAGTTTGAAAATGTGACAGAGACTACGTGGGTAAAACATTTTACCAACTTGTATGCAGCTAAAATAAGTGAGGTTGCTCCCTTGGAAGAATAGACTTCTTTTCAGCCAGCGAATTTACATCCACCGGTAGTCTTTGATTTACACGAAACTGAGTTAGCAATTGCTTCAGTTAAACAAGGGAAGGCACCTGGACTTGACAAAATTCCAGGCGATCTTTATTTGCATAACACTGACGTTTGGGCACCATATTTAAACCATTTATTTAACGCTATTGCGGCCGGTGATCAAATGCCAGAAACTTGGGATGGTGCAGAAATTATCACTATTTTTTAAAAGGGGGATAGAGGCGATCCTGCCAATTATCGCCCCATCAGTCTTTTAGACATAACTCAAAAAATATATGCCAGGCATATATTAAATCGTATAAATACGTGGTTAGACGAAGAATTCGTTTTATCAAAATATCAGGCAGGGTTTAGGGAAAAAACTGGAACCATAGATCAGGTTTTAAGGTTATGCTGCTTGTATTGGAAATATGTCATCATTCACAAGGGCCACTTGTATGTGACCTTTGTAGACTTACGAGCAGCATTTGACCTAATACCCCGTGACCTACTCTGGAAATCCTTGGAAAGGCAGGGACTTTCCGGGGAACTTTTAAAACTGGTGATGGGCCTTCACCAGGAAAATTACGCTAAGGTCAGGTGGGGCCCTAACGGGGAACTTACAGACCCAATACCCATAAAAAGGGGAGTACGCCAGGGATGCGTACTTGCTCCCACACTCTTTTCCCTTTTTGTTAATGATATTGCGGCTTATATGGAGGACTGTGATAATGATTCGCCTCGATTGGGAGGGGAACGTGTACCGTCCCTCCTTTTCGCAGATGACACGATTCTCATTTCACAGACTCCTAGGGGACTACAGATCTTATTAGACAGGTTCCAGCAATATTGTACCTTAAAAGGGTTAGAGATTAACACAAAAAAAACCAAATATATGGCACTAAACCCTCATAAAAGTTTTAAAATAAACCTAATGCTAAATGGTCACAAGCTTGACTACGAACAGAGTTTTACATACTTAGGGGTATTATTAGATTCAACTATGGGATGGAGACCTCAGCTAGAAAAATCTAAAATAGTGTTCAAACAAAACTGTCTCCCAATATTAAAAAGACACAATAAGTGTGTGAACAAAGCAGTAACCCCAGCAACAGAGATTTTTAGGTATAAGGTTCAATCAGCTGTTTTGTACGGGGCAGAACTTTGGGGACCAGTATGTAAGATGACCTTTGAAACACTGGAAAACAAGTTTATCAGGGGACTATTAAAAGTTCCCAACAACACCCCATTGGTACCCTTATTTCTAGATCTAAACATCAAACATACTGACCACCACGCAATGTTGAGACCACTATTACTATGGGTTAGATTATGGACAACACCCAAACTGATTGATTATAAAAGTGGGTTGAAATAAGTTCTGGACCTAGATAGTGGTAACCGAATGTATTGGTTTAAGCATGTAAGAGTGTGGTTATCCAAACTAGGATTAGCACACTTTTGGAGTGAGCCGGAGTCCCTAATTACAGCTTCCAAGAAAATCGTTAAGTTATCCTTCTGGTCTTATGTGAGCCATGACTCTGCGTATGTTAGGACACACGGCCCTCTAACCGAAACATTCTTAATGGTTAAAAACGTGGCGTGTTTTGAAACATTTCTTGATGAGGTTCAGCCGCCGCTGGCCAAAACCCTATACCTAAAATTCAGATATGGAACACTGAGAACCAAAGTAACAGAGAAAAGCTGGGGGAAGACAAATAGCGATAACTGTACCTTATGTTCTAATAATACAAGGGAAGATGTTTTACACATATTGTTTTTTTGCCCTAGTTATAGCATACCTAGGAAAAAATGGATAAAGCCATTGTGTTATCTCATTGGCTCTAGATTCCATAAGGAAGCTGGCAGAATCTTAAAAACAGATACCAGCCAAGCAATTGTGTTTGGAATTACTAGATTTCTTCTGGCTGTAAATTTCATTAGATTAAAAATGTCTCTTCCATTTTAAACCGTATCCCTCTTGGACCTGTTCACACCACGGATTATGTTTTTAAGTTTTATAGGTTGTAATTTTCTAAAACTCTATGCCTTGGATGTTATAAATTTTGACTTGATTTAATGACATTTTAACATTGCATATTGTGTTTTAAACTATTTATTTAAATTTTGTGATAATCCTAAACAATGGCAGACTGTTCTAAAATGATGACGTGTAGTATTGATTACTGGTTTTTTGGTATGGTATAATGATTTTCTTTTATTATGTATTATTGTATATCTTTTATGTTGCAATGCAACAAAATAAAGATTATTGAATTGAATTGACAGAGAGAATATCTAGCTCATTTAGACCTAAATCCTCGTTCAACCCCATTGTGATCCGGGATGCTATTGGTATTTTCCATGAGGCTGTAACTGCACAAATAAAATTTGAACAAATGGAAAAGTGCGAGGCAAGATGGCGGCTGCGTAACGGCGGCTGTAACGAGGGGGCAGTGAGAGCTCGTAATACAAGGAGCCCATATGGAAATCTAGACACGGCCAGGCGCTGTAATTTGGCGTTGATGTAAAGGAGAAAATACCTGTCACCTTCAAACTTCTCGGAAATGCTGACAACTTTGTTGTGTCGAGGATCTGCGAGGCCATTGCTCTGGGAGCTGGCGTCCACGCTTGCCGCTCTCTCACCCGGTCAGAAATGCCGAGGCATTGCAGGAGGGAGGAGTTTGGTTCAAAGACCGCTGCAGTCAGTACAGCCTCTGCGGTCGGATCCCAGAACGGAGCGCTCGAGCGGGAATTCATCCGGAGAGGAGCTGAGCCGGTTTGATCTTCGGCGCGAGGCACCAAGGGAAGTGATGGCCCCTAAAAACTATCCAGATTTGAAATCTGCCGCGGGGAAAAAGAAAAACCATTGTGATGAGGGAACCACGGAGACACACGGTGCTCAAACGCCCCCAACTGAACATCCAAGGAAGAAGCAACAGACCGCTGCTAGAACCCGCTTGGCAACGGCCTCAATAACAGACTTGTTTGCTAAACCCGATGAGGAGAAAGAGGTTGAGGTGGACACTAAAGGGGTGGAGGGTACCACTACAGAGGCCCCCCTGGTCAGCAATGGTATTGATGCCGGTGTTGATACTGATGTACTGGGTGAATTGGAAATCCCACGGGGCGAGGAAACCCTCGTAAATCCCGCAGCAACACCGGGAAGTAAGGTCGAGCTTTTGGGGTCCTCTGATGCAGGTCGGCATACCAACAGCCCCCAATTGCCGGTAAAGGATGTAGCGGAGGGGCAATTAGAACTTTTGGATAATGGAGCTACCCCAGGGATAGATACCCATTCCTCTGCAGGCGGATCAACAGCTATAGGAGGCGCAGCAGGGGATGGGATGGAATCCGCCTCAAGTGAAGCTTTTTTTTCGGCCTCTGATGCAGCCGGATGGTCTGAGGAAGATGAGGAATGTAGCTTGTATGCGGACTCAGAGAGTGACTCTGAGATAGATCACCCTGCAACTGCATTAAAGGCCCCAGCTGTGATCAGCAAAGCATATACTAAAGGGGAAATGAGTGGGGATCACCTCACCTCTATACAGCTACAGGATAGCCCTAGTATGGAGTTCACCCAAATGTCATTGCTTGAGACAATTCACCAGGAAATCATAGCCCACAGAGAGGAAACCCGCTCAGACATTCTTAAATCGCAGGCGGCATTGAGGAAGATGAGAGGCGTAGTCAGGAAACTCTCAAAAGTCTGCATAAATACTGGGGATAGAGTCTCAAACTTAGAAGACAGAATAGTCTCAACCGAGACAGAAGTTGCAGAGGCGGTATCAAAGGTTAATGCGCAATCCTCCCAGGTAGTGGACATTCAATGGAAGATTGAAGAAATGGAGAAAAGGCTTCGCCGTAACAATCTGAGGGTACTGGGAATACCGGAGGGGGCCGATGGATCTGACATTAGGGCATTCATTATCAAGCTCTTTCAACAAGCATTCCCGGAATTATCTAGTTGGAATTGGTCCCTGGAGCTGCAGAGGGTACATCGCACTCCCTATTAAATAAAAAGGAATATGAAGGAGGGGGACAAACCCTGGGCTGTTTTGATATTCCTTGGTAACTTCATTCTCAGACAGGCAATATCAGATTTAGCCAGGCCAAACGCTAAGCGAAGCAATGACGGAATAACATTTTTTGTCCGACCGGGCTTCTGTCATGCGACAGTAGAGAGACGCTGGCGATTAAGAGGGATGATTAAACCATTCCAGGATAAGAAAGATGCAGGCATTTCTGATAAACCCAGCTCAACTGAAAGCCATCAATGAAGGGAGGACACTCTATTTCTCCTCAGAGATAAAAGCGAAGGAATAACTGGACTCTGTTGGTAAATAGACTGGAATTTTGTTACTCAAATTGATACTGCATTTAAAAAAAAAGATTTCTGGGTGTCATATAGCATTAGATTGAAGGACAGCGTGGTCTTGGCCGGTCTTTGGTTTAAGTATATTTTGTTTTTCACTTGGGTTATTTAGGGCTTTAAAATTGTTTTGTATTCTCTTATGAATATTGGCTCATTCTAAGATCTCACTGCTCTCTATGTGTTCCATCACATGCACAGACTAGGTCTGAGCGCCTCATCGAGGAGGGAGGGGGGAGAATGGGGTTCGTGGGGGTGAGGGGGTAAGGGTGTGGGGGGGGTTGGGTGGGGAAGGAGGGAGAATTGGGGTTCAGGGGGAAAAGTGGAAAAAGTGGGAGACGATACAGAATAGAACAAAGTAAAGGAACATTAAAGGAAATTACAATCAAGGATCAGTTTCTAGTAGAAGCACAGCAGGATGGCGAACATTAGAATTTGCAAAATTAATGGGGGGGGTATGAATGACTGGAAGAAAAGGGAGAGATTGGCGTATTTTGTCAAATATAATAAAATAGACGTCCTTTGTCTTCAAGAAACTCATCTCCCATGAGTCAAGAGGAAATTGATGTCTCTTAATGGTTTTGAGCTGGTGGCTTGTTCTACCCAATCGTCAACTATCAGGGGGGTTGCTATATTAGTAAGATCTACTTTGGGAAATGCTAGAAAAGGCAAAGCTGATAGTAATGGGAGATGTGTTGTTGCAGAATTTGAAATGGGTTTTACACTAAGCACCATATATGGCTCTAACAGCGACGACCCAGAGATCTTTGATTTTTTAGAAACGGAATTAGCCAGCTGGCCTTCCCCTCTAGTAGTAGCCGGAGACCTAAATATTTCAGCAAAATGGGGAACTGGAACAGCATATGCTGGGCGTAAACCTAGAGTTTTTAGGGCACTACAGGCTTTTATTAACTCACATGGACTTCAAGATGTTTGGGGCGTGCAAGAGCCCCAAGATCCTGGCTATACGTATATTCCAAACCCAGCCCAGAAGTACTCAAAGCTGGATTATTTTTTCATCTCGTCTTCTGAGATTAAAAAAGTAGCTATCACAAAACTCCCAAGATTAATCTCAGATAACAACCCCTTGGTATTGTCATACGAACTCGGTAGGGTAGAAAGGAAAAGGACAGGATGGACCTTCGAAAGGAGATTATTGGCCGACAGTAGGTTTTGAACATCTTACTAGTTGGGCGGGCACATTTTTTGCTGCAAATAGATATAGTACCTCTCGTAATGGGGTCTGGGAGGCTTTCAAGGCGGCTTTAAGAGGAGAAACGATAAGTTGTTCTGCAAGGCTGAGAAAAAATGATAGATGTAAGGTTGAGGTTTTGATGGCGAAACTAGCAAGGGCTGAAGAGCAACATGTAAAGGATATAGCCTCAGAAGGGGATAGCAGCGAAAATCAAAATTTGCTGTTAGCAGTTAAGGCAGAACTACAGAAGGAGGTAACTCAAAGGGCGATCTATGAGTTTCAATCCTCTAGGGCTAAAAGATACGGAACAGGGGAGCAAGCCGGTAGAGCCCTAGCCCTCCGGTTAAGGCAGGAAAAAACTAAAAACGCAATTTTGTGTATAGAAGAGGATGGGAATGACTATACCGAAATAAAGGATATAGTGAGGGTTTTTGAGAATTTCTATAAAAAGCTTTATGATGAGGAGAGCGGACTCAGAGGGGAGGGTATCCGGATAGTTGACCTCGTCTGGATGATGCAGCTAGGGAAGACCTTGATAAAGACATTACACAGAGTGAGGTCGTAGCTGCATTACGGGAATTAGCCCCGGGTTAAGAAAAATTTGAACAAATCTGTTCAACAAAAAACAAAGAATTGGAACAAAAATAATCAGCAATATAGAAACTTGGCCACCAAATTGCAAAAGAACAAGAACATTGTAATTCACAACAGTGATGAAGGCAGAAACATTGTGATTTGGCCCCTGACTGATTACAATAAAGAAGCATTTCACCAGTTAAATGATCGATCTGGTTATGTCCTCTCCAACATCAGCAATCTCAAAGCAACATATAAGGAATTATATACGAAACTGTCTGAATGGAAATGTGCAAATCCAATCAGCACAGATGCATATAAATACATGAAGAATGACATACCAACCACCCCTACTATGTATGTTATCCTTAAAGTCCATAAGAATCCCATAAATCCACCTGGAAGACCTATCATCAGTGCAAGGGATGGTGAAACACGCAATCAAATGCATTGATTTTTATTTGCAAGGCTTTGTACAAGATTTACCATTTTATGTCAAAGACACAAGTGCCTTTTTAAGTAAGATTTCCAGATGCAATTGGCAGGATGATTTTCTTTTAATTGCATTATACGTGACCGCACTATACACTTGCATTGAACATAAAGATGGCTTGGCAGCTGTTGAACATAACCTAATGAAAAGATAAAGGGAATTCAAAGAACATAATGTCATGCTAATTGAGATGATTAGATTTTGTTTATTTAACAATGTCTTTATGTTTAGCATTCAACTGTATCAACAAACCAGGGTTGTTGCAATGGGGCCAGTTTCTCACCGATTTATGCCTGCCTTCATATGGGCAGGTGGGAATTAACTGGTCCTCATGGAAGAACGCGGTCATTATATGCAAACGAATGTTAGGATGTGGTTACGTAATATCGATGACCTGTTTATGGCAAGGAATGGTCGATGAAGCTAACAGATTTGTTGATGAAATTAATGTGAATAATGCCAATCTACAATTCAATGCAACAATTAGCAAAACATGTATTGAATTTTTAGATACACAGATATACATCAACAACAATAAGCTCGAAACCCGTCTCTTTAGAAAGGAAACAGCTGGAAACTCCACATTGCACGCGAGTAGTTCGCACCCCAAACATTTAATAAACAGCACCCCCTATGGGGAAATGCTACGCTTGTGCCGCAATTGCGGCAAAAGTGAAGATTTGAGGGTGGCACAACTTGACAGCAAACAATGCTTTCTACTGAGTGGCTATTCAGCCAATGTAATAAAGAAAGCGATGAAAAAATGAATGCAAAGAAGTAGAGACGAGGCACTTCAGGAGAAAGAGATAAGAACAGAGACCAATCAGGCCAATCCAGGGAGGGAAGATTTCAGATTGATAATGAAATATAGCAAGTAACACAATTCACTTGGTAAGATCATCCAGCAAAACTGCCTGCTGGGACTTAGTGATTTGGTGATTGGACCCCTGCTACCGCAGAGGGTGTCCATCACCTACAGCAAGGCTCCCTCTATGAGGGATATCTTAGTGAAAACCAGTGCAGAGGTGGTAGACAACAACAGTTGGATCAAAGCCAGCAATTGTTTTTTTAGATGCAAACCTGTAAGGTGTGTTCACATGGAATAAACCAAAGCACATACATGTAAAATATCTAAACTATTAACATATAAAACGGAGTACGCTGTCTATGTCCTGCTGTGCCCATGTGGCCTTCAGTACATAGGCAGAACCAAATTACCAGTCTACAAACGGGTGTTGCAACACTTAGAAGCAATTGCAAATCAAGACAACACCTATATGGTGGCGCGCCACCATCAGGGAAGTTCATGAATCAAATAATTTGCACCTGAAGTATTTTGTGATAGACGCAATCCCCCCCAGTAAAAGAGGTGGCAATCGAGAGAGCAAACTTAGAAAACTATAAACACGCTACATCCTGCAGTTAGATTCAAAATATCCAGGGGGGCTTATTGCCACGGAGGACTTACATACATGTCTCACATAAAAACTAGAAATGATGTGGTAGATATAGAACGAAAGGACTTTTACGGAAATATCATTTTAGCCAAAACATTTTAATGATAATAACTTTTTTTACGTCTTATCGCCCCAGTTTTTGATAAATAACTTTTTTAGAACTTTTTAGCAATGGTAATGTGTCTCTTAGGGAAAACACAAATACAGGAGATTACAAATATGGCACAACTGCTTTATGTTTACTGTTATCTGATGTTAAAATGTTTTCAAGTATGAATCACATAGGCTGTGTATGTACTACCTTTTTGTTTCTTTTTTGCAAATGAATGGATTTAATATTACTTTGTACTGTGCTCCGTCAAATAATGTGCTGAGTTAAAAAAAACGAAAAAAAAAAAAACAAATATGGCACAATTGAAATATTGTTAGTTTTTTATATTTCCCACTAGAATTTTATCAGAGTAGGCTTTTGTATCAGGAAAGAGGGAAATATGTATTGAAGCTATTTATGTATGCACTTATTTATTTATTTATACTGTGAATGATGTATTTATAAAAAGTGTCATATTTATAGCCAATTTGCACATAATCTCCAGACATCGGACAGTCAACAATGTGTATATGCCAGAGACATACCATTGACTTTAGAAAGCCGGAGGGGTGGTCGTTATGTAAAGAGAACTTTATCAAAAGTAGACAGTCTATGGCAACACCGCAGAGGGTTACGCTGATATTAAGGTACAAATAGGTAGAAACAACCCACCATATTATGAGTTCAAGAAAAGGAGATGAACTAATCTTTGTACTGTATGCACAATTTTTTGCCAGTTTTGCACACACAAATAGCACTTTAATTCACTTAACTTCAACACTTAGGGTTTATATTGACATTGTTGCTAAATTGATTTTTGGAACCTAGGGAGACAGCAAAAAATAATAGGGATTCAACCCGGTATTCTATTGCCATGTGAATCATTTATGTATGGCAGAGTTAATCAATGCGAGTTAGTAACAGCACAGACATGAACTCGAATTCTATGAATATACAATTTCTCTGTCGAAATAATTGTAATCAACATGCATATTATTTTGGACATGTCTTTTGATGCTTGATATAATCCAGATTGATGTGGGGTTCAAAGCACAAAAGAAAACGCAAAGCAAAAACATTATTAGACTGTTTTCTAGGTTCATTGAGCTATGCAACATGTGACGAGGTTCAAAGGGGGCACTGTCACTTTAAATAATGCACAAATGCATTTTGCCATTGTCATGTGATCAAGGCTCAAGCGAGCAGCCGAAACGCATAATGGGGACAAGTGAAGAGCAATAAAACAACGTTTTTTGCACGAAAATTGGGTCCGTGTCCGTCTATGGGGCAAATCCTGAAACGCACGGAGGAGTGTGATTCATATGTATGTGTTTATATATTAGAAATCACACCGGAGAGTGAGGCTGAGGCGCGCACAGGTAACAGCCAGGCTGTGTTTTATTATGTAATACTAGTCTAGCAGCCTCCATCACAAGGGTTTAAGTTAGATGAAAAAACTGGGGAGGGCGGGTGTCTCTCCAAGGGTTGGGACCAGTGGGTGAGATCGGAGGGGTACGACGTGCCCTACTGTTATTAATAAGATTCTGTTACCCTACTTTTTCTTTTCCAAGCTCTGTCCCAGGACGGCAGAAATGGCAAAGGCCTTCAGATAAGGCTTGGCTTGCTTTCGTGGCCATTCGGGGTCGAGCAGTGAAGGAGAAGGACTCTGTCTCTCCCATCCTGCCCAGAGAAGAGACAGATAATGTCCTCTTCTTTTCTGTGCTGGCAGCAGCCCCCACCCCTCTTCCTATTATTCCCTCTCTTTCTGTCTTGCTCCTCACTTACTGAAAACCGTGACTTGAAGAAACGGTTCACAACCTCTTTCCTTCTTTCATTTAGTTGTTTCCCTGTGAAATGGATCCAAAAAAGAAAAACACTCTTACAGGAAATGCCCTTTTTCTGACATTTATCTCTTCCAAAGTGCACCCTTGGGATGGAGAGAAATAAAAGGTGTTAAATATGCAACCACTCTGTCTTGCTTTACTTAGTTATGCCTTTATTTTTCAAAGTGGCCAGATTGGTTATATTCACATTCAAACACATCAGCCTCACTTTACAGAATTTGCAGTGAGGCCTACTTTCGTTTTTTCGTCTTTCATTGAACAGCATTGTTGTCCACAGGTGGTGAAGTGCACCATTCCACGATGTGTTGCAGTACCTGGTTAATGGGTGGATTGCAATACAAAATGTGTACCATGGCTCTGTTTATGGATGTGGTCTTTTTAAACCATTCTGCTTACGTTTTGTAAGGATATAAGCAATGGACATTGAATCGGTTCCTTTCAGGGCCCTGTAGTCATGTCCTTAACTTTTCAGGTAAAACCACTCGCTGATTTCTGAATAGTGAGTGAGAGATTGTTAAGGTAAGCATGTTGTTTCTGCTTACATTTCACATGCTTTACTTAATCTTGCATTCCCTATGAGTGTTCGCTTTTACTTTTTTTTTTTTAGGCAGCATATTACTCTTATCAAGTGCATATTTGAATTGAGTCACATCCAAGTGCTTATAGTGGGCACAATTAGGTTGTAGCTGAAGGCAGTGCCCCATAGAGCAAGGGCTTTAGTTGTCCCTTTTTAATAAACATGGAGCGCAAGTTGGTAGATCCACCACCAATAGTTTGACCGCATCCAGCACCACATCCCATAGCACAGCAGGACTTAGTGAACCAGAAACGGAATTAACAGACAATTCAGGCACCACTAGTTCTGCTTTTTTAGTAGAAATGCAACGCATCAGGAAAGGCAACAGAATAAAACCACTAAGAAACGCACAAGACCCAAAATCCACAGGGGGAAGCGGAGGAGGCAACGAAGATTACCAGAAGAAATTGAGGTCAGGGTCAATGAGGAATTGAGCATAGCCAACCAAGAAGTACAAGTTATAAACCTTTCCTCTTTCCCATTAACCACAGACATGATCTCCATGCTTAGCAAAGGCCTGAGTTTCAATCCTTACTCTACCGGTGATGTGTGTCAAACTAAAGTAGATGTGTTCAAATTTGTGCGCAATCTGAAATTAAAAAAACATTTTGCGGGACAAAAAGATAGTAATAGACACTCTAAGAATATACCCACTATTTTTGATGATGATCATTTGACAATAAAAGATGTTCAATCAACACATTTGCTTCTTTCCTTGGCAGACCTGGAAGAGAGTCCTTATGACATGGAGAGGCTCCTTGAGGAGCTTGATGTTGAGACTGATTATGGGTTGGCCAGAGATCTGAAATCGAAATCCAAATGGACCCCCACGTTATCCGGGGGTAATGCTATTGACAACTTTCATAGACACATCCTTGAGGATCTCAACAAAATCAATAGGAAAAATCTAGATGCAACTTTCAAACATAAAGACAACCTCACCAAGGGTGTGCGCGTAGCACTTTCAGTTTTGAGTAATAACCCCAATATTATTATTAGAGAAGCAGATAAGGGGGGCAACATCGTGGTAATGAATCTCAGACTACAATAATGAAATTCTGAATCAGTTGAGCGATGACTCGTGTTACAGACAACTATCTAAGAACCCCATGGGTCCTTTGACTTTTTTAATCAATGAGAAATTATTGAATTGGAAACAATCCGGCCTTTTGAATAATGAAGAATACCTTTACCTTAAAGTATCCAGACCAACTTTTCCCTGGTTATACACACTACCTAAGATACATAAAGATCTCCCCTTCCCTCCTGGTAGACCCATAGTCTCAGGAACATGGGGACCCACTGAAAGGATAGCAGAATATGTGGACCTTTTCCTGGGTCCACTTGTAAAGAATTTGCCCTCTTACATACAAGACTCCAAACATATACTAAACATAATGACAGACCGAGTGGCAACAGGGCACTACATTAGTAACAATGGATGTGGTGTCCTTAGACACTAGTATCAACCCTAAGTTGGGTATGGAGGCTATGAACAAAATACTATCTAACAGACCAGCTTCTCTGTGGGCGCCTACGACTATGCTGCTATCCATGATGGACCTCATCCTCACCAACAACTTTTTCCTATTTGACCGCAAATGGTACCAGCAGAAAAGAGGGGTGGCCACGGGTTCTAAATTCTCCCCCTCTTTTGCTAATATTTTTATGGGAGCACTGGAGGTGGGCCTTGATCTGGGGTACTAAGGGATCACCATTTATCGACTCCATCATCTTTTGGGGATGATACATTGACGATTGTATACTACTGTGGTCTGGTTCGGAAGAATTATTACAACAATTTTTCAACTACCTCAATAGCAATACTTGAGAGATTAGATTCACGATGCAACACAGTAAGAGCAACATAGAATTTCTGGACTTAGAATTGTATGTGAAAGATGACACACTGCACAGCAAACTCTACAGAAAACCGACTGCTTGCAATGCCACTCTACATGCAACTAGCTCGCATCCACTACACCAAATACAATCTATACCTTATGGTGAATTTCTTAGAGCTAGACGCAATTGTAGCGAACAAACTGAGTTTGAGGATTGCATCGTGAACATGAACGATAGGTTCTCTAAAAGAGGATATTCTGATGTTACCATAAAAAGAGCTGAAAAGAGAATAAGAAAAATCAAAAGACCGGATAGTCTGAAGACACGTACAGAACCTAAGTCCTCCAACAATTCAGTGAGATTCATCACTGAATACAACGCATTACATCACACTGCGAGTGAGTTTTAACAAACACTGAAACCTTTTGAAAAAAGATTCCACAATAAAAGAATTGATTCCAGACTTACCAGCAATAACATACAAAAAAGGACAAACTCTAAGGGGTAGACTTAGTCCTACTGTTCCCCGCAACACCACTGTCCAGAATTGGATGACGAAACATAGTACAGGTTTTTTTAAATGTGGTTTCTGCTCAATGTGCAGATGGGGTAAACATGGGACTAAAACTTTCACAGGTTTTGACAAAGTGCCATACAACATAAAACATAACATCACATGTACGACTAAATTTGTTGTCTACCTCATAGAATGCCATTGTAGCAAATATTATGTGGGCAGTACTATTAGGGCGCTCAAGGATAGAATAGCAGAACACGAGAGCCATACAAAAAAGAGACTCGAAATATCCAGTGGCACTACACATGGCAGAATGCCACCCTATGGAAGATGACATCAAAGTGCGCTTCTATGGCATAGATGTGATTCCACTGAATATCAGAGGTGGTAATCGTGAACTCACATTAAGGCGGAAGGAAGCAATGTGGATTATGCGTCTTTTCACATGGGTTTTGCATGTATACACTCCGCGATATATGTATTAGATGAGGTGCATGTCACACCATCTGACGAGGCCTTTTTATGTGGTGTTTCTTTCTCGTTGTTGTATTGGATGATTTTATCGACTACAATAGATATATTTTCCAGCATCCCACATTATCAATGATAATCACGTTGTCTCTATTGGAGAAAAGAATGTCCCGACATAAGCCTCTCCTTTTTCCACCTATATCTTTTCTCCACAGTGCCTACGTGATCACTTGTAGTGTAGATATTTTCAATCATGGCTTTTGGGATTCTGGTTTCTCTGCTATCTAGCATAACACCTGTATCACTAGATTTATTCTTTGTAGTCTTTCAGTGCATGCAAGTGTCGTTTATGTATTTATATGCACTGAATATAACCAAATGTACTATACCTATCCTTTTATGTCTTCTTTCCCAGCCCTGAGGAGTCGTAGTGAGTTGTTCTCACACGACGAAACACGTGTCGGCTGGTTGTGGAACTAATAAACCTATATCCATCTTCGAAGATGAAACTGCAACTGTCTTAACGATTATCTTTATACATTGATTTTTGTTTATGTTATAACTACCATTGATATACCTTGTTTGTTGTGTGCAAGGGCATTGCTGCATTAATGGAGCCTTCTTTTCATCCCACCATCCTCGCTTTTATACGCAGATTTCTTTGTGTTCTTTAATGGTTTCTTTGTTTGTATTTTGGTACTTTCTATGTTTCACATTAATATGTTATTATCTGGTGAATTCGTATATGCTGTACCATCTGAAACGTGCTCGGCATTGCTGACTACTCTGATTCAGGCATGTGAATCTATGAAAGATACCCTAATACTGGATAAGAAATGCGTTACTTACCTGTAACTGCAGTTATCCAGTATTGGTATTTTTCATAGATTCACATGCAACCCACCCGCCTCCCCTGGAAGGGTTCACTAGTTCTTTCAGTGTTACATGTACTTAGCACTGTGCTTACGAAAATCTGAGGGACTAGAGCTCCTTCCAGGAAGGTTCCAGAGAGTGGTGATAGCGGATTGGTTCTTCTCTAGAGTTTTTTTTTTTTTTACAAAAGGACTTGGATATGTTACTAATGTAAGGCCCTGGGCCTATTACTCTATATGTCTAATGAGACATTACTTTATTTATGTACCGGGGACTCCCATTCCGATGAAGGGGAATGATTCAGGCATGTCAATATATGAAAGATACCCTAATACTGGAAAATTGCATCATACAACGTGGTACATGCATGACACAAAGCTCCAAGTCATGTTTATGAAGCTAAGCAAAGCCGCATTGAATGGTTTCATAAATATTGAGTCATGCAACACGCACACATTGCTGTGAAACCTTACTCTGCATTACCAAGTCATTGTGGTGGGTGTTCCCGTGCAACTCCTATAATTTTTTATGCATTCCCAGATTTACATGGACTTTTAAACCCTTGGAATGCAGCACAATCTTATACCTCTCCAAGGGTGGCATAACAAGGAGAAATATATTTAGTTCTCCTTTTTTTCCTTTCTATCCCTGGGTCCTGCCCAGCCCCTGGATGCCTGGAGGATTTTCCTTGTGGGGAGCTGTTTTGCCCCACCCTTGTTGGAGGACTTCTTCTTGTGACCCTTCTGCTTTGCTTATCATGTCCAGCCCTTGAAAAGACTTTTGATTCAGTTTTATATTTTAGGGACTCTAGGTTACTTTAGGCACCCTGAGAGTGCTTTGCTGAGCTTTCCCTGCAGAGGGCTGCACTTATTTTGCCAAGAGCCTGTCTTGTCAGAGCGGAGCTGCACTCATCTACGAGGGGGATCCCGACGTAGGGATTTCCCCGCTGTTGCGGATTACTTGCAGGTGTCCACCCTGCATTGTGCCCGCTTATTTCCGTGCTAAATTATGGGTGCCACCCCACTCATTTAATGGATTAGGTGCGCGGGTGCCACCCCGCGACTTTGCCCGGATTAGTGATTTAAATCGTAGCGTCTCACTGTCGCAGCGGAGCCTCTTTTTAAACATTGCCGGGTCGCTACATACGCGACCCGGAAGTCTGGCAGCGTGTGCCTGATGACGGGCGGGGCTTCCGGGTTACTGGAGGAAGCCCCTCGCCCGCCCACGCTGCTGAAGAGAAGCGGCCGAGAGGGCCTCCCACGGCCCTGGGCTCCCGTGAGCTGAGGAGAGCCCCGGGGCCGCCAGCAGAAAGCTGTTCGAAAGGTTGCGGGGCTTCCATGACCAGGAGGGAGCCCCGGAAGAAGATTGCTGCCCGGAGCAGTGAGGGCTCCACAATCTGAGCCCCGGTCCCAAAAGAGGGACCTGGGTGAAGCGGAGACTGGCAGCGTCGAGAGCCCCGGTGAGTAAAGGGGGGGGGGGCTGCCATCCTGAGTCAGCCATAGGGCCCGTGTGCAGAGGGGCCCTGGTCAGAGCGGCCAGTGGGTTGCTCAAATGTTGAATTAATTGTTTAGAGGGCCTGTGGGGGTCCCTAGGTCCCCGTGTCTGGGGGCCCCATTGAGGAGCATTGCCGGCACCTGGGCGGTCCCGCTGGCGAGAGGGCCGCCCCAACTACAGGGGGCATGGTTGGTTAAAAGGGCCCAGTGAGGTCCTCCGGGGTCAGTGAAACCCCCGCTTGGGCACATCTGACTTTGATCAGAGCCTGCGTGGCTCCAACGTTTGGGGGCATCATGGATTGTTTAAGGAGCCAGTGGGCTCCTGGGGGCACAGTTGATTTTAGAGCCAGATGGCTCCTACGCCCCTAAGCTGTTTTTAGAGCCTAGGTGACTCCAACATTTGGCGCGGTTTGTCCCGAGGGTTAGTGAGAGCCCATGTCACAGTTTAGATCCACAGCTGCCCAGCAAGTAGCTGCACCGTTTATTTTCTTTTTTTAGGGGACTGGTGCTTTGTGAATCCAGGAGTGAGATGCACTCCTTCGCCCCTACCTTGGCCTTCCCCAGCTATGCAGCACTTAGTGCCAGCTGCAGCGTTTAGGCCCTGTTCTTGTCCTCAGCTGTGGCGCACCCCTGACTGGCGCTGCGTTGGCAGCACGCCCTGACATTCTGGACACAGGGCATTTGAACCCCTTCTTGATGGCCAGTTGGCCAGGGGGACTGGTAGAGGTATAGGACACAAGGCCCTAATGTGATTGATATGTGCATCAACAACTTGGCAACTCCCCCACCACAAAATACTACAACTTCCCCCGGAGCTGTTTCCGCCAATCTCGATCCTCCAAGTCTAGTATGTCCTCTGAGGGAAAGTCTCCTGACCTTTCCCCAGATCCCCGAAGCAGAATTTGAGAGATTGGCACTGGGCATTACCTCGGGTTCCCCCCTTGATCCATTGCCCCCCAAAACCTGGAAAGCATGCGGGAACGAGCTATTTCACACTCTTCGGAGGATCTGTAATCAATCTCTCCGCTGCGGACTCGTTCCCAACCCCTGGAAACAAGCTCTCATCACCCCGCTACTGAAAAAACCATCTCTGAATCCAGAATGCCTCTCTAATTTTCGACCCATATCACTTCTGCCCTTTCCGGCGAAAGTGGTGGAACGATGGGTCAGCACCTGCTTGTCAATACACCTTGAGCAGAATTACGCTCTGGACGACTTCCAATTCGGATTTCGTCCAGCCCATGGCACCGAAACTGCTGTACTTACTGCCATGGAAGAACTTCGAGTGCGGGCAGACAGGGGCCAAGCCGTGGCCCTGATCCTATTGGACCTGTCTGCCGCATTCAATACGGTCAACCATGTAATCCTGCTAAAGAGGTTGAGAGAGGCGGGGGTTGACGGCACTGCCCTGCTTTGGTTTCACTCTTTTCTCAAAGATAGGAAACAGGCTGTATACCTCCCCCCTTTCCAATCGGCCTTCTCCCCAGTCCCCCATGGTGTACCCCAGGGCTCTTCTATCAGTCCGATCCTTTTCAATGTTTACCTCAAGCCTCTGGTCACATTAATCAAAAGCCACAATTTGACTACAGTAAACTATGCGGATGACACCCAGCTCATTTTCTCTTGGGAGGGGGAAGACTCCATCCCCATGGATGCCTTCCACGACTGCCTAAGGGACACTGCTGGCTGGTTACACCGTAACTCCCTCCAATTCAACTCCTCGAAAACCGAGGTCTTGTTCTGTCCTGCGAGCCGAATCCCTCGCCTTCTGCCTGTGGAGTTCTGGCCCCCGGAAAACTCAAACAATCTGCCACCCGTCACCAGTGTTCGCAATCTCTGCGTCATGCTAAACAACAAACTTAGCATGGAAACGCAGGTAACGAGAACAGTCGCCACCTGCTCGGCCCTTATGCGTTCACTTCGTAAAATCCTGCCTTTACTACCACCTCAGGCCCGAGCATTGATAGTCAGGTGCACTATTCTCAGTCGCCTTGACTATTGCAACGCCCTCCTGCTCGAATCTCCCATGGTACTGTTGGACAGACTCCGAGTCCAATCGGCAGCAGCTAAACTGGCCCTTGGATGGACCAGGAGATCCTCGGCCACTGCTGCCTTAGCCGAGTTACACTGGCTCCCCTTGAAGCAACGAATAGCCTTCAAGGCTCTCTGCTTGGTCTTCAAGGCACTACACGGATTAGGACCAAGATCCCTACAACAAATGTTTTCTTGGTATATCCCAACCAGAACTCTACGATCCGCAACCGCCTGCCTTGTGATAGTGCCCAGGTTTAAGAAGGCCAGGATCGGGGGAAGATCTTTTAGAGTAGCTGCAGCTAAGCTATGGAATAGCCTGCCTGCCGACATTCGCCAAATTCCACAGCTCCTACCTTTTAGGAAACTAATAAAAACATGGCTCTTCCCCTAGCTTTTCCCCTACCACTTCCATCCCCCACAATCACTCCCTTCGCCTGTAAATTAGGAGTAAGCTTCTTAGCGCCAGGATACCTGCCAGGTGACAGCCGCGCTCTACAAATGTTTTAAATAAATTAAATAAATAAACTTTAAATGTGGTGCTAGGAAATGTAATTCATCTAGTATGTTTTACGCAGCCTGTGTTGATACCTCTAGAGATGGTTTTATGTATAGAGGTTTGTGTTAGTGAGATTGTACCTCACTGTGATTTACGCCCCTAAATGTGTGTTATACATAGGAGGTAGGGTCTAATGTGTTTAGACTAGTGAGTAGATTGCCTACTGTATTTATACTAGTTAGGCCTAATGTGATATGCCTTTATGCCTGTGATACCTCTAAATGTGTTTTCATGCTTAGGAGGTTGTTTTGCCTGGTATAGTTTATACTAGTGAGTTCATGTGTCACTGCGTGATCTATGCCTCTGGTGGTTAGTATTGCGTAGTGTGTACCTACCTTTTACCAGTGGTCCCTGGTTGTGTTCTACCATTGTTATTTTGTTCTACAATTATTCTATGTTCTAAGTGCTATTTCTACTAAGTGCTGATCCTGACAGTGGCCCACATGGCCCTGTCCTGTGTAAATAATCCCTTGTGAATATTACCCGTGCCAGTTGGCACAATGTATATTGTGTGATTACTATCTGATGTGTTTTGAGACTACAAAAGTTATTTTTATATAACCTTGTGTGGAGTTCCTCTTGTGGTGTGTCTGGGATGTTGTTGCTGTGTGCGTGCGCAAATGCTTTACACGTTGCCTCCGGGATAAGTCTGTCTGGTGGTGCCAAGCTACCAAGGGGGTGAGCAGGGTTTATCTTTGGCGTGTAACTCCCTTGAACAACAATAACAAACAGGTAGGTGGAGGGTCCTAGGGAATATTTAACGACCACACAGTTACTACCTCCTACACATAATACGTAATACAAAACAAATAACTGTGGGTCTACAAAAAATCTGTGTGTCAAAGATGACTTAGTGTCTACTCTAAGTGTGTTAGAAGAGCACACAACAGGATATCGCACTATATGGGAAGATATCCATTGGTTACTCTTCCTTTGCCGCCCTATTCATCATTTGAACCACTTCCCAAAGTGGAGATTCTTTGTTATTGCCGCCTCACTTGGTGTAAATGGGAGTGGCTAGTACTATAAGATAAGGGGCACAAAGGACTGATGTTAGTAACTGAAAGTAGTGCATGAAAAAGATGTGAAAAAGGAAAAGTGCTCTATTAAAATTGGAGAGTGAGCGCAAAAAAACGTTATTCTGGTGCCGTCCACTTCCAATATATAAAACGATTCAGTGCAAATAGGCCAGTAGGTTCAGCAAATAGCTACTGACCCAATGAATTGGTCGACATGTTTCTGCAGTTATTTATAGATCCACAAGGTATCTACCGCTTCATCAGGACCTATCTATTTTGCTACTGCTTAGAAAGGAAATACAACAAAGTTGATACAGATATCACCTGTTTACTCCTGGTAGTCCTCCTATATGTGCAGGGGATGTCACAGTACACGAGTCTTCAAGACAGACAACATAGATAAAAAGACACATACAAAAATAGAATAACAGTACTACAATTAGTATAAGTCATCTATTACCATGAGCTTCATGCAAGTTAATGGCTCATAATGTGGGTTCGCTTCACCCTTTTTCCACCATATCCTCTAGCTCACCTTACGTTCAGGAGGAACGTGCTTCTCCTCACCTGGCAACAGCTCAGGAAGATAGTGCACCGCTCTATAATGCAGGAAAGATGAGCATATAGAGTCAGAATTAAAAACCTTCGCAAGGGCTAGACAGGAAAAGCACTCCAAATCATACACATGTCTGTAAATCTGTGGGTCTTCCATTAATGGTTCTTACAGGCTAGCCCTCTTCTACTCTGTCATCATATCGTGTCAGTATATTCTGTAAGAAGCTTCATCACTTTCGCGATCTCATAATGTATCATGAGATGCTCTTTTATGCCCTGTTTGATTTATATGAAGAAGCCCACAGCTGTACATATGTTTCACTTACTTCTATTTTTTTGTTCAAAAGAAAGTAAGTTTGATTGTTATTATGTTAATGCTTTGGCGGTAGTTATGCTATAAAGCGTGGGCAGTACCTGTCTAGAGTGACTATTATTCACTCTTGTTATATATCCAAAAGTATGTTTTATTAATTAATCCTCGTTGTTTAGCTTGTGATCCAAGGTAATAATACCTTCTACGTTGCTCAGTATCTCAACACGGGACTGATAGTGAAGTCCCTGGTCTATTGTATATAGAAAGCGAGATCGCAAAATATCGATCTCCAAATGTATTTGGTAACGCGTATACTGTCAAAAGTTTCAGAGGCCTAACACAGTATGCGCTGTTATCTCCATTCATACAAATATATTAATATTCATACAAGTATATTATCTCGGCGTCTGCTTACCTGCCCGTCGGTACACCTAGCAGACATCTGTGCTGCATGGGGATGTGTAACTCCCTTGCCCTGACTAGAGTAGTGGTTTCTGCCTGGCTTTGGTGCAAGCCTTAGCCAACCAGAAATACCATTTCTAACACTTTATTTTAACATTTTTTTACAAATTAACAATCTTGCCAGAGTCATGACCCTCCAATTGTATGCAAGGTCGTGACTCCGTCCCTTGATCCTCCTCACATCCGGGTACCGTAACTTTATTTAAGGAGCTTGGGTGCCCCGTACTTTTTTTCCAGACGTGGAAGAAGTGCCGGCATGGAATTTGGAGTCTGCATCAGTTTGACGCCTTCCTTCCAGAGGAAATCAATGATGGGCACCACATGGACTTGTTTAAGAGGCTGACTCTTGAAGTCCTAAAGAAAACCATCTTCATCCCTTAGGACCATAGGGAGTTTGAAGCAACGTGCCGCGCTCTCCATAAGTTGGTGAAAACTTGCGATATCAACCGAAGGGGAATCCAAAGGTACGGAAGGAGGCTGCAACGGTGTCTGAATTTGATAATTATCCCAATCTGCCATGGTCCCATCATCATCGTCCAACTCACCGTAGATGGGGCCGCCGTCGATGAGACCACCGCCGCCGTAGCCGCCGCCGACGCAGCAGTCTTCGATGGAGCACCCGCCGACGAAGAGGCTCTCTTCATTGAAGACATCGACGTATACTTGGACATCGACGAGATCCATTTTTTAGATGACAACGAGGAGATAGGAATCGTATACAACACTGGTGTGAGCCTCACACACACCATCATCGACGGCTCCACCGTTGGCAACGACCTGTTGGAGGAAGTCGTCATCACTGTCGTCGAAGAGCCAGAAACTGCAGATCTCGTGGTCGGACAGATCTTAGATGATCCCGTCAACGATTTGGCACTTTTTTTTATGGAAACATGCACTGAAGGAGCCTTGGACGCCTGAGAGTCAGATCTCGGGGCGTAGGCTTAGCAGGAAGAGGTGAAAACACGGCAGGAGCCTCCTGGAGCTGAAGTTTCCTCTTTTTAAGGAAAGGACAGGGCAAGTCCTACACCCTGCTACGCTTCGAAGATGCTCTAGACAAACCAGACGCAAGGCCATCTGCATTAGAAAGAGGGCACTCCTTATCCTTCAGCCTCTGTAACCACAGAAGGAGACGCCCTTCTCTGTCCTTAAGAGTCTTGGTTGAAAAAGTCCTGCAAATTTTACACTTGCCTACCTCATGTTCAGGATAGAGGCAGTAAATACACTTCCTGTGAGGGTCCTCTGAGAAGAGCCGCAACTTCCCACAAGAAGCACATGGTCAAAAAAGTGATTTCTTACTTGAAGACATCCTGAAAAGCTGGGAAAACCAACAGGAAGAAGAAAAAAAACTGAGCAGAGCTCAGGGAGACTCCCTTCACACGACACGCAGTAGAAAATCTAAGGGCCTGAGCTTCTGGAGAGGAGGTTCTGGAGGGTGCTTGCGCCTGATTGGCTGTAGTTTGGACTATCATAATGACATGGATATGCTATTAAAGTGCCTTTTTCTTTTAATGTAGTTCTATGTGTTAATGCTAACTTTGGTACTTATGAGTATTTACGGTCTTATGATGTATGTAATTATGTTTTTATATACATATATGATTTGTTTTATTGCTATTATATTTACTGTGGGGCTCCCACTTAGACGACAGGGAATATTCCTCAATACTGGAAAATCCCCAGACTAAGTGGCGGCTGGGGTTTGCCTTCCTTAATGCCATAGCATTGAGCTGCACTGCTACAGCAAATGGGGTTATTATTATCTGGGGAAAAGACAGTGGTGCCGGAATTAGCCAGACCCACTAACTTTGACATTTTTCTTGGGGAAGATGCTCGCAATTGTTTAATCAGGAATTTGAAACCAAGTTACTATAAGAAAGTTAAATTTAAAGTCATTCAATCCTAATCTGTCTGGAAAAAAATCCGGCGGCGATCCGGTGTATCGAATATTAATGCTCATACCCCCCTGTTGTCAAATGGTCTTCTGCCTCCAAGTTTCCAAGACATGATAACCTTCAGCTGGGTTAACTCAGAAATCAATGTACTTGGTGATCTCTTTTCAGAGGGACAAATCTTGTATTTTTCTGACCTTCAAGATAAATTTGTGATACACACCAGGCAATTTTTCAAGTTTTTACAAATCAGGAGTTACCTGGCTAAGCATCTAACATTAGTAGTGGACAAGTTTGTGAAAATTCCTTTGGTTGGGATTATAGAGAAAAGATCCCGTAATGGGTTAATATATCGGACACTAATTTCTGGCCTGCCAGACGACCTAACCATCCAAAATGACCGGGGGACAGGAAATTGGGACAAGTCGGTACTGATCTAGCAGCCTCACTAGAGCGGGCCAATCAGACTTTAATAAGTGGCAGCTTAGGGCCCAACATTATAGGTCAGCTTTTGATTTGTAATATACTGCTGGGAAAATCTCGAGATGGTCTAGCAGCCTTGGGAACTCGTATAGCAGATGTCGTACCTTGGCTGCTGACACAATTCATATGTTCTTCTCTTGCTCTAAATTGGTCAATTATTTACAAAATATCAAATAATTTCTTGTTCAGATCACTTGTAAAACATTTATGTTAACACAGACCTTAGTGATCCTGGGGTTGATCAGTTGCAAATTGTGGGAACCCAGAATTAAGCTGATGTTGGTTTCCTGTTTATTGTTATGCCTATTATTAGGGCGGCTATCACTTCTCAATGGATTAATCCGGACTCCCCCACATTTATAAATTGGAGGGCTCGGTTGTTGGCTATATACAGTAGGGAATCAGAGGTGGATACATTAAAAGGACGTAGTATACATGAGACTGGTCTGAAAATTTGGGCCCCAATCACTAATTGTATTGGTTGAATCCTCCTACTCTCTTTCTGATATACCTGTTTTTATTCTGTATTTTTTTTCTTCCGTTTCATTTTCTACTTCTCTATTTTTTGTAAAGTTAGCTTCAATCTGTTATGCCATAACTTGTGTATGTAAGATGCTTTGAAAATAAAGCTTTTTAATAAAAAAAAAGAAACTACGAGCCCCAAGTATCCAGGCATTGTGGTCATCTTGGGTGGGGCTAGAATATAAAGGCCCGCCGACTCATTGCACACACCCACTATTTTAGAGTTCAGCTTCAGCTCAGATCCTGGTATATGACCAGCGTACATCAGAGAGGCTTCTCGAGGAGTTAGTTGAGAGAAGTGGAACTCGACTGAGTCTCATTTTTGAGCAACAATTGGAAGACACTGCATTGCAGGTAGTCAAAGTGAGATATTTTGTAAGAACAGACGTGTCTATTGGGTAAGAATCTAGTAGGACACACCTTATTATTGGCTGCGGCCTAGCAATACCGGATGGTCATCTTTACCCACTGTAAGTGTGATTCTTAAACAATGAGCCTTACTTAAAGATACAGCACTGCACATCCTGGTATCACTCAGAACATTAGAGTATATAAAGATCTTCGTGCAGATCCTGAAAGACCAAGTTGACACATCTAACTAAATCAAGATGTTGGCTTTGCTTATGGTTAAACAATAAGCCCTCAAGTACCATGTCTCATGGTTATTATACGCCTATGAACTAGCAATATTGAATACTAGGAAAATGTTCAACTGTCAGCCATATTGACTATTAGGAATATCATGATGAATTGTATAATATTTGAGATATGAATATTTATTGTGTCCTTAAGGCATAACATTTATGGACATCAAATGGTGGCAGATCATGATGTCACAAAGTAGGAGTGTGAGTATGGCAGCAGAACATTTTCACTAGAGAACCTTTTTGACATCTTCAGCAATTTTTAATAAACGTTTCTACTTTTTATACAAAATACATATCATTCAATATGTTCTGTACTCTACATGATATTGTTTGATTATTCTATTCAGTAATGTTTTGTGCTCATAATTTGTTTGTATATTCACTTAAGACATTTTCTTTAGACATTTATTATACTATTCCCTGCTCTTGGCAAGTTATCCTCTTGAAAGGAAGCCTTTTCTTCTAAGCTATTGGTTCCCACAGCCTGTCTGTGCATGTGGTACTTCTCTATTCAGAGATATTGCAATTTTAGGGAACTCGGTTTCGAGTACTTCTCTTTGATAACCACTTAATATTCCTTACAACTTTCCCATCCCTTTACGTCTGACCAAGGTGGTGGAAACTTTTCCCTTTTCTTTCATATTCTATTTCCATTCTGATCATTTCACTATGGCGAATCTACAATTCTTTTGATTCTACGATGAAGAGTATGCTTCCCTAGTCGGTAACTCATTAAGCTGTGGACACCAGACTCAAGACACAGAAGAAAAGCATGAGTTAGCAGCCCTTAGGAAGAAAAAAACGATTGAAATTACATGGCAATTTCATGCTAGAATATTTATGTGCAGGGGTAATCACACTGGGCCTAAGAATCAAAAATATCCTTGGTCTCTTTGTGCAAGTAAAAATCTTTTTAGAACTTTGGCCCATGATTGCCAATCGCTGCTCAAGGGACTTGATGTTAATTGTTGAGACGGCAAAGGAACTAGTAAAACTAATGGCAGAATTAATACAATTAGAAACTAAGATCAAAAGTACACTAGCCATTGAAGAAGCAAAAATGAAATTGGAAGAAGTAGATGGGGAAATGGTTTCATAAATAGACTATCTGAGAACATGGGAAAATCGATAAATGAAAAAAGATATGCAATTTGCCACAGAAGAAAACACATCCCTATCTAGCTAAAAACTATTATAGCCAGAGACAAAACCAAGCCACAGACCAATATTCTTCTAGGCAATTTAACCGTAAGATCACCACATTTTGCGACACCTCTGATTCTGAGAATGTGGGCAGCTCGAACCAGTTTGATGAGATAAGCAATAAATCTGCACCAACAGGAAACTTCTATTTTAGCCTAATTTAGCCAGGCGTAACAACCACAGGAGTCACCGATCACAGTACCAACCTCAATATCAGGGCAACCAGCAACTAGATCACAATCAATATCTAGTCACGAGGAATGCCCAATACTAGAGGGAATTAATCAGATTCCGATCTTCAATCTTCCTACATCATTTCTGGATCCTTCCTCGTATTCTTTACTTTCCAAAGGCCTTTCATTTGTGCCACATACTAGTATTAACTAGCCATCTCAGACATTACCAACAGATCAGGCCTAGCTCCTGCATCCACCTTCACACCCACTTTAGATCAGGTAGGACCTGAGGTAGCATTTTTTAACAGGTCTATAAAAAAACTCCTAGCATCAACTAGGTCGATTCATAAACCCCATACAATCTTAATTGCCACACATTTGCTGCCCTTTTAGAGCTCAAAAAGACCTCCATCAAAATTATGAACTGTGATAGAGGTGGCGGCATCGTGGTACTTGATACCAATAAATACATATCCAAAATGATAGACCTGTTTCAAGACACCACTTACTATGTGCCGGTGGATGCCGACCCAACGACAAGAGTGAAGATCAATATAGAACACTTCAAAGCCAGAGTGCTACGGAATGAACACATTTGTGAAAAGGAATATACCTTTCTGAACACCAGACAGCCTAAGATGGCTACTATACATGGTGTGCCAAAAATTCATAAGAAAAGAGAGGACCCTCCATATTGCCCGATAGTGAAAATGTTAGGGTCAATCAGGGAACTTATCAAAATATATTGACTATCTTAAGACCCTATGCATCCAACACTCAATCTCATGTTCAAGACACCAGACACGATAATAATATTGTCAAGGGACTCCAGTTCAATCCTGTCTCTGATTTAATGGTTACTACAGATATCTAGCCTTATACATCAATATCCCCCTACAAGGAGCCTTAATGCTGTCCTGTGGTTCATCAACACATTTCACATAGATTGGTCTGTCACCTTTATTCTTGAATGTCTTAAAATCGTTTTGGAAGAAACACACAAAATTCAATGGCAAATGAGGTCAGCATGGGAGCATCTTGTGCTCCTACTATAGCCAATATTTTTACAGCTAAATTTGAGACGACATTAATTTATAATGAAGTTGCTCCGTTTTCAGAATCAGTCACCAGATGGTCCCGCTACATTGAAATTTTTTTCATATAGACAAGTCTTCCCGATCTACTTTTGGAATTCATAGCTTGGCTGAATCTATGTGATGAAAACGTGCATTTTACATTCAGCTCCACTAATGAACAGGTCAAACTTCTTGACATAATCATTAAACATATAGCTGGCGAACTTGAGGTAGATTTACTTGTAAAACCAACAGCCCGCAATACTTTTCTACATTTTGATAGCTTCCATCTTTCCATACAGAAAAAAAGCATACCATTTGGACAATTCTTACGGTTACGCCGAAACTGCACCAATCTGTCAGATTATAATGTAAGAGCCATGGATATGAAACATTTATTTCTAGAGGATATCCTAAGAAACTAGTTAGAGACTCGTTCAAAAGGGCACACTTATTATGGTCACCTACTCAAAGGTACTACATCTAAAAAGACATCCAATCTAGTATTTGTAACTCAACACTCGGGCCCTCATTTATGAAAAGTGACGCATCCTTGCGCAGGCGCAGGGATGCGCCACAATTCCTTACGACGCGCTGAGTCAGAATTTTGCGACGCGGATGCGTCACATTAATGCAATTGCGCATCATGTCGCAAGTGATGCCGTAAGCCGGAAAAAAGAGACGCAGACGCTGCCGTCCTGACGTACCGGAAAGTCACGCAAGTGCGGGAAAAGTGCCGTAAGTCGCAATCGCGGAACTGACGTAAGTGTACGCATCGCTGCGCCACTTTCACGTTGCGTCACAATCCGGAAAACGCCAAAAATACACGCATCCATCTCCTAATTCTCCCGCAAATGGAAAAAATTGCTACCATGGAGCCTGAAGGACACAGCAGCAGTCAAGGGAACCTTCCACGTGGCAGCCAGGATGCCCAGCCACATGGCAGCCAGGATGCCCAGCCTGAAACACAGGGAGAAACCCATGTAAAGAGGAAGAGGAAAATTAATTTCAGTGCTGAGGAGAACAACATACTCATAAATGAGGTCACAGACCACCAGCACCAGCTCTTTGCAAGTTCCAAGTTGCCACTATCAAAAAAAGAGGCCATTTGGCAGTCCATATTGACAAAGGTCAACTGTGTGGCTCAATCTAAGAGGACAGTCATTGACCTCAAGAAACGCTGGAACGACAAAGCGCCGGACAAAAGAGAAAATGGCAAAAAAACGCAAAGAAGCAGCGGGGACAGGAGGAGGCAGCCCATCACAACAGGAAGAGCTGGATGACCTTAAAGAGCGGGTTGCGGCGGTCATCCCAGACGAGTTGGTGGTTGGAATTCCAGGACAGGACAGTGCAGAGCATGAGGAACCGCAAGACACACAGGGTAAGTCCCTACAAGGGGAAATGTGCAAAGAAGGTAATGTTGTGCAGTGCATAAACTAAGGTAGCCGGCTCAATTACTGACGTGTAGTGGAAAGAGTAGTCATGCAATGTCATGAACTGTGAAGGGTCTTCAAAAAGTATTGTACCAGGGACATGCACATGTCACATTTGGTAAACACCTACCCCTGTCAGAGTAATAACATATTTTCAAAGTGATGTCCCAGCCCACTGCTGCACCTGACAAGTGCCACACGCAGGTGCAAATATACGACTACCCTCATGAAATACCAATCACACAACATCCTGCAACAGACCGAGTTTAACACTTGTATAACCTGGACTGCTACCACTGTGCTGGCAGGATGTTATTTTGATCATGTAGTGGTGGCACAATGTGCCACACCCACAATAATAGGCCACAGACAGCCATGTAACATAGTACAACATATCATGTCATTGCACCATTCCCACATTAAAGTGTGAGAAAGCGCAATTCCAGGGCTGTTGCTGGGGGTGTACCCAGAAACATCCATGTCCAATTGACAATGTCCAATAGCAAAGTCAAACTGTAACTATTACGCTGCGCCACAAAGATATGCATCCACAGGGTCTGTGTAAGGCATGCACAACCTCAAGAAATACGAACTGTTCCCTCTCGGATATACCCAACATATAGCTTTTGCATTCAAGTGGACACATAAAAGCGGAAAAATCTTGAGATGACTGCATCATGCAGGAATGTGTCCCTTCCATACACACAAACACTGATCCCCTGCACCGCTGGACCCCCTGCAACATGGTGCAAGTTTGCCTGGGTCGGCGCATGCCAAGCATTGTGCACCTGTGTCGTTGTGAAGGACAGGTGACACCAATAAAGAGACCCTACTCATAGTCACCCCATGCAGGCCCAAAATCTGTCATTGTACTACTTTGTGCATGATGGTTTCAGCCACATCATCTGCATATGTAAGGGAAAGTACTCAGGAATGTTACTCAGCATGCGAAGCCCTGTGCCACATTACACAAGCATCATGTATAACGTATGCATGGTGGGTCTGCACATCCAAATAAAAATATCAGTAGTGGTGATGTGCAATCCATCCAAATTTTGGAAATACATTAGCATCTGGCAATTGTGTCAGTACCTCACACCTGCATCATGGTAGGTATAGGGGTGAGGCAGTGCCACCGGGAGAGGCCTGCACCAAGGTTTGATGTACTTGAATGATGCTCCTCACATGAATGCATGACTTAAGCACTGACCAGCTACGTCTGGATGAATGACGTATATAACATGAATAACAACATGTAGTGACATACAGTGAATACAGCACATCTATGTTGTCACGACCATGGGAATAACATAAGTGTACCAATGGTGTTCTTGCAGTGAAAGAACATCCAACATCAATAGTTTGCAGGAATGTGCACCATCTCACCGAAGGCCTCCATTCATGGTCTGTACCTATGCATGCACTGCAGCACACCTATATTGAAAGGTGCGCAGTCCAGCTGATAAACATCCATCAAATATGCACCATAGTTAATTATACAAATGGATCATCAGCGAGTCTGCAGCACTGTATGTGTAGCTTAAGTGCCAAGAATGTATAATCACATTAGCAAGCTTTTGCATACAGATGAGAGCAAATGCTCAGGAGTGATAGCAACTTCTATGTCAATGGCATTGCATGTCCCAACAAAACTATGGCAATGACATGCAAAGTAGGTGTTACGTATCCAAATAATGCTAACAAGTTGACTAACTGCACCTTGCAAGATTAGCAAGGCTGTCACAGACATGAGAGAAAAAAGCAAACTCATGCAAATGCACAATAGCTCCCGGAATGAAAAGCCACAACATACATGTCCCTAAGGAAGGTGACATCGTGCCACAACATATATGCATGGGAGTGGTACTGGACAGTGCTGCAAACAAGGTTACAGGGTTGCCCTGTGACAAAGATACACTCGACAAATGTGCAACAACAACAATATTGTGTGCATTCCTATGGCACAACCATGAAAATTGTTGCTGCAAGAAGACAGTGAGGCAACACTTCTCACCATGTCCCTCCTTGCAATAGCATGGATGTACAGTACCCACTGGACATTGCTCCATGATTCAAGCAATGACAGATCCTTTAGAAATCATAATGTCAGTGTATGCACAACCATGCCGCAACTCCACCAATGCATAGTGGCAGACGATGCCAATGGCACTGCCCACATACATGGCTGCCATGAGGTAGGGGGAAAGTAGGGATGCAAGTACATTCATGAGGGGTGCAGAAATGATGGTGTCATTCGAGATCCTAACAGTGCTATTTGTGTGCTGTAGTGACACAAGTATTTAAGCATTGATGGACTGTCTTTGCACAAGGAGTGGATGAGATGTCATGCACTGCCCTTGTTCCAGCTGCAAGAGGGTGCAAGGATGGCGGTGGTGATTGCTGGTCAAGTCACATATGTCATGCATTCAATGATGGTAGTGCCAGGAGAGTATGAAGTCAGACCTGAATCAGAAGTACATGCAGCCGTACTATGGAGCCGTACTACAGGTACTTAAAAGTGTCCTGTTCAGTGGTATGTTGAGGTCCCTTGATGCTTGTGTCTGATGTCAGTGAAGTTACCCTTGAGGTGTTGTTGGTCAGGTAACTTAACCTGCTGAGGTGGAACTGGAGGTCATTGAGAGTGATGCTGTCTGTGGATGTCACACACTGGGGTTCAATGAGGTCAACAATGGTGTTGGAGAATGGAGCACATGGCCTGTGTGTCCTGCACATGAGTGTGCTGTTGAGTATGCCCATGGGCCTGGTCACGATAATGTAGTTGTCGTAGTACATGGTCAACCATGGCACATTAGAGTGCCTGCTCATTCTGAGTGTACCAGTGTATGGGTTAACAATGCCTCTTCCATGATTGTCGTGCTGCCACATGCAGGTGACACACAAGTTGTCAGTGACAGTGATGGTGATGTCTGTAGCAGAGTTACGTCTTGGCAGGTGAGGTGGTATACAGGGTTGAATGTGAGGAGGTTGCTGACATTGTATAGTTGCAGTGTCCAAGAGCAATAAACCTTGGTACACAGTGTGGACCTGAGCCAGTCAAATGCAAACAGCGTACACCATGGTTGCCATAGTCATTAGTGATGACCATTACAATGTATGCTGCACAATGTCAACAATGCAATGCATGTGTTCCAAAATATCATCTCAAAATACTTCATTGTGGCCACAATCATGTTGTGATGTAAGTACTACATGTGGTAATGTGTGTCAGTATGAAAAAAAAACAATTTGGGACAAATCCAAAAAATATCACAAATGTGCATTTATGTGTCAAATAATATTTGGTTGTGTCATGGGGTGACATATGTCTGAACTATTATTTGTATATATGTACATCATGAGAAATAGGGGGTGAAATGTTGAGAATATGAACAAATGCTGTGCATATTTCTTCAGGCTATGAAAAATGGTGTGTGCATTACTCACTAATCTGACTCAATTGTGTGTGTCGTGGTTGTTCATGAAGGAATTTAATGCTTCAGGTCTGGGTGTGTGGTGACAAGGATAGATTGTCCATGTACTCACTGAACTTTGAATAGTGTAATTAAAGTCTCTGCTGTGCAACACCTACTCTACAGTTGCAACATGCCTAGTATTAACAATGAATCCAATGGAATGTGATGACATGGCATGTTTTGGTAATATGTATGTGCCTTTTGGCACAGGAGTGTTACACCTGCTCTGCATGGGGGCACAGTGACAAACATTGGCAATTGAGGGGGGGGGGACAGCTGTGAGTCAACAAATGCAGGAAATAACAATCAATGTCTTATGGATGCAGGGATGTGTGTGTGAGTGTGTGCTGCAAAACATAGTGGCCGATTCACAGAATGAACTTAAGACTCAATCCAAAACTTACTACTATATTGGTATTCACAGAATGCACTTACTAATTTTAGTATTCACATAATGAACTTACTACTTTTGCTATTCACAGAAGTTAGGATTTTGTCTTAAGTTTCTCTGAAGACAGACTTAAGACTGACTAAAGGCAAAATCCTAACTTCTGTGAATACCAAAAGTACTAAGTTCATTCTGTGAATGCCAAAAGTAGTAAGTGCATTCTGTCAACACCAAAATAGTATTAAGTTTAGGATTGAGTCTTAAGTCTGTTTTGTGAATCAGGCACACATTGAGGGAAGTCTGACCTCAAAGCTGTGTCCCATTTCTCTGGAGCCTATGCAACCCTGCCTTTGTGTCACGTAAAAGGAATTAGCCAGCCAGGCTCACTACTCTGAGTCAATCACAACGCTGTGAAGTGCTGGTGTGACTGGTAATAGGAAATGGGATAAGTCATGCCGCCACATGCTGGAGTGACGGCCATGTTTGCCATGGAGGCTGAAATGCAGCCTGCATACCAAACATGGAAGTGGGTATTACTGCTCTGGTCATCATGGGTGGCACCTGAGTCATCTTGCCAATATGCACATGCCCCACCTCATATTAGATCTCCCCTACCCACCCTCCCATGCCATGATGACACATAGCATGATCACATCAGTCACTCATCCCTTGTGTCTCAATTATAAGTCAGTTCAGTGCTCTCATCAGAGCCCACACTCCACATATGGTCTATGAACTTCCACTAAGGCCCCCACCCCTGTCTTCATGTGTTCCGTCATCACTGAATATGGTACCTCACACTTAGCCTACTCAATGTCAGCCGCTGTGCAAGCGCACAGCAGACTCATGTACATGGTGTGCTGAAGGCACGCCAATGGCTAGTCTGAATGCGCACATCTGTGTCCCAAATGCAATCATTTCCAGCAGCAACTGATATACAGTCATTCACTGATGCAGCTCACCCAGCCTCCATGCACTCATACATGGAAAACATTGGAGAATGACAACAGGCCTTTGCAAACATGACCTGCAGACATTTCACATGCCTACACTGCTGACAAACCTCAACCACCACCCTGGCCCCAAACACAGCCAACGCCAGCGTTTCCGCAAGTGAAAGTCACACCTGGATACACAACTGCGCATACCAGACCTTCACCCTCTGCAAGCCTAACAAACAGCACTACAGGGACACGGCATGGTAGAGCACTGATCTCTAAGAAGCAAGAGGCACCAGCAGATACCTTGATAAGAACTGTATAAACACCAAGACACCTGAAATGTAAAACACATACATAGACGCAATGAGGGAGTACCACAAACAAATAGTCTAAGATAATGGAAAGTCCTGCAAACTCGTCAAGGTCCTGCATGAATAAAACAACCTATGCTGCAAAGCTACAGACATCACCCTGGCACTACAGTGTCCAACAAAGTTCACCATAAAGTAAAAAATGTCACTACAACAACTTTGCCGTACACAGGAGATGCCACAGGCAGCACCACGCAAACCTCTCCCAACACAACAGCCATACTACCATACCCACCGGGACACCAGTCATAGCTCAATGCACGCCCTCCAACATGAGATACAGCCACCTGTGGGATCACTACAGCCCTGTCCTCATCACATCAACAACAGCACCAAGATCACCCTATTCACAGCCACAGGTGACATCTGCACCCTCCGGGACCAAGAGCTGTGAGTGTGCTCCGACACAGACTAACACCACACAGATTTGCTACACTACATGAAGCAGGATTCCAAGGAACAACGCTTAACTGGGTCACTCATCCCAGCAAGAGGTCCAAGGATCCGACTGACAACCTTCGTCTTTATAATCACGTAATTCCAATGCTGAATGCAAGAGGGACCATCTATGTGTCTGACCCTTGTCAACATCAACAGGGCTGCCTCAGCCCCATTTGAAAACAAACACAGCCTCAACATTGTATACATTGCTGATGACCGACAGCTCATACTCTCTCACACCTAAGACTACACCAACCAAACACTTGAAATACATTGCGGAATGCATTACGTCGCAGTCTGCATGAACTACAGCTGCATGAAAAAAAAATCAGAGAATACAGAAGTCTGTGTCCTTGGAACAACTCATTCAGCATGTAAAAACACCTGTTGGATCTCCCACTCTGATGGGAAGGGGCTGCGGCTACCGCTCAAAGAGACAGGTTTTGATGAGTCTTCTGAATGGGAGTAGGTCCTGGGTCTGCCGTAGGTGGGCCGGGAGGGTGTGCAAGGTCTTGGCGGCGAGGTAGGACAAGGATCTGCTGCTGGAGGTTGGTCATAGGATGCGGTGGACAGTGGTGAGGGGGAGGCTGGTGGAGCGGACCTGGCGTGTGCGGGTATAGAAGCGAAGTCTGCTGTACAGGTAGGCTGGTCCGGCCTACTGGAGTGTATTGTGTGTCTGGGTCTGGAGCTTTAAGCTGATCCACTTGCTGATGGGGAACCAGTGTAGGTCTCACATTTGGGGGAAGATGTTGCTGCGGTGGGGGACGTTGACAATCAATGAGCCGTAAGTGTATTGGATGCGTTGCAGTACTTGTAGGTGTTTGTCTGGGAATCCTCAGTACAGTGCGTTGCGGTAGTCCAGTCTGCTGCTGCTCAGGGCCTGCGTCACACTAATTTTTGTCTGGGGTGGGGATCCACTTGTAGGTCCAGCATAGCATGTGGAGGCAGTTGTAGCATGAGGAGGAGATGGCGTCGACCTGCTCAGACATGGAGAGGGAGGAGTACTGGATGTATTGTAAGTTGCGTGCATGGTCAGTGGGTGTTGTTGCTGTTCCCAGTGTGGTTGCCCACCAGGAGTCGTCCCAGGCTCAGGGTGTGGGTCTGAGGATGAGGACCTGTGTCATGTCCAAGTACAGTTTCAGACTGCTGCTCCTCATCCAGTTGGTGAGGGACTTCATTCCCTCGTGGAGGTTTGTTGAGGGTGTGTGTGGGTCCCTGGTGATGGAGAGGATGAGCTGGGTGTTGTTGGTGTAGGAGATGATGTAGAGGCTGTGATGGTGGCCCACGTGTACGAGGGGGACATGTACATGTTGAACAGTGTTGTGCTGAGGGATGACCCCTGGGGTACGCCGCAGATGATGTTGATGGCGTCCCATTTGATGGATGGGTTTCGGACACTCTGGACGCTCTGGGTTCTGCCGGAGAGTAAGGACGTGGTCCAGTCTAGGGCCTTCAATTGGAATCATGATTCTCGGAGGTGTGTCTTCAGAGTGTGATGGCATACCGTGTCAATGGCGGTTGACCGGTCCAGGAGGAAGAGGGCTGCTGTCTTGGTGCTGGCTAGTTGGCGCATGATGTTGTCTGTGCCGGACATGTGGACTGTCTTGCTGCTGTATGTACGTATGAATCCGGACTGGGACGGGTCAAACATGTTGGGGTCTACCAGCTCGCGGCCCAATAGCATGTTCATCATTACCTAGATGACCTTCGTTGGGAACGTGAGCAGGGAGATGGGCCGTGAGTCCTCGAGGGCCTTGGGGTGTGCCTTGTGCGTCTTGAGGAGGGCATTGCTTGTGGCGTGCTTCCATATTTCATGGAATGTTGCTGCATTGAAGAAGATGTAGATGAACTTGTGTAGTTGTGGTATGATCGCTTCCTCTGCTTTGTACAATAAGTGGTGTGGTGATGGTACTGCTGGTGATCCAGAGTGTATGGAGTTCATGACCTTGTGTGTTGCGTCCTTGTCGACGTACCAGGATGTGCTGCGGTTGGCGCTGGTGGTCCTCGCTGGGGAGGTGGAGTCTGGCATGGTTGGGGTGGTTGTGGTGGTGAAGCTGTCGTCGATGTCACCAAACGTGCGCTGTGAGACGATGGACAGTGAGTCCCACACTTCTTGTGAGGGTGGGATGTTGACAACGTTTGCGCATGGGTTTCTCTGTTCAATAACGATGCAGAAGACCTCATTGCTGTCGTGTGCATTGTTATCCAGAAAGGTTTGGAAGGAGAAGCTCTTTCCCAATCTGTTGAGGTGGTGATATATACACGTGGCGTCCTTGTGGACTGTGTGGTTGTGCAGTGTGTGTCCATGGAGCCATGTTCACTCCATCTTCCGGCATGTGCGTTGGTAGGTCTGGAGGCAGTCGGTGAACAGGGTGGCTCTGTTGCAGGCGTGGCTGTTGGAGGGCAACGTGAGTGGGGCAAAGGTGTTGGTGCAGTCCTACATACACTGTCAGAGCTGGGTGTAGGTTGAGCAACATACCAGGAGCAATCTGTATTATCCAAATATAACGTAATTAGCATGAAGACACAGGAAATGGGCCACACACAAACAACACAGCCGTGATGGCTATGACAGGAGGGATGATGGGAGATGGTAAGAAATCCATGTCCCCGATCCTCAGTAATTGTGGCCTGATACCTGTTGCACACATATAGAGTGCAAAATGCCACTTGGACTTGCTACTGTGCTGGAATGTGTCCCCAATATACACCAACAAAACAGACATCAGGACATGCACTCAAGTTGAATGTTGCAAGTGTGCAAGCACTGTCTGGCCATGTGCCATGTTTTTGGACAAACATTTTGAATCCATCAAATGATTCATGCCATGTCATTTTAGGTAACATGAGTGATGATGTGTAGCTTTAACTTTGACATGTTGACACACATCAAAGTCAAAAAGGGTAGATGACTCAGAATTGTGCATCTGTATACCATATGTCAGACATGATCATAAATATACATCAATTTTTTATTTCAGAGCATGGTACACCTCCTCATGAGCAGGAACCTATGTTTGAATCCGATGATGACGGCGGGGAAAGTGTACCAAGTGTGGACACAGACGTCATCCAGGACCTGTTAGAATCAATACAAACTCCCTCTCCCCGCACCAGAAGGCAAACCAGCTCAGTGGGATCTCCGCTTGCCCAACATGGAAGCACTCCTACGCCACCTCCCACAACATCTCTGCCTCACCACTCGCCGAACACGCTGAATTGTTTTGAACAACGTGTTGTGGATGTACAGGGTCAGTTGGCACAGGAGGTGCGTAAAGGCATTGAGAGCATGGCAGGCACCCTAGAGGGAGTGCTCCGTTGCCTAACATCCAATAGTGGCAGTGCGAAAACTGGTAGCAGCAATGATGCACCACCACGTACTTTGTTTCACGCCATGAATGACATACCAGAAGTCATGCAGCAGAGGCACAGACAAATGCCTAACACAAGTGCCAGCCTTGAAGTGGCCAACAGGCTGAGGGAAATTTTTTTTATTTTTTTATTTTAGCGATTTGTATAGCGCCTGGTGACCCAAGGGCATCCCCGCGCTGTAAGGAGATTGTTTATCCTGCAAGGAGAGGGAGGGAGGAGGAACAGTTATTTCGGGAATAGGTGCGTTTTCAGTTTTTTGTGAAAGGTCAGGTAGCTGGCTTCCAGTCTGAGGGTGCGTGGGAGGGAATTCCATCTCACGGCCGCTTGCACCGAGAATCGTCGGTGAACCGGGTGGCTCTGTTGCAGGTGCAGCCACAAAAATTCAGGACACCCTTAAAGAAATGAATGTAAAACAGGATGCATACCTGACCAAATTGGCTAACTACCAACGGGATGTAACAGCTGTGCTTGAAAATCACCAAGTCATGCGCAGTGCATTCATGCGGTACCTGATGGGCATGGAACATGATGCAGGTACAATCCCATCAACATCTGCAGCCCCTGATGTGTCTATGCCTCCTGTGTCGACTGCACCACTGATTACATCATCAGCTGTGACAACAAACACATCTGATGAAGAAGATTCAGAAGAGTGTCCAGTCCTCCGCAGAACCATGCGTTAGCATCACATATTGTACCTGGACAATACATATACACTGTCTGGTGCACATAATACTGACATTGTACCCCAGTAATGATGAAAAACAAATTACTGCTAGCCAATGGATGTACAATAAATTATCTGTGGCCTCCCTCCATGAGGTGAACATATGATGTTGACACTCCCTTATCACACAATAAAAAACTACTCACTCATGCATGTCACAAATGTCATGATGATGTATGGACTGTGCATGTACAAACTCAACCCTACTGTATGTGTCCCTTGATCATTAGAGTCCTGTCATACCTTGCTAAGTTGTGTCACTTACATAAATTTGCAACCACAACATGCAATGTCCAACTGGCAACGTTCATAAAGTGACTAGTAACGTGTGTACTACAGCATTGCTAATGTGCAACATAACGAATGATGACATAAGTTAGAATGACTAACACTACAAGTTTGTACAAGGAGGAGGTGACTGGGAAAATCAGATCTGCTTGCACGCTACCATGAATGTGGGTCAGTCCAAGGTGTATGTATGTGATGATGAAATATCTGACATACCACATGTATGTATGAAAGGAAAACATCAGCACGTGGCTGGCATCAAAGGCACATCCTAAGGTAAGATGAGTAGCAGACAATTCTATTAACTTAGGCATGGGAATAGGGACATGCTTCACACCAGTGATTGAAACAACATCACTCAACACTCACATGGTGTCTCATGTATGAAGTCCTACAAAAACTTCAGTGCTGCTGCAAAGACTGTGGCCCTCATGCCTCAATGCCTTGTGGCACCGAAGCGTAACAATTTTCTAAAGTGTTTCAAGGCTGTCGTTGATGAGGCTCAGTGTGCCAGATGTATGTTGACACACTGACGGACAAAATTAGCTGCGGAATTAGCCATGGCAAGATGACTTACATGACATGTCAGAATTGAGATGTCCCAACACATATGTGAATCTGAGCGAATGGCAAAGCCTCGCCACACCACTGATCCTTGATCACGGTTACACCTTTCATTTGGAGAAGTGAGAACGTGACCGATTTCAAGCTTGGAGTCGGTTAGAAAATCCACTAAATTGCTATGTGAAAATGAGTCAGCTACCATACTTTCACAATAAGTACTTATGTACAGGCCTGTCACACAGATTATTGTGCTACTACACACAAGAAATGTCTTTCCCCAATTGAAATGCCCCAATACACTTGTGGTACAATCTGTACCACTAGTACAATGTAGATTGCCAATGAGGCCATTTCCCAGTGGCACCATGGTCTGTCTGTGCCTTGTTCACTGTATTGTGCCCTTGGTGTGTGTGTGTCTGCTGTTCCTGATAGGGCTAATGGGGCCTGTCTGTTGTGTATCCCCTGTATTTGCTCTGTTTTCACACTGACTTTTACTTGCCACTGCAGTTGCCTGTCCATCCAGCACCCACACACGTCCATGCTCCAGCTACAAGCTGCTCACCCTACACACGACCCCAGCTGAATGGTGGATTATGTATATAGGTACCATTGTTGTGCAGAGTTCAAGCACATCAGTGAACAAACACAACATGCGCAAGACCAGCTGATGTTAGCCTGGTTGTTAAAACCACCCCCACTACAAATGCAGCACTCCATGTATGCAACCTTGTGAGATAATACAACTGTCAGCTCAGGACACCGTGCAAATACCAAGCAACAGTCTCATGTTGACACTGCTGAAGCACCTTACCCCGTCTGCTGACAATTACAGCTATGAACAGCCTGCTGTATGCCAATGCACAGTGGTGCCTGAGCTGCATCCTCCTACACACATGTCCTGTGCACAGATATGGCATATAAATGTGTGAGGCCAACTACAGCCTCTGGCACTAGTTACGTTGCCTGGGTCACATCTGCAACTGGCATTGCATACGCAATCCACAACTTGTACAAGATCATGCAGCAATACGGACACAAACACCATGGAGGGATGCCTTGTCATCATCTTCAGGAACTGCCTCCAACAGACTAATGCCATTATGATCAAGTGATTGCACAGTCCTGAACATGTCCACTCCTGTATCAAAGTCAACTACAGGACAACTCCATGTTGTAACCTTGCATACAGACATCCTTGATGTGCCACCACATTTGCCAACTACAATGCAGATCACAGACCGCACAACAACCTACAATACGTGGACTATGTACAGCTCAGACACCAGTATGACTCATTGACAAACTCAGCCTATTCAACCTCACCGCACTCCTAGACAACATCCCTGACATCAGATATACCCAGGTTGTCATCAACACAACTCACAAGGTGGGACACACCTGGGCACACATTGTCATCCAAGGTAACTACATTTTCCTTGGCCATCCCTCACATCCTCCCTGATCCAAGCCCCAATGCATTCTCTCATCATTCTGAAAACACACCATACACATGTCAAGGGCACAGTCCCTGTGCAGACACTGGTGCAAGATCAACACAGAGCGCCTTGCCTCAGCACTGATACACACCCCTCCATCCACCATGTGCCACACTAACTCAGATCATTACGAATTACAGATGTTGTAATACATATGCACATACATGGCTGCACACTTCCTTGAAGCACAATGTTGGAAATGGGATCCCTGGCTGGCCAGGGCTTTCGCCAAAGTCAGTCAGAGACCACCACACCCAAGTCAGGGCAAGGGAGTTACACGCCAAGATAACCCCTACTCACCCTCTAGGTTACGTGGCGCGAGCAGCAAGGCTAAACTTGGAGGCGATGTAAGTTAAGTATTTGCGCACGCACCCCAGCAACAACACCCAAAGGCCCACCACAAAGGAAACTCCACACAAGGTTATATAAAAATAGCCTTTGTATTATAATAAATATACATCAGATAAAACACACATCTTGTTACACTGTGCCAACAGGCACGGGCAGAATTTACAAGGGATATTGTACAGGACAGGGCCACTTGGACCACTGTCAGGGGTATCAGCACTTTTAGAACTCGTAGAAAGTAAAATCAGTGTAGCACACAATATAAAAATAGAGCACACAACCAGTAATCACTGGTAACAGGACCTCACTAGCACCACCTGTACTAGGGAGAAAACAACCACCTAAGTATTACAATACCTGTAGGGGTGTAAGCACATAACACATGATGCAATGCATAACATTCATTCAGAGGT
Organism: Lissotriton helveticus; assembly: GCF_964261635.1. Lineage (NCBI taxonomy): Eukaryota > Metazoa > Chordata > Amphibia > Caudata > Salamandridae > Lissotriton > Lissotriton helveticus. Next base: position 59,634,525 of record NC_136073.1, on the reverse strand, counting down.
GTAAGGAGGAAAACACATGATGCATCACAATACATTCAGAGGTGTAGCAATAAACACAGTTGCGCAAAACTCAGATCAGTCACCACCTGTGACCGTCCCTGTGTCCCAATGTCAGGGCCTAAACATCGCAGTTGCCCACAAAGTGCTGGGCAACTGGTGCAGGGAAAGTTTAGAACAACGTTAGAGCCTCTCTGGCTCAAGAACCACCACTGTGGCACTGAGGGGCCTCACTGGGCTCCTGGACAAGAACTGGTGCCCTGAGCCTCTCTGTGGCTCTTCACAAGAATGGGCAATGAGCCTCTCTGGGCTCACAGCAAATGCAGGCTGGAGCCTCTCTCAGGCTCGTCGAGCAAAGAATGCCCCCGGAGCCCTCTCTGGGCTCGCAAAATCACTGTGGTGCCTCTCGCACCTACGGGGCGACGTCGGAGCGGCCCTCTGCCAACCGGGGCCGCTCGGAAAACAAAGATATGCCACCTTGAAGCCCTCGTGGCTTCACCCTAGCAATGGGCGCGAGATCGCGCTACCGAGGGGGGGGGGGGGGGCGGACACCGACAATGTGTCCCGGCGGCCCTCCCTTCTGCCTCACTCACCGGGTCTCTCGCGGCGGCTCTGCTCCTTCTCCCGGGGCTCTCCTCTCCACTCCGGGAGCCTCGGGGACCCGGCCGGCAGCTTCTCTCTTCCCGGCTCGGCTTCGGAGGCGGGACTTCCGGTCGGCCTTTCCTGGGCCGCGCTGTGATTGGCCGGGCCTCCTCACCACTTCCGGGTCGCCGCGGGCAGCGTGGCGGCTCGCTTCTTAGGCAGGCAGGCGGGCTCCCAGGATCCGAGGAGTGGGCTCCCTCGTGAATCCAATAAATCACGGGCAAAATAAAGCGGCAATAAGCGGGGTGGCACCCGCGCCGCCAAATCGCCACACGGGGCAGTCAGATGCCGGGTGGGCACCGGCTGTGCACACCCAGCGCTAGCAGCGCTAGAAACGAAGGGCAGGCGCTCTCAAGCGCCTACAGGACAAAACACAGCGCTCACAGCGCTATGGCCAAAATCAAGCGCTTTCAAGCGCTAGGCAGGCGATTTCAGCGCTCCCCAGCACTGAGGGGCAGAGAGCAGCGCTCTCAGGCTGCAGGCAAAGAATCCTCAGTGCTACCCAGCACTGGAGGACAGGACAAGGCTCCAGCAGGGGCTGGAGGCAGGCAGGGGGGCAAGGCTGGGCCAGAGCCAGCACACTGGGTCTCCAGGCAGGGAGACACCCCAAGTGGCGGTCCTCCTGGCCCAAGCAGCAGCAACAGCCCCCTCTGGCAGGATCCAAAAGCAGAACCTTTTCTAAGGGGACACAGCCCCTTCTTATACTAACAAATCCTTTGTTTCAAGGTGCAGGGTCGGGGGAAAACCAGTTGCAGCTTGCTTCGGAGCAGTCTTGATGGCCCAACCACCCATTTCATTCACTAGGGAGGCTAGTGTCGTTAGACACACCACAGGGGGGCGGAGCCAGCATTGTGTGGGGAAAACCCAGCCCATCCAGGACACAGGTACACTCCTCCCACACATCACTCATGCTAATCTCCCACTCACCACCGGGCAGACCCATCCAGACTTCCTGGAGCCTGGCATGCCAGCCAGCTCCAGCCAATCACTCTCCAGCACCCTCACAGCACACGCACATCAATGTCCAGAAGTAGCACTTCCCTTCTAGACACATACATGCCGCAGACACCATCTCGCAGCATTCACTCTCACGAGTTTACACATACTAAACTCGAGCCTGCACTCCCCACGCATCAGAAACTACCAGGGACACACATATTCCCCATGCATTCCTATGGGAGTGCAGGCCAGCCATGCTACACGCACGCACTTTCACTCTTGGACCCAGGGAAAAGTGCGCAGAGACCCAAAAATCACTGACACATGGTCACAAATAACGCAAAAAGTTTAGGGGCGAACCTGCCCTACGGGCCAAGTCCAACACACAACATACAACACACCACCAATGTCACCTGTGTATCCACGGACATTCAACAAACAATGCTCATGTGCAGGCTGCTGGATTTAGCTTTGAGGGTCAACCAAACCCCAGGAATTACACTCCGCCTACAGGGATAAAATCACAGCAAAATGTCAAACTCATCTGATCAACACAAATGCAAAATCATGAAGGGCACAATCCTCTACACATCATGCCAATCCATGGCAAACATCAACTCCATACCAAATTAAACAATATGACCCAGCTCAGCCCTCACTCACTTCACGGGAATTTTATAGACACTTGGTACAGTCTCCTACCACTAGATCAGCAAAGTGAATGTCAACTTAGATGAACATAAGCAAGGCATACCACACAACACCTTAGCCCAAGTAAGCCACACTACACACCATCCTCTGGTGGCCACATGTCTACATGTTTCACATCACAAACACCGTGCTGGACATACTTTAAGGAGCACCCACACACCCCTGCCCACAGCACATCTTCCACAGGGCTGCATCCCCCATTGCACACGAACAGTGACAGTACATGGCCTCCACCATTGGAACATGCACCTCCACAGTAATTGCAAATGCTGAGAGCTAATTGACATTAGCAGTTACACCCCTGCTGACCAAACAGACGTCAAGACCCACAGGCACATCTTTCCACACACATTTGCAGTCAAAGTCATTAACCAGAGGGTCATCATGCACCCAGTGATGTTCATAGGAACATAGAACATCCCCAATCCTGCGCCATGACAAACAACAGCATCAAGAGGTCCCTCCTACACGCCACAGCAACATCCACACAATGCTCAAAGTCGGTCACACTGCCACTCCATATATACTATACATTGCATCATTTCAAGAAAGAATGTTCCACAACACACTAGCAGCCAGACTCCACTATGGCATGAGGCAAGGTAATACACCACACTGGAATGTCTCCACCCTTGCAGACCAGAGCAGATGATTCAGCCTAATACATTTCACAGCACAACACACAGAGTACTGATGCTGAGTTCCTCAGGGACTGTCCCTCAGTACCTTTGTCTACTATGTCTACATGGCTCCGCTTGCTGAGGACATCAGTGAACATGGACTCTGCATAGTACCCTACGCCTAATACACCCAGCTCTGCCTCTCCCTCACCAAGGTACCCAACATCACAGGACACGACTAACCACAATGGATGCGAGATGTGCCAACAAGTATGTGCCTCAGCTGGACAAATCTCCTTTTGTTGTCAAAACAGGTCATCATCCTCACAACAACCACTACCACATGGGACTATACCTGGGGGTACCCTGGGCTGGATAAACAGTTCAGCACTCATATGTGCCACACAAACTATACATTGTACAGAACACATCCCTCACCCTGTCATTACGGATAATAGCAGTATCCTCACCATACTTCTTCACCCTCTGCTAACTCTGCAAGAGCATCAAAATTATTGCCAACTGATGCATTGATTAGATCTGCTACACATCCATCATCATCAGCCTGTGCAATGTGAAAGCCCTCAATATCAGTATCAAAAATACCCTCAGTACAAAAATGATGAATGTCCAGACAACCGTAGGTAGACGTTCCCTGTGGCTCCCATGATAATACCACTTCCGCCTGCACATACAAGAGCTCTACTGCATCCACACCCATACAGATATACTGACACTCAAGGAGCTCACAAACGCCTACACAGTCAGCCAGAACCCTGGGCCAGCAAACCTCTACCAATGAATCTGCTTCTAGGCCCACAAGACATACGTCTGCAATACAGACCTAGCCATGGTCACATTTCCCTGCATCTACATAGCCAGCCTGTAAACCAGCTTTCTTTTCCACTTGAAGGAAAGACTTGGGTCATACTGGCCCTCAGCATTGGGAAACACTGCAGACATTGAGCTACAGTCTCAATACCAGGTGGCCCAATAAATGACGGCCCTTGTGCCATCTGACCCTCACTTGTTGTGACGTTGTGTGATGCCTAACCCTGCCTAATAGTCATCATCCATCACCAAGGCACATAGTCATGGGATAATGCTGCATGCAGCAAATCCAACCCTTGAACGCATTGATCTGCGTTACAGGCACGTGCAATGGGTGTTGCTGGGTGCCTTCCCAGCAACATCCATTGGCTTTTGACACTGCCCCAGATGTAATAGGAACATGAAATGTGAGGCACTGTCCAGAAATTACACAGACCCAGTGCAGGCGTGAAGAAGGCTCAATGTTGACAAATCTGATGAATTCTCCTTGTCTCCCCTTTTTCTCACAATGCAGTAGACATAGTAAGAGGAAGAGGCCGTTGTGATGATTGATTAACTGAGAGGTGTCCGTTCCTGTACAAGTCTGATGTTCACCGCAAGGCAGACACACTTGCCCCATTGTGCAAAGGTGACTGCGTTAGCGATGAACAGGACATTGTGCAACAGTGCTGGTGAGAACAACAGGACTGCGCAGTAACTTGCAGATACGGCACGGTCCTGCACTTCATCCTGCAAAAGGGTAGCGCAACAGGAAGGCCTGCTGTGCTCCACTACGGAAAAACGTCATGAAAGAGGTCCCACAATCTTTACACATGATTGTTGATCACATGGGCTCACCTGAGACGCATTACCTAAAGTCCCTCAAGGGTGAGTATTGGCCTGTATGAATTAGTGATAGTGTAATGAACATTTGGCTTACAATAGCTAACATGTAACGGTAATCTCAGATATGAGATCATTGTTGACATTCCTTGGCCAGCCAGGGTAAGGCTCACCCAGAGCTGATTTCTCAACTTCATATGCCTACAAGTACAACTTATTGTAATTGAAACACATATTTTATTAACAAAATTTGTTCACACTAATTAAATGCTATGCTAAACTACACTTTTCAAAATTATTAATAAAATCCTACACTAAGCTAATCTAAGGCACTAACATCTACACTTATCTTGTCTAACTGTTCCTGTACCTACCTCACACATACTACACAACACACAGATGACCCCCCCACCCCCTATTCAACAATCACACATCAGGCATACATACACTTAATCTAAACACATACTAATTAACCTACCTAACTAAACAATGAAATATTTTTTTTGTATTTCTTTTATACATCTCAAAATACATTTAACATACACTATACATCAACCCCCACCCACTCCTAATAACTTAACACTTATCCTAACACTATTCCTAAGTACTACAACTATCCTAAAAACTATCTAACCATTTAAAAATTGTAAACAATAACAAGGTCCGTAACTTGACATGTGAAATTCCATGTCATGGACAACGACCACAGTTGTGCACTCTGTGTTCATTCCTGCTCGTCCATTTGTTCAATGGTGGCCTTCATGTCGGCAACCATGGACAGCAGGGTGGCCAGCTGCAGTTGCATGCCCGCAACCTTCAATGTCAGTTCCTTTTGGGCCTTTTCAAAATTTTCCATTTTGCCCTCAATATTGCCAATTTTGGCCATCAGGAGCACACCGTCGATCTCAGGGGGAGCTGCTGCATGCCCTGTTGCTGTACGTCCAACTTGCGCTACTGCAGCTCCACCTGTCCTCGTTGCAAGGGCCTCTGCAGTGGTGGGTCCAGATTTTGGAGCAGTGGTTGTCACTGGGGTCAGATCCGAGGGATGTCCAGAAGTGGAATGACTTGCAGAGCCTGAACCAAGACTAGCTGGGGGTGCAACCAAACCAGATGTTGATGGTGCTGATGTCTGAATGCCTGAGGGTCCACTCTGTGTAGGAGAAACAGTGTCCATCTGGGGATCTTGATCTTCACATGATCCAGTTGCTGGTCCGGAGTCCATGAGTGAGGTTTTTGCCTTTTCCTTCCTTCTCCGCGTGTTGGATGGTGGAGTGGGAGTTGGTGATCTCCAGGCTCCAGCAGCACGTGAGTGCTCATGTCGGCGTCCCATCTGCCTGAATGAACGTGCAACATTCCGTATGTGGCGGTATCTCTCTAGACGGATGCGATACTGCCTCTCCTCATCTTGTGTCATGTTTTCTGTAATGGAGCAATGACATCCACATCAGTCTGCACTTACACATTGACACCTGTACACATGCACATTAATGCAATCTTCTGAACATTTTGTCAAGGGCCTATCGTTAACAGGGCATCAATTTAAAAGCATGGTGCATCATCATCGATGGTCATACACAGGGATGCTAAGTGATGTTGCGTAATACCTAACATGATAAATAATGTACATGACATGTAAGGCCTCAATACATATGAGATGGTGCATTCCAATGCATTTGTCCTGGCCATGAACCCAATGCTCGCCATTCACATATGCAGGCCCCTTCTCAACATGATGCCAGTGCATCTGTGTGCAGGCAAGGTTTGTATAGGCATTGTAATTGTACACTTCATACGCAGATACATAGCAAGGTATATGGACCATCATCCCTGTATGCTGCACAAGCCTACATACATGTAAAATGCACCATGTAAACGAAACATGGCCAAATTAGGATTCTGTTGCAAGGAAAGACACAGGTGTGCACTGCAATTGATTTGGGCACCGCCTCCTATCATTTCACTCTTGTACATGGGGTGCTGCTTGGGAGTAAATACGTGCTGCGTTTTCACACTACGCAACACACACTGCACAACACTTTCATGGTAGACGCATCTTGACAGGGGACGTCATATCATGGCCAGCATCAAGGCCTGGTATGTGGATTGACTATGCATGATAAATGATGCAATGGCCATTTATACACATGTACATCAATGCATATTTACTACTGATGTCAATAGTGAATTCTGCCGGTGACCCTTTTAGTTGCATAGGTAACTGCATGATTATTGTGCTAATTGATGATGGACTTGCAGCACTGTTGCATCCCTCTAACAATTGCAAGTACTGACACACGTGGGGCACAAGGAAATCCTACTTGTAGGAGGTATGTCTATGTTGTACTACAATTAGCATGTGTCATGTAGCCATGGTCTACATACACTGACTGTCACGTACCCCAAGGCTCCTTGCTCAGCACGACACTCTTCGACATCTCCATGTGCACACTTGCCACCATTGCATGCACACACCACCACAACATAAAATCCTATGCCAATGACACCCATCTAGTACGGTCCCTCACCCAAGACCCAGCCCCAACCAAAAACAACCTCCATGAAGGAAAGATAGACGCTGCAGAATGGAAGAAGCTCAGTCAGCAGATACTGTAGACACACAATACAGAGGTTATCATCCTTGGCAAATCAACATCCGCCAGGGACGACGCCTATTGGTCCACAACAATGGTCACTGCAACAACACCCACGGAGCATACACCCCACTTGGGATTCTTCCAGGTCTACTCACTCACAACTAACAAACAAGTGGACGTCATGTCATCCTTATGATTCTACACCCTGCGCATGCTCCGATAGATATTCTGGTGGATCACCACCGGAACGTGTGAGACGGTCACCCAGGCCCTCATCAACAGCCAAGTGTACAACGGGAATGCCCTATACACAGGAACCACTGCCAGACTTCCCTTAGAATTACTACCCATAGTAAATGCATCGGCACAACTCATCCTCGACAGCCCTCACCACAGCAGCATTTCTACAGGCCATATTGACCAACACTGGGTCACCGTCAACACAAGGATCACGTTCTGGCTCCTCACCCACACACACACACAGACACATGACATGGGCCCAGAATGACTCCTCAACCGCCTCTCGTTCTCAGATCCTACCGGCCACCTCCACTCCACCAGCCTCCCACTGGCCACCATCCCAAGGATTGACTGATCCACCTCTGGAGGTAGATCATCCTCCTACCTGGCAACCAAGACATGAAACTCCCTAGGCGCACAACTACGACTGACCAGGACCATCTTACCTTCATTAAAGAACTGAAGACCTGCCTATTTCATCAGTAGCAGCACACCCCCTCCCTTCAGTACCTTCAGACCCTCACACCTGAGTATGGTGCTCTATGGAGGTCTTGATGTATTGTTTGATTGTGGTTTCATTTTATGTGATAGATACTTACAGCAGCACAAGAAGTGTTACTGTGTCCCTTGCACACTGTAACACCTCATACATGTGACCCTTATCTTTGAGTTTATGGATTTCCACATGGTGCCATTGAGTCCTTGACACTTCCATGCACATGTGATGTGTAAACATGCTGCATGCAAGAATGATGATTTTGGACTGTCTGCATACATGGCATGCATGAGGAGACATTGTAAGCATACAGACAAAGATAGTAATGATTTCACACTCACCAGTGGCCTTAGGATTCTTGAAGGACTCCACCTCATCCCTTGTGTATGGTGGTGGACCACCTACAAGGGAAAGACAATAGAGCAGATTCTCAGCGTATGTAGCATATTTCAACACAGTACAGAGATTACATGAGAGTCAGTGGTATCTTCAACATTGGCTTACGATGCGTCCCATGAGGCAACCTGATTCATACAACAGTCTCAGGCTAAGTGCTTCACATGTGAAGCACACTCTTCCACTGCATGTATGACACACATGTGATCCCTTGTTTGTGGTGTCACATTGAGATGGCATTTGCCAAATACTTGCACACTTGTCCCATATCGATAATATGTTTGCATTGTGTAGATGTATGTGATTGTGCTTTTATGAGGGACTTCATTTATAATGCAGCGCACCATGGTGAACAAACGGCACAGATGCGTGAGGCATCTGTGCGGGAATTGTGGCCCATTGCTGGAGTTGCATCGCAAGCGCAACGCAGCTCCAGCAAGGCTCAGGGGTACACCATCTGCACAATGCTGCGTCAAGACCTACGCCTGCTTCAAGCAGGCGCAGGGTTTTGACGCAGCATTGCCCAGAAAGTGACTGAGTGAAATCTCATAGATTTCACTCAGCCACTTTCATGAGGCGTTCCTGCGCAGGAACGCCCCCCCCTGTGCAGGAACGCCTTCTTATGGCGCAGTGCTTTACAACGTTGTAAATAGGGCACATTGTTTGCGCCGCAGTTGGTCAAATAAAGTGACGCAATTGCGGTGCAAAGAGGCGCAACTGCCTCATAAATCTGCCTTTATGTATGTAGCATTTTTGTGTAGCAAATTATGTTTGAGATTTAGCAAATTAACACCAACCTGTAGTTGATGGTAAGGTGCATTTTTTTCCAATAATGCACAATTTAGCTTTTTGGAAGGTGGCAGGTGATGCACACACATGCCCATAGGGCATGTATGTGCACCATATGCACACACATATACTTTTGAGGGCTGCAGCAGGGTGTCTTTGAGACACCCCTGCACCCTTGTAATAATTCACAAATGTCGATTAGCAAATAGCAGATTTGCAATTAGTGTATTTATTTCAAATTATTCCTATGGGCCTCCTGGGCCATGGCAATGCATATGGATTTATCCCTTAATTGCAAAGTATAAACATGCAAAGTTGCACATACGGAAGATTAAGGAATTCCTAAAATAATTGCGCATTTTCTTCATACATACCATTTTGCAATTCATAAATAGCGATTCCTTGAAAATCTCAATTTTTGATTAGCAAAAGGGTTTGTTGATAGATATGGCCCTATATCTGATGTTACAGCGGCGCAAGGGGATCATCAGTGTGGCCCCTGTAGTTTCACAATGGAATAGCTTAACATTACAATACAGCTGTTAATACATGAAATAAATGTAATTTGACTTACCAATTGTTCCCTCGACCTCAATTCCAAGGTGGTCCAGGAGATCCTGCTCACGGTTGATGAGATCAGCCCACTGATGCTTGTACTGTCTGAGGGTCCTGTCCACTCCAAATATTCGCAACATCTGGTACCGGACACTCTCCCACCTCAGCTTCCTTTCTTGGGTTGGGTAACCCAGCAGTACCCTGCCTCCACTCCCAATCATGTTTGGGAGGTAGTGGACTATCAGCCACAGTAGCCCCCCATACTCCTGCTCAGTAAGGTTCCTAGACCTGGGTGACATTGTGACAAAGCACAAGCCACGCTGTGTGAATGCAACTAAAAAAATGTTGCTTTCACAGGAATCCCCCTATTACTATAAATCCACTAAACAGAACACTAATCCCCCTATTACTAACTTTGAAAACCCCTTAACAGAACACTAATCCCCCATTACTAACTTTGAAAACCCCTTAACAGAACACTAATCCCCCTATTAATGACTATTAAAACCCCTAAACAGACAGACACCCCTTTACACACAACACACAGGTAGACAATACACAACACTACAGAGACTATTTGGACACAGTTAGCAAGACACACACTGTAAAACAACTGCAGGACAGGACAAAACTCTCAAGCACTTTGCAAACACACTCCTACACCTCTCAGAGACTACAAAGGAGTGAAAGAGAAAGTATGATATTACTTCCTGTTTGTGAGCAGGGCAGGCTGGTTACATCATTTCCTGTTGCGATGCGACTCGTTTCCGTCGATGCGTCATTATTGGCATGCGAATAAAACGTAATTATGTCGCATCGTTGATTTGAAGCATGGTACACTGTTAAAATATTTCCCCTTACGGTGCGACCAGTTATGGTGGAAGCGTCATTATTGGCATGCGAATAAAACGTTATTATGTCGCATCGTTGATTTGAAGCATGGTACACTGATAAAATAATTCCCCTTACGGTGCGACCAGTTATGGTGGAAGAGTCATTATTGTCATGCGACCAAATCTTTATTATGTCGCATCATTGATTTGAAGCATGGGTGACTGATGACATTTTCCCCTGAAGGTGCGACCAGTTGTAGTAGAAGCGTCATTATTGGCATGCGAATTTAAACGTAATGATGTCGCATCGTCGATTTGAAGCATGGTACACTGCTTATTTATTTCCCCTTACGGTGCGCGACCAGTTATCATGGAAGCGTCATTATTGTCATGCGACCAAATCTTTATTATGGCGCATCGTTGATTTGAAGCATGGGTGACAGATGACATATTTTACCCTTACGGTGCGACCAGTTATCCTGGAAGCGTCATTATTGTCATGCGACCAAATCATTATTATGTCGCATCGTAAATTTGATGCATGGCTGACGACATTTTCCCCTCAAGGTGCGACCAGTTTTAGTAGATGCGACTTTATTGGCATGCGTCACAATCTTCATTAATGGCACATTGCAGTTTTTATCTGACAATGTTGTTGCATATATTAACTGCTGTATTTTTGACACTGGGCAAAAGATGCGTGTTTACGCTTAGCATGAAAGTGTCTCAACAGGAACACAAAATTTTTGTGTGTAAATTTTTGTTGTTTGTATATTCAGCTGAGTCAGACTATGACATGTGTTGACCAAAGTCACTTTTGGGCCTTGTGTAACGTCACTTTTGTGCGTGGAGTCAGGAATGCATGGGTCAGATTGTGACGTTGGCAGACCTATCGTCACTTTTGTGCGTGGAGTTGGGAATGCATGGGTCAGATTGTGACGTAGGCAGAGCTAATGTCACTTTTGTGCGTCCAGTCAGGAATGCATGGGTCACATACTGACGTACGCAGACCCAACGTCACTGTTGTGTGTAGAGTCATGAATGCATGGATGAGATTATGAAGTATGATACACCAACTTCATTTATGTGCCTGCCACATTTGTTCTATTATGCAAACTTGTGTGAGCACTGAGGGCTACTTTTTCATGGATGGTCATATTTAGCCTCACATCCACTGTGTAACATAATACTGAATGTAATGTTTGTCCTATTATTGATTTACCTCCAACATGACTTTGCAACATACAAGAAAGTTTTTATATTTTTACCTGCTGTGTGATTTCATAATGTGGACTCATCTTCACCTGTGCTTTTTTCATTTTCTGCACCACAAAATTGGGATGGTAAATGTTGGTTTTTGACAATTGTGAATTTATAACCTAATTTATGATGTTTTTGCGTAGATTATTACAGCATGCATTCCTGCGGCACTTCCCTGCAGCAAGCAAATAGGGCAGGAAGGTGCTGTGTCTTTGACATACGGGAGATTCCTGTGCTTTTCATGTGCGCTGACTCACAATGGCCGGCCTGCCTACCTGCACTATGTATACTGTGTTGCATGGAGGAATATTTTTGTACAGGAACGGTCACCTTCATACACATGTGCATTCATACCCTGCACACAGACACACATGCACTATGGTGCCAGGGTACCTCTGTTGAACAGACACTGGTGAGTGTGGCCATTGCAGGTGAAATTGCAAGGCAGTACAATGTAAATGGATGTGTGGCCTGATGTATGTCTGATGTCAGCCTCCAGACATGAGTAAATGTCATGTATACCTGGTGACCTATCCTTAGGACACCCCCGCGCTGCACAGCCACCAGCTGTCGCGTGTTCCCCCCGCCTGAGTGCCACTGCTCTCAGCCTCGCTGAGCCGTCCTTCCTCTGGCTACGCCCCCCGCCGCCGCTCGTTCTCCCGCATTTTCTGCCTTTTGTTGTTTAGTTTGTAACTGTACAGCATTCCGTATTTAATTCCTGTTTTGCCCTCTGCTTGTACTGGTGTCCCCCCACTGTGTTTTGTCCCCCACGCCCACCCCCCCGCTCCCCGCTTCCCACCGCGAGTGTGCACACGCCCCCTCCCTTCTGTGCCCTCCCCGCTGCCGCCTCCCAGCTGCTCCTCCCTCCCTGCACTTGGCCATAAATGGTGACCGTGCGCACGCGCAGCGGGAGCGCCGATTGTGTGCCGAAGACGCGCCAAAGGTAAGCCCGTCTGCGCCCATCCGCGCCTGGACCGCGCCCAGTGCCAGGACCCCTGGCTCCCGCAGACACCAGCCCACCCGTCGGACCTACGACGCCGCCAAACTCTACGCACTCAACGCCGGTCGAAGCCCGGCCTGCTATCGAGCCACCCCGAGACGCACCCACAGACCCTTCTGCTGCCACTCCTGCAAGTTCACCTGCATCCGGACCTGCACTACACCAGCACCGACCAAGCCGAGCACCAGCAGCAACCACCTCCAGTGCATCCTGCTCAACACCCGCTCCATCCACAGACACGCCGTCCAACTCTGGAACCTGATCGACACCACATCTCCAGACGTCGCCTTCCTCACAGAAACCTGGATGAACGCCTCCTCAGCGCCCGACATCGCCATCGCCATCCCGGACGGCTACAAGATCATCCGGAGGGACCGCGTCAACCAGACAGGAGGTGGCATCGCCATCATCCACAGGAACTCCATCCGCATCACGACCAACACCGACGACGCCCTCGCACGCGCCGAACACCTGCACTTCCAGATCCACATCAACCCCAAGACCACCCTCAGAGGCACCCTCATCTACAGACCCCCGGGACCACACACACAATTCAGCGAAAACATCGCTGACTTCATCAGCCCGCACGCCCTCCTCTCCGCTGACTACATCCTCCTCGGGGACCTCAACTTCCACCTGGAGAACAACAAAGATCGCAACACCACCACCCTGCTGGACAACCTCGCCAACCTCGGTCTCAAGCAGCTGGTGACCACCCCCACCCACTACGCCGGACACACACTCGACCCCGTGTTCTCATCCAGCAAGGACATCACCTTCAGCCACGCCACCGGAATCCACTGGACGGACCACAGCTGCGTCCACTTCAGCTTCAAAAAGACCACGATCCACCACCACCAGCAACAGATTGCACGCAGAAGCTGGTACAAGATCACAGCCGACCAGCTTGCGACTTCCCTGAGCATGAACCCTCCCACCAGCGCAACGAACCCAAGCCAGGCCGCCACCAACCTCGCAAAGTGGATCAGCAACTGCGCAGATGACCTCGCCCCTCTGAAGACCCCACCTAGCAGACCCGGCAGCAAGAAAGCCCCATGGTTCACCAACGAAATCAAGAGCTCCAAGAAGAACTGCCGAGCACTCGAGAAAGCCTGGCGCAGAGACCCAACACCGAACAACATGACTGCCCTCAAGCTTGCCACCCGAAAACACCACCAACTAATCCAAGCCACCAAGAAAAATGCATTCAAGGAACGACTGGACAGCAACGCACACAACAGCAAGGTGCTCTTCAACATCGTTAAGGAGCTCTCCAACCCCAACGCCGGAAACAACGACATCACCCCTTCGCAAGACCTCTGCAACTCCCTCGCCTCCTACTTCCACAACAAGATCACGGACATACACAACAGCTTCAGCACTCAACCAACGCTCGCCACGACTAAACGACCGCCCCCCCACCACCCTCCGCGCCTGGACCCCGATCAGCACCGAAGACACCATCCGCATTATGAACTCCATCCACTCCGGATCTCCGACCGACCCCTGCCCTCACCACGTATTCAACAAGGCCGACGCTGTCATCGCACCCCACCTGAGGGACATCATCAACGCCTCCTTCGACACCGCCACCTTCCCGGAGAGCTGGAAGCACGCCGAAATCAGCGCTGTACTAAAGAAGCCTTCAGCCGACCCCACCGACCTCAAGAACTACCGCCCCATCTCGCTGCTCCCGTTTCCTGCAAAAGTCATCGAGAAGACCGTCAACAAGACCGTCAACAAGCAGCTGGCCGCCTTCCTCGAGACGAACGGATCCCTCGACCTCTCGCAGTCTGGCTTTCGGGCCAACCACAGCACAGCACCAAGACCGCCCTGATCGCAGCCACCGATGACATCCGAGCCCTGCTAGACAACGGAGAAACAGCGGCCCTCATCCTCCTAGACCTCTCCGCGGCCTTCGACACTGTCTGCCACGTACCCTAGCGCAGCGCCTCAGCGACGTTGGACTCCAGGAGAAGGCACTGGAATGGATCACCTCGTTCCTCGCCGGAAGGACACAGAGAGTCCGCCTCCCCCCGTTCAGATCAGAAGCCACCAAAGTCATTTGCGGCGTTCCTCAAGGCTCCTCGCTCAGCCCAACCCTCTTCAATGTCTACATGAGCCCCCTCGCAGTCATCACACGCCAACACAAACTCAACATCATCTCCTACGGCGACGACACCCAGCTGATCCTCTCCCTCACCAACGACCCCGCCACCGCCAGAGCCAACCTACACGAAGGGATGACAGACGTAGCCATGTGGATGATGAACAGCTGCCTGAAATTGAACTCGGACAAGACGGAAGTCCTCATCCTGGGATCCTCACCCTCCGCCTGGGACGACTCCTGGTGGCCCCGCGCCCTGGGCAGCGCACCCAAACCGACAGACCACGCACGCAACCTGGGCTTCATCCTGGACTCCTCCCTCTCCATGACCAAACAAGTCAACGCAGTCTCCTCGTCGTGCTTCAACATCCTGCGCATGCTACGTAAGATCTTCCGGTGGATCCCCACCGATACCAGAAAGACTGTTACCCAGGCCCTCGTCACCAGCCGACTGGACTATGGCAACTCCCTCTAGGCCGGAACCACTGCCAAACTCCAGAAGAGACTCCAGCGGATTCAGAACGCCTCAGCACGACTCATCCTGGACATCCCCCGTCGCAGCCACATCTCCGGACACCTGAGAGATCTGCACTGGCTCCCGGTCAAGAAGAGAATCACCTTCCGTCTCCTCACCCACGCACATAAAGCCCTACACAACCAAGGCCCAGGATACCTCAACAGCCGCCTCAACTTCTACGCTCCCACACGCCACCGTCCCCCGCATCCGAAGAGCCACCACAGGAGGAAGGTCCTTCTCCTACCTGGCCACCAAGACTTGGAACTCCCTCCCGACCCACCTCCGCCTGACCCAGGACCACCTTGCCTTCAGGAAGCGGCTCAAGACCTGGCTGTTCGAGCAGTAGCGGACCCCCCTCCCCTAGCGCCTTGAGACCCTCTGGGTGAGTAGATGCATGATGAGGATGTTATTTTTCACATTCTTAAAAAAAATTATGCACTATGTCAGCACGTCTGCGGATGCCGGCTGCTGTGCTTTGGTTTACAGGAGCATGGCCGTCCTCCTGGTCATCCTCCGGCATTTGTGGATTTAAATCAGGTCCATCATCCCAGGGGACTTTTGTGAGCACACATATGTTGTGCAGTATTGCACAAGCCAAAATTAATTTGCACACTGTCTCTGGTGAATACAGCATACGTCCACCAGACTTGTCCAGGCGCCGAAACCTGGCCTTGAGCAGACCAAATGTTCTTTCGACAATGTTTCTGGTCCTGCAATGTGCTTGGTTGTACGCTACTTCCTGTGGCGACTGTGGGTTTCCATAAGGTGTCATCACCCACGGCTGGATGCCATATCCCTGGTCAGCTGTAATGGAATAAATGAGAAGGTACAATGAAATGCTTGTAATGGTTCTGGTAAACTACAGGCCATATGTTGTGGCCAATATTTCATTTGGCAGTGTCCATTGGGCATGGATGTTGCAGAGAACACACCCAGTGACTCACATGCAAGACACCTTTGGCACATAGTTATGCTGGGAAATGGACACAGATTTAGACGGACATGCATTGACTCCCTATATGCCTCTACATGACCTTGGGCCTCATTTATGAAGGACTTGCGCCACTGGTGCGTGACTTTTTCCCATTTTTGAAGTTATGCACCGGCAGCGCATGACCTTAATTAATTATGCCCCTTCTATTGATGTATATGTATATGCTAGTACAACATTATTCCATCCATGACCTCATTAAAGCGTCATTGAAGCAATATTACCAGTATGGTAGCATGGATGGTGCATTGTATCATACTCTTTTGCTTACCTACAAGTAGGCCATTGCCATACTGGCCATTCTTGAAGCGGTAATTTATGATGCAGTTCCGGAATATGAAGGCATCATGTACACTGCCAGGGTATTTTTCCAGCACATTGGTAAATAGTCCACGGTGATCCACAATGGCCTGTACATTGATTTAATATGTATGTTTGCGATTTATGTACAAATGTGCTGTTGCTGCCGGAGGTACTAATTGCACATGTGTACAGTCATTGGCACCCAGCACATGGGGTAAGCCTGCTATGTCATAGAATCCTTGCTTGATCTCCATCTGCTGTTGTGGATTGTTGGGGAAACGGAGGTAGCGGGGTGTCAGATGGATGATGGCATCCAGGACAGTTGGTAGGAATGATGAGAAAGCTGGCTGGGATATTCCTGCCACTTTGGCAACTGTTGTCTGGAAGGAGCCCGACGCTAGCATATGCAACACAGCCAGGAGCTTTGCCTGTGGCGGTATGTTGGTAGGCCTGTTGGTTGCTACCTCTAGCCTTGGTACAATGAGTCACAGTAGATGTTGTATGGTCTGCTTCTTGAGGCGAAATAGACTTATGACCTCCTCATTCCTGAGGCCGCTCAGGACGCTCCTTTGACGGAATAACCGCTCCTTTCTCCGGCGTTGCCTTGGGGGGGTGGGTGGATTTTGTGGGGCGGGGGGTTGTGGTGGGAATCCTGGTGCTAGTCGTCTCCGTCTGGCAGCTACTCGCAGCATTACAACCTCCATGGTGTGGGGATAGTTGCAGCAATGTCCACTGTGGCCTCTCCTCTTGCTATGTGCCGATGCGTCTTTTCCTGCGCGTCGGTTTTGTAAGCGCACCAATTCTGACGTAACCGCAACGCTGCGCCGTTTCCGCAACAGATGCGTCAAAAGTGGATAAAGTCATAAATATGGATGCGTCACTTTTGCGTGTGTTTCTCCGTGGTAACGCCCACCTTGCATACATTAATACTTACGTTTCGCACGGCATTTTCGCGCAGTAGTTTTCCCCGCGCAGTGGGCTGAAAGTGGCGCATCGTCGGAGATGCGCCACTTCATTAATATGGCCAGTATTTAATGAAAGGATATGCCAAATTGTATGTTCCATATGTTGTTGTATGAATGAAGACTCAGAGAATCAGACGAACATCCAGAGACAACTATCACTACCCTCCACCTTTAGCCCAGCTTTAGATCAACTAGGGCCAGAGGTGGCTGCTTCTGAATTGGTGGTTCTTCAGAGGTTAGTGCAAGCACTACGTTTTGTTCCTAAACCACTGTACAATCTAAATAGAGAGGAATCTGTGGCACTTTACTCTCTGAGATTGAACAGAGATTTGGTTATAAAGAGTTGCGACAAGGGTGGAGGCATAGTTCTAAAATAAGATCTAATCCATTAAGTAAGATTTCCAAGATGATTCAACTTTTAACCCATCAGCAAATGATATCAGGACAAATAACTACCAAGGAATATGATTTTCTGATCCACAACAAAGGCAAGAAGGCATGCATATATAGCATGCCTAAAATACATAAAAGTATGACCAACCCGCCCTATAGACCAATTGTCTCTACGATTGGCACCATTAAGGAGCCATCATCAAAATGTATTGATTTCCATCTACGGCCACATATTTTTAAGATCACCTCTTACATAAAAGATACCTGTGAGATGATCAATAAAGTGGAAACCTGAATTTTGATTCGCAAAAAGATATATTAGTGACCATGGATATAGAGTCACTCTATAGCAATATTCCTCTTAACGAGGCTATAGAGGTGACAATTTGGTTTATTGAAGAATAAAAGATATCCTGCCCCAAAATATTTATCCTTTAATGTCTTAATATAGTATTAACGGAAAATATTTTTGAATTTGGCAACACCCTGTACCGTCAGGTTAATGTGTAAGCATGGGTGC
Source organism: Lissotriton helveticus (assembly GCF_964261635.1). NCBI lineage: Eukaryota > Metazoa > Chordata > Amphibia > Caudata > Salamandridae > Lissotriton > Lissotriton helveticus. The sequence goes on along the minus strand of NC_136073.1, from coordinate 59,616,004 downwards.
GTCAGTTGCGCCGTCCATAGCCAATATTTATATGGCAGCTTATGAGAACAAATTCATATATAATGAAATTGCTCCTTTTTGGAGTCAGCCTCCCATTGGTCCAGATATATAGATGATATTTTCTTTATCTGGACCAATGGGGAGGACTCAATATTAGAATTTTTAAGTTGGTTGAATGTGACAGATCTTAACCTTAAATTTACGGCCAACTACAGTACAGACAAAGTTGAATTTCTTGATCTATTAATTAGACATGAACATAACAAACTAGAGGTCGACTTATATGTTAAGCCCACCGCAAGAAATACGTTGCTACACTTTCAGAGCTTTTACCCCAGAAATCAGAGAAAGAGCATTCCTTTCTCTCAATTTTTGAGAGTCAGAAGCAATTGCTCTAACCTCAAAGACTTTGATAGGCAAGCTGGAATAATGAGACAAAAATTTCTAGACAGGATATCCTCATCGGTTGGTATGAGACTCTTATAAAAGAGCAAGATTTTATGACCATGACCACCTGTTGAAAACTAAAACTACCAAAGATAATGTTTAACTTGTTTGTATTACTAAACACTCAACAATGGATGCAAAATTAAACAAATCATCAATGCCAATTGGCATATTTTAAATAGTAATCCTACATATACCAACAAGTTACCTAAACCTCTGTTCGCTCACCGACGGAATAGGAATATTAAAGACCTGATTGTCCACTCATGTTTTGAAGACAGAACCACCGACACTAGGTTGGTCCAGAAATCCATTCATGGTAGTGTACCCATTAGGGGAACCATGAAATGTTCTTCATGTAAGTCTTGTAACATGATTATCGAGGGAGAAACATTTACCCATAATGGGTTCACTACTAAAGCAACCAATATGTGGAACTGTAAAACAGATAATATCATATATTTCATTCAATGTCCCTGTTCACTAGGTTATGTGGGCGAAACTTCCAGACCTATTCAGGTGAGGCTGACTGAACACCGTTTAGCGATCAGAACAGGTAAAATTCAAGCTCCCTTGGTAAAACACTTTTTGGACAATAATCACAAACCTGAAGACTTTAAATGGAGAATTTTAGAGAAAATAAGAACACCAGACAATAAAGGAGGATGTAAAATCCGCAAGAAAAGGGAAGTTTATTGGATTTTCTCATTGGATACCTTTAAGAATGGTCTGAATAGGGAGATTCCATGGGAAAATGCAATAACCTAATTTACCTTTTACATCATCATGAGAGCAAATCATTCAGATAACAGCTATAGTTAATTGGATATTATGAGGATTGTCTGTATTTACAGCATATGTCAACACCAATAAAGTTGGTTGAATGGTATGCAGTTAATGGTCCTACCTCGATGTTCATTGCTTGCTGGTACGAGGTAGACACCAATGAGAGTAGTGTTCAGTTACGTCATGGGTGTTTGACGGTATAAAGTAAACACTAACGAGAGTAGCATCTGTTTACATCATGTCCCACGTGTGTACTAAGATCACTAAAGCGTGAGAGCAGCGTCTATTTACGTTACGTCCCATTTTAAGTATCTGCCGATATAAAATAAACACATATAAAATAAACACTGACGAGAGTAGCGTCTGTTTACGTCATGTCTCACGTGAATACCATGACCACTACTTAAGCGGCTATACACCAATAGGAAGGTGATACCTCCCCTCAGACGAAACACGCCGGCGGCTATTTTCTGCCTTGTACCGGGTGACATCAGTAGAAACACGCTAAAGGTAATTATTTGTCCAGATAGGGCCTATTCTCATTCTAGCATTTCTCCTTCTCATTGTCACAGATTTATATATCTGGAATTCTGGAACATGATAAATCCTTCGTATTAGAATGGTAGCGTATTACAGCGGGTATCAGCGATTGAAGATATGGCTCGAGTTGCCCCCCATCTCCTTTTCTAATCACTTGTACGTAATAGAGGGATTTTCCTACAACAATGTGTTGTTGTCTTCCCACAGGGTGGATGATATATCCCTAGCACCTGTCTTTATAAACACTTATCATGCCATCTTGGACAGCGCATGTATACAGGATTTGTATCAGGTAATATGTATATCTTTCTAACGAGATATAGACTATTTGAGCTTTCTAGTCACTCAATTACTTAATCCTATACATTTGTTCTCGGGTCGACATCATAGACCTAGACAGTGGTATAACTTTTACCATATAAATACATTTTACCGTGGAAGCATTGTGTTGACATACAGTAGTTCTTAACTCAATAGGTATAGTTGTTTCTAACTGTTATATAGACACACGTTGTCACTAGTTGATAAATAGAAGTTCGATTGTTGAACAAGTACAATATAAAGTTAGATTGTTGAACAAGTATAATATAAAATAGGTATGTCTACCTATTTAGACTGAAAATGTGATATGTAGAACAGCAACGTTTACCACCTTCTGAATGTGTTGTTGTTATCCTATTTAAGGAGCTGATTTCGAATAGATTTCGGATACAAGATTATCCTTTCAGTTAGATGACATTAAGGTTCAATTAGCCAAAGGCAATAACAAATGTAAGTTTCTTTCTTCTATATTATACCATTCGATTTACCATACGATTTACTATCTGATTGATGCCTTTTTTTAAATTGAGCATACCTGTATTGACAGGTTTGGATACTATCACTAGGAGACTTTTTTTGCCCTATGAAATTGGACACACTGGTATTTACCAATCCTTTTTGCCTTATTATGTGAGTGACTTCAAGAGTACCTATCTAGTCACTCGTATATTGATAGCTTCTATCCATTGCTATTAATTTCCCTTTCCCTATTGTTTGCTCCAAGCTCTATATCATACAATATGAGTTATCAGATAATAGAATTCTCTGTAAAGGAAACATGATCAAATATTAAGGGATACATTTGGAATTCTGAACAGTATCTTTCATAAAAAATAATTGTTAAGAGTTTGTTTAGGAACAAGTAAATTATCTGGGAAAATATGTTGTTGGTTGTGATAATAAAGTTTTGAAGAAAATGTAAAAAATGCAAAGTACAGAAGATATGTATATTATTGAGTTAAAACTAAGAAAATTGTACCTGGTAAATAAGCATAAAACGCACAAACCCCCAGACCTGAATATTGCGGATGGGGCAGAACCGACAACAATGTCGGTAGGAGAATATGAGCTTCAGTGTGACCTGGTGGATCTTCTAAGGGAAGGCGACATAGAGGGTACCCAGGAGGAAGATATTTCAATAAAAACGAATGCCCCGGGGGATACACCATTCAAGCCTAAGTCGACATTTAACCCAGTGAAGGCACATGACAATATTGATGTATTCAGTGATTTGGTAACAGTAAAATTTAAGAAACTGCATAGAACATCAATGAATAAAAACAACAAGAAAATAAAAGACAATGATGCATTTGGCAGCCTGATGAAGAAACTACAGAGTAATAACAAGGTGGTTATCAGGCAATCTGATAAGGGAGGGAATATTGTCCTCTGGCCAATGCACATGTACTTGGAGGAAGCGTTGAAACAACTTAATGACAGGCAATGCTACAGCAGAAGTGACTGGCAAACTACGAAAATTGCTTGGGACAGATTCAATACTAAACTATATTCCTGGAGAGGACAAGGGCTCTTAAGTGGAGATGAATTAAAATTTCTAAAGACAAATCATCCGATAATCCCTGTTTTTTATCTAATTCCACAAGACCACAAAGATCGGATCAAGCCACCGTGGAGGCCCATTATATCGGCCAGGGGCGGGACTTTTGCGAATGCTTCTCGTTATATCGATCATTTCCTCCAGGAATTTGTAAAAACTTTGCCATCCTACATAAAAGACACCATGGACTTCTTGGAAAAAATCAAGACAATTATATGTGACAGTGAGTACTTATTGATCACACTTGATGTGACTGCACTATACACTAGTATTAACCATACTGATGGTATGAGAGCAGTCACACATTTTTTGAATAAGAGACCGGTATGCATGTTGGAACACAATAACATGATCAAAGAAATGTTGGAAATTTGTCTAACTAATAACTATTTCCTATTTCAAAATCAAATGTTCCATCAACTGAGAGGAGTTGCGATGGGGGCCTGGTTCTCCCCCAGCTACGCATGCTTGCACATGGGGCTGTGGGAGGAGCAGGTCCTGGGTGTCGCGTATGCAGAGGTCGTGACCAATAAGGTTGTGTCATGGTACAGGTTCATAGATGACCTTTTTATAATTTGGAGGGGGTCAACTATAGAATCTAAGCAGTACATTTCGGACATCAATGTCAATGATCTGAATTTAAAATTTACCGGCATGATTAGTAATAACAAGGTCAGTTTTCTAGATGTGGAAGTCTATGTTGAAGGAGGCAAGCTCCAAACTAAGTTACATCCCAAGGAGACCGCGGGCAACACGGTTCTCCATGCGTCTAGCCAGCACCCTGGTCATCTGATCCGAAGTATCCCTTACGGGGAGATGCTGAGGATCAGAAGAATATGTAGCACAGATGAATCCTGCTTGGCATCACAACTTAACAGCAAGGAAAGGTTTCTGGAAAGGGGCTATTCGGAGGTCTTGGTTGCAAAAGCAATGATGAGAGCCAACAGAACGAGTACTCTGCTCAATACTGAGGGCAAATTTAATGAAAGATCAAATGCGAAAGTTAGCGCAGGTGGCCAACCAAGAATAATTACTGCGTATAGCCGCCAACACAAGCAATTACAAAAGATTATTCGCAAGAATTGGCCAATAGTCAAGCGAGATCCCGTGATAGGCAAAACATTGGCTGACTCTCCAGCCATAACTTACAGTCGTGCCAGGTCAATGAGCGATATGCTTGTGAAGAGTAGCCCGGAGGTTGTGAGCAGAGATAATTAACTCATGAAGAGTAAAGGCTTTATCAAGTGCGCTGTCTGCAAGGCATGCACCATGGGGAAAAACAAAACGATGTATATGTCCCCATTTAGTGAGGCTCCGATCCCGATCACCAAGAAGATGACATGCAAATCAGATTTTGTCATCTATGTGCTGGAGTGTGCGTGTGGGCTACGGTACGTGGGTAGCACCAAGCTACAGGTCCACAAGCGCATACTACAGCACATGAGGGCCGTTAACAACAAGGATGAAGCATACCCTGTGGCGAGACATGTCAACTCTTGCCACAATGGGGATTTGGGGTGCCTCAGTTATTATGCTGTAGATATGGTGCCGCCACTCCGCAGAGGAGGCAACAGGGAAGCACGCCTGAGGTTACTAGAGACTAGATATATTCTTGAACTCAACACCAAGACACCGAATGGCCTCAATGCGACAGAGGACTTGTACACATGCTTGTAGATTGAAACAGTAAGATGAATGATACATGCACCAGTACAAGGCAGTCCTTCGAGAAAACCCTGCGTGATATGTCATCTAAACTGAACAAACCTGCTTTTTTAAAAATCAATTTATTTTATTTATCACTAGGGATAATTATATCATTTACACGTATAGATGCACAGGGTGTAACATGACCGTGTGGGCAGTGTAGATGCAGTTATCCACAAACAAATCCTCCCCTTTGCACTTTAAACCCAGGAAAGAGAGACATCTGAATTGCATATCTTTGCACATTTAAAGCAGATTTTGCACATACTTTTATCAATGTGTATTAATGAATTCAATGAAATTGTTATTGGGATTCGTTGTTTGATAATGGTGTACATATGTAATGAAATAGTAGCCCTGATTTTACATTTGATATAGTGTTAAATGACAAAGAATATTTAATATTTATAATTATATATATTGAGAAGTTTGCACAATATTTATTTTGGGTCGATACATTGGGGAGCATTACAAGTGAAAACGATGCAATTTATATATTTTAGCAATGTTGCTGAATATACTTTGTGGCGCTTTGTACGCTATTCTATTGTGAAGGTTGTGGAGTAGGCAGTAGTCTGTTGTTCATTTCTACAGACCCACGGTCAGGTGACCCATGTATGCACTTTAAAATCACGAGGTGTAATTGACCATGTCATGTGATCAAGGGCTTGAGGGCCCGAAACGCGTCATGGCGGACAAGAGGTTGCACTAATAACAACCAGCAAATTCACCTGATTGGGTCCGGTTCGTTCTTTACATCCAGCAAAATGGTATGCAGACGAAGTTCCTGGCATTATTGAATGTATGTCTATTATTATTCACAGGTGTATGTGTGGCTACTCCTGAAGAAGGCAGTGAATACGCCGAAACGCGCGTCGATTGATTATGCCACTTATTGTATTAAAGAGATTTTTTTTTGCATTTGTATTTTATATATTATTGTGTTTTCAGATATTTTATTATACTGTTCAAACTTTTTAGTTTTTGGTCAGCATAATTTTTAACTTGTATGATTATATGATATCATTAAAGTGAATTAATTTTATATGTTCGTTTTCCTATCTTTTTTCCCAATGCACTTGTTTCCTTTGATTGATTGCCTAGTAAGTTTTCTCTCATATTCCAATTGGCATATCCTCAATGCAGAAAAAGAAACAACACAACTGTTTACTCACCGATGCAATAAGAACTTGAGGGACCATGTGGTCAGATCTAGACTGAGGTTCACCATCAAACCTATGCTTTATAGAATGCAGTACAATTGAGCGTTCATGGAGAACTGGTATGGGATATTGAACAAATGCTCACTGGACCTAATACTATTACTCATTGAAGAACTCTCGCAAACTATCCATGAATTAGAGGACGGTATTGATAATATCAAACATGATTTGTCTAGTAGAATGGAAGATAATTGGAAACAATTTCTAGAGGATTTACATAAAAAACTAGCTACAAATGGGAAAGAACTACTGGAAACCAAAACTCAGAAAACTTAAACATGACACAATTGACTATAAGCTAAACAAAGGTAATACCTGGCAGCAGTGTATTCCCAGAGAAGATTCACTAAGACGACCAACACGTCATCAGAAGAAACTATGGTGTCTGATAAAGACATTGAGACAACAAAAGCCCCAATTAAAATTCTTCCTAGCCGATCAGAAACTTCACAAGATATTCCCTTGGAGAAACATAATTTGAACAGCACTTCCTTGGCGTCTTTTTAATCCCAATCTCCATAACAGTAGTTACAAAAAAACTTGGAGAGAAAGAGGAAAAAGAACAAACAAAGAAGGGTTTAAGGCACCAGAACAAAGTCTAGTGATCAACACTTCTTCCACTTCATTAACTGCTACCCAAAGAGCTGTGCTCAATAAAAGTACTTCTTTCGTTCCAACTCACAATAGCACTTCATTAGGAGGTTGAAGTTGCATTTTTTAAATTCATGCAAATCCTGTGACTAAGAAAATTGCTTGAGAATATAATTCCAGTCCAAGATACAAAACAAGTCACCTCTATCCTGGAATTTAAATCAAAAAGCTTCTTCGTGGCTCTCATTGCTCACACAACCTTAGACATATTTAAACAACTTTTCAAGAAGGATCTCAGTAAGTTGAACTACAAAAAAACAAGACAAAGCAAGTTCAACCTTAGCAGGGCTACAAACCGCACACTACGAAGTTTGGCAAAGAATCCCGATAAATTCCAGAAAGCAGACAAAGGTGGTGCCTTGGTTATGATGCATAATAGTTTTTACCAAGCCAGAATTCAGGCACATGTAGAGGATACATCTACATACTTGTGAATGAATTCAGATCCTACTTTGGAAATCACCAATCTTTTGCAAAAAATACTCTCTAAAGCAATTGAAATGGATCTATGAGGAAACAATCTTATTTAACCACACAATTTCCTAGGAGACTAAGTTATATATGCTGGCCAAAATCCACAAACGCAAGACAGATCCCCCATTCCGGCCTTTAGTATTTGGGTGTGGTTCTCTGTTCAAACCTCTAGGCAAATACCTGGATGCATTCTTTCAACCATTTGTGCAGACATGGCATACATATACATCCAAGATACCACAGACATTTTACGACTGGATGAATTACCACCTATGGGAGATGAAGAATGGCTTTTATGCACCATCAATGTTGTGTCTTTATATACATCTATCCCACACTCAGTGGATCTAAAAACAATTGAATGGACACTTTTACAACAACCTGAGATAGGAGCAACCAAAGTTTTTCTGTTGGAACTGCTTAATTTTTGCCTAATCATAGCTACTTTAAATATAAAAAACAATTCTACCTCCAATTGAGCGGGACTTCCATGTGTTTTGCAGGTGCCCTGGCATATGCCAAACATATCTGGGCAAATTTGAACATGATCTTGTTCTTTCCAATCCAAATTGAATCGAAAATGTGTTATGCCTGCGTCGATATAATGAGATCTTTTTGGTGTGGAAATAAAACTTAAGTCACCCTAATGGAAAACATCAATATATTAAATTTTAGGAACCCCAGGATTTAATTTACTCACACTATCTGTAAGTCCGGTTCGGCATTCCTGGATATATGGATTGAACTGACATTTGGAACCAAAACAACAGTTTACAAGAAATCCACGGACAGAAATAATTGTTTACCATTTCAAAGTTTTCAGCCACCCAGCTTAATCCGTAATTTACCCTACTCACAATATTTAAGAGTCAGGAGAATTTCCTCAACATCTCTACGTGCAGAGTGACACTGGCAGAACAAATATAGATTCATTAAAAGAGGATAACCAACGCAATTGCTGGAGGAACATGAACATAGAGTGTTCTCTACTATTAGAGAGAAATTGTAGACAAAAAAAACCTAGGAATCTAGCAACAGTATTAGTTTTGTATCTACATTCTCAAAAAAAACAAATCAACTATGATCAAAAACATTATCCATAATCAGTGGGAAAATTACTGCAAGAATCAGATTTTCATGGACATTTTGACAAATGACCACTATTTGCTTACACCAGATCACATAACCTCAAGGAAATTGTCCAAAAAGATTCAGATGATTGATCAAACAAGAGAAGGAACAAAAAAATTATCACAATTGTGTTCACTGTAATAATGTAACAACCGGTAACATCGTAGTGTATTGACGGACAGGAGAGAAGAATAATTTGACCAATTTAGCCAATTGTATTTCCAGTAACTTAATTTATGCCAAATGCCTTTGTGGCTTATTGTACATTGGAAAAGCTGAAAGGAAAATTAAAGTCAGCCTTTCAGAGCACAAAAGCAAAATCTGCAATAATCATTAATTCTAACTTGGCAGCCCATTGGATTGAACACAGACATTCTATTGCACAGATGAAGTTCCAAATTATAGAGGTATTACACAAAACAGTAGACCGAGAACACCAAAATATTACTCCAACATGAACTAGATTGGATCAGGAAACTAGATACTGTGAACCCGAAAGGGCTGAATGACTAACTAGAGACAGGATGCTTTCTGTGATGGAATCTTCGGAGTCCATCGCACATCCCACTTGATATTTGTAATCATAATCAAATACAGGTCTATTAACAAATGTTGCACTACCCAATGATTGTTTTAACCCCTTGCATGCTGATGACGGCCCCCAGCCGTCATGCACTACAGTGCTCACGTGCTGATGACGGCTGGGGGCCGTCATGACCGCACCCGCACTGAAATCTGCAGCACTGGAGCAGAATTGGCCCAGCATGGAAGGGGTAAAACTATGCCATGTACATAAAACTTTAACTCCATTTTCATTCTGGCCATACTGATATTGACAGACTCCTACCACGTTACAGCTTTATTTAAAGACAACTGAGTGCGATTTGTAGACGATCCGCAATTTTTGGGACAGCGCACTCAATCATTTACCCATCCTCATACTAATGAGGTTTCACCAAAGAGCACTAACTAAAAAGATTAAAAGTCATCTGTCTAAAGTTCCAATATTTCACCATGAGTGAAAAAGTCTATTTCCTACACGGAATTATTACATGATATTTTCTGAGTAAGCAGACCATGCACCCAGGATTACAATGTCTTACGAGGAGATATCGAATCTCACTGAACACAGAGCTGAAATATTTAGTTTTTCAAATGACGAAACACAACAGATTTATTCATAATGGAGGAAACAGAGCACCAGCATGGGATCAATACGATCTAACATAAAACAACTACTGTACGTTTCTAACTAGCAATTAACCGTCTACATGCAAGTATCAATATAAAGCACAACGAATACCAAGAGGTTTAAGGATCTCCTTAAAATCCACCTCATGTAAGACCACCAACAGATTCACCGAAAAGTGGTACGCCATTTTAAATAAGTGCTCATTAGATTTAATACTATTAATCATGGAAGAACTATCAAAACTCTTGGAAGACATAAATAAAGAGGTTAACAAGCTGAAACAAGAATTGGGGGGGAAACACTTAACAGACAACTGGACATATACACCAAGGAAATAAAAGAAAGGAAGATTAGAAAATTTAAGAGATACAATTGACTACAAACTTGGAGAAATGTTTACCTGGGTAGATATCCATGCACGTCGTAGACAACAGACAACGCAGGAAGATCTACGGATAACGAAGCTTCATCCTCTGATGATTCTCAATATAAAAGTCAACCTTTTATACGACGAGAGAATAAAGGACCCAAAACAGAAAGAGAAAAGGAAGGCCCAACAACATCAATCACACCACCAGTGGGAACAACACAGAGTTCTTTTTTAGAGAAAGGTCAAGGACCACATGGAGAACCAGGAGGGGGGGAGGGTGTTCAAAAACAAAACAACTACCACAGCAAGTGGTGAAAGGTAAGAGAGGCCAGAGAATCTAGCTGTAAACATCTCTAAACATTGTTTCACAGAATTTCAAATCAACACCTTACTGAAAGGAACATCTTTTAAACCCACCTACCACTCTAATACATTGGAAGCTCTAATAAGCTTCTACAAATGTATTTGTACATTAAGATTAAGACACTTTTTTGAGAACATCATGGAAAAAAGGATGATCAAAAGACAGACAACTTGTTGTTATTACATAACAAAAGCAATTTCATGGCCCCTATCAGCCACAATGTTTTAGACGCCTTTGAAGCGGTTTTACAAAAAGACCTATGCACCATCTTTAAACACCCTAGATCCAAATCATCAAACATTACACAAAAAGAAAGGCAATCTATGGATCAAATAGCTTCAAACTCATATAACACTATCCGTCAAGCAGATAAGGAAGGAGCACTGGACGTCATGGACACGGATTACTATTTGGAAAATGTAAATATTCATGTACAAGATGACAACACTTACATGAAATTATCCTTTTATCCAAAAAATTCGTTTAACAAAATCCTTTCAAAAATCATTGACAAAACCATACATGATTTCGAAAATCTATAAACCTACAACACAACCGCCATTCAGACCCACTGTATCTACAATAAATTCAATTCATGAACCAATTGGGAAATACCTGGATAAACATCTTCAGCCTATTGTGCAAAATATGTCTACATACATAAGGGATACTACAGACTGTTTAAACATATTAGAAGAAGTAAAATCGGATACTACGCAGGATAGGATTCTCTGCACAATTGACGTAAAGTCATTGTACATGTCAATTCCACATAATTTTGGTATTCAAGCGGTGGAATAGTTCTTAATGGATACGGAAAAAGATGAAGATCTTAAAGTGTTCCTCATGGAGTTATAAGTAACACTTTACACTTTACACTTTTTGAACTGCACAAAAGCTGAGGCACATAATAAATAGTCACGGTCTGTTAGATTGGCTTTAGTCATCAAAGTATGGAAAAGGAAGTCCAAAGGCGATCTTTGCTTTTCCTCCGTATATCCTTTATTTCATATCAACAATACGTTCATAACATCCAAGACAGGCAGCAGACACGTGTTTTATCTGAAAGGACTTTCTCAAGGCTGTAAAGAATTAAAATCTAAATTCTAAAACCATGGATAATATAACAATATCTGAAAGATGACTACCATAACAACCACAAACATGTCAAACAAAACATCAGCATGGAGGAAAGAGACACTGTACACACTATCCACCGTCAACGAGCTAGTGATTAAAGAAGCCAACAAGGGCGGAAACAGTCATGAACAGAAGGGACTAGGTCATGGAGATCTACCGCCAATTGACAGATCACTCTGCATACGAGGTAGTACCACACAATCCATTGAGAGGGGTCAACACCTTCATAGAGAAAAAATTTGAATTTTGGAGTATACAGGGATTGGTCACAGAGACCGAATGTAGATATCATTTTAATCCCACACCAACAGCACCATGTATTTATGCACTAACAAAAGTACATAAGGGCAATGCATTCCCACTGGGTAGGCCCATCATTTCCGGAATTGGAGCCCCCAAGGATAAACTGAGTATATTGATCTGTTTCTCCAACCCTTGGTACCTAACTTGCCATTGTATCCAAAAGATACAAAGGATCTACTTATTAAAGTGGATGACTTTGAATGGTCAGAGGGCAATCTGCTGGTTACACTAGACGTTAGCTCATTGAAAACTTGTAATCCGAGGGACAAGGGCTTGGAAGCAGTACCATATTTTTTGGATACTAGGAGTGCAACTTTATGTGACCAATACACCATGCTCATGGATTTGATAACTTTTGTTCCGGATAACAATTTTTTCTACACTATGGTAAATGGTTCAGGCAAACAAAGGGGTAGCTATGGGTGCAAATCTTTCTCTGTCCTTCGCGAACCTCTATATGGGCCTATATGAGAAGGTCCATGTTTGGACACGGTGCCCAGCAATTTACACCGAACACATCATTCTATGTACAAGGTACATGGATGATGTGCTTATGTTTTAGTCAGGCACACTTAGAGCCCTGGAAGAATGTATTGTTTGCCTAAATGAAAAAACCTTTAACATACATTTACATATAAATCTTGTGACATCAGCATAGACTAACTAGATACCACACTGTATGTGGCAGACAACAGATCAGGTCTAAATGATTTCGTAAGAAAACGGCATGCAATGCAGTATTGCATGCGTCAAGTGCCCACCCACAGACACAGATTGCAGTCTTTCCATATGGGAGAGGATTAGATTGTGGCACAACTGTAGCTCAGACACTGATTTTGAAGTAGAACTAAAGAACCGGGAGAAAAGGTTTATCGATAGGGGCTATTCTGGACATACTATATCTAGATCAAAACATAAGAATGACAAAGTGAAACAAACTGATCTTTTACAGAACAAACAAAACTCACGTAAGAACTAGAATGAAGATAGGAAATGGAAGCCTGCCCTTGTGATTCCTTTTAGTGCAGCTAGTCCGGACCTTCACAGGATTTTGGTAAGGCATTGGCATATCTTAAATATTGATGATACATTGCGTAAGACCATTACAGAAAAGCCAAATGTCACACACAGTCGGGGGAAGAAACTCCGACAAACTCTATGCCAAAGCTATCTAGGACCAACCCCAGCTACCACCTGGTTACCATCACTGCCATCAGGTTTCTACAAATGTGGGCAATGCAACATGTGCGGTCTAGCAAAGAACAAAGTGATAGAGTTTCAGTACAATACACAAAACAACCTATAAAATCAACAACTTTATCAATTGCAACTCAAAACGTGGTCTATTGTATTGTGTGCTGCTGCAGTTTGATCTACATAGGCAGCATGATACGAGCACTTTAGGAACGGATCCAAGAGGATGTACGGGCTATTAAGAACTAACACTGAATACCCTCTAGCAGTACACCATAATACCATGCAAAGTGCTGAGGACCAAATAAAAATTACTTTCCATGGAATTGCAACACTAAAAGATTCCAATAGGGGTGGAGAGAAAATCTATACCTCAGGCAACTGGAGAGTAGGTGGCTTATAAGACTCAGGGCAGTTGATATGGGTCTTAATTTAGACAGGGAACTACACACATATTTGTAGTAATGAGTCCAAGTGAAATTTGGTAGTGATCCGCATACATAAACTGTTCTGGTATTATTGCTGTTAGTCTGTATGCCCCAGCAAACACTGATGTCGCTATAGGCACAATTGGGACTTGATCTGATGAATAGTGGTCCTTCATTACTGTTTTAGAGAAAAATTTCAAAATGCATGCAAATCTGGGTTTGGAAGGGATAATTTATGACATACGCTCTATATCTTCGATTATATAATATGTTCAAATGCTTAAAGAATCTGAGATATGCAACTAGCACATGTTTGTGTGTTTACCAATGATGACATCGAACGGGGATAAACCTGGGAAGTGTATCTAAAAAAATACGGACATGCAGCAGCGATGTTTACCTATGGGGATTATTCTATACATTAAATCACAGTGTATTATATGTATGTCAGCAAAAAAATATCAAGCTAGATATACTGGGTGTATAGCACACCATATGAATCAACATTATTTATATTTTTGGATCAAAGGAGAGGTCAGTACTGTTGGTCACCCCTTACATTAACATATGGTAAAGAGGGGATACACTTGCTTTTATGTGCATGCCTTTCTGTAACAGTTTGTTTGCAAATGAATACTTTTTCTGATTTCCCTCACATTGGATGCTTACTGACTATACTAAATATTTTTTTAGTTAAATATATGCACTCTACTTGAACATTCAGGTCAGTCTTCACCACTTCAAAATGGCAACCATGTTGAGTGGTATGAGCCTCTAACTCCCCTTTCTATGTCTATGGTCATACGTCTCGCATTTAAATGCGGTCGTTTGACAGCGTCTCGTAGCTATCGGGATTATACACGGTCTGACTGGTCACCGCCTCAGGTATTTGGATAGAAAGTTCTTATTCCGCTATGGATTTTAGACAGTGAGCAGCGCGCAATTCTTATTTTACAGTTTGTGCCACAAGTGCTTGCCATCTTTTTATAGGCTTATCACTGCCTGGCTGTTATACACAGAGGGAGCGGTAGCAGAGATAACCAGATCCCTTTGCCACAGGTAACTACGGAGAGTTGTGTTTCAGTTTTTTTTGTGACTATTTATACATATAAAAAAGAACTTTCTGCCTACTAGCGCATTGTTGTACTTGGCCCTTCCGGTAGTTCACCCCTAAACTTCTTGCTTTTGTATACGACTTGGTGTTGGCTGTTTTTGGCTTTTGCGCACTTTACCACTGTGTATCAGTGTAAAGTGCATGCGCACTCCGTGTGCATGTTGTGAGGGAGGCCTGCCCTCCCATAGGAATGCATGGGGAATGCGAGTATCCATGGTAGTTCCTAATGCGTCCGGAGTGCAGGGTCGCTTTTGGTATGTGAAGGACAGAAAAAATGATGGACCCTTCCTAGAGTCAGCACCTGACTGGCTATTCCCCCGTAAAGTTCTTTAACCCCTAAATTAAACCAGGGGGTTGTGTGCACACTGAATGGCACCCATCATCACCGTGCCTAATTATATTTTCCCTCAGTCTAAATCTTTCCTAGTAACATGGTCAGACACACAGGCCGAGTACACACTGCATGCCGCTTGTACATATCTGTCTCCTGTTTGATGTAATCACATGTGTTTTTTCTAACTGTATATAATGTTTATAAACTTGTACATATCCCCAGGCCCATGTGTATTACCCTGCGGATAGATTGTATGTGGGCCAACACCTTAATATCACATGCATGCATAAAGCTCCACGTCTATCGTAGCAATGCTTTTTAGAATGTTTTGTTGATGTAAATGTTTTTAGATTGAAAGTTGAACTTTGTACATAAAAACTGATTGAATGTATATATATTTTTTACCGACAGCCCTGAAGAAGTCCCAGTTTGGGACGAAACGCGTCGGCTGTATGTGTTTCACTGCTTATCGAAAATAAAGAATACAAGAAGAACTTCAACATCTCTGAGATATTTCTCCTCATTGTGCTTTAATACCATTTGCACTTATTGTTTCATGTTTTGTGGTGCACCTTTGCGGTTGTTTGTTTTGCATTGAAATTCCCTAGGGAAGAGGCACGGTGATGATGGGTGCCATTCAGTGTGCACACAACCCCCTGGTTTAATTTAGGGGTTAAAGAACTTTACGGGGGAATAGCCAGTCAGGTGCTGACTCTAGGAAGGGTCCATCATTTTTTCTGTCCTTCACTTCGGTTTCACCCTCATTAGCACTGACATACCCCATACCGAGATCACACATTTCTATCATTATATAAGTGGGACTCCTTTTAAAAAAAGTGTCTCCAAACATGACCAGCTTCAAAGATAGACGCCAGGAGCTTGCCCAGGATTTATTCACACCTGGGGCCAAAACAACAGGCACAACAATTCCTAAGGAAGATGGCTTAAAAGCCAAGTTTAAAAAATTGGAAAAATTAAAAACGAATGAGATGTCCCGCTGGTGGGATGGCACCACCCTGGGAAAATATTTAGAGAATGAGAAAATTCCACGTGGGTTGAGAATACTTATTTTCCCCACGTTTGAGGACTTAGACACTGACCAACTAGAGGACTGGGAAAACAACTTACGGAATGCATCATTCACAATGATGCGGATCCTAATCAAAAATGCTGAAAAAAAGGGAGCAAAGGCTCAGCATGAGATAGAAGAACTTGAAAAAGAGATAGCACAATCCGAACTAAAAGATGTGATAAAGAAAAACTATGCAATACTAGACGGGGTGCTAGAAAAACATCAAATCCACCTCAGAGACAAGAAACTGAGGAAAATCAAGAGGGACGACAAGGACTATAGTGATGGGAGGGTATATACATTCTCCCAAAAATATGATAAGGTAAAAGTCCCAGGAGAAGGCAAAAGACAGAGAGCAGAGACTCCCGAGTTGAGCTCGGCAAGTAGCATTACATCACTCTCCTCAGCGGCAAGCTCGGCCTCCACAACTGAACCTATAAGCTCTAACACAACTGACATAAGGCCCAATAATTTTTTATTGGAGATGGAGAGGTGGAGGCTAGGGGCACGACCTGTACACAAAGAACCTCAAAGACAAGAAGGGGAGGGAGGAACTGGCAGAAACGCAAACAGAAACACTAAAAAAACAAATCTAGAATCAATGGAGAGAGTAACAAGATCCAAAAAGAAGGGGAATCCACCTCAATAGTAAGCACTGAGACTGATGACACAGCAGAATCTATTGTTGTAAACCTATCAGAAAGAGAACTAGATCGAGATGAAATTTCTGTCCTCAACAAGGGTTTAGGGTTTTGCCCCAACCAAACGGGTGGAGATGTTGATCTATTTGTTGATCTAATGAAATTTGTTCGTCTTGTCAAACTTAAAGATCATTTTGTACGTAATCCAACTAATCATGTTAATTCGAATAATGGTAACACTGTCACTGAATATACTGTCAATGAAATAAACACCATTCAAGCAATGATTTCTGTTGAATTTGACACATCTTTTGATATTGAAAATGTGAGGAATGAATTGAACATTGTTGAGGATGTATATATCGAAAGTGGATTGAAACCAAGATCTAAATTCACCCCCACGGGCACACATCCAAATATTGAAATTTTTCGTGAAAAAGTTAGCCATTCCTTCCATCAAATGCTTGAAAATCCTAAACGTGCTCCCCGTCCAAATATAATCTTACACGCACAGAGTCTGAAGCTTTAAAAAGACTGCAGTCAGATGAAAAAATTGTCATCCGTGAAGCGGATAAAGGGGGAAACGTAATTATCATGAACAAGGAAGATTACATGAATGAAATTTCCCGTCAGCTCTCTGATTCCACTTGTTACACCAGACTTGGTCACAATCCTATTGAAGCACTTACATCTTATATAAACATGAGGCTTACAGAATGGCGTGAGATAGGCTTACTTAGCGTTGAGGAGTGCCAATACCTCACAGTAACAACTCCCTCTTATCCCTGTATATACATACTCCCCAAAATTCACAAGGGGGGCCCCTTTCCACCTGGCCGCCCCATCATTTCCGGAGTTAACTCACCCACGGAGAGACTATCTGAGTATGTGGACACCTTTATCCAGCCTATGGTACAAAATCTTCCGGCCTATTTGAGGGACACTAAGGACATACTGGGCAAACTGGAGGGCTTCTCCTGGACAGATACCCTACACTTAGTTACCCTCGACGTAGTAGGGCTTTACACCTGTATCAAAAAGGAATTTGGAATAAGGGCCCTGGAAACCTTTTTGGACAAGCGTTCAGCAGACCATATGTTACACAACGGTGTCCTTCTTGAGATGACAGAAATTATACTATCAAAAAACTACTTTTTACATGATTCGACATGGTACCACCAAATACAAGGGACCGCTATGGGTTCAAAATTTGCTCCCGCTTACGCCGTCCTTTTCATGGGCTGGTTTGAGCGGGAGCATGCATGGGGTCGCCACGCAGCCGCATGGATGAACAACATAATTTTCTGGGGTAGGTACATCGATGATGTGATCATGATTTGGGATGGACCTACCCCGGATCTTTGGGATTACTTTGGCTACCTCAACGACAATCCGTTCAATGTTCGCTTTACAATGACACATAATCAGAGAACAATTGACTTTCTGGATGTGAAACTCTTTGTAGAGAACAATAAGATCCAAAGCTGCACGCATCGCAAGGCGACAGCCTGCAACAGTATTTTACATTATGAGAGCGCGCATCCCCGACATATTATCGAGAATATCCCTTATGGGGAAATGATCAGGATGCGCCGCAATTGCAGCACGGAGGACTCGTTTCAACAGAACATTCAGGAAACAGAGAAACGGTTCCTTGAAAGGGGCTATCCCAGAAAGACCCTTGACAAAGCTAATAAAAAAGTCCAAAAAATATCAAGATCAAGCACCTTGGCACCCAAAAATAGGCCTTCAGATACCAGCAGACCCCTCTCATTTAACACCCAGTACTCAGATCAAAGCAGCAGTATTTTTAACATCTTAAGAAAACATTGGCATTTGATTGCGGATATACCGAGCCTTCAGAACTCAATTACTAAGACACCCAAAATATGCTATAGGAGAGGAAGAAACCTCCGCAACATCCTCTGCCCCAGTTACATAGAATCCAAAAAGCGGACCAACTGGTTAACTACCTCCGCTAAAGGCTTCTTCACATGCAGCGAGTGTAACATGTGTGCACTGGGTCGAAATAGAACCAAGGAATTCTGTTTCAACACTAATAAGACCTTTACAATAGACCATTTGATCAACTGCAACACTAAATACGTTGTTTATATCTTGGGATGCGGGTGCAACAAGATCTATGTTGGTAGCACCAAGAGAGCTTTAAAAATCCGCATTCAAGAACACGTCCGTGCAAGACGTAATGGTGATATGAGATATCCCATGACCTTTCATATGCAGGAATACCATAAAGACACAGACGACATGTGGTTCATGGGCATTGACCATCAACCTATCCACCCAAGGGGAGGTAATAGAGAACTTGCATTAAGACAACGGGAGGCGGGCTGGATATGTAGACTTCGATGTATAGAACTCGGCCACAATACCGAGGATGAGCTACATTTTTTTCTGGTCTAATCCACAGAAATTGATTGCTCCCGGTTCTGCCCTTGCTCACCACCTAGTTTAGGTCTTTATTCATGCTTCAAAGTTTACTCAGCTCTGCTCTGGCTCACTACCATGCTTTAAAGCTTATTCAGGATGACATATCTTTATTACTTGACAATAACTAAGGTCTGTCCTATTGTAAATAAGGGAATTTGTCTTTGTAAATACCTATTGTCTCTGTACATTACATTGGATCACCCTTGCATATTTCTGCGGCCCACAAGGTCATGAATCTTGTTGCACATCATCCTCTTACTCATCTGTCCTTTTGCTCCTCTCAGTTCACATTCGCGCGACTTTCACATAAATTAGACGCCCCTCACTTATCCGATCTTTAGGGCCATAAGTTAAGCAGGCGAAAGAATTTAGTCTACTCACTAGGATCAGATGCATACAATCCGACACCCAAGAAGGGCTAAGGAGACTTTAACAAAATCAAACGCCCACATGTTCCTCCTCGTGCTCTATAACAGCACGGCAATGTAACATTTACAGTATTATCCAATTCCCATCTCCCAAGCAGATACAATGGTAAAGATGTCCGCCGTTTTTACGTCATAGTGTCCATATTTTGCACTATATGGTATGTCATCCACTTACAACATACCCGTGCTCTATAGCAATTAAAAATTAGATTTTTTTCTTCTTTCTCAAAATATACTGTTCGTTTAGAATGAAATGCGATTGGTTTTGGAATTTACTTTATCAATCGACTATTGTGGTTCTCCCACGTTCAAATACTCATAATAAATGTGGCTGATTAGTCTAGTCAGCCAGGCGCTTGTGTCATTGCGTGGGCTGAGTACCCATGGCGGACAGGGCTCCGAGCTGTAATTCACATATATAGACACACTGCCCCCAGACGCTCCAAGATGGCCGCCACTCCCAGACAGATATAATTCGCGCTCTACATCAAATGTTACTTTCGTATTCCATTCTCTCGTACATTCATTCACCACAAACTAGGTTTTCCAATACCTGCTTTAACACACCGATGATCGGGCAATACGGATGTCCGGATTAATTCTTTGTTCAGTTTATTTATTTATTTTTTCGTACCGGTCATTTTGGGCAACGCGTTTATATAATTTATGGTTATTCACAGTAAATAACCAGCTCTTTTGGGCATCACGGAGGACACAATATTCATAGAATATCGGGCATAGGGCATGGAGAGTTATATACTTAAATGCCTCTTTTAGACATTCCAAGATGGCCGACCCGCTTACACTATTGGACTTTGCGCTTTACTAAGGACCAGCGCGCCTGTACAGACGTGTTGGCGGGAGTTTCAACAGGTGCGGACCCTTAACTCACTTACCCCTGCTATATAAGGAACAGGGTAGCCTCATAACATTTGAACACGACGTCGCTGCGGGTGTTTCTATCGGGACGGAGGCTGTGGATGGGCGCCGGTCGCTTGATCAAAAACGGTGAGCTTGAATGCCTTTCTACATCTGGTACATCCCCTCTGCTAGTTTTACATATAGCATAGGTCCCTAGCGTGGGTCCTAGTCTGGTTCACTTTCTGCTAGGCATATTCCTTGGTCTTAGACTAGAGCCATTATTGCCCACTACAACATTCTATTTAAGGGGCGCAGTACTCCAAACCACAGGTCCACTAACCTTTTGCAAATTTTCTTATAAATGACCTTGTTTTGCAAAATTAAGAATAGTCTGTTGATTACCATTTTCTGGGATATGGTACTTGCATACGGACTCATATCTTGGGGTAAAACAGTTTTGACCATGTTCATAATAGTCACCCCTAACTATGTATATCCACACAGACATGTGTTTTTCAAGACCTATCAAGCTATACTTGACTACAAAACAGCAACCTTCTTACTTTTCAACAGGCCTACTGATACACAGTGCCCACACCCTCCTCCCTTGGACTAATAGGACCTTCAGTCCACCACAAGTTCTAGATTTGACTCAGGTAAACAACAATTTGTATTATTGAATTCCTGTTCTTGGCTAAACTGCTTTGCATTCCGTTCGCTCCCTAAGGTAAAATGTTTTCGCATAGGGTATAAGCCTTCTTTCCACTTTTTATGTCTTCCAGTATACGGTCTGAGTTAGTCACACTATTATCCTCATCACCAAGGAATTTTGAGAGACCATTACCCACGTTGGCCTTTAGCATACTTATAGTAAGTAGATATTACTCAAGTAAATCGAAACTCTTTTGACAGAGAGCCTGATGCCCCCTGTCACTTGCTGTAACTCTTACTTAGCATCGCTAACTAAGCTGTCAGACAGTACAATGAAACATCTCTGGATAGTTACATTTTTACCTTTCTCATTTTCGTTTAAGGTCCATGTTTACAATATTGCACTTTTGAACGAACCAATAGATAACAGGATTACAGTAGCCGGGAATGTAACTTCTGGATCCCGGTTCCTCTCACACTTTTCCCCACAAGCGACGTCCCACTAACTAAAAGGTAAATGAGCATTGGATTCTATGTAACACTGGTATTCCACACTAGGCATAATTGGTTCATTAATACTCTTAGTCACCTTCTCTCACTAAATGATCGACCCTGCTTCATGTACAATCAAACAACACTAAGCTTCCATTATGAAAGTAGCCAAACCCCTATAGGGATTGTCTGTTCCCCTTTTGCGCTCTACCCTAATTATATTTTCCCTCAGTCTAAATCTTTCCTAGTAACATGGTCAGACACACAGGCCGAGTACACACTGCATGCCGCTTGTACATATCTGTCTCCTGTTTGATGTAATCACATGTGTTTTTTCTAACTGTATATAATGTTTATAAACTTGTACATATCCCCAGGCCCATGTGTATTACCCTGCGGATAGATTGAATGTGGGCCAACACCTTAATATCACATGCATGCATAAAGCTCCACGTCTATCGTAGCAATGCTTTTTAGAATGTTTTGTTGATGTAAATGTTTTTAGATTGTAAGTTGAACTTTGTACATAAAAACTGATTGAATGTATATATATTTTTTACCGACAGCCCTGAAGAAGTCCCAGTTTGGGACGAAACGCGTCGGCTGTATGTGTTTCACTGCTTATCGAAAATAAAGAATACAAGAAGAACTTCAACATCTCTGAGATATTTCTCCTCATTGTGCTTTAATACCATTTGCACTTATTGTTTCATGTTTTGTGGTGCACCTTTGCGGTTGTTTGTTTCGCTTTTGGTATGTGCGGACTCGTGAGATTGAATGCTGCGCAATGATGTGTCTAGTGTGGAAGTGCCACTTCTAGAAGTTGGCCTGTCTTTGTAGTAAATGTGAATTCCCTGTCTGGCTTGTGATTGGCTTGAGCTGGCTGATGTGCCTGGCTCCAGGAGTCAGGATGGGTCTGCCCCGGTGGTGAATGGGGAGATCTGCATGTTGAGGACAGGGAGGAGCTGCACCTGGGACCCGAATAGGGCTGGGCTTTCCCTACACAATGCTGGCTCTGCCCCCTGTGGTTCGTCTGATGTCCATAGCCTGGCCTGTGAATGGGGAGAGGGACTGAGCACAACACCGTGTGCTCCAAAACCAGTCGCATCTGCTTTTTCCCTTAACCCTGCAGCCTAGACAAAGAATTTATGTGTATAAAAAGGGGCTGTGACCCCTTCCAAAATGTTCTTTCCTGATCCTAACTGGGGGGGGGGGCTGCTGCTGCTGGCCACCAGGAGGATACCGCCACTTGGGACTGCCTCCCTGCCTGGAGGGCCCTGTGAGCTGGCTCCTGGGCCCAGCCTTTGCCCCCCCTCCTGCCTTCATTCCTTTCTAGACTTTGTCCCTGGACTTTTGTGACTTCTGTGGCCTGCCAGCGCCTGGGGAGTGCTGGCCTCCCCCTCCAATATAGCACGTTGCGCCGCTCCCTACCTCAAGGGATTCCCCGGCGCGGGGATCCCCCCTTTTTGCTTGATTTCAGAGCAGGTGCCCACCTTGCGTTTACGTTATTTTTCATTCACAGGAGCCCACCCAGTTTTATTATTTATCTCACGGGAGCCTACCACATACTGTTCAAAATCACCGCCACGACCCGGTGTGGAGCCCGAGACCGGCAGTCAGGCAGCACTCCTCGAGACCGAGGCGGGGCCTGACAGAAAGCAGGAAGACAAGCGCGGCCGGAGCTTCCCCGGGAGAGGAGAAGCTCCAGAGTACAGCTGCCAAACCGGAGGTGTGCTGCAGTGGCTGGCGGGGCTTCGGTGCAGAGAGGCGAGCCCTGCGTGCAGCCAGAGTCCGCCCGGGAAGCCAAGGAGCAGAGTGCCGGTGTCCCTGTGCCCCGCTGAAACTGCAGAGAGCGGAGACGTTGCCCATAGAGCCCGATGATTGGGGCTCGGTCTTCGGAGGTTGGGTGGTGTTGAGGGCCGGAGGCCGGTGTCCGCCCCCCTTCTACCAGCACATACTCCAACGTGGGGCAGTTTTTGTATCCAGAGCCCACGAGGCTACACAGGGGCATTTCCTTAGAGCCTGAAAGGCTCCACCTGCACGGGGGCATTTTGTTTATTTAGAGCCTGTCGAGGCTCCAACAATCCCTGGGGCATTTCTATTGGTAGAGTGGCCCACTGCCAGTGGGCTGCTCCCACTGTGGTGGCAGCATTTTCCTGGCAATGCAGAGCCCCCTGGCTCCAACCTGGGGGCATTTGTTTATTTAGAGCCTGCGAGGCTCCCACGTGTTTTGGGCACTATTATTTGTTGAGAGCCCCAGAGAAAAGCCAGGGAGCACACTGGTGCCCAGGCTCAGTTCCCCAGCTGCTCAGCACTTAGTGGGCAGCTGCTACGTTTAGGCCCTGAACCTTGGCGCATTCTTCTTTTGCTGCCTGCACAGCCTGCCCTGACTTTGCTGGACACACGGCATTTCAGCCCCTGAGAGGCCAAGTTGGCCTAGGGACAGTTTCATGTATTGTGCCCTTGCTAGGGGTACCTGTTGATGCCTTCTGTGATCTTGTGCGCAAATGTAATACTTGCCTACTGTGATTTCTGCATCATGTGTAATGCTTTTATGCCATACCTCTAAATGTATTTTTATGCACAGGAGTTTTTTTTTTCCTAGTATAGTAATGCTAGTGAGCTCATGGTTCCCTGCGTGATATTTGCCTAGGGTGTTTAGGATTGCGTAGGGTGTACTTACCTTTTACCAGTGGTTACTGGTTGTGCGCTACATTTGCTATTTGGTGCTACAATTATTTTATGTGCGAAGTGTTATTCCTACAAAGTGTTATTTCTACCAAGTGCTAGTTCTACCAAGTGCTTATTCCTGGCAGTGGTTCATGTGGCCCTGTCCCATGTATATAATCCCCTGTAAATTCTGCCCGTGCCTGTGGCACATTGTAAAGTGTGTGTTTATTATGTAATGTGTTTGGTATACTACAAAGGCTATTTGTATATATAACCTTGTGTGGAGTTTCTTTTGTGGTGGGCCTGGGGTGTTGCTGCTGGGTGCGCGTGCAAACACTTTACACCTTGCCTCCGGGATAAGCCTGACTGCTTGTGCCAAGCTACCAAGTGGGTCAGCAGGGGTTATCTTGGCGGGTGACTTCCTTGCCCTGACTAGAGTGGTGGTTTCTGCTTTGGCTTTGGCGCAAGCCTTAGCCAACCAGAAATCCCCATTTCTAACACGCATGCAGGTTCCTCCTCGTAGGAAATATGTTTTTCAGTATTTCATGTATGGCAATGAATTTCTCGCATATGTACAATTTTATAGGATGACTATGTCCATAAAGCATACAATCACCTGGCATTTTTAGACATCGTAATGACATACACACTTGCTGTATTTTAGATAGTTATTGATCTTGCCCACAGGAATGTGTGTATAGATCCTATCCACCTCCTTTTTTATCATGGATCCTTTGTGGTGATATGAAATATGTGCTCATTCACAAACCGTTTTACATCACAAATGTTTTGATTGAGGATATAATACCTCGGTGTGTTTTGGATATCGCAGGACTTAACTTATTAAGGATTATATTCAACCTTGGGACTCCTATAGATCTATACTACGTTGTGCAACCACAAAGTAGCAAGAAGTGTTTCAGATAAAGTCTCTGATTTATCATAATTGATAGCGACTTAGCCAAAGTGGATTTTTATGAGATTGAGATATGGTCTCTGTAGATTTTGGTCAGTATTGGTTTAGTCCTACTATAGTAGTTCCTGTATATTTATACCGCATTTCACATTTGCATCTCTACCAGGCTCTATATGTCTACTATGGGTGTGAACTTTTCACGTTAATTAATTCTTAAGTGTGAATCGCTTTACTATTTCGGTCGAGATTTAGATTAAGGATCACACTTTGCCAACACAACAATTTGGGAGACTAACTAGTTTTTCATAACGTTGGTGGTGGATCTTATCTTTCATCTTTTTTCTGCATCACATATTTAGTATGATTAAGTCACTTCAAAATGGTGCAACTACAAACTATGCCACATGTATGCGCATATCTTTTCCTACTTTCCAATCTACAATGGGGAAGTATTAACACTAGGTTTGTTATACTCCCCATCTTGGATAACATGGATATAAAACACATGCAACAGTATCTGATCAATCTGTGATTTTAATATTTTTCCTGTTCTTATCTATTTTCTTCATGGCGCTAGCTTGGGGTTTACTCTTTGGGAGTAGATGGTCACAAGCCCAACGTTTTGGGTGGATGTCTTCATGTAATTGTTAACTTTTATATATGGATGTTGTTATATTATCCATGGTTTTAATCTAGATTCTAATTGTTTGCAGCCTTGAGAAAGTCCTTTCAGACAAAACACGTGTCGGCTGCCTGTCTTAGATGTTATGAAAGTATTGTTGAAATGAAATAAAGGATATAGGAAAAGCAAAGATCATCTTAAGGACTTCCTTTACCATACTTTAGTGACTAAAGCCAATCTCACAGACTTTAACTATTTTTTTATGCATCTCAGCTTTTATGCAGTTTATGTGTAGACCTCAAGGGGGACTTGTTTCTCCCACCTGAGTCGACTTGGTCTCATAAAGGTGGAGGGAGGCCTTATGCTTGGAGAGCACTACAAGATACTTAATTTTGGAGAAACTATTTCCTGACGGACAAAGTGGGTAGATGTGCATTTGGAAAGTGGCATCCCTGCCTTGTTCTTTTGTTGATTAACTTTAAACTTTTTTACAGTTATTTTAAATGGCAGGGAGATTTTTATATTCAATCGTCCGGTACATAAATTGGAAACTGCGCCACTCCAGTGTACGCAAACTTGTTCATGTATAGATTTGAACTGGACCATAACCTTAATCAACAAGTGTGGACCAACAATCTAATCATGTTCAAAATATACATCAATGACCTCTTAATATTACGGAAAGGATCACATAAGGATTTAACAGAAGTCATCAACAAACTCAATACAGTCAATCAAAGAATCTGGTTCACATCTACGATTAGCAGGGAACAGATTAGATTATTGTATACTCTAATTACCAATCAAGATGGACATCTCACTAAAAGTATATACACTAAACCTACAGATCTAAACAATTTAGCCCATTTCACTAGTTTCCATCAACCATCATTAAAGAAACACCGTTTTCAATATTAGGATTGAAAAGTATTTCATCCAGCAAAGAATATAAGGAAAGCATGACTAATGCAGTCAAAAAATGTTGACTATGAAGATACCCGGAAACCATTTTACAACAGGCAATAAATGAGGCACATAACAAAACATGAGAAAGTTTGTAAACCAACAAACATACAGCACAATGTTTTTGTTTCAAAATACTCTACTTGGAGTTTCAGGATTAAGAATTCCAAGTTGAAATGCTGGCTGCTGTTAACAATGGAAAAAGATTAAGGGCATTTCCGACCAACAACTAAGATTCGTGTACCTACGAACAAGAAATCTCAAACAAACATTCAACAAAACACAAGTGGCAAAAGAACAAGGATATCGAGGAACCTTACCATGTTTGAATTGTGGCAGTTGTAATTCAAACATCAACGTTAATAGCACACTCCACCCCACCCGAGGTACAACCATTGTACTAAAAGTGAGAGCCACTTGTAATAGTAACAACCTAATTTACATGTTGAA
Source organism: Lissotriton helveticus (assembly GCF_964261635.1). Taxonomy (NCBI): domain Eukaryota; kingdom Metazoa; phylum Chordata; class Amphibia; order Caudata; family Salamandridae; genus Lissotriton; species Lissotriton helveticus. The sequence goes on along the minus strand of NC_136073.1, from coordinate 59,588,510 downwards.
ATGTCCATGCGGATATGCATATGTGGAAAAGACAGAGGAAAATAAAGACATGTTTAAATGAACACAAAATATCCGCAGGAAGAATCCCCAATCAACTGTCGCTACTCACTTCAATACTTACAACCACAACATAAGCCAACTGAGGTTTCTGATATTGGAACAAGTACCTATTCAACCAGGAAGAGACAACACAACATTTTTATTACAGAGAGAAACATTCTGGATTCATCATTTAAATACTGTTAGCACGAGAGGTTTGAACTAACGTATGGACTTAAGCTGTTTTTAATAGCCATAGAACTGGATGTTTGTGGAATTAACTAGATTATAACCATCACAATATAAGTGACATGTATTGTATTAATTGAAGGGGTACAAGAAGTGATACAACACAGTGGTTTATGTTGATATTGATGGTAAAAGTACTAGCTTATATATCATCTCAGGATTGAGAGGGAAATAGTTGATTGAATTTGAAATTCATTCAACATGTTTAAATCGTATTCTTAATACCAGATATGTGTCATTTGATGGTGCATATTGCAATCATAGGAGAATCCTTACAATTTTTCACTTTTCACATGGAGGAATAGCAATATCAATAGTATCATTTTACACATAAAACTAAGTATTGAATTATCCTGAACACAAACAAACGTACTGTGTCAGATGCCTGTTTTATCAATCATTTACGATTCCAGAGGGAGTCCCTCTTCACTTTCACGTCACAGACCAAAACCCTTTGAAGTTGTGGTTTTTATATATAAACACATTTTTTACTTCTCGGAAACACAATGAGTAACGATGCATGATTTACACTTGCATGTCCGGAGTACATTTATACCCGATTTCCCTTTCACCAATCAGAATAGACGCACTACGAGATTGAGAAAAACGGGGGCTAAAAGGCATGCTTACACTTCCAGAGTAAGCACATTTATATCCTGTTCACCTTTCACCAGCCAGAACATACACACAACGGGATTGGGGAATAGTACAATCACAACGGCATGCTTGCAATGGGGTAAGTGCACTAGGTTAAACTTATGTTTAGCCATTCATCTATTTTCTTGTTGGTAATAGTAAAAGAATACGTGTTTTTGAGGTCAAACCTGAAACTACAGGCATTTAAACATCATTCACTATCGCTTCAGTAAGTTGGTTCCTTGTGTTATTTCACACATTTTCTAAGCACGGCACAACTGCATGAGTTTGTTGAGCATAGACACGTGCAATAGCTCACATGTCTTTTGCAATAAACTATCAGACATTTAACATTTCGACTCACGCGTTGTATTGCACAATTTTGAAAAACATTTTTTCAATACCCAACGGGATCACAATGTGAATAAATCGCGAATCACTATCAAATTAAACCACAAAACTTGCATATTTTTATAAATCATCATCCGCTTGGTTTCCATATATTGAGATTAACCTTCGCAACTTCACATGACACTTTTCAATCTCCCATTGAATTCTGCATTATCACTGACCTAAAATAATAGTGCATCAATTACACGTATTACAATTCAGTACCCAATAGGACTGAGCTCGCGTTTCCTCTACAATTTTAGAATATAAAAACCCCTGAAGGGTGATGCCCGAAATGCATTGGGCGTAATTTTTATTTATTGAATGCATGAATTTTAATTAAATGGATGTATCTAAATTAAGGAATGAAATAAAGAAAATAAATAATGAAAGATGAAACAATAGTTAAGAAACCAAGATTTATTTGAAGACAACAGAGTGCGATTTGGAGACATTCCCCAATTTTTGGGACAGCGCACTCAATCATTTACCCATCCTCTTACTCAGGAGGATTCACCAATCAGCACCAACTAAAAAGATTAAAAATCATCTACCCAAAGTACCAGTAATTCATCAATGAGTGTGAAAGTCTCTTTCCTACACTGAATTAATACAAGCAGCATACATCTACATCTTAACATCACATTGTTTACCTCATGGATATGGGCAACATAGAGTAGGACTATTTCATCTTAGTTTGCTGAGTTACGGTTTGTTCACCCTTTAGCTATGGTGGTATATTGAAGGATATTACCATGTGAAGAACAGTCATCCATTAAGCCAGTATGTTTACGGTTGATTACCTCTTGGATTATCTAGAATGGCTCATTTGGGGGGGTTGAATTTGCATCTGCATCTATGTCGACCACACTATTGATCAGCAAGTATTCAGCATGAAGTCTCTGGTTGGTTTTATATTGTGGGTATCAACAAGTTTCAAGATGGCACCCACGGTTATTGGGGAAAATAATGAAACTGGTTGGTAACGTGTTTCTGTCCCATACCTATTACTATTTCACCCGGTTCGGACTCTCTAAATGAGAGTGTGATCCAGACGTTACCGTTGTATCGGCATGAAGCGACGATCTATTGGGTATGCAGCGTCATTTTTGTTTAAGTAAACTTAGTCTTGGATGACAATTTTGATATGAGACTTTCCTTCTCTAGATACAACTGTAAATTAAAATACAAAGTTTAGCCTGAACATCCTATCTTTGGTACTGCCATCGGTCACCAACAAGGAACGTGTTATTCAATCCAATCCAATCCAAAAATTCTTTATTTCGGCCACATGGGCCATAAAAGATGCAGTGAAAATACATACATTTAAAACACAATATTTACAATAAAAATCCTACTGGACCTGCAATGTTAAAAAATACAAGGTAATATAAATTAACCAGACATTTTCTTCCTTATTATCCACGCTGCCATTAAGAATTTGGAAACCGCAAACACAATGTGGCCCAGGGTGTTGGTTTTCAAAACCCTGTAGGCCTGTAAATACTTCCTAAAGCCCAGGTTCCGACACAGAGGAGCTAGCCAGCGCCTCCTCGGGCTCCGGTAGGCGTGACAACAGAACATTATGTGCAAATCATCTTCATCATTGGCTTTACAGCATGGGCAAAGTTTATCACCCCCTAGCGACCATTTAGAGGTGAATACTTTAGTAGGGAGCGTGCCAAACCTCCATTGCAGGAACAGTTTCCTCGCCAAAAGAGGATAAATAAAATCCATAAAAGGTTCAAACACATAAGAATTTTTGGATACTATAAAACATCCCGTCAAGGTGCCACTATCATAAGCATTGACCATGTCAACAAGGTTTTTATTCTTGTACAGCTGGGCGAGGGTTTTACGCGAAATATTTCGGCAGCCCTGAGCTGGATCATCCCATAGGTCTGGCAAATTCAGGCTAAACAGTTCCGACTTGATAAATGCCAGCCAAGGGATTTTGCAGTTAACATTCAGCCTCATGACATGTATAAGGTCCTGCCTGTAATGATACAGTTCCTCGGTGGTCCATATCCGGTGCCAGAACTTCACAGGTTTCGACCGTAGGTCCTCAGCAATAGAGGGAAGGCCCAGGTCAAGTCTTAGGGGGAGGAGTGGTGTGCCTTGCGGGAGAGCAAGTAAGCGTCTCAGAAAACAATTTTCCACCCCTGCCATAACCTTCCCTGCTTTGTGTCCCCACAGCTCACTGCCGTAGGTGGCTGCTGCCTTCGCTTGGGTCCTATACGTTTCCAAGGCCGGGCTGACGGGCTTGAAGGTGGACTTATTGGACACCTTCAAGAGTGCGCCCGATAGCTGGGAAAGTTTCAACCTAGATCTTGCTACCTGGGAGTCCCATGTCAAGTTTTCTTGGAGTGATACCCCCAGATATATAAAGGTCGAGACCCTTTCGAGGCTAGTTTCCCCCAGTTTTGGATTGGGTCTAGTTTTGGTGGGGGGGTTGAAGATCATGAACTTAGTTTTTTCCGTGTTCACCTCCAACCCATGTTGGCGACAGAAATGACCAAAACCGTCCACAATCCTCTGGATCCCCATAGGGGATTTGGAAAGAAGGAGGGTATCGTCGGCAAACATTATTGCCGGGACCCTCCTTCCTGCCAAAACCGGGGCATCATTGTCCCTAACAGCGTCAAGATGTTGAATGACGCTGTTAATGTACAGACAGAACAGTGTCGGAGCCAGAACACAGCCCTGTCTGACACCTCGGTGGACCGGGAATTTGCCCGAGGGCTTACCATCCCTCCCACACCTCACTTGCGCAAAGTTGTTCTCATGCAGCCTAATGATGATACTAAGGAGGTGGGGGGGTACTCCTAGCTTCTGCAGAACCTCCCATAACTTCCCCCTGGGGACCAGGTCAAAGGCTGACCTCAGGTCCACGAAGACCATGTACAGTCGACCTCCCTCTAGCGTGACCGTCTTCCAATACAGGAGAAGGAGGCGAAAAATTTGGTCCATGGTCGACGTGTTCTTCCTGAAGCCAGCCTGGAGGGGGCTCATGATGTCATTGTCCTCGACCCAGTCTAGGAGATGATCTAAGATGAGGCGCGCAAAAAGCTTTTGGGGCACGTCTATTAGGCTTATAGGCCTGTAGTTGGCGGGGAGCAGAGTAGAACCCTTCTTGTGGATGGGTACAATCTCTGCCCCCAGCCACGACCCAGGGATCGCCATACCTCCGAGAATGGCATTAAAGAGAATGAGAACGTGTTATTCCATTTGAGAACGTTCTGCACTCAGGTATAGACACACGATCTCCTTCTGCACATGGCAGCAGTTAGCAAAATACATGCAAACTGTTTATCCATGGGTTTTTTCCACAGATCTTCTCCACAGACAGACTCACTTGCTAAGAATAGAGCGAAAACTTCTTTGCATCTATTGAGAGTACAAGTAAAGTGTGGTGGGGTGACTAGCATGTAGCTTGTTTATCATGTGTCAGCTTCTTTTGGTTCACTAAGGGTGCATTATCCTACCGTTTGTTTACTATGAAGGTATTAGTTTTGATTTAATTTGTAGGCGCATTTCACCTAGACTTGATCCCACATATAAGCTGGTGCATGCACACCACTTCACTAATCAACTGCTGTACTCTCATGCACAGATATGCACGAGGATCAATGACAGCGTAGGATGAAAAGTACTAGTGAGCACATGGTATTACACAAGTTGATAGATGCTTTATAAATTGTAAACTGTTGCCACTTTGTACATTAGAATGTATTCTTTTGTTTGTTTTACAGATTTTCCCCTGAAGAAGGGACATTGAGTGCATTTAAATGTAGTTCTGTAACAACTGATGGATTGTTATATTTTTGATTTATGCAGTTAATGTGTTCGTATAAATGCATTTCAATATTGTTTTCCTGATGAAAAACATTTATATATATAAAACATGTGAATCCATGGTCACAGTGTATGTGATTCATACGTTTTGCTTTGAAGCAGGAAATTTGTTAAATTGTGTAATTATTTTTGTTAGTAGTGAACGCTTTGTTCAAGTTCCTAAGACTTGGCCATTTTTCTATCTAGACACCACTTGTCAGGCAGAACCCAGAAGGCGTAGCACACTGATCACTTATCATATTCTTTCTTAAGTGTCAAAAAGCTCTTAAACAAGTATGCACAATCTACCCACATGTTACAGATCTAGACTTCAACCAAATAAAAGATTTATCCAAAAGACTATAGATGGCTGCAACCCTGTAGGGGGCAACTTCAAATGCCTAGCATTCAAAGCTTGTGACTTAGCACTAGAAATAGACAATCTGATTTTGTAGTCATTGAAACACAATCTAAAATTTTTCACCAATTTCAAAACTAAATACATCATATATCTACTCATTCGTCCTTGCAAGTTAGGATATTTGAGAGAAACCTCAAGCACCCTATCCACAAGACTCACTGAACACAGATCAGCTATTCGGACGAAGAAGCTCTCAGCCCCCTTGGTCCAACATTATCTGGACTCAGACCATGCACCTGGAGAACTTAAATGGATCCTCAAAAAAATACCAGTCCGTCCAGTATCAATCCAGAAGTAATTGATAAATGCAAAAAGGTTTTGGGGATTTTTTTTTACTGAATACACAAATTCAGGGTCTCCACAATGGAACCCCTTGCCACTAAGCCATTCAGCTCAACTACTCAATTTATTTAATCAGGATGCTTTTCTCAGAAGTCATACCAACCCAGCATCCTCATGTTCTACCTGCATGATTCTGGATCTGGTCTGTTTACCTGGACACGCGAGTCCGGTATTTTAGATTCTAGTGGCTCATTATCTTTGTATTTTCATGGTTTAATGCAATGATTTCACATTGGGCTTGCCTTTGAACTCCGGGATCTCATATTACCCCTACTTCCATTACTAAGTGGCTTATTCCACATTATGAGCCTATTATTGTATCAGTTTCTATGAATTTTTTATCAGAATTATTAGTGCTTTTGTAACAGTTTACCATTCCTTCATCTTTGTGGTCCCTTTGGCAGATCCCTGCAGACTTTCTGTATAATAGTTCCCACTCAACAATTCCGGTCCAATTATCTTACCCGGGACACGCATAACGTATCTACTTCTATCTCTCGTACCTCTCATGGCCCCCATGGTGTGTTACCATGTTGTCATTTTCCATTTCGGAAAAATATATTATTTTCTGACCTTCATATTCTTAAACGGCTCATCTCATATGAAGAGCCCACAACAATATTCATTTTTATGACCTTATTTGCTTATTGTTATGTTATGTTAGTATGATTTCCAAAGCGCACGAATACCCGAAGGTGTCTTGGCGCTGGACTAAGGGCCAGATGTAGGTAATTCATATTTACCGACTCTTAAATACCGAATTTTACCGATTCGGTATTTAAAAGTCGGTAAATATGAAGGGGGAGATGTAGGTATTACAGATTCTGTAAATACCGAATCGGTATTGCCCGTTGATTCCTATGGGCCTTGAAGCCCATAGGAATCAATGGGCAATACCGATTCTGTAATTACAGAATCGGTAAATACCGAATTTTGCAATGGTGCAGGGGGTGTCACTGACACCCTCTGGCACCCCAAAAATAGGCATGTGCGCCATGTGGCACACAGACATGCCCTAAGGGCATGTCTGTCTGTCACATGGCTAGGTGTGCATGCACACATGTGCATGCACACCTGAATTTGGTATTTTAACACCCAATTGGATTGGGTGGTAAAATACCAAATTTTTAGGGCCTTTGGGACTCAGAAGAGTCCAACCTACATCTGGAAGGTACCGAATCGGTAAAAATACTGATTCGGTATTTTACAGATTCTGTAAATTTACCGATTCGGTAAATTTCCAGAATCTGTCAAATCTGGCCCCCTACATCTCAAGATGCCAAATGTAGGTGGCAAATACCGGTCGGAAACGGCCGAATTTGGCCGTTTCCAACCGGTATTTGCCACCTACATCGGGCCCTAAGACTTCTCTGGTTCCCTAATTATCAATTCAAACACACACAACAGAGAAGTGCTGACGCATAGAGAAATATATATCTAATTTGTCCTAGTTCTAAGACAAAAAAAGAAACTATATTGTATTACATCAAACTCCACATGAGTACAATGCTTATCTGAAACCTGTAGCAACTTTAGGGGAGACAACAGATGTCTTAATACTGCCCTCACACACTTTTCAGTGTCATGCTTCATCATTGGGCCGCACTATACATCCAAGTGCAGACCAACACACTGGATGGAACGCAAGTTTTTTTTGTAGATGAAGATTAGTGGAGAGATTAGAGGAAGTGAGAAAATGTGATAGGACACATACAACACGAACAATAACGTGACATAACAAAAAAACAAAAAAAACAGGAGGGTTTTTTTTTATCCCCTTTTTTCCAGACGCTGGAGCAGTGTGTCATGATGCACAGTATCAAAGGTAGCCGACAAATCATGGAGAATCAAAACAGTCACACCCCCCTGGTCCATTGCTGCTCTTATATCCTCGGTAGCCTTGATAAGTGCGTTTCCGTACTATGCCCTGAATGGAATCCAAATTGGGAGGGTCAAGTAGTTCTTTATCTTGAATGAACAGTGTAAGTTGATTGTTCATTATTTTCTCAATTATTTTTGCCGGGAAAGGTAGCCTAGCAATTGGACGATAATTGCTGGTTATAGTTGTATCCAGGTTAGCTTTCTTTATCAAAGGAAGTCTGGCTGCGTCCTTCCAAATGGCCGGGAATTAACCTCATAGGAACATATTAAAAATATTAGTCAATATAGGACTCACCTCCTTTGCTACGCTTTTTAGTACTACAGGGGGGCATGGATCCAACGGAGAGCCTGATTTTGTTTCTTGAATAAGTTTTTCCACAAGCTCACTATGCACCGGTAAGAACCTAAAAACTTTTTTATCTTTGGTCTTGGTGATAGGGGAAACTTCGTTTGGTGAATTGGGGATGGCAGAGAAATTATTATATAGGTCATAGACTTTATTCCAGAAAATATTTGCAATGTTGTCACAAAGTACTCCCTGCTGTTGATTTATTTGATATGACAGTTCGCTTTTCTACCACCCCAAATAATTCTTTAGTTGAGTTTTTGGCTTGCTCTATTTGTTGAGTGAAGTAAGTCTTTTTTTCCGCAATCATAAGGGATTTATATTTAACTAGTGCATATTTGTAGATATTATTTATCTTCAGACTCTTATTTTGTTCTCCAGCGCCTTTCTAACCTGCGACTATTTTGTTTCTCTAGTCGCAGAGCTTAAGTAAACCATGGGGCTGATGGTTGAATGTGATTCCTGGAGTTTTTTTTGGTCGGTACTAGAGCCTTGAAGGCGTCATTTAGCCAATTCATATTTTCCTCTGCAACCTGATGCACCTGTATGTTCGTAGTCAGCCGTGTCTGCTCCAATTGGAATTCTAACGTGCTTTTATCTATCTTGTTCCATGCTTTGCGAGTGCTTTGCTGTAGTTTATCCGCCCAAGCTCCAGGGACAGTTTGAGCTTGGTAGTCAAAAGTGATTAAAAAATGGTCTTACCAAATGAGAGGGTACATTTCCTTCACTATGAAACCTGGTACAGAAGAAAATACCCCATCTAGAGTGTGGCCTGTCTCATGAGTGGGCCTATGTACCTTCTGTGTTAACCCCAGCATACTTAGGGTACCGCTTTGTGGGTTGCTGTCCCTGCGCACCCACCAACGTGCTGCTGCCCCTGGAGAGGAACCATCGAGGGAGTGCTCACCGGCTGTTGGCCTACATCGAGGAAGCTGTTCATCACTGCTCGGGCTGACTCTGCACTCCGCACGGGACTCCATTGCCCAGGAGCCCGTGCGTGAGCACACCTGTGCAGAGACACGCCCCCACAGACTCGGGAGTACATCTATATAACAGCATCCGGTTCCCGCAGCGCGGGACGTGCGCGGGACAAGCCGGACGAAGCCCGGACAAAGGGCGGGCCGTCTACGGCCGTCATCGGCAGGAAGCGGCAGGGCAGGGCCATATTATTAACATCTGAATTTTGGGGCCCTTGTGTAAAGAAGGCGCATAAAGACAAAGCAAGGTGAGGGCAGTCCCGAGCAAATTCACACAGATTGAGTGTATCTCATAGACCTGTATTGTGCTAAGGATAGTAGCGCGCCTACTGGACAGATGGGGAAACGCAAATCCATGGAGGTGGGGGAGGAGATGGTAAACCCCCTAAACAACGGAAGGGAAAAAAAACGAGAAAGTCTTCTAGTCACCCAGTAGCAAGTGTTATGGATCGAATCAATGATCTTGTCGACGATTGTAGAGAGATTCTAGAAACTGACCACGGCCAGGGTAACGGGGAGATTGCAAGTGAGAAGGGTAGGGCCGCAATAAGGGTAGTAGATGCTACTAATGACTCACCCACTATACCAGCTATGTTCCGCGCAAAGAGAAAATTAAAAACCAATAACCAGGCAGACAATGGGGATTGTCTAATTATTCAGAGTGAGGCCCTGAAAGACATAGATCATGATCTAGCTGTTAGCACTATGGGCGAGGGCTCATCAACTATTACTGTCCCCCAGATACCCTGCTACAATAGGTTTACGGTCATGGCTGACATTCATAGTGGGCCTCCTGACCCCCAGACGCTACTAGATACAGGATCTGTCTCTGTTGGAGAGCAGATAGATAGGTTAGCCACTAGGTTAAATAACAATAGTACTGGGGGTGCAGTGGTCACTAAAGAAGTTACCAACTTAATAAACCTTATAACACTTCTTCGTGACGAAATTGATTCATTAAAGTCCCTAGTACAAAACCTAATTACATTAGTTAGGGATGAGCACCCAGGAGAGAGAAAAACCCAATTGAATGCTTCAATTAGCCAGCAAGGCTCTTATACACTAAAAACTAAGGTACAGCGAGCTCCAGTCGTGGATAACTGTAGTAACCTAATTGTACCAGCTACAGTCGACCCTAGTAAGGCTTGTCATACTAGAAAGATAACTATGAAAGAAGGACCCACCCCTATCATGTTGCTGTAACAAGGAAAGCCCCCAGCAATTCGTTAAAAGCCTGATTCAACACCAGTAGAGCGACCCATACCCTTGAGATCAATAGAGCAGGACAAAAATTCGGGTGCTAGTAGACAGGAGGGTATAGGGACCAGTGCAATTCATAAAGGCTACTCTGGTTACAAAATATATATGACCAACATCCCCAAATTGACCAACAGTAGAGCTGAGCTACCGGACTCCTTAACAAACAAGGCCATTCACTGGCTGCGGCATGTTAGAGGATGTCGCTCAGTAATAAGGGAGGATATCTTAGTGGCTAAAAGAATTAGCACACCATATCATAAATACGACTCTATTGAACTAGCCTTGAAATATGCATCACTGGCTGAAAATCTTTTTGCCCTAGAATTTAGAACTAGTGCCCCCGCACCATCCTTGATCCAGCTAAGGAAATCTTGTCCCCAGCTTCAGCTGCAAACTTCAAGGTCCATGGGACGAGCGGGCGAAAGCAACTGCTCTGGATTGGACAATAATGATTGACGTCCAATAAATAAGGCTGCAGGGACAGAAATTAATGGGCAGACTGTGAATAAAGAGGAAAGTATAGGGCTACCTCGCCAGTGGGTGTTCCACCAATGGGTGCTAGCCATCGCCGAAAAACAGCAAAATCTGGGACAAACGGCGGGTTGATTTTATCTGCAGATTTGCACAATACAGCTACGTGCAAAGACGTTATTGGGGTGTCTGAAACATCCACTTTTCCCATCACTAGCGGATTCATTGAGGACACTGGGGTAGATACAGGCAAATTAGTCTCGTGGAACTTAGCTGAGTTGGGAACTAAGCAGGAATCCCAAGATTGGAAAGATTTTATAAATACCTTTGATCTGTGTATCTTCCAGGAGACCGGACTTTGTGAACCCGCTTTTTCTGAGGGTTGCTTGAACTATTACATCCCATCACTTAAGGGCCCTAAGGGTCGACCAATGGGTGGCCTTACTATTTGGGTGCGGCAGCGATTAAAGCTGACCATCAAAGTAGTTGATACTAAAAGTAGAGACATCCAACTTATCAGAATAAATTTGGGTTCTGCGGGCATGCTCGATATATATAACGTCTATGCCAGAGGTAACAAGAAAGGGAGGTCAGAAGTTTGTGTGGCTTTGGGCTCCCTTCTTGAGACCCACTCCCTGGAAAACAGTGTTGTGATAGCGGGCGATTTAAACAGGACTTTTGAGCCGCTGGATATCCAACACAATTTTTCGGGAGATGATGAGGACAGGCAATGGGGCGTTCCAAAATTAAATCTGAAGCCAATCACTCGTTGGACGGAAGATATCATTGCTTTAAATGCCATTTGTTATGAAAATAGTCTGAGGGCAATGAATGGGAGGACCCTAAGCGACAAGGATGGGGCTTATATGTTCGACAATGGACGGCATAGGATCAGAATAGATTACGTCCTATGTAGCTTAAATCTCCGGGGGTCAGTGGTCGACATGAAGGTTAGATCCAGAATAGAAAGTGACCACAATCCACTGTGTGTTGAGCACAAGTGGTGGGCCTCAACTAGTGCTGTAATGACAGATACAGTAGATGAAGTTCCCTTGGTTGTCCCAACTAACGACATGCGCCGACTAAAATGGATAAATGTCAAAACCAGCCAGCAGACTATCGACATTATTAATGACCAGGTCGATGAAGCAGTAATATCCTTAGAGAAACTAAATTTAACAGACCCAGGTAGTGACCTAGCGACCACAATTCATGAAAATCTTTTTTCAAACATTAATGTTCACTTTCAAAAACCACAAAAGAGAAGTAATGAGTAAATTAAAACAGGCTAGGTGGTACAACTCTGAGTGTAGGGCCTTAAGATTGGCTCTAGGAGCAGCGATCAAAGGGAGGGATTTGGTCTCCATCTGTCGTGCCCGCTTAGATTACAAAAAAAGTATAGTCAAGGTTAAGAAACTGTGGGACGAGCTTCATTGGCAAGCGCTAAGGGAGGCAAGTGACAAAAAAGACTAGGTTATTTTGGAACATCATAAAGTGGGGTAAAGGGGGAGTAGCGGAGTCACCTAATAATAATGTATCCCAGGAGAACTGGGTAGAATATTTTAAGCCCCAGTACGCTGCCCCCCTGCTTAACACTTCTTTGGATGACCTTGGCTCTCCCCACTGTGAAGGCAATTTATTTTACAAAAGAGAAGTTATGATGGCCCTGAGTACAGTGGCAAGTGGTAGAGCCCCGGGATTGGACGGTGTCCCAGCGGATCTTTTCATTAGTGATAAAGAACGCTGGAGCAAATATATTCTTCTCCTCCTTAATGCAATTGCCCAAAGGTGCCAATATTCCGGCATCATGGAAAGGGGCAGTTATTATCCCTGTCTTCAAAAAAGGTGATAGATCTCTGCCAGGAAACTACAGGCCCATATGCCTAATTGATACAATACAAAAGGTGATTGGTAGGGTGGTTGTAAACCGACTTTTGGAGTGGGCTGAAGAAAATAACGCTATGTCACAATTCCAGGCCGGTTTTCGAAAACTGGTCAGCACAATGGATCAGGTCTTCCGCTTCACTTTGCTTCAGTGGAAAACTGTGGTGCTGGGCAAGGGCAGCCTGTACGCAGCTTTTGTTGACTTGAGGGCTGCCTTTGACTTGGTCCCAAGGGCCAAGCTGTGGCAGGTGTTGAGGAGCCTGGGCCTCCCTGTAGATCTTCTGACACTGTTAATGAGGCTCCATGAGGCAAACTTTGTGAAGATCCAGTGGGGAGGATATGGAATGGTTACCCCAGAATTCCCTGTTGAGCGGGGTGTTCGTCAAGGCTGCTCAATGGCTCCTACATTGTTCACGCTATATATTAATGGTGTTGTTGCCCGGATGTTGGCTGCAAATGTGGATGCCCCTTCGTTGGCTGGATCTAAAATACCAATTTTAATGTTTGCAGATGACACTCTGATTTTATCTAAAACCCCAAGTGGTCTACAGCACGCTTTATCCATTTTCGATCAATTCTGCAAGGACCATGGCTTGGAGATAAATGTGGCCAAAACTAAACTGATGGTTTTTAATCCTCGTCGTAGCCACAGCCCCCGAATTGTTATGAATGGCAGACATTTGGAGGTGGTAAATGCTTTTACATATTTGGGAATCCACGTATCTAACGACCTAAGATGGACCAAGCACATTGACATTACAACCGTGAAACATAAGCAAATACCCGGTGCATTGGGCTCTGAACATCGAAAATCCCTAACAAAACCGGTTAAACGAGCATTACAGGTGTACGAGGCTAAAGCACTCGGATCAACCCTTTATGGTGCAAAGCTATGGTGCTATGAGAACTTGCAACCATTACAGACTGCGGAAAAAGTTTTTTAGACTGATTACTGGTCTTCCTAAGGGGTCTCCCTTGTTACCACTTAAGTTTGATCTGGGCAGGATGTCGGTTGTCGACCTTGCAAGGTTGCGTCCAGTATTGTACTGGCGCAGACTTTGGACAACACGTGAACTTTTACATTATGCTAAGGGGTTTAAGGATGTTATCAGAACTGATGTTTTTCACAAAATAGGTTGGTTAAAAGAACTCCTAAACATGTTGGGGGCTCTTGGTTTACATCTATTATGGGAAAATCCCGAGAGTGCTTCTTTTCCATCAAACCAAGTCCTTAAAAAGATCTATTGGGACAGGGTGGCAGCAGGTATCTGGAATGAAACCAACCCAGAGTCTATGGCGGGAAGATTCTTGGAAGCAAAGTCCCTCCCCAATTTTGAACCGTATTGGGATGTTATCACCAACCCAAGGGACAGGAGGTTGCTCTTCCAGATCAGAGCTGGTGCCATCCCATTGAGATCTTTGACTGGCAGGTGGGGCGGCTTATCAACTAAAACCTGTCCATCCTGTGGAGTGCATAATGAAACAATTGGGCACTTTTTATTTGCATGTAAATCATACGTGGAACCCAGACGTATTTGGCTAACTCCTATGTGTAAAAATTTAGGAACGACAAGTAGTGCGGTAGCTTTAAGAATTATTCGCACTAATTCATCATTGCCTATATTAATAGCCACTGCCAAATACCTGGGGTGGTCATGGTCCATTAGACAAAAACTCATAAGCAGACTATTGTAAATAACGTGCTATAAAAATATCTGGAATTTTTAAGCTTTTTATATTTTAAACTTATGATTCAATTGATGTATTTTTAAATGTCTATTCTATTTTTAAGAAACACAAATCAAGTTTTTTAATGGATTTCTATGTATGTAAATGCGTTTATGTGTTTATCACGAATAAAGCAAATTTGACTTGACTCAGGGTTTCTATTAGAGTAGTTGTGTCCTTATCTGACAAAGATGTTCCTAGTAATTCTGGATACGGGAACTGTTCCAGAATGTTGGAAGGGCGCAATTATAAGGCCAATACATAAAAAGGGTAGCCACAAAATACCAAAAAACTATAGGCTGATAAACCTTCTGGATATAGGGGAAAAAGTCTCCGCAAAGGCCATATTGAATATATTAAAAGATTGGGCAGAGGAAAACCAGATCATCCCCCCTGAACAGGGCGGGTTTAAAGCTGGCCATTCTACAATTGATCATTGCTTTGCTCTTTGGGCCATAGCACGGAAGTCAATGGAAATACGGGGCAGACTATTTTGTTGTTTTGTAGACTTCCGTGCAGCCTTTGATCTAGTGGATCGTGAGCTGCTGTGGGAGGCTTTAATTGGTTATGGAATACCGAATGATATACTGCAGCTGCTACAAATGCTCCACACTAAAAACTGGGCCCAGATAATTTTAGACATAGATGGTAGCTAATCTGGGAAAATAGAAATTGGAAATGGGCTGCGACAGGGATGTGTATTAGCTCCCCTGCTGTTTTCCTTGTTCTTAGCAGACCTGCCATTTATTTTGGGAAATGCAACTGGGGCAAGCCCGAAATTAAATGGCAAGCAGATCGCATGTCTACTTTATGCCAACGATCTGCTGATCATGGACCAGACCGAGGTTAGCTTGCAAAGAAAACTGAATGTATTTAATGACTACTGCTCAAGGAAAAAAGTTGTGATAAATATGGATAAGACCAAAACCTTGAGCTTTGGCCGGAGGAAACCTGAGTTCTCATGATGGATAGGGTCAGAAAAAGTGGAATGGGTAACAGAGTATAGATACTTGGGACTATGGTTCGAGAAACATTTTAAATGGAATACCCACTTACAGGCATCTAAATTAAGAACCTCTGCATCAATTAGCGGGTTTGAAATTGTTTAATAAAGCCTATGGGGCAATGACCGATAGACCAGTGCTAAAAGCTTTTTCCACTATTGTAAACCCGCAATTTTTGTACGGCGCAGAATTGTTATTTTTAAGTGGCAAGGAAAACTGGGATGTTGAAGAAGGTAAAAACTTAAAGTTATTTACACTCCCCCAGTCAGCAATGGTTCAGGCCGTAAGACTGGAACTAGGACTGACTTCATGGAGTATTCAAGTTGGTATGGCCCTATTACGCTTCTGGCATCGCCTAGAAGGAGGCGTAATCGCCAAAATATCTCAATGGTGTAAAAATGAAATACAGAATAGCGAACTAAAATGGGCAAAAGAGTCTAGGGGAATAATAACAAAGCTATGCAATAAGATGAGTGTTAATGTGTGCCCTACTGTCTCTGTGGCTAATATCGATAAAAAGATACGCAGGTTGATGGGGAAGGAAATATCTCATGCACAGGACAAAATCTATCTTGTGAATAAAACTTCGATTCGTTTTATGATTGATGCATGGAATAACGATCAGTTCTTCCCCTATATTGATAAGCTACCAGACCGCCAATTACGAAATGAGGTTTTGAGGGTAAGAATTGGGGTAACCCTTGTTATATGAACAATCCAGTAAAGTGGGCTATGATCAAAGAGATGGGAAGCTGCACTTGCTCTTTAGGGACCAAATGTGATATGCTGCATATTTTATTTGATTGTCTGAAGTTCTTGGATTTACGTATTATGTTTTTAAAACCAATATTTATGAAATTTGAGATCAAAACTAGGACCCAGGCTGTGACTCTGATGACAGAAATGGCCCCTTTAGATATTGCCGTGGCTATGGGGAAATATATGCAAAAAGTGAAGGCATTTTTATATCTCTTTAACGAGTTTTAACAAATAGCTATCCACAATTCAGGTAATAGTGGGTTTTTAGATTAAAGATGTTTTTAGGATGTATTTATGTGTGTTAATGAAATGTTTTTTAGATGAATTTTTATCGATATGCATTGTTTGGGGACCAATGGTCCGAATAAACGTGAAATAAACTGAACTGAACTGACAACTCAGGGTGCAAATTTAAATCACCCAAGATGGTGATTGTCTTTGTAGTGAGGCATGGTTCTAATAGTGAATCTAGTTTTGCAGTGAAGCTAGCTCTTGAACCGGGAGGGCGGTATACCAACGTGCCCTTAAAGATATTTCTTGGATTCAATTCTATTAGAAAATTAAGCCCCTCATAAAGAGGGTCGGAAGCAGGAGAAAAAGTACCTTTAAAGTGATCACGGTAAATTAACGCTAGTCCTTCACATTCGTTTCATGGCGGTTTTTAAGTATCATAGTTGTGGTAAACTAGACCGCAAACCAGCGGAAGTGAGTGAACAATTCCCCTACCCTCCGCATAAATGGCACTTTTCTATTCTATTCTTTAGTCTCTCTTAATCCCTGTGACTCCCATGACATGTAGATGTATTTCTGTTATCCTGGTTCATCCACTTTGACATACCATTTTACTTTTCCAGTACGATGTTCCCTCTTACTGTTAGGTGGTGCAGCTAGTGCCCAGTACTATTATATTCTGGGCAAGCCTGATGCATTTTTTTCCACCATCCGAATTACTTTGTCTTCGCGGAGTCTCTCCATGAAGCTGTACTCTAACCCGGGACACCTTGTGCACTAGTTGGACCACAGTAAGTATAGCTCAGTCGCAGGCTCAGCCTGTTATTCTTAACACTGGAAGCTTTTCTCACTTCGGCCACCTCTATGTTATAGGCTGCCATATCTCAGACTAAAACTGGCACCGCACCTCAGACTCCCGCTAAGTCTCCCCAGCCTTCCTATCTTGATAAGGCCCTTGTCATTCCGGGACTGGTCCAGCTTCAGCTGCATAATTACTAAGTATAGCCCCGCTTCTTGTTCGGTCCATCGCTTAGTATTATTTCAGCTTCATTTTCGTTGTCATCTTCACGTCTCATTATGGATGCTACATATTGCTCAAGCGTCAATTCATTGTAAAAGAAGGTCATAGCCTTCCCAATTTGGCAAGGTGTTTAGCAAGTAACATGTTTGAGCATGTATAATTTTAAATAGCCGGCATGCCATGAGGTATTCTTTTTATTTTTCAGTGTGTCTATATTTACCGGCCATTAAGATTCTGCTATTGAGTATTCTCTTTTCTATTTTTCAGTAAGCGAGTCTAACCCTAGATGCTCTATTCATGGCTATTCTTCATTCCGTTGGCTACACATCTAACTTTTACTTTCTGTTATTCTGTTTGTTTCTAGTTTGGACATGTTTTGCGGCTCCTACTAGTTAGTGAGCTACATCTATCTAAGTAACCAGATGCAGGGGCCATCTTCTTGCCTCTTGTCTTCGCATAATAGACACTAATTCCACCTTGGCCGGTATGCTAAGGGCCAAACATTATTCATACATGTGGGCATATTCCATTGATTTACATCAATTTTCATACTACGTGGCACGTAGTCCACATAAGAGAAAAAAATGTCGTAACAGAAATCTTCACCCGTATACTCATCGTAAACACCTATTAACCGAGCACATGCATGAATTCCTTTTACTTCTTCGGTTTTAAAGTCACGAATATTTCGCCACAGTGCACAATCTATTTTGGTGGTTAATTCAGTAGATAGTACACAACCTGGCTTTTAAGTAAAGTTAAGTAATTTTTAGTATACATCAATTATCCTTTTAGTGGGCACATTTTACCAATAAGGATACCCTACATTTTGCTGGTTACCTAGATACATTCTCCTGATGGCTTCCTGATAAAGGCATTTTGCCAAAACACACGTAGCTACACCTAAACCCTCCAGTACCATGTCTCATGGTTATTATTCACCTATGAACTAGCAATATCGAATACTACGAATATCATGTTGAACTGTTCGCCATATTGAATATTGGGAATATCATTATGAATTGTGTAATATTTGAGATATGAATACTTATTGTATCCTTCAGGCATAACATTTATGGACAGCAAATAGCATTAGATCATGATGTCACAAAGTATAAGTGCGAGTATGTCTGCAGAATATTTTCACTAAAGGACGTTTTTGACATTTGCAGCACTTTGTTTAAACTAAATATCTTTCTACTTTTGATACAAAATACATAGCATTCGAAATGTTCTCTAGTGTACATGTTATTGTTTGATTTTTCTATTTAGTTAACATTGTTATCTTTTGTGCCTATAATTTGTTTGTATATTCACTTGCTCAATTCCTTCGTACCTGTGCGGGATAATTAATAAGCAGGCGGTATTTGGACACCCCCCGGCCATCCTTAGCACACGACCACCGTGACGTCGGACAGCCAGGGGGCCGTCCTGAGCACCGAAGAGGTTAAGACATTTTTTTAGACATCTACTTATGGTTTTACACATTTCAGTCCACTGGACCTGGTTGGCAGCTGTACATATCGTCCCTACTTTACAGTTAATAGCATCTTATATTATAATTACTTTTCTTTGCCTTTTATTATTCTGATGTTGCTCATTTGTTATTGTAGGACTAGTGTTGTATTGTTACTTTTCTGGTTTGTGTATTTTAAGTTTGTGCTTTGTTGTAATTTTGTGTTTAATGATATATGTAGGTATTTATATGTATGTTACAGACCTGAAAAAGATCACCCGAGTGAAACACGTTGGCTGTGGCAGGACTGGTTTTTACAATTGGAATTTTAAAAAATATATTTTTGTACTGCATCAAGACAGACTCTAGCGACATTAGACCTGATGGAATTGGTTGACTGTCTTTGAATGTAGTGTCCCCTGACTGACATTTCCAAGGTGGAATTAATTTCCAAGGAAATTGGAGACCTTCCACCAGATGCATGAAGAACTATCTCTGTGAATCCTAAATAGCAAAAAATACCGAATTGCTATTCAGAATTCGCAGAAAGGGATGCATCACCAAAATCGGTAAATATCTGCGAATCGTAACCGGCAGCAATCGCCATATGCGATTTTGCTAAATTTGCTATAAAATCGCAGAATCAGCTGTTTCCCAACCCTAAATTGCGATTTCGCAAACACCGAAATTGCAGATAGCGATCTCGCAGATTGCGAGATCGCAAAAACGGGAAGTCACATTTTTAGCACAATGATGACATCACTACCAGGAAGTAGCCTACTCCATGCTTCATTTGGATCGAAGAGCTGGATAGAGGAGGAGGCAGACCACTGAGCTCCATGAGACACAGAAAAAGGAAAAAAAAGAAAAACCAAAGGGGGTGATGGACGGAGCGTTGACAATACAAACACTCACCCCCAGTCAACTGATCTGGGTTTAATCCATCACCGTTCTTTAGCTCACTCCGCCACCCCAGTTCAGACATGGCCATAGAGACACACCCTGCTGTCCAAATACAGGATACATATTGATATCACAATGTCCCAGGAAGCAGCAGGACCAAGTGAAACAGGCAGGAAGCGCAAAATCAAGTTCTCTGAAAAAGAACTGGAGTACTTGATAGAGGGAGTCAGCAGGGACCATGACCAGCTATTTGGGAAGCTATCCCGGTAGGTGCCCGAGGCTACCAAGAGGCGCATCTGGCTGCGCATCAAGGCCAAGGTCAACGCCGTGGGAGTAACGCACCAGTCCATCGATGACCTAAAAAAGAGGTGGTACAACCTCAGAGGCCGTGCAAAGGAGCACATTGTGGAGAGACTGGGGGAGAGACTGGTCACGGGAAGAGGAGACTCCACAGTCCCCGAGAACACACCAATGGAGGACCTAGTGGAGGACAACATCAACCCTGCAGCCTGCGTGGGGGTCACTCAACTGGACACCTCCCGTGCCACACACCAATAACAAGTTAAGAGCCATGCAAATACGTCCCCGTCCCCTAACAATGCCCATGCCCCAAGAGCAAGCCATATTTGTAACCCAGTAATCCAGTTCCTGCCCCTCCCAAAAGCCCTAACGCCCTCTGGGACCTGTACTGTGGCAATGTGCCCTGATAGCCACACACAGTCAGAACAATTAAGTTAAACATACCCCTAAAGCCAGTCAGGGAATGAAAGCCTGCATGCATGTTGCCACATGCCAGGTGCCTGAATCATATAATTAATAATGTACTCATTCACATCACAGGTGCTGCAGATGCCGAGACGTCTGGCAGTGAGACACTCCACATTGTGGAGACACCTGATGAGACGGAGGGAGAGAGCCAGCCAGCACCAGCACCTGGACCAGCACCTTCCCAAAGCCACAGGGCCACCCCTGCAGCCATAGGAGGAGCACAACCTCACCAGTTGGCCTGCATGGCAGTGGAGCAGATCCCACCCCCACCCAGGAGGCAGACAAGATGCCCAGCAACTGTGCGGTCCCAAACAAGCAGCAGGTTGAGGTAGCAGCGCTCTGTGGCCACCCCAGCAGACATGGAGCAACAGGCACATAACTTAGGCTTTGGTATTGAGGCTCGGATGCTTGCTGTGCACTGCAAACAGGCACAGCACATGGTAGCAATGCAGCTGCAGCTCTACAAAACTGCACGCAACATTAGTCAACTCACTGAGAGTGTGCAGGAGCTGACCGCAGCCGTCAGGGAGAGCAACCAACTGATGGTTGCGCAGCCGGACATCACACGCAGACACCACAGGCAGCTGCTGAAATGGCTATCAGCCTACACACGCTCAAACCACCTAAACGCCACCTCCCAGCTGTCGCGCAGGTCACTGGCCATGCAGATACAGATGGTCCAATGCTGTGCAGATGTTGCATGGGGCTTTGAAGCAGGTCACCACCACTGTGGAGAACCAACAGGTGGCCGGCCATGGCCATGCAAGGGGGGGTGATGCCAGAGAGGGGACATCTAGCCTCAGCAGCCTGTCTGTACCGGTTCAACCAGAAAGGCGCCGCAGTTCCCAACCCAACGCTGCATCACGGCAGGACACTCAACGTGGAGGGTGAAAGGCGACAGGGTGCATCCGGCAGAAGGCACCAGTGACTGTACATTTCCGGCAGTGCCATGGTGAGGTAACCACGCATGCATGCTCAGGATACAAGTTAAGAAATAGGATGGTGGTTAAACCATATGAAGCCTGGAAATTTCAAGCTATTTTTCCTGCATCCTCAAATCCAGTCGATATGGATGGGGTGCAAAGTGTGGCACCACCTGGAATGGGGGCCGGACGGTCAGTGCTGTAGTCACTGCACAAACTGTTTAAGTGTCTAGCAGACTACTTCGTGATCCAAACCTTCGCCAAAAGGGTGAGGTATATAGTACATCTGCACATGGATAGTAACAATGTCAGATGTATCAAGAAACTAGGGCAAACAAATTCAAAGTCACTGGTAGAGATGGCCAAAACAGTACGGAAGTTTTGCAGACAACATGAAATCACTGTGAACGCAGAATAACTTCAATGTCAGGCCAAAGTGGTATCAGGCTGAAACTCCTGGACAGGAGGGAATGGAAGCTAGATGTTTCTATTTTAGACAATTACAGGAGATTTGAAAAACATGCTAAAGTCTTGTCGTCACAATTACAAGATCGAGACTACCCTAAACACCTTGTCCGACGGGCATGGAAACGGGCCTCTAATAATAACCGTGAGGCTCTTCTGGATGGTCGTTCTGATAAGGCACCTTTGGAAAGACTCACCTTTATAATACTTTCAGCACTCTTTCCAATACAGTACAGAAAACGCTACGTAGACATGGGAGTATCTTAAATGTGGCCAAAGAGAACATTCCTCTTCCATTGTTCTCTTTCAAAAAGGGCCCCAGTCTACTAGACAGTTTGGTGCATACAAGGCTGAAGATACAGCCTCATGATAACATTAACACACTGTGGGATCTCCCTCCGGTTTGGGGCCATCATCCCTGAGGATCATGTAGTGTGTGTCCAGAAACAAGTAGGTCACATTCTGCAGACATTGGTACCGGGAAGCCTTGGATTCCGAAGACTCACACCAACTGTAACTCGGACAGAGTTATCTACATGATTAGTTGCCCATGTTCTCTCAGATACATTGGCCATCCCACACGTAAAATTAAACTAAGAATCAGCAAACACAAAAGCACAATTTGCTGCAATAAACAATCCACGTGTCTTACAAACCATTTTCTGGCCCTAAAACACAAGGCAGAAGACATGCGGTGGCTTGTGCTAGGACGTCCTTTTATTCCACCACATATAAGTGATGTGTCGAGATTCCTGTTCATCAAAGAACAAAAGGATTTTCAAACTGAAGTGTGATAGCAAGGGTCTTAATGACGAGATCCCGTGGGTCTCACTGTAAACAGGTGATGACCCTTGTTATTTACATGTAGTATATCTGCTAGGTTATAGTAGCCCTAAGACTAATCTACGACATACCGCTTATAAGCATAACCGGACATGCATAAGAAGTCATGGCTCCTTCTTACCCTTTGTTTTCTGACTGACATCAATATTTTTGCAGGGGTCCACTTCTAGTCTCTCCTCTCCAACAAATCTTATGACGGTTCTGAGCATGTTTTCCAGTAGGTGGAGTACCCCTAAGAACTCTTGTACACTGGTGGTTTGTGGCTAATAACACGCTTATGATATATATTTCTTTAGTAGCACATACTAGGGTCACCTTTGATCGTTCGCGTTTTCCAGCAGAAGCACATACTGATGGCCCTTTTGTTACCCGTGTGCGCCTGTTAAGTTAAACGCGATCGTGCCTTTAACATTCCCAGCGGCTTGGGTCTGAGCATGCGCTAGCAACCATTCTAGCGTCTTCGAGCGCGCACATGCGCGCTGATCGGCGTAGCATCTTGGCGGCAGCTTCATTTGTGTTAGCTCGTGGATTAGTGGCTCGACCACGTGACTTTATCGATGCGCATTCCACGCGCCAATCAGCATCTAATTAATGGTCGACAATCAACCAATTAGGAGCTCTATTTAAAGTGAATGGTCCTGCGGTCTGGTACCTCCCCTTTGGCTTGGTCTTTGGCTGGAGGTACCGACGGACAGGTGGGTGGCTTGCTCTGGCTGCTAAGGGTATCTCTCCAGGTCCTGCAGGACTTACATTTAACTTGGATTACATACTCAGTCTTTAGAGAGGCGTTATTTTATATTTTGCTCTAGCTTGTGATTGGAACATAGTGAGAGCCCAGCTGGTTCCACATGGGTTTTACATCAGCCCATGCTGACTTTTGAATCCAGGCTCTATTATCAACTCTAATTGTATTTTATGAATATATCATGCACATTTCTCTGCTGGTCATGCTTTCTCTAGCCCTCTAATGTATTGTCAAAATTGTATCTATAATTATGGTTACTAATTAGCTGCCTCACAAGGGACACATTGGGAGTCCTTTTTCATTTGTGTTTCCTTGTTTGCCCACAAATAGAGCTGGGCCTCATTCATCGAGCAGGTGCCGGGTGAGGTATACTCCCACACAAAGCTGGGTGAGTACAACTTTACTGAATTGATTAGGTCATTCACCATATGGTTTGTCACTATTTGGGCACTTTTTTCTTTAAAGAAAACTTAAAAAACTCAAGATAACAAGTAAACTGTGCATATGCTCAGAAGACTATATACAAACCAACCTCGAACTTCGGTATACCCCAGGTTCTGGTAGGGTGGTACACAACCACTGTTGCATTCAATTTTCTAAGTAATGTTTTTTTTAATTTTTATATATATGTTTTTGAAAATACAAAAATAAAATATAAATATATATATATATATATATATATATATATATATATATATATATATATATATATATATATATATATATATATATATATATATATATATATATATATATATATATATATATATATGCTTTTTTTTTTTTTTCCAAAAACCTTTATTGGTAGGTCATATGGTACACCGCGTCGTGCCTACAACCAATTTTTGCCCGGCAGCATTTTTATCTCTCAAGCATAAGAATCAAGCAGTGAGGACAGCAAACGATGAAATTAATACAGCAAGCCGCCTACAACCACATCGGGCCGGCCGCGTAATAATGAGAAGCACAAGTAAAATTAATAATCCACATTTGTAAAGCGCACAATCACCGGTTAGGGTCTCTAGGCGCTGGGGGCCGTCGGGAAGATTAAGCAAGCTATTGCCCAGAGTCACATGATGCTGGGCAGATCCCTGCCGCCGGTGCCAGGGATCGAACCGTGATCCCCAGCTTCCGGAGTCAGTCGCCCTGGCCGCGGCGCCACACCTCTTCCTTAATACGACATCTGTGTCGGACCATAAGTCAAAGCAATGATACCAGGCAAAAAAAAATCATAGTACATCATACATCAACATATTCGTCGTTCAAAGAGACAGTGCATATGAAAAGGCCTCTCAGGTGTCTCAGTCAAGTTGCATCCCATTATCTGCCAGTAGATCAGCGTTCTGGACCCATAGCCCTTGGGTGGGAGATATAGTGGACAGCGAACAATGTACTTATTGGTAGTACTACGTATCTTCTCCCCGAGCCTCATCATGCAAGTAAGATAGCAAGGGCGACCATATATCCCTGGGTCGAGATGTAATGGGTAAGAGTTCAGCATACAGCGCAGATTGTTCCTGGCAGAATATCATATCACTAAGCCACTCTTTAAACTTAAGGGCTCTCCCTCTGCTCCATCTGCAAGCTATTCGTCTTTTAGCCAGCAAAAGTGCCAGTGCCGTATAACGACGGTATGCCAACGGGACTTGCTTCACATAACTCAGCAAAGCCACCAGTGGTGAAGCTTCTATACATACATTGGTCATGTGATTCAATGCTGTAAAAACCCTACCCCATTAATCGTGTAGTGCCGGACAGTTCCAGGCCAGGGGTAAAAAATCAGCGTGTGGTGCCTTGCATCTATCACATCTATAATTCTCTCTGAGTTTACGCTTGTGCATGCTAACCGGAGTGTGGTATAGTCTATGAAGATATTTGTAGTGTACTATCTTCAATCTGCTGCTGGCCGAGATTCGTTCCGTTTGTGAGCAGCAGTACTCCCATTGCTCCTCCGTTATGGGTTGTCCTAGATCCTCTTCCCATTTAGAGTGAGATGGTGTGACTCCGGCAGTGTGTTGAGCACGCGTTGTGCGATAAAGCAAGGATACTAGTCACCTAGGCGTGGGCTGCAGGAGGAGTGTCTGTAGTCGCGGAAGAGTCTGGGGCTCGCATGGGAAGTCTGCGTGTCAAGATCTGATACCCTGCCGCAGGCGGAGGTACAAGAACAGATCCATTGGAGTGCCCTGCGCTTCCCGAAACATGGCAGCCGCCTCCCTGAACGTCCCATTCTTGTACAGATCCCCCCAAGTCTTTAGGGATAGGCGATCACGTAGTTTATGAAAGAGTGCTTCCTGTAGAAGGGGCATATCTGGATGATATACTAGTGGCAAGAGTGGTGAGTAAGGTATTGGGATCTCACATAGACGCACGTACCTTATGCACACACAAGAAATCAATCAAAAGTTATGTAACAATCAGTATACAGTGAACAAAGAAACAAAGTAACAATGTTGTGGGGATCTCCTATGGGAGAGTAGTCTGATGAAATCCTTTATTGTGTTAGACAGCCAGCCGACACGTGTTTCATCGCCTATGCGAATCCTCAGGGCTGAAATAACAAATAAGTAACAATGGAGCAACTTGTATGTAATTGTACAGTAATATTAACAACACAATTAACTTGTGTGTGTAACCATATCGTGGCTTCCACTGGTATGTAACAAGCAATATATTGGCAATTGAGCGCACCCAAACGTATACGTGGCGATTGTGCGTATACAGCGCAATTCAAGGTTTGTGCTGGTGGTGTATGGTGTGAAAAAGTGAAAAGGATCCGGGTGCAGAGAATCTGGGAAAAGACTCCTAGATTACACCTAGACGTAGTCCGTGTCTCCTCATAGAATATGGGAGTTTAGTAACAATTTCCAGTATAGGCTATTGTGCGAATGAGTGCAGCTAGTTGTGATCGGTTCATTCATACACTAAGTGCAATATAACAAAATACGGGGTGACGCGAGGGTGCGGCTCCATCGTGGGAATAACACATACCTATACGTCTGATATTCTCCGCGATGAGGGGGCAGACTGCAGCTCAGGGGGGGGGTACAACTCCGGCTCAGAGACGTGGGTTCCCAGTCCGAGTCCCTGCCGCTCTGTCCCCTGTCAAACAGCCTGAGAGGCCACCTGCCACTGGGCCGCGCAAGGGGCACCACTGGTGCAGGGTTGGGGGGTCAGGCAGAGATCAGTAGTATCGGCGCTTTCCAGGAAGTCTCCCTTAGGCAAATGTGATCCGGTAGTCTGGGCACTGTAGGGTAAGCAGGTTAGCAGACAGGTGTCACTTGTAGGGAGCACATGGGCCACTCGTGCAGTTTCTTTTAGTTTCTATTTAGGCCCAAAGCAGGGGGATCCCCCAGTAAGTCAGCGGGATCAGCCCCCTAATACCGCTCCTCGCGGCTCCCTGCTCCGTAACGAGTGGGGGGGGGGGCAGAAGCCAGCACGACCGAAGCCCACGCTGGTATCTGGGTTACGTGGGGGACCACGGTCGTCCCCCCTCCTTACCTCTGTTGTTCCTGCGGTTCTCCTCGACCCCTACCCCTGTTCCCGGTCCAGGGGGGGGCCAGCCGCCCGCACGACCAAAGCCCGCACTGGTATCTGCGCTACACAGGGGCCGCGGTCGTCCTTCCCCTCCTTACCACTGTTGTTCGTGCGGTTCTCCTCAACCCCTACCTCCGTTCCGGTCCAGGGGGGGTTCCCCCGAGCATGCGGCACTAGCCGCTCGTCACCGATCCAACACCAGAGGGCGACAGGTCGCTCTGTGCTTCAGTTCCTGATCTGCGTGGCCTGTGTTCCCGCGCCGCACCGCGGTCTCATGTACTCGTAGGGCCGGCCAGTTCCCAGTGCACGCTCCGTGATCAGCCGCCTTCCGCCATGCCAAAGCGATAGCAGGGGTTCCGCTGCACCGATCTCTTTGAAACTTCCCCACTACGTTCTGGGGGTCCACGACAGGGATTGCTGCTGTTGGGGGCCTCTGGAAAGTCGATTTAGCAGGATAATGGAGGATTTTGAACGCCGGGCAGTGAGAGCCTCACATAATGGCGCCCATTCACCAGTGTGCCACCTAACGCCTCCAATTTTTTATACATATATTGTGTAAACACTTGCAGTAGTGTATTACTCTTGTAGGTCCTGACGAAAGCCGGTCATTGCTACCTCTATGGCTGAAACATGTTGACCTTTCATCTATTGCTATAAGATAGTCATATTTTCAAACTATAGGGCTGTTTTTAATCATGACCGTAGGACAATCTCAATTAAACATACTTTTTATCCTTCTAGTCAATTTTAATTGTCACTTTCACTTTGCACTGCACTTCAGCACCACTTCTTTGAGATCACTTATGGCTGGGCCAACTATTGGTTTGAAATCTAGTGCTGCATAGTTATCCAACCGTGGTTTGGCTGCACAGATTTTCTACCACCATCTCCCAGATGAAGATGTTCCGCCAAGGTGGTGGGCTGATGGGATTTGTTTCTGAGCCAGGAGCCACTCAATTTGTTATTGTGTGATTTGCTGTCTTCCTGGGCACTTGTACAGTTTATATTGATTTGACCATTAGTCTCCTGGTGCATTTTTCATGTATTAAATTAGGGGTGTGGAGATTATATGGTCGGTAAAAATTGTCCCCTAGACCCTCTTTTGAAATTTTTTATTTTTGTGTTTAGAGCAGCTACGGCTGCGGGTCATTCACTGCAGGTTCCTAGATTGTCTAGGTTCTAGTTATCCCGTTCACTTGATTGATATATTTCAATTTTGCCTTGGTAGATTAGGGCTGATATTGCAGGGCTAGCTTTTGATGATGATGTTCTTAACTCCATTTTGACAAATAATCCAAGCATTTTAGACTCTCTACCAGAGATCACGAGTAACACACAAGATGACTGGCTTACGCTGTTGAATTTAAAAAAGACCCACTCTTGCACTTCCATTCATGGAATAGCAATGGCAGAATATCTGAGGGGCAAATGTGCACAGACCGGTCTTATTGTTACCAATACACCTAGGTTCTTTTTGACAGATAAAGAGTTCCTATGAGACTGGTCGCTCATCGCGTGGCGGTGCACCCGCGATTGGCTTATTTTGATTATTAGCACTGCAAAAAGACTGGCAGATGCCATTCTCATAGAAATTCAGGTTCTCGAGGGGCAGATCAAAACTACTATTAGTAGTACCCTCTACAAGAAACACACGGATGAAACTAACAAAATGAACAAAGAGTACAGAGAAAACATCTTAAGCAATAAGATTGATCACTTTAAAAAGGACCTTGTCCGTTTTTCCCTGGTGAAAGTATATCCATACACCAGTGATACTTATATAGCACCAGAATATAACAGCAGAGGCTAACGGTATGGTTCCAACTATTCGACATCTGGGTCAGACCCAGGTTCCAGTGATTCGGATACATCGTATGCTGGTACACCACAGAATAGAGAGAGGGGGCCCCAACGAAGATCTAACAGAAGACGTGGCATGCAGGGCTTTTATCATAATCAAGGACAATGGTGGCCGCCAGCTCTCTGGGCTAACCAACCACCACCATTTGCACAACAGATGCCTTCTTTTCCACCACACCCACAATTTTTTCCCGACCAGTCTTTTTTAGGACAGGGCCGGGGACGCAACCGCAGCAGAATAAGAGGACAGCCAGTGGTACATTGGGAGACGGACTCCACGTTCCCCAACACACGCAGCAGGAGAGGGCAACAGCAATCGACCAACACAAGTGTGGATGGGATCTAACTCTTAATCTCAGTACACGTACCTTAACACCAGATGAACATAAGGTGCTTAACAAAGGTTTGGGATTTGTCCCGACCAATAAAGGAGACTCCTTTAGATTAAGGTGTGAACTTGAGAGCTTTTTCAGGAAGATCCGCCTCCATTTTTTCTTTAAAAACAAAGAGTGACACTGTTGCACAGGACAGTAGCATGACCAACACAGGGCTTCGTCCTAAGCCTGTATTTACACCTCTAGTACATCAGTTTCCTTCTCAAGTGGCGACATTTGAAAAGGCGGTAACTCATGATGTGATGGCGCTGTGTAACTCACCAACAAAACGACCAGAATCTCCCAAAGAGAGAAAGAACTGCTCTAGAGAGTCTGGCTAAGGACTGTTCTATTACAATAAAACCTGCGGATAAAGGTGGTGCAACGGTGTTGATGGACACCGACACCTACCAAGCTGAATGTCATAGACAATTATATGACACTAAGTCATACAGCCTGCTCTCTACTGAGCCTACATCTAGACTCACTCTAGAGATTCAACGATTGATTGATGAGGCTAGTGTGGAGGGATGGATCACTCCCCTTGAAGCAAGATTTCTGGTCACGAGCCATCCAGGCATGCCCCATTTTTACTGCTTGCCTAATATTCATAAGAGCCAGAGACTACCGCCTGGCCGTCCCATCATTTCCGGCATCGGCTCTCTTTTAGAACCTCTATCCACCTTTGTGGACCATTTTTTGAGGCCGATGGATAAAGAAATGCCTACTTACCTCCAAGACACTGCTGATGTCCTTAGACTTCTTCCGGACATCAACTTCAACGTTGCTACTGACCTCATGGTCAGTTTTGAAGTTGAGTCACTCAACACCTGCATTCCGCAGGAGGAGACCCTGGAATCGATTAGAGGTTTGTTAGATGCACGCACTCTGGATAGCATACCTCCAGTTAACTTTATCATGGAGTGTGCCAGATTGGCCATGATGGAGAATGTCTTTCAATTTAAGGACCACATTTTCCTACAGATCTCAGGAACATCGATGGGCAGTGTTTTTGCGCCCAGCCTCGCCAACCTGTATGTCCATCTGTTCGAGCAAGATCATGTTCTCAACTACAGCAACCCATATTTCCATCAAGTGGTGCTGTGGAAGAGATGTATAGATGACATGCTCCTGGTATGTCGAGGCTCCACGACTGAGATCTTAGCGTTTCATGGATGGGTCAATCAACAGAACAGATTTCCTAAATTTACTGTGGAGTTCAGTAAGATCCATCTCCCCTTTCTAGACATCCTTATCTTTCCAGAGAATGGAAGATTGGAATGTGAACTGTTCAAAAAACCTATGGCTAGGAATTCATTACTAGCTTTTGGTAGTCACCATCCTAAAGCCCTACGTGAGAACTTACCCGTAAGGCCAGTTCCTACGTATTCGTAGGAACTGTTCAATGAAACCACTCTTTGAAAAACATGCTAAAGTCTTGTCGTCACAATTGCAAGATCGAGACTTCCCTAAACACCTTGTCTGACGGGCATGGAAACGGGCCTCTAATAATAACAACAGTGAGGCTCTTCTGGATGGTCGTTCTGATAAGGCACCTTTGGAAAGACTCACCTTTGTAAATACTTTCAGCACTCTTTCCAATACAGTACAGAAAACGGTACGTAGACATTGGAGTATCTTAAATGTGGCCAAAGAGAACATTCCTCTTCCATTGTTCTCTTTCAAAAAGGACCCCAGTCTACGAGACAGTTTGGTGCAAACAAGGCCGAAGATACAGCCTCATGATAACATTAACACACGGTGGGATCTCTCTCCGGTTCGGGCCATCATCCCTGCGGATCATGTTGTGTGTATCCACAAACATGTAAGACAGATTCTGTAGACATTGGCACCGGGAAGCCTTGGATTCTGAAGACTCACACCAGCTGTAACTCAGAGAAAGCTATCTACATGATTAGTTGCCCATGTTCTCTCAGATACATTGGCCATACCACAGGTAAAATGAAACTAAGAATCACCGAACACAAAAAGCAGAATTCGCCGCTAAATAAACAATCCACGTGAGTTACGAACCATTTTCTGGCCCTAAACCACAAGGCAGAAGACATGCGGTGGCTTGTGCTAGAACGTCCTTTTATTCTACCACATATAAGTGACGTGTCAAGATTCCTGTTCATCAAAGAACAAAAGTGGATTTTCAAACTGAAGTGTGATAGCAAGGGTCTTAATGACGAGATCCCCTGGGTCTCACTGTAATCAGGTGATGACCCTTGTTATTTACATGTAGTAGATCTGCTGGGTTATAGTAGCCCTAAGACTAATCTACGACATACCGATTATAAGCATAACCGGACATGTATAAGACGTCATGGCTCCTTCTTACCCTTTGTTTTCTGACTGACATCAATATTTTTGCAGGGGTCCACTTCTAGTCACTCCTCTCGAACTTATCTTATGACGGTTCTGAGCATGTTTTCCAGTAGGTGGAGTACCCCTAAGCACTCTTGTACACTTGCGGTTTGTGGGTAATAACACACTTATGATATATATTTCTTTAGTAGCACGTACTAGTCACCTTTGATCATTTGCGTTTTCCAGCAGTAGCGCATACTGATGGCCCTTTTGTTACCCGTGTGCGCCTGTTAAGTTAAACGCGCTCGTGCCTTTAACATTCCCAGCGGCCTGGGTCTGAGCATGCGCTAGCAACCATTCTAGCGTCTTCGAGTGCGCACATGCGCGCTGATTGGCGTATCATCTTGGCAGCAGAACAAGTGCAGAGTCATCTTCATTTGTGTTAGCGCTTGGATTAGTGGCTCGACCACGTGTCTATGTCGATGCGCATTCCACGCGCCAATCAGCATCAATCTAATGGTCGACAATCAACCAATTAGGAGCTCTATTTAAAGCGAGTGGTCATGCTGTCTGGTACCTCCCCTTCGGCTTGATTTTCGGCTGGAGGTACCGACAGACAGGTGGGTGGATTGCTCTGGCTGCTATGGGTATCTCTCCAGGTCCTGCAGGACTTACATTTAACTTGGGTTACATACTCCGTCTTTAGAGAGGCGTTATTTTACATTTTCCTCTAACTTGTGATTGGAACATAGTGAGAGCCCAGCTGGTTCCACATGGGTTGTACATCAGCCCATGCTGACTTTTGAATCAAGGCTCTATTTTCAAATCTATTTGTATTTTATGAATATATCATGCAAATTTCTCTGCTGGTCATGCTTTCTCTAGCCCTCTAATCTATTGTCAAAATGTATCTACAATTATGGTTACTAATTTGCTGCCTCACAAGGGACACATTGGGAGTCCTTTTTCATTTATGTTTCCTTGTTTGCCCACAAATAGAGCAGGCCTTATTCACCGAGCAGTTGCCGGGTGAGGTGAGGTATATTCCCACACAAAGCTGGGCTAGTACAACTTTACTGAATTAATTAGGTCATTCACCATATGGTTTGTCACTTTTTGGGCACTTTTTTCGTTAAAGAAATCTTTACAAACTCAAGATAACAATTAAACTGTGCATTTGCTCAGAAGACTTATATTCACCTATTAGCAACACAAAACTAATTAATTGTATCATTACAGTAAAGAAGATTATTTACAAACCAACCTCGAACTTCGGTATACCCCAGGTTCTGGTAGGGTGGTACACAACCACTGTTGCATTTAATTTTCTTAGTAATGTTTTTTTGAATTTTTTATACATATATTGTGTAAACACTTGCAGTAGCGTATTACTCTTGTAGGTCCTGACGAAAGCTGGTCATTGCTACTTCTATGGCTGAAACATGTTGACCTTTCATCTATTGCTATAAGTTAGTCATATTTTCACACTATCGGGCTGTTTTTAATCTTGACCGTAGGACAATTGCAATTAAACATACTTTTTGTCCTTCTAGTCAATTTCAATTGTCACTTTTACCTTTGCACTGCACATCAACAGCACCACTTCTTTGAGATCACTTTTGGCTGGGTCAACTATTGGTTTGAAATCTAGTGCTACATAGTTATCCAACCTTGGTTTGGCTGCACAGATTTTCTACCACCATCTCCCAGATGTTCCGCCAGGGTGGTGGGCTGATGGGATTTGTTTCTGAGCCAGGAGCCACTCAAATTGTGATTGTGTGATTTGCGGTCTTCTTGGGCATTTCTACAGTTTATATTGATTTGAGCATTAGTCTCCTGGTGCGTTTTTCATGTATTTTAGGGGTGTGGAGATTATATGGTCGGTAACAATTGTCCCCTAGACCCTCTTTTGAAAATTTGTATTTTAGCATTTTGGTAAGACCAACAACACAAATAGACAATTTTTTCAACTGGAGATCGGATCTGGGAGCAACAGCTACACATGTGCTTCTCCAGGATTGGTCGGGGGATTCATTATACTTTTCCTCTGTTTGCAATAGCAGCCAGATGTCTAGCTTAAATATGGAGACATCTGCCACGGGTGGCAGTGATCAAACAAGTATGGCAATCCAAACCACGGTATCCAGTTTTACTAAAGCTATCAAGGATTGCCCAATTTGACTCAGTTTTTCCACAAAACTTAAAGAACCAGTATAGGAAGAATCACAGTCTAAAAGAAGCTACCCCGAATGAATAATTGATTTCAGTAAACGGACAAGCACTAGACAATAAATTCCGGGGTGCTTGGCATCTCAGAAAATGTGAAGGACTGTCCTCACACACCACTAGATGTCAGGCTTCATCATTGGCAGTCCTCGCTCTCTGGAAACTGCATTTGGTAGAGAGTTGGCCTACACCTGGAGACAGGGTAGTATTTCTAAAATCTAATTGAGCTGTACATCTATAGGGACCTCCAATTGAGGATTCCAATAACCCTCTTTAACGGTCTCAAGAAAGAGACTGTCCTTTCACCCTGTAGCAAACCTGAAGGTAAATAATGAACTTGCATTTGATGAAGCCACAATAGCCGAAATTTTGAAAGCACCATCTTTATTAGCAGATACAGAGGTCACACAGACACTTAAAAATTCTGAAGAGTGGGAGGCGCTTTCAGCAAATAAAAAGGAAGGAGTACGCACTGCACTTCATGGTGCTTTTATGACAGAATATTTACGGAAAAATACAGCACCAAGAGGACTAATAGTCACAAACGAACCATGCATCTTTTTACTTAACAGAGTTTAGAAAGAACTTGGCACATGTTGCGTGGAAATGCACGAATAACTGGCTGCTACTGATCAATACCACAAGGAAAATGGCAGATCTAATACTGATAGAGATACAATTATGTGAGAGTAAACTAAAAACTATAGTATACATCTCCCTATACAAGAAGAAATTGGAAGAGATCAACAATGACCACACCCAGTACAAGGAGTACCTCACACAGTCTAAACTGACTAAACTCAAGAAGGATGTACAGAAATCCAGCCATGAAAAAACCTACCCATATGTAACAGATGAAAAGTATGTGAAACCTCAAACTCAGACAACTGGAAAAAGACAACAGAGGTTTAGAATCACTCCAATGGACTGGACCTTCAGCTCAGGAGATGACCGGAGCAGAAGTGGCAGCATTGATGAGGAGGTAACGAGGTGACCTCAAAAACCATTATCAGAAGCAACACCTACCACTTCTAATGCCACCGTTTGGTTATTGGAAGCAACCCTTTTACCCACAGGGCTTTCCCTTCCAACAAGGTCCACCTCCTTTTTTTATTCAGAGGCCAGGGAAGAGGAAAACAAAAATATCCCAGACAACTGGCCAGAGTCCATTGGGGGGACCTAGCACCGAACCAAGTAGTGACAAGGAGCCAAGGGAAGGACCAGCAATGAGCATGGACCCACCAACATAGTGAACCTGATCAGCTATACATTGTTGCTGGATGAAAATGCTATCCTCTCAAAAGGACTGGGATTCGTACCAACACCAAGAAGTGACCTCTTTTCACTATGTATAGAATTGGCACAATTCTTCCAGAGGATTAAACTGAAGAGCTTTTTTGAAAACCAGGAAACCGGATGTGATCAGGAACCCACCAATAAAGGTCTAGGGAAACAAACCACCTTTATACCTCCAACACAATCTCTCTCGTGCCATGTTATGGATTTTGAACAAGCAATCAGAAAGAAGGGGATGCTGATTCAGTGATTACAACTCCTCTGAGGCGGAAGCCGGAGGACGAGACAGCCACTATTTTAAAATTGTATTTCTTGTTTGTTGCAATTTTAACTTGTGAAATTGTGCTATTTCTTAACTAGCTCTTCACTCACCCTCACCGCCGCACTCTCCGCCCGCTCCTCGCGCAGACGACTAGGATCTGACGCGTTGGAGGCAGGGCTTGCCGCCATTGGGGGTTGAGTCATTCAGCGCACCTGTGCTGGAATGAGTCCCGCCGACCCGCCTACTTAATCCCTCGCCTCCCTGCTCGCTCAGATTCAGTGATTACAACTCCTCTGAGGTGGAACCCGGAGGACGAGACAGCCACTATTTTAAAATTGTATTTCTTGTTTGTTGCACTTTTAACTTGTGAAATTGTGCTATTTCTTAACTAGCTCTTCACTCACCCTCACCGCCGCACTCTCCGCCCGCTCCTCGTGCAGACGACTAGGATCTGACGCGTTGGAGGCAGGGCTTGCCGCCATTGGGGGTTGAGTCATTCAGCGCACCTGTGCTGGAATGAACCCCGCCCTCTCCCAACCCTTTATATTCCACACCACTTCCCGGCCGCGCAGCGGACGGGCGCAGCGGGCGCGCCGATGGCGCGCCAAAGGCATGCCCGTCTGCGCCCATCCACGCCAGGACCGGGCCCAGGGCCTCCCCCCTGGCCAAACCCCCCCTCAGACTCCTAATGCCCCTGCATTGATCAAATATACCTCCTCTCAACTTTTAGACCTTAAACCATCCTCTAAACTACCGCATTCTATCCCTTCATTTTTATACAATGACCCTTCGGTAGGTCCTCTCAAATGCCCTACGTGCATTGACCATATTTCCTCAGCTACTACCCATAAACAAGTTCTGGCAGCTCTCAATAATGTACGCTCCCTTCCAAAACACAAACTCGATATCTTAGAGTTCATTGTG
Organism: Lissotriton helveticus; assembly: GCF_964261635.1. NCBI lineage: Eukaryota > Metazoa > Chordata > Amphibia > Caudata > Salamandridae > Lissotriton > Lissotriton helveticus. Next base: position 59,552,145 of record NC_136073.1, on the reverse strand, counting down.
TCACACAATCTCGATCTATTGTTTGTCACCGAGACTTGGGGTGACAACTCCTCTGGCCCTGACTTCAAAGCAGCCCTCCCGGAGGACTACTGCGTCCACAGATTAGACATAACAAAAAAAAAGGGTGGGGGTATAGCCATCATATACAGAAACCGCTATAAACTCAAACCCACAGCCCTTAATTACGGAGACTGCAAAGCCTTTTCCTTTTCTATCAGCCTGGCCATGAACCAGTCATTCACAGGTACCTTGCTCTACCGCCCACCAGGCCCTAGAGCTAATTTCCTTGTTAGTCTTAGCAACTTAGTAGAAATTACAGCCGGAACCCCTCACTACACCATATTAGGAGACTTCAATTTCCACTTGGAATCTCTCACTAATAATGATACCATCTCTCTTATCAGTGATCTTTCAGCCGTAGGACTTCAGCAACTTGTTACCCTGCCTACTCACAAGGCAGGACATACCCTTGATGGGATATTCACCAACAACCCTGATATTCTGATCTCCCCTCCCATTCCCCTAACGTGGACAGATCACTCAGCAGTCTGTTTTTCCATTAAAGCCAAGTCCCCTCCATCTAAAGACAGATCGTCACTCCCCACCTCAACACGAGACTGGAAATACATTGATATTTCTCGTCTTGCATCTATCCTAACCACTGGCATCAATGTGACGGAACCAGATCCGTCACTAGCATCTAATAACTATCTCAATATCCTGGACACAGCATGTTCCACATTGGCACCTTCCAAAATTACTCACCGTAATAGAAAATCGCCTTCCGCTCCATGGTTTTCCGAATCCCTCCGTCGACAAAGACAACACTGCAGAAATTTGGAAAGACGCTTGCGCAGGCACTACAACCCTCTTGACAAACTTTCGTATAAATACGCCCTGTCCAAGTACAAAGACCTCATTGTCCTGGAAAAGACGACTTACTACACTTCCCAAATCAATCAGGCACATAACTCCGCTAGGAAATTGTTTCAGGTGGTTAACCACCTTTCGAATCCCCCCATTACCCCTCCAGACACCTCTCAATCCCTCTGTAACTCCCTTGCAGATTTCTTTCTGGACAAAGTCACTTCTATTTTTTCTGCCTTCCTGCACATACCTTCTTCAATTCACAATACAGCTAACCAACCTTCAATCATCAGTTCGCCCTCCTTTTTGAAGTTCAATTGTGTTTCAGAGGAAGAAATCTCTCGTCTAATTTCTAGCACCAAGTCAGGATCACCCCAGGACCCATGTCCTCCGTCCATACTCAATCTCATCCCTGATGCCATCTCTCCTGCTCTGACCAATATTTGCAATACCATGTTCACTACGGGTTCATATCCTGCTGTTTGGAAAAAGGCCATCAAGCCACTCTTAAAAAAAGCCACCCTCGACTCTCCTTCTCCTTCCAGCTACAAACCCATTGCCTGTCTCCCTTTTCCTGCAAAAATATTCAAAAAACTAATGAACATACAGCTTTCCAAATTCATTGATACAAACAACCTGCTAGACGACACTCAGTTTGGGTTTAGACAAGCGCATGGAACCGAGACAGCCCTAATAAAAGCGGCTGACTAAATTAGAATGACGCTAGATAAAGGCGGTGCGGCAGTTCTAATACTGCTCGACCTATCCGCGGCCTTTGACACAGTCGACCATCCCACTTTGATCGACTGTGTCTCAGCAATCGGTATCCAGCACAAGGCCAAAGACCTTCTTGCCTCTTTTCTGTCCAATCGCTCCAAAGCTGTAAAATTAGGTCCTTTCCTCTCCCACACGTTTTCCCTTCCGTGTGGAGTGCCGCAGGGTTCCTCACTAAGTCCGACCCTGTTTAATATCTACGTTTCGGACTTAGCGAGGGTGATCTAATCGTACGGCATTAGTCTCACTACTTACGCCGACGACACCCAGCTGGTTCTTTCCGCACATAATGACGGATTTTCAGTTGCAGCGAACTTTCAAGAGGGAATGCTTGCCATCAGCTCCTGGATGTCTTCCAACTGTCTAAAATTAAACTCTGAAAAGACAGAGGTTATGACATTTGGGAAGCTCGAACCTGCCTGGTCCCCCTATTGGTGGCCCACTGAGATGGGACCTCCACCCGAACCTGCCACTAAGGTTCGTAACCTTGGAGTCGTGTTTGACGATAGACTGCTCTTCCACCATCACGTCAACTCGGTAGTCTCCACCTCCTTCTTCACTTTAAAAAAGGTCAAAAAGCTTCTCCCTTACCTTCCCATCTCAGCTGGCAAAACCTTGATCAGTACCCTCATTTTCTCAAGAACGGACTGCTGTAACACCCTCCTGCTTAATGCGCAGGAAAAAGTTCTCAATAGGCTTCAACTGGTGCAGAACGCCTCCGCCAGAATCTTATTGGGCATACCCAAGTTCACCTCCATCACTCCGTTCATTCAACAGCTTCACTGGCTTCCTGTCAAAAGCCTCACAAAATTTAAGGCACTTTGTATTGCTTACAAAGCCATCAACAACTCTGGCCCTCAGTTCCTCAAACAAGCTTTCCGTCCCTTGTAACTCCTAGGACCCTTCGCTCATCTTCAGCTCACCTGCTCAATGTCCAACGTACAAATAAAGCCAACTGGGGTGACAGATGCTTCGTGATTTCCACGGCCAGATTGTGGAACTCACTTCCACTTAATATTAAAAATGCCCCTACCCTCCTTAGCTTCAGGAAGCAATTAAAAACCTGGCTGTTTCACATTAAGATCTGTTTATTTGTCATCATCTGATCAGTTAAGCGCCGAGACACCCCTGGGTATTTGCGCGCTATAAAAATTGCCAAAACATAAACATAAACATGCTATTGATTGCCAAAATAAAGTCTTTCAGAACTTAAAAAGAAGAGAGATAAGGCTGTTTTTGAGAATCTGAATAAGAACATGCAGTTTATCAAAGCCAGACGATGAGAGCAATAGTAGTTCTGGATAAACATATGTACCACACCAAATGCATCTGACTTCTGATCGACAGCGACAAAATCACCCAGATTGATCCGACACCAAGACTTGCCAACAAGATAAAAACCTTAGTGGAGGAGGGCCTGCTGAATGACTGGATCACAAGAAACAATGCTGAGTTTCTCATGGGCGATACCATGCACACCAAGATTTTATACCCTACCCAATATCCACAAGAACTAGGATCTGCCACCAGGTACACCAATAGTATCAGGGATTGGCTCAGTGCTAGAGCCACTTTCACTGTTCTGTGACTGGTTCCTCAGAACCATCGTGAAGACATCATCCTCATAATTGAAATATACAAAAGATGTCCTATGCTTACTTAGAGACATGGAAATCAATCCCAAATTCAATAGGATCATTATGATGGACATTGAGGCTCTCTACCAAGCATTCCACAAATATGCATCTTGACAGTGGTTGAGCACATCCTCCAGGAGAGGAATTGGCAATTTATGACCTCAAGATACTTCATTCTAGAATGTGCAGAACTGGTGCTGACTGACTTTTTTTTTATATGAGGGCACGATATACTATCAGATAATGGGCACGTCTATGGGGAGCACCTTTGCCCCCAGTATGGCCTGCCTCTATGTACATGAATTCAAGGTTGACCACATTTACAACCCAGAATACCCCTACAGGGAACAGATAAGACTATGGCGCAGATACATTGATGACGTGTTGATAGTGTGGCACTGCAACAAATAAGCAATAGAATTTGCAGAGTGGGTGAATTCAAAAGATGAACATTTGATGTTCACATATAGTATCAACAAGTACGAAGCAGTCTTTTTAGACCTAGTCATAACATTGGACCACGATGGATTAAAAACAAAGTCCTCAACAAGACAATGGACAAGAACAGTCGCCTCATGTAAAAAAAAAAGAATCACCCTAATGCACTTCGACAGAACCTCCCTGTAGAACAGTTCCTAAGCATCAGGAGATACTGCTCTTCCTTGGAATTTTTTGACAGACACAGACGTGTGGGGACAAATAAGTTCCACTCCACTATCCAAAGAAACTAGTGACAAGAGCGAGAAAGAGAGCTAGGAACAATAATCGAGATGCTCTACTTGAAAACCAGGAGAAATCAGATATCAGAATGGTGTGTGTCCCGAAATATACCCCCATATCCAACAGAGTCCAAAATATAGTTCGCACATTTTGAATGGGGCAGAGAAACAATGGCCTGAACCCCTTTTCGCTTTCAAGAGTAACAGAAGTATCCATGATGAACTGGTTCACATAACACCACCAACCCCACTAGTCCAAACACAAACACTACTTTGGGAACACCAGCGGCCAGTTAGCCACCATCCCAGTGCGAACTGCATAGCTTGCCAATACACACGATCAATAAAAGAGGTGGACATAAAAACGGTGAACCCATGGATCTTCAAGGAATTCACTAACTGCAACAGCGAAAATGTTGTATATCTCATTTCCTGTCCCTGTGACCTCTTCTACATAGGAATGACCACCAGGAAAAAAAATGAGAATAAACGAACATAGAAGTACAATCATGTGCAAAAGAAACCACCAAAATGACACGCCACTACCTGGAGAAAGCTCATCGGGATGTGGATTTGAAATGGGTGGTACTCGAAAAGATCAACACAAATCGTCCAAACATACAAAAAAGGCTCCCCACAACACTGGGTGTACTGCCTCAGAACATGGGACTCTCGACTAAACGACAACATCCTATGGTTACAGATCGGGCAATCAAGTCACCATGACGTATAATGTTGTTGACTAATTCCCATGGAGTACAGTGCCAAAAACATGTTTTGGAAAAATAGGTCCCCACCTTAATTACAGCTGCGCTAATTGATATAAAATATATGGGACTTTAATCACACATTTTTGTTTCTTTCATAACAGTTTTTAATACCCACCAAAAGGTAGTCATCTCTTTTGATCATTCCTAGCAAACCCAATAACTTTTAAGATCATGTTTTTCAGGCTCTCATTTCCTACGTTTACATCATACATACAACCCCGTTCAAAATTTGGCATGATGATTTTATTGTGCATTCTTTCACTCTTCCAGTATTCCCATTTTGTGCAGTGTAAATTTATCTTAAATCTCCAGCAGCCTTTGGATTAAAGTATACTTGAGCTACGGCCGTTGTTATTACACTCTGTCATTAGCACACACAGCCACCTTTACCCGCACCAGCTGCCAAAACAGATGTGAGTCTGTAACCACCCCCCTCTGTCTGGTCTCATAACTCGGGTAGGCTGGGGACACACCAGCCGGATCTACAGCCGCCCGGCATCGCACCGCAATGAAGCGACCCCCAGGCAATCCCTATCGAGACGCCAGATACACCTGTAGGCTCTTTTTATGTTTTCTTTCATTTCTTCAAACCCTAGAGCCTGCGTCACATACAACTGCCAGGTCCCGGTTACAATTGGTATCCATAACGGTGGCAAAAATACTATGCACCCTCCAGGCAGTGTGCACCGACACTGGATCTTTGGCACCCATTACGGTACTAATTATGTCAGGAGTTGCTAATGAGCCAATTAAGGAATTGCCGAACGGCCTATAAAACGAGTAGTTTTTCCCCACTCCACAATCTTCTAGGGAGAGGAGTGGACTTATCTAGGAGAAGGGCGAGGAACGCACCTTGAGGCAGTAAGTGTGTGGCTGGATGTATGAAGGAGTACTCAGGAGAATCTTATTCTGGAGCTCCTTGCCCGGGACACTGTTTAGCCTCTTCCATGCGTCTGACGGCCCCGGCCGCCTGGCATCACGGTGGGCATGTTCAGACGGCTGGGGGCCATCCGATTTGCACACGCGTGGAAATGGCCCGCACAGCGGGGAAATGTGCACCGCATCGAAGCGGATATACTGCATATATGATTATTTACCTCCCATTATTATATCTTATCTTTAGAGTGTGACAACAAGGATCCCACTGACCCTCTTCCCAGGAGGCAATTAGGACCCTGCCATTGGGTAAGAATGTGAGCTGGTCTCACAAAACTAATGAAATTCATTGAATTATGTGCTCCACGCTTGCAGTGACACGTGTTCCATATCCACATGCGTAATTATGATATATGCTTGTTGTGTTTGTTCTTTATTGTGCCTAGGCATCCCCTTTTTGATACAATCTTACATTTGTTTTACAGGTTTAAAGAAAAAGCCAAATTTAGGTAGAGTATGACACAGGTCACCCTACATAGTGGTAATATCCAACCAGAAGCGATAAGATAGGAGGCCTAGTTCCTTCGGCCTTATGAATGCCATGGACCCTGTGGGCCACAGTGGCAGAAACATGTGGTCAACACTGGTGCTGATGGGGTACTAGTACCCCAAATCCCAACACTTTTTTTTTTATTTCAGGTGAATGCCTAGCAAAGAAATGTATTTTGGTGTTGACATTGGTTTTTAAGCAATCACTTTCTTACGGGCCCCCACTTAGATTTCAGAAGTGCCTCCTTGTCTCCAGGTGTAGGCCCGCTCTCTACCAAATGCAGTTTCTTGAGAGTGAGGACTGCCAATGATGAGGCTTGGCACCTCGTAGTGAGTACACTCACTCACATTTTTTGAGATGCCCAGCACCTCACTAATTAGTGTATAGTGCCCGTCAGGTTTCTGAAATCAATTATTCATTCAGGGTAGTGTCTTTTTGTGTGTGCATAATAGGTTTGGAGACCAGCTCATCCTAAATACCCTGTAGCCTCTAGTTACCTTCCCTAGAAAGCTATAGGGTATTGTGTGGAGATGGAACCACAGTCTAATCATACCAGGCAAACTACAACTAGTGGCATGGAGCCTTTAAGGACACTCAGACATCCTGGGACTTTCAGAGGCTGCTACAGGGTACTTCATGCATCATGGTCCACTCACAGCATATAAGTCGGCATGGAAAACCTGGTGTGGCTGGTGTGTGGGAAAGGGGTTAGGGTCCTGTTTCAGTGGATGTGATTGACATTCTAAATGTTGTAGCTTCATTGGAAGATAACCATAAGTCCCACAGGAACATTCATTAGTACAGTTGAGCTATTTCAGTGGGACATAGAAAAGTAGAGGGCAAGCCAGAAGGGAAATGTAAAAAAAGAAGAAAAAAAAGGCCTATTTTTGCATTATCATCCCCAAGTCTTTGGACCGATGCTGGTTTTTCTACTGGCACTGAGGCCCGTTTGGCCGTAGTAAGTCCCCCTTATATCTTTCAAAGGTACATGTCTGGTGTTTACCCACTATTGGCATTAATAAACTTACTTGTAAGTCCCTGGCATAAGGTGCTACTTGTAACTTTGTGGACTCCAGAACATTTTGTGCCACCTCAAGTATATCAAAGCAAAGCATGATTCTCAGCCGCAATTGCAGACTGGCAGAGCAGTTTTAATCTGCTAACTATGTTTCTGTTTAAACAAATGGTAAAGTCCAAACCTTCATTTTTAATATTTGTTTGACATGCCCAAGGCAGGCCTACTGAGCACATGGACAAACCCTTTGGTTTGTGACAAACTTATAGCACCTGATGAAGCTTATGGGGTTTTGGTTGACCTTGATCCATCATATGGTGTAAAGTTGTATTGATGAGTGACTTTATTTAATGTTTACATATCTGGACTAAGTTTGCCTGAGCCACCTACGGTGAGGTACACAAAAGAATAGATAAGTAATCTCCTTGAGAGTCCTTTCCAATTTAGCAGTGATAAGGAGATATCCTGAAATACAAATATTGATAAAGTTGTAAAGCTTAAACAATGAAAAAAAGCTTTTTAAGACAACTCACTGTCCAAGTACTGCTGGAGCATTTGAAAAATACCAAAATTCTCTTAGGGTTGCAAGTTAATAATGTTCCATTGTCATTACTGACAAGAACAAGAACTATTTAATAAAATTTAGTATGCTTGGAATTAAATGCTCTAGAGATTGTTTGACACTTTCAATGGAGACAGTGCTAAGAATTAGTTGACAGGGATTGAAGGTGATGAAGCCCTTAAAGATTTCTGAAGACAAATTCATAATTCATAAAACCTTTATACTTAACCACAAATCAACAAAGGTAGCCAGGAACACAGCTTTACATGGATTATAAATACCCAAATCTTAGACAAGACTTTATCAAAAATAACATACCTAGTATTCAGAATTTCCAGTATTCAGATCAATCTAGAAGTAAGTATACAACCTTACCTCCTCGTCCTGTCTCCCCATCCCATTCCTTACAAGTGAGCAGCTAGTCTGCTCCACAGAAACCCCTAGCCTAGCTGAGCTGTTTGCACTTTCCCCAGGATGACATCACCCTCACGGGACTATAAAGGGGAAGTGCATAAACCAAACATCTTGTTCTTTTTTTCTGCACCGAGTGCCTGATGCCTGGCTGTGCTGGTCGGAGTTTGCCTCGTGATGGGGTAAGTTCCTTGTTGTTTGTTTTATGCTATCGCGGCCTGCTTTAGCGGCCGCCCTTTGATTCTCACTGTATGCTTCCCCCCCCCCCCCCCCGCGCTGCCTGGATTATTGTGCCTGCAGTCTGCTTTTGTGTACGCGGTTCGCGTTAGCGGCCGTTTCCAATTGTCCTCATTTACCTTGATGTTGGGCCTGCTTCAGCGGCCATTCCTGGGTGTTTCTCCATTCCCTCGGAGCCCTGCTTTAGCGGGCTGGGTTTTCTGGATGTTGAGGTTGCGGTGCACTTGTTTCACAGTGCATTTGGGGGTGAATTCTGGCGGCTGGCTGGGTTTTTTATGCCGGCCCCCTTTTCCTACTCTTGGCAGTTCGTGTCCTCGGGACTTCGTGTCCTTTATATGGGGTCCTTCCTGGCTGGATTTTTTGTCCTTGCTTCTGCCTGTTTCTTGGTTTGGACTCGGCTGGTTGCTGGCATGGATTCTGAGACTTCTTCCTTTGCTGCCCCTCTTGATGCCCTGCGCCTCATTGTTGATGAGGCTGTGGCTGCTGCTTTCCTGGCTAGGGACGCGGCTGGGCCTCCTCCCAAGGTGCCTCGTGTTTCTTCAGATCCACGCACTGCTCCTGCGGATGACGTTGGTCCTGATGAGGATGAGGGTGTCTGTGGTCGTTTTGTTCAGGGTGCTGAGCTCGCTGAACTGTTCGCCCATGTGCGGTCCAATTTGAGCTTCTCTCCTCCTGCGAATGCGGTTTTGGAGGATGATTTCTTTAGGCAGTATGTCCTGCCTGCTCCTGATTCTTTTTCCTTTGCACAGGGCGGTGCGCAATGTGCTGTCTCACGTATGGAAGGAGGTGGACGAGTCTTCTTTTCCTCGTTTCCTGTCCAGGCGTTACCCTCTTGAGGGTTTTGCTGCTGAGTTCCCTCAGGCAGTGAGAGTTGACGTTTTGATGACTGGCCTTTCCTCTCAGGGTTTGGTCGTTTCTGAGGACGCCCTTCCTGCGGACGCTGTGGACAAGCGTGTTGAGGGGGCGGTGATGCGTTCCTGTGCTACTTCTAATTTTTCTGTCCAGGCGACTGCTTATTCTAACTCTATGGTTCAGTCGCTCCTCAAGGGTTTCCTGTCCCTGTCGGTTCTACTGTACGACGGCGAGGATGCCACTCCTCTTTTGTCTTTGATGGAGTTGCAGGTGCGTTCCCTGTCATTTCTTTCCTTCGTCATTTGGGGGCAGCGGCGGCTGCTTCTGGTGCTTCCATTGCTGCCCGTCGTCATATCTGGATGCGTTCCTGGAGGGTGTACTCTTCGCAGAAGTCAGTCCTCCTTCAGTTGCCCTTTGGAGGTTCCAAGGTGTTCGGTCCTCAGCTGGAGGGTATGGTCAAGCAGTCTGCTGTGGACCGCACTCTGGTGGCCCCGGTCTGCCCTCCTTCTCGGGGTCATGGGTTTGGTTACCGTCACGCTTTTGGGCCTCCTGCTCGTGGCGCTTCTCAGCCCTTTCATGGCAGGGGTCGTGGCCGGGGGGGGCCCCTGGAGGTGCCAGTCCCCGGGCCGATGCCGGTGTTGCCACCCCCGCTTCTTCCTCTTCGCGATGACTGGCTGCCTTTGCCAGTTGGTGGTCGCCTCCGGTCCTTCCGCGCCCAGTGGTTGTCGGTTCCCGATGCCTGGGCGGTTCAGACTGTTGCCGGATCGCGTTTTCCTCTCCTCCTCCTCCTCCTCCTCCTCCTCCGGGTTTTGTTCAGACCCCCCTGCCCCGTCTTCCTATGCGGAGGGATGCTTTGTTGGCAGGTGTGCAGCTCCTGTTGGAGAGGAGGGCTCTTGTGGCGGTTCCTCCGCTGGAGAGGGGCCAGGGTTGCTGTTCTATTCTCTTTCTGGTCTCCAAGTAGGTCACTTCGGATCTTCGTCCTGATTTGGATCTGAAGCAGGTTAATCGCTTCGTCCTCCATCGTCCATTCAGGATGATGACTCTCCAGTCCATCCTGCCTCTGGTCCTTCCGGGTGGCTTCCTGGCTTCCCTGGATCTGATGGATGCGTATCTGCGCGTTCCTGTCCATCCGGAGGACCAGCGGTTTCTCAGTTTTGCTGTGGGCGCCCTTCACTATCCGTTCCGGGTGCTCCCTTTCGGCCTGTCATCGGCGCCCAAGGTGTTCGCCAAGCTCTTGGCCCCTCTGGTGGGTATTCTTCATTCCAGGGGGCTGCTGGTGTTTCCGTATCTGGATGACTGGTTGATTGTCTCTCCTTTTTCGCAGGCTCTGTCAGATGTGGCACAGGTGTGTCTTCTGCTGGGTTCCTTTGGGTTCCTTTGGGTTCCTTTTCGACCACCGGAAGTCCTCCCTGGTGCCCTCCCAGTCCCTGTGATTCCTGGGGGCTCTCTTCCGCATGGCCCTGGGCATGGTGTTCCTCTCCCAGGAGCGCCTGTTGCCTTTGTATCGTCACCTTTCCTGGCTTCTGTCCCGGTCCCGGGTGTCTGCCAGACTCTGGTTGCGGAGTCGGGAGAGATGGCGTCCACTTTGCATCTCCTTCCTTGGGCCAGGCTGCATCTGTACCCCCTGTTGCATCATGTCCTGTCGCACTGGGATCCCGCCTCCTTGGACTACGAGACTCTCATCCCGATCACTCCAGGGATTCGGGCGCATCTCCGGTGGTGGTTGTCCCCTCTGTCTCTGTCCCGGTGGTTCGATCTCCTTCCTCCTCAGTCTGTGGTCGTGTTGTCCATGGATGGCAGTGTTTTGGGGTGGGGTGCCGTTTTGGGTGCCTCCAAGGCTCAAGGTCGGTGGTCCAGTCCTCGATCTGGAAGGAGTTGAGGACGGTTTGGTTGGCTCTTCTTTGGTTCGCTCCTCTACTTCGGGGTCAGGCGGTCTCTGTGCAGACCGACGATCGGGTGGTTCGTTCTTATGTGTATCGCCAGGGGGGCATGTGTCGTGCTCTGTTTCTCCTGTTCCGGAAGATCGGCCTTTGGGCCGAGTCGTCTCTCTTGTCTCTGACGGCGGTCTCTCTTCCAGGGAAGCGGAATAGGCCTGCGAATTCTTTGAGCAGGGTGTTCCCCTCCTCGGTGTCCCTCTGTCTGTCCCCGGATCTGTTTGATCTGATTGTCCTCTGGTTCCGCCTTCCTTGGCTGGATCCTTTAGCCTCGGAGGATTCCGCCCTTCTTCCTCTGTTTTGCAGCATCGTTCCCGCTTAGTTGGCGTGGGTCACCGATGCTTTCTCGATTCCGTGGTCGGTGGGTCTGCTGTTTGCCTTCCCTCCGTTTGCCTTGATTTCGCGGGTCCTCCGGAAGTTTCGGTTGGATCGGGTGGAGGTTCTCCTGGTGGTTCCGGAGTTGTCTCGGCAGTCTTGGTTCCCCCTTCTGCTGACCTTTTCTGTTTGCCCTCATTGGCGGTTTCCCCTGTCTCCCTCCCTGCTGCGGGCTCCTCTTCTCGGGGTTGCCTCCCTGCGTCGCCTCCGGCTGGGGACTTGGCACTTGAGAGGTTGAGTTTGCTGGATCTCGGTTGCTCGGTGGAGGTTGCCCATTGTCTCCGGCTCTCCCGGAGTCCTTCCACCTTGAGGTCATATGCCCGTCACTGGAATGGTTTCTCCGCCTGGTGTCTTGGGAGGGGTCTCTCTTCTGCCTCCTGTGAGGCCGTGAGGGTGTTGGACTTCTTGCGGGATGGTTTCATCTTGGGGCTTGCGGTTTATTCCCTGCGGGCGCGATGGGCTACCATTCTTGCTTTTCGGGGTTCATCTGTTTCCTCTGTCTCCCCGTTGGTGGCTCGCCTTCTGAGGAGTTTCTTGCTTTGACGTCCTGTCTCTCGTTCTCCTGTGCCTCCTTGGGATCTTCCCTTGGTTCTGCGGGCTTTGACGGATCCTCCTTTCGTGCCTTTGGACTCCGTAGCCCTGAAATTCCTTTATGCTGAGGTTATTTTCCCGGTTGCCATTGCTTCTGGGCGGAGGGTTGGTGAGATTGGGGCGCTGATGACTTCTCCCCCCTTCTTGCGTTTTTGCACTGACGGGTTCTTTCTCCGTCCGAGTCAGTTCTTTCTTCCTATGGTGGTGTCTTCTTTTCACTGTCAGGAGGATATTGTCCTCCCGGTGTTTTTTCCGGCTCCCACCTCTCCTGTGGGGGTGCTCCTCCATTCGTTGGATGTGCTGAGGGCTCTCCGCATCTACTTGGAGCGTACGGCTGGTTTCCGTATGGTTGACTCCTTATTTGTCACCTATGGACTCTCGGGGCTGGGTCTTCGGCCTTCTTTGTCCGCCTTGTCTCGTTGGGTCAGGGGCGCTGTGGTTTCTGCTTACGATTCTGCCCACTGTCCTCTGCCTTCTTCTGTTCGGAGCATGTCTTCCTCTTGGGCCATGTTCGAGGGGGCCTCGTTGAGGGACATTTGCATTGCTGTCATGTGGGCTTCTCCCCATACTTTTGTTCTGCGTTATCGTCTCCAATTGGAGATCGCGGCCTCTGCTGCCTTTGGGGCTGGTGTCCTGTCTGCGGTACATGATTTGTGGTATGTACTGTTTTCTGTTGATTAAAATGGACCTGTTTTTTCTCGAACTTTCTGGTCTGTTTTTTTCTTACAATCACCGTGTGCTTGGGTATAGGCTCACTTGTAAGGAATGGGACGGGGAGACAGGACGAGGAGGTAATGCCCGGTTACTCACGGTAATATCCATTACTCCGAGTCCTGGTCTCCCCGTCCCATTCCTGAGCCCTTCCCTCCCTCCCTGGTTTGGGTTTTCTTTGGGTGATTGTATGTTTTTTGTTCTGGTTTCTTTGGTATTCTCAGGATGTTTGGTTTATGCACTTCCCCCTTTATAGTCACGTGAGGGTGACGTCATCCTGGGGGAAGTGCAAACAGCTCAGCTAGGCTAGGAGTTTCTGTGGAGCAGACTAGCTGCTCACTTGTAAGGAATGGGACGGGGAGACCAGGACTCTGAGTAATGGATATTACCGGTGAGTAACCGGGCATTCTCCAAAACCTCATCAGATTCCACTTAGGACCTTCCTGAAACATCAGGTCAAACCTTTCACCATCCAGGTATTTAAACTCTTTTCAACATAGGCAGAAGGAAAGATCAAGGAGGTGGGTGGGGGTGTTTAAAACCAGGAGGTACATCTATAAACACAACACAAATATGAGAAACAAGGACTTGGTGCCAATGTATGACTTCCCTCGATTCCACCTTTGACACAGAGGCATCTGTCCTTAAAGGTACAGAGCTCCATTTCAACTAAAACAGTTTCATACCTTCGCAAAAACAGAAAAAAGGTTTTTTATGACAGTGAACTTCCCCAAGAAGAGAACATCTGTAGGCTTAAGAATAAATTGATTTGTGTCTAGCCATGTCTATAATGCCACACCATCAACTGGTGCTTGAAAACCTCATCCTAAGAGAAAATGAGGACTTTAATACTAAAAAAAGTGTTCAAAGGCAGAGATTGAAGCTCTACGGCACCTGGCAACTACTGACTAGCATAATCAAACCAACTGATAAAGGGGTGGGATAGTATCTTTTGCTGTCAAGAAGCACTATCAAGAGACTGTTAAACCGTTAAACAAGCCAGTACATTACCATCCTATTACCAAAGATCTGGCAACTGAATTATTTGGTATAATCAATGAACTTCTGTAGCATGCCCTTTATGACAAATGGATTTTCTCAAAAGAGTATGAATTTCTAAACAAAGAAGACCCACAGATACCCGTAATTTATGCTCTCCCTAAAGTTCATAAAGATCCTGTTGGAAATGACCTTTCTTGCTGGGTTATCGCACACATTTTTCCTTCCTACTATTTTTTGTTGGATTTAGGACTTTGGATACTTTACCTCTGGTAACCAGTTCTAGAGTGCATTTGCGCTCGCCTCTAAACATGGTATAAGTGCATTAACACCTGTTTTGCATATTTGATTTGATAAATGAAAAGAACCCAATGACGGACCTTCCAATCTGCACCTCACACTACTTTTGTTTGTCCAAGAGTACTGCGCAAAATCACTCCGGCATCCGCGGTTGTGCGGTACCCCTGTGTTCCAGGTCTTTAATCCATAAAGCAAAGGGAGGTGCGCCAGGTGATGAAGTCAAATCAGTCTTAGTTTTTCAATAAACTTTATTCATACTTCTTCCATAGAATACAATTCCTCAAAAACAAACAGCTTAGCCAGCACATTTCGTTCCAAACCATGGGCACTTCGTCAGGGCTGAACTCCAATTAACACAGAAACCAAATCAACAAGCCATTACATAAACAAAAAAGTATAGAAGAAAACAAACAGACCCACAATATAGCAAAGACAGGACATGCACAAAATACTCCATGTAAACAAATCCTAATTAGGAAGTGCGTCCCCACTCTGGACCATCCGGGTCCTCGAGTGGTGCTAATAAGATGGTAAAGATACAAGTGGCTGGTCCACTCTGAATAGTTATAACTGGACCAGAATGTGCAAAATTGCTGATAGTGAGAGAGAAAATACAACATCCACAGAAAATAATAAACAGTAATTTGCTCATGACAATGCAGGCGTGTCACTTTCCCTCTGTAAACATCAACCATCCAAGAGGGAAAGTGACCCACCTGCATTGTCCCAAACAAAAGAAGGTACAGAGTAGTCCAGCCGAGTGACTTGGGTTGCACTGCACGGCAAGGGAAAGGAAAAGACACTTGTCTTTTCTTTATGGACTTCAATGGACACAGGTACTGCGCATTTATCAGGCTGTAGTGACAGCATCAATTTAACGTGAGCAAAATAACACCATGAAGGGCCTCTTTATGATATATTTAACCTACAAAAGCACCCATTGTATCAAAAGGAAATGGAGGGAAAAGGAACTGCGGGAATACATCTAAGAATGAGACTTTTCTTTCATGGTGCATCTTGGGAGTTGTATTATGTCGAGACTACTTGTTAATCCTGTACTTTAACGCAGGCGTATAAAAGTCATGTGATTATGCGGTGAACCAGTCGACGATGGCTCACCTGTGAACAAGGCTACTCAAGTAGCTGAAACGCATTAGGTTTGACAATGGGCTGTTACTTTGCAGATTAAAGTGCCTGAGTTACCTGAAAGTCTGGTGTGCGGCGTACTTCTTTTCTGAGGAATTGAAGATTGTTGTTGGATGTATTTTGGTGGTCCGCACCCAAGCGCTGAGGCCGCCCTGGTCGGGTGCAGGTACCCTGCGGACAACAATTTGGATGGTTGATATATTGATATGGTAGGGAGGACGGTGGCAGTGTCTCTAGCGATCCACTTCACACTACAGACAGATTGTAAGAGCTCTACTCGCTGGTGCGAAATTTTAAACTTTTAAAATCTTAAAGTGAAATTTTTCGTGTGATTACTGATTTGTATTTTAAACATTCATCTGTGCCATATGTTAAAGTTAAGGGGGGGCCTGGCACTTACTTGATAGGGAAGCCTGGGCTCAGTGTCTGCTCCTGCCCGCCCGGTTTGACGCGGTAGCCAGTACCGTTGCGCGGGACAGGGAGAGCCAGGTTCTTCCGCCCTACCACTGGAGCGGTTAGCGCTCTAGTTGCGGGAAGTGAAGGGCTATTTAGCCCTCGTGTATCTACGAGCGCGCAGCGTACGTGCGCAGGGGGAGCGCCGTCTACCCGCCGAAGACGCGCCAAAGAGAGAGAAGCCCGTCTGCGCCCGTCCGCGACCTAAAAGGGGCCAAGGGGCATGAACCCTGTTTATCCTGCTAGGGATAATAACGCAGACAGGCGCGTTAGCTATACCATCCAGAAGCTATTAAGCCTGCAGACAGCCCCCTTGCAAGGCTGTGCCTCTGAAGCTTGGCCATGCCTGGAAGGTCTGATCTCTTGCCGGCATTGTCAGTTCCAGGCCTCCTATGTAAGTCAGCCTTTAGTGCCCCCTCCTCACTGAATGGGTGGAAGAATCTGTTATGCAATATCTGATCTCTGCCTAAACATCACACAGAGGTTTGGGATCTCATCTCCACTGTTCAGCCTGAGTTGTGCTTCCTGACAGAGACTTGACAGAAACCATACTCAGTCCTGTCACTATGGGTATCCCAGAGGGATTTAAAATGGTGAGGCTAGACAGACCTCTTAAAACTGGAGGCGGTATCGCCATTATTTACAAAAGTGGGATCTCTGTTTCCATACTGGATCAAAGGAGCACTGCCAGTATGGAAGTAATTGTCTTTAGGATCAATATTCCCTCAAAGGCCTGCTGGAAAGGGGCACTTGTCTACCGTCCACCGGGCCCAAGTGCTAATTTTGCAATCTCATTAGTCGAAGTATTGGCCCCGCACATTAAATCCGGAAACAATTTTTTATTGTTAGAGGATTTTAATGTGCACAGTGATCTACCGGACAATCCTGAGACTCAGTCCATTTTAGCGGATTTATCCCTATTAGGACTAATACAGAATAACAAGGGCCCTACCCATTCAGCTGGCCATACACTGGATATGATTTTTTCCAACTCCTCCAAGATTGTATGCAGTCCTCCTATGCAGGTGAACTGGTCCGACCATTTTGTTATGGAATTCTCCATACTTGGCATGGTTAAATCCAGTAAACGGTCCTCATCTCTACCTTTTTCCCCGTAGACAGTGGTACAAAGTGTCATTGGGTACTTTCCAGGAGGCACTAGTTGAACCCCGAATTGCAGCCTCTGACAACATAGAGTTGGCCTTAACTAAGTATAATCTTGCCATTACCACCGCGGTCGACTCCATAGCTCCCATGAAATCATGTAGGCAGCGTCCCGCACAATGTCAAGAAATCTGGTATACTGACTAACTACGTTCTCACAAACAGGCATGCAGAAAGTTAGAAAAGGTCTGGAGAAATTCTCATTCTGAGAAAGATAAAAACTGCTACTACACCACCCTGACCACATATAAAAACATCAGACTGGCCCGGAAAAACCATATTGACTCACAATTAACCGAGGCGGGCAATTCCTCTAAGGTTTTGAATCGGATCGTACAATCTTTCACTAAACCTACGGCTTCTGAGAGTCTTGATCTATCCTCACAACAATTGTGTGATGACATCTCTCTATATTTTACCAACAAAGAGAGGTGGGGAGAGGGGTTGGCCTAACGGCTAAGGCGCTCGACCTCGGGAACTGGGTTCGAGTCTCGGTAACGACGCCAAAAAACCCCTGTGATTGTGGGCAAATCACTTAATCTCCCCGTGCCTAAAATGAAAGTGTGTCCTCATGTAATGTAACTGGTGCTATGTAAAGCGCTCTGATAACTGATTCGGTTCGGTTCTAGTTCGCGTTATATAAAACTCAGCAAACAAACAAGATAGAGATGATCTATGATAAAATTATTAGGACGAGCAATCCTATGAGCTGCCATTTGGTGCCACCACAGACTCCTAGAGCCACAAATTCCATCCTGCTTTCTGCGTTTCCTGCAGCTAGCCTGGGTGATGTAGAGGCACTAATTGGTCAAAACAAGACCGGATCCCCTTCAGACCTTATTCCTGCAAGAGTTGTTCCATCTTTGGGCAAGTCACTCGGTCCCATGATCCAGTCCCTTGTCAACCTTTCTCTCTCGGAGGGCCAGGTACCACAGGAGTGGAAGATGGCCCAGGTGAGACTCATCCGTAAGAACTCCGGTATCCCTTGGACTGAGCTATCTAACCTCCGACCCATATCTCTTCTTCCGTACCCGAGCAAGATAACGGAAAAACACGTCAACACTCATCTGTCTTACTTTATTGAGCTAACTGGAGGTTTATATTATTCCCAGTCTGGATTCAGGCCCAACTATAGCACCGAATCAGTGCTCCTTTCGGTGACTGATAACATCAGAATGTCCCAGGATAAAGGGAATTTTATGATTCTGGTGCTGTTGGACCTGTCCGCAGCGTTCAACACTATATCCCACAATATTCTGCTCAGTCGCTTGAAGGAGGTGGGGCTCGGGTGTTCAGTGCTGTCCTGGATGAGGAGCTTTTTATCTGGCCGCACACAGAGTGTCAGTATGGGCTCTTTCCGTTCTGTACCTGTGGTGCTTACCAAGGGGGTGCCACAGGGCTCATGTTTGAGTCCCACACTTTTCAACATATACGTGGCCCCACTGGCCGGCCTCATGAGGTCATACGGATTCATCCCTGTGTTGTACGCTGATGACACTCAGCTTCTTTTCCCATTCAAGACATTAACCAGGGAGGTTAAACAGTCCTTTTCAGCGGGTATGAGGGATGTATCACAATGGATGGCCTCGAATTTCCTGCAGTGTAATGTAGGAAAAACAGAGGTAATGCTCTTTGGGGAGGCCACACTATTGGGCACTCCGGACTGGTGGCCATTAGACCTGGGCCCCGTCCCCAGACCCAAGCAGGTGGTGAAAAACCTGGGTGTCCGTCTGGATCAAGGTCTATCTTTAAAAGAGCACGTACATCAAACAGCCGGGTCCTGTTTTCATGTAATTGGACTACTCGGAAGAGTGTTTCCTTTACTACCGGACTTCACTAGAAAAACCCTTGTTCAGGCACTGGTGCTCAGTCACCAGGACTATTGTAATGGGCTACTGATCTCAGCAAACGACAGCTTACTTAGCAGGCTCCAGGTGGTTCAAAATACTGCCGCAAGGTTAGTCTTGAATGTCCCACCTAGATCCCCATCACGCCCCTTGCTGGAAAAGCTCCACTGGCTGCTGATCTGCCAACGGATCAAATTCAAAACTTGCTGTGTCATCCACAAGGGTATACCAAGCCTGGGCCTCACGTATCTGGCGGAGAAGTTTGTTCCTTATACCCCAGTACGTGCCCTCCGCTCCAGTAATCAGTCCCTACTTCAAATCCCACCCATTAGAAGGGCAAGACTGGGTGGAAAGGCACATTGAAATCTCTCAAAACAAAATCAAACAGGAGTTGCAAAAGGTGAAAAATGAGCTAGCCGCCTTAAAATTAAACTCATAAATGGTGAAATTTAGAGATGAATTAGAGGGCCAAATAGAAAAACATGAAGCGGTAGTACACCAATGAAAACACACTAAATGTGTGCGCGACACAATGGACTATTCTGAAGGAAGAATATTTACCTTCGCTCGACAATTCGACTCCTTTAGAAAACAAACACCATTAAGTAGCTTGGCAAGTACATCCAGTAGCTTCTCCTCATTGGCCTCCAAAGATCTAAGTAGGAGTGAAAATGAAAATCTACCAGAAGGAGTAAAGCAAACTTTTTTAGGAGACATGAGCCTGGTTTTGCAGCAGAAGCAATGGGAGCAAAATCAGGAAGCGCAGCAATACCAAACAGGGAGAGCAAGAGGACGCCCGTGGCAAGGAAGAAACCGCAATGAAGAGGAAAAAGGAGCAAGCGGTTCATCGGAAGACATAAGGGCAACAACCAGGAGCATGAGACAGAAGAGGGATTGGTAACAAATGAGCTACAAGTGGTCAATCTATCTAAACACCAAATTACAGAAATGGAAATATCCTTATTAAAAAAAGGAATACATTTTTGTCCAGTGCAAAAAATGGATCTGGCCCAAACAAGAATAGATTTATATTTGTACATTAGAAAGATCAGATTGGCTAAATTCTTCATGGAAAAGAAAAAGAAAAAACAAATCAAAATACAATTATCTAAATCAACCCTAAAATCAAAAGAAGCAGACCATGTGTTATCACTATTAAACCTTAATGCATTGGAAGGAGATTACAGACAGCATTTCCACAATTGGGTGCAGGGTTGAGTGATAAATGTCCAAACTCTAAATTCTACCCACAACCAGGAAATAAGGTGGATCTAGTCCAAGAGGCAGTAATCCAGGATCTCTACAAAATGAAACCATCTAACTACAGAGACAATATAACAAAAGCAGACAGGGAAGCCTTAAAAAGTCTAGCAATGTACCAACAAATAGAAATTAAAAGCGCGGATAAAGGCGGTAATGTATTGATTTGAATAAGAGAGAGGCATACATTACTGAGGCACATAGACAATTGAATGGACATAACATATTATGAACAACTACAAATCAATCCAATAATATCCTTCAAGAGAGATTGTTTTAAAATTACAGGAATGGACAGCCAACAATTGAATTCACGAGGAGGAGAGAACATATTTAACAGTTGATCACCCTGTGATGGCCACAATATACTTTCCATCAAAACTCCATAAGAGTTCAAAAAATATACTGGGCGACATTGATTACTTTTTTAAACCATTTGTGGAGCAACTCCGTTCCTACATAAAAGTCACATGTCACGTATTGAGAATATTATAAAAAATAGAGTCGAAGGATACATACCAATTAATAACAATGGATGTTATCTCACTTTACACTACCATAGGCAATGATCTTGGCCTATTGGCATGTAATTATTTCTGCGGGAAAGGAGCATTCATCTGAAAAATCACAATGCAATGCTTAACGAAAAACATCTTTCTTTTTGGAGAGGGAATCTTCCGACAAAGAAACAGAACAGCCATGGGATTTTCAGTCCAAATTACACCTGCTTACTGATGGGATGGTGGGCACAGGAAGTGGCATGGAATTCCCAACATAAAAGACTTGTGGAAAAAATCCTAAGCTGGACGAGATTCATAGGTGATTTATTAGTCATCTGGGATGGAACAGGTGTGGAGTTCCAGAAATATTTTGAAATCTTGAATGAAAGTATAACTAATCTAGAATTTACCTTAGAATTGAGCAACCAGAGGGTAGTATTCTTGGACACAGAGATATATGTCAATGAAAGTAAAATACATACTACACTCCACGCGCCGGGACCGGGCCTAGGGCCATACCCCCTGGTCAGTCTCAATCATTAAAAGACCTCCCAAGAATCACCTTTACCTCACCTTTTAGCTCTTAAGCTGCCCCTAGACCTACCTCACTGCACTCCATATGCTCTTAAATGTGATCCTATTGTAGGCCCTTTCAAATGTCCTTCATGCAGAAGAAACCCCTCTCTGCTAGTTCCTCCCAACCAGTTTTTGGCTGCGCTCATTAATGTGCGCTCCCTTCCGAAACACAAATTAGATATTTTGGAGCTTATCTCCGCCTACAATTTAGATTTACTCTTTGTCACAGAGACTTGGGGCAATAATTCATCTGGCCCAGATTTTAGAACTGCCTTACCAGACGGCTTTTGCGTAAGTAGACAAGACAGAACAGTCAAAAAGGGAGGCGGCATTGCCATTATTTATAGAGACTGCTATCACTTAAAAACTGTAGCCCTTAACTACAGAGGTTGCGAAGCATTCTCCTTTTCTATTGGTCTCTCCGACAATCAGTCTTTTACAGGTGTCTTGCTCTCCCGCCCCCCAGGCCCTCGAATCAATTTCCTCTCAAGTCTCAACAATCTCATTGAGACCGCAGCTGGAGCTCCTCACTATACCATACTAGGGGATTTCAATATTCATTTGGAATCCCTCACTGACAAAGACACTAGCTTCCTCATCAGTGATTTGCTGGCAGCTAGACTTCACCAACTTGTCACCTCACCCACGCATAAGGCAGGACACACCCTTGACGGAATATTTACCAACAACCCTGACATCATGGTATCCACCCCAATTCCTCTCACCTGGACAGATCACTCCGCAGTCCTCTTTACCATCAAACCTAGATGGTCCCCTCCCTCACAAGCCAAACCTATGTCCCCTTCATTAACCAGAGATTGGAAAAATATCGACATCCCCCTTCTTACCTCCATGCAGACAAACTCCCTCAATGCGGTGGAGTCGGATCCGGTACTAGCATCTAGCAACTACCTCACACACCTGGACACTGCTTGTAGCGCTTTGGCACCCCCTAAGACTACTCTCTGTAATCGGAGGTTTCCTTCTGCCCCTTGGTTCTCCGAATCCCTTTGCTTATAAAGACAATACTGCAGACATCTTTAAAGACATTGGCGCAAGCATTATAACCCTCTCGATAAACAAATCTATAAGTGCGCCTTGGCCAAATACAAAACTCATCTTCTCTGAAAAAAGCAACAACTACATTACCCAAATCAACTCGGCACACAATTCGGCTAAAAAACTATTTCAGGTGGTCAACCATCTTTCCAATCCCCCTAACCCACCCCCTGACTCTTCCCAAGCCCTTTGCAACTCCCTGTCAGAATTCTTCTCGGACAAAGTTACCTCTATTTTTTCTGCCTTTGTTCACGAACCTCCCCTCACTCAGAACACTTCTGTGCATGTTTCCACCATCAATTCCCCTACTTTTCTTAATTTTAATCAGGTTCCTTACGAACAGATCTCGCATTTAATTTCCACAATCAGATCAGGTTCACCTTTGGATCCTTGTCCTCCTTCCATTCTTAACCTCATCCCGGAGGTCATTACCTCTGCCATAGCCAACATTTGTAACATCATGTTCCTCATAGGCTCTTACCCTTCCCGTTTGGAAAAAGGCCATCATTAAGCCGCTTTTGAAAAAACCCTATCTGGACCCCGCATCATCCTCCAGCTATAGACCTATTGCCTGTCTCCCTTTTCCTTCTAAGATTTTTGAAAAGCTAATGAATAGACAGCTATCCGAATTCATTGACACCAATGATCTGCTTGATGACACACAGTTCGGCTTTAGGCTAGGACATGGAACTGAGACGGCCCTCATAAAAGCGGCTGACGAAATCGGATTGACCTTAGACAAAGGCGGGGCGGCAGTTTTGATACTGCTTGATTTTGTCCGCGGCCTTTGACACGGTCGATCATGTCACCTTGATCGACCGTGTCTCAGCGATGGGAATACAACACAAGGCTAAAGATCTTCTTGTCTCTTTTTTAGCCAATCACACCCAATCCGTAAAATTAGGCCCTTTCTTCTCTCCCATCTTCTCCCTTCTGTGTGGAGTGCCGCAG
Source organism: Lissotriton helveticus (assembly GCF_964261635.1). NCBI lineage: Eukaryota > Metazoa > Chordata > Amphibia > Caudata > Salamandridae > Lissotriton > Lissotriton helveticus. The sequence continues at coordinate 59,529,009 of NC_136073.1, read as the reverse complement.
GGCTCCTCGCTAAGTCCGACCTTATTCAACATTTACGTTTCGGACTTAGCGAGGGTGATTAAGTCACATGGCATCAGTCTCGCAACTTACGCTGATGACACCCAGCTGGTCCTATCAGTTCATGATGGAGACACAATTGCAGCTAATTTTCGCAAGGGAATGCTTGCCATTAGCTCCTGGATGACTTCCAATTGTTTAAAATTGAACTCTGGAAAGACGGAGGTCATGACCTTTGGGAAGCTCGAGCCTAGCTGGTCCCCCCATTGATGGCCTAGCGAGATGGGTCCTCCACCTCCACCCGTCACTAAAGTCCGAAATCTCGGGGTCGTGTTTGACGACAGACTGCTCTTCAATCAGCATGTCAATGCGGTAGTATCCACCTACTTTTTTACATTAAGAAAAATTAGGAAACTTCTCCCTTACCTCCCCACTTCAGCAGGTAAAACTCTTATCACCACCCTCATCTTCTCTAGAACCGATTATTGTAATGCCCTCCTCCTCAATGCACAGGAAAAGGTTCTAAACAAGCTTCAATTGGTACAGAACGCCTCAGCGAGAATTTTATTAGGTATCCCCAAATTTAGCTCCCTCACCCCTTTCATCCGCCAGCTCCATTGGCTTCCTTTCAAAAGCCGGATTAAGTTCAAGGCACTTTGTATCGCCTATAAGGCTATTAACAACTCTGGCCCGCAGTTCCTTAAATATGCTTTCCGTCCACTTGTACCATCTAGGACACTTCGCTCAGCCTACGCACACCTTCTTAATGTTCAACAAACAAAAAAAGCCAACTGGGGCGACAGGTGCTTTGTGATCTCCACAGCTAGACTGTGGAACTCTCTCCCCCTCTTCATCAAATCCTGTCCCACCCTCCTCAGCTTTAGGAAGCAACTTAAAACCTGGCTGTTTACACACTAATGTGTACTCCACTTGTCTATCTTCAGAATCTTAAGCGCCGAGACACACCCGGGTAATTGCGCGCTATACAAATTGCCGAAACAAACAAACATAAACAAAGAAAAAGCACAGCCATGAATGCCACATTACAAGCAAACAGCTTCCACCAACCATCGCTCATTGCAAGCATACCAAATGGATAATTTCTTTGAATCCGGAGGATTTGCAACGAGTAGCCAGATTGGCTAAAACATTGAGGGATTACTAAGGAGAGACTCAAGAACAGAAAATACAATGCAAATATTGTCAGCAGAGGCTGGAAGCGTGCAAATGATGAATCCAGAGAAGAATGCCTTGTACCCAGAGAGCATCAAAAGGAAGAAAACAATGATAAGAGAAAAATAAGACTGATCATGGATTTCTCGCAAGACTGTAAATGTAAATGTAAATTGATACTTGTATAGCGCACTACTCACCCGCAAGGGTCTCTAGGCGCCTGTACGAATACCGCTGTGGAACCCATCCTGGCTTTCCCTGTGAGGTGTCCACTCCTGGGCACCCCCAAGGTGGAGGCCAGGCATCCTTAGCGTGGTGGGGGCCGTTGTGGAGATTAAGCAAGCTATTGCCCAGAGTTGCAGAGTGGGACTCCATGATTGGAATAGGCACCGAGGCAAGAATTATCAGGTCCGTGGAATTTTGAGCCCAAGACCCGCCGAGGCAGGGAATTGAACCCTGGTCCTGTGTTAGACCTCTGCATCAGGGTCTGCTGTTCTAACCATTGAGCCACACTTCTCCAAGACTCAAAAGAAATCACTGCAATATGTAAAAAGAATTGGAAGATCTTGCAATTGGATAGCACGATAGAATGATTCCCCATAATTGTGCCTATCATAACCCATCGCAGAGCCAAAAAACCGAAAGGATCGCCTAATACATAGCCATTTCAAAGGAAAAGACCAGAAAGAATCATGGCTACAAACAAAAGGCTTTGTAAAATGTTTTAACTGCAAGGTCTGCCAAATTGAAAAACCTGTGACAATTTCGAATGGCAAATAAAAAAAGCTGGAAGATTCAAGAACTAAGCACATGCAGAAGCAAATACACAATTTATGTGATTGAGTGTCCTTGTGCACTCAAGTATGTTGGGAGCACCACATGCGAATTAAAGAAAAGAATCATGGAGCATGTACGTGCAACAACAAATAAAGGCAGAACCAACGCCGTGGCAAAGCATATGGAGATTATCAAAAAAGTGATTGGAAAACTCAAGTTTTATGGAATTGAAACAGTACCTCCAAACACAAGAGGAGGAAACAAGGAGAAAATCCTCCGTCAAAAAGAGTCAAGACATCCTAAATATGAGAATCATGATGCCTTTTGGACTGAACCAATCGGAGGAGCTATACACACATCTGTAAAAACTGCAAATATTTGTTGCCTTAAGTGGAAACATAAAAGAATGAAGAAACACGGGCCCCAACATAAGATATTTCCACTGAAGGACGCCAAGTAGTAAAGAAAAAGTGAACAAAATTAACAAAAAATCATAGCAGATCCGAAATACACATATAGCAATATATATTGAATCGTTTTGATTTAAAAATAAGGGGTCTCTTCCCAATATAAATGTTACACTATAGCAGAACAAACACTATTTTTGTATTTCTCATGTTTTAAATAGTATGTATAAAATAGCCAATTCATTTCACTAGTAAAGAAACTCCAGTCCACGTTTTCTCAAACCTAGTTGTAAATTAGAAAGAAAAATGTCAGAAAATATATTTACCAAAAGGCTGTGGGGTATGAACCACGAATCAGAAGGAAATGATGTAATTGTTTTTTCAAAAACTTGAAACGGTTGAGAATTGAGCGCAAAAAGTATACTGTGATCAAGACATTTGAAATGCCGAAACACGTAGGATTATATTTTCTGTAATGCCTAAAATAATTTTTTGATGCAAGACGCTTAACAAAATAAAAAAGTTCACAAACACGACCTGTTAGGAGTGCAGCCCGTTTTCTGGGGAACCAGGATGCTTGTGGAATTGATAGCGGTTTTGGTTTCAACCCTGGGAGCAACGCACGGCATATCAATGCCACAACAGCTGATAGTAAGGAAACCGTTCAGTTGGAAATAGATACATAGGTACTGTCTAATACTCCTGCCCCACCTAACAGTATTGGGGTCGGCAGCCAGCCTGCAACTCAATCAGATCCATTCAGGATCATAATAGGGTACAACAGACAACAGAAAGAGCTACGTCAGATTATTAATAACAATTGGTCAACAATCTTGAATGACCCTGTCATTGGTAGCACACGCCCCAAAAAAGCCTCTATCACTTTTAGCCTTGCTCCCTCGATGAGGGATAGGTTGGTTAACACCAGCCCGGAGCGGATTGAAAAAAACTACCTGACTGCAAACCAATAGAGGCTTTTTTAAATGTAAGAACTGTAAATCTTACACCCATGGGGTCAACAAAAAGATTTATAGAGATGGATTTAGCAAAAGGGAACATCGGATCAGCAAGGTACTTACCTGTAAGACTGAGTATGCCAACTATATCCTAGAGTGCCCTTGTTCACTCACATATGTAGGAAGTACCAAACACGTAGTCCATAAGCACATCCTACAGCATCTGAGAGCCATTGTTAACCAGGACAATACTTACCCGGTGGACTGGCACTTTAGGGAGTGCCATCAAAGTGACAGCAAAGGTCTAAAACTTTATGTCATAGATGCCGTCAGTGCAAGCAGATGGGGGGGGCAACAGAGAATTCAAACTATGTAAGTTGGAAACCAAGCATATATTTCAGCTTGACACCAAACAGCCAGGGGCCTTAATTTAACAGAAGACTTACATATTAGTCTATATTAGCAATTTTATGGACTTGCTTTGTTTCAGTCCATGCTGTAATTTTCTATTTCAGTAGGTATTATCTTAGAGTGGTCTTAACTTTGTGATAGTTATTTATTGTTTTAATATAAAAATGTATAATAACCCAATTTCCCTACCGTAGTAAGCTTCCAGGCATATGAGTGTCAAGAGTGCAATAGAACACTAGGACTGCACCCCTAGTTGGCAGCAGAGTATATAATGACTTTATCAGGAGTTGAGAATGTTAGTCTCCGTATTGCTATGCCCTACATTGTATCTATAGGATTCCTCATTTTAATATATGCTAATCTTGAGTACAATCAATAATATCTTCATTAGTATCTTATTTATCATGATGTAAAATTTAATTGATTTTGGATTAGAAAGGACTTGTCAATACAGGTCTATCGTGAGTTAACAACAGTGTTGACATGTTGGACCGGTATGACTGGGCTCAGTCTACCCAAGAGTATGATATTCTATATTTTTTAATTCACACTTTGCACTTTACATTTGCCCTTTAATAGGTTTTTGTACATATTGATTAGGGTCGTTGTTCATGTTAAATGTTATGACACTATCTTTGCTGGAACTCGGATTTTGCGCCCAACAATCATACCTGTTGCTGCTGGGGAGAGCCTTGGTTCCCTTGGGGGCCGCTGCACTCGTGAGGCTGTTCGAGTGCCGCCGAGAGCCGCCATTGCTGGGAGATAGAGCAAGGAGACTACATCTCCCACCGTCCTGTGTGCTAATTAGCTGGGTCACGTGCACCTGGAGGTGCATAAAACAAGGTAAACGCTACTGCAGCGCGGGGCGGGCGTGCCCGAGCGCTGCCCGGGCCAAGGGCAGGCCCGTCTGAGCCCGTCCGAGACTGGTAGAGACTGGACCACCTCTCGAATACCAGAAATATTGTATTATTTAAATTCTCTGTCTATAAGTTTCTTAAAGGGAAATATACCGTGTTTAAATATCATTGCGTCTAGAGTTGGAAGAGGTAGAAAGGCATTAACTGCAGTGATAGGAGGGGACGTCACTGGGACTTAGTACCAGTTTATTATTAGAGCAACCTCGGTCTTAGAACACAAGATTGCTCTGACTGAACGCCGCCTGTCCCAGGAACCCATGTACTTGAGGACATCTTCGATGGGAGGAATAGCATTAGCGTCCTCTCCAAATCAAGGGATTGTTCCCGCCTTGTACCCCGAAATTATTGTGACAGATGGAAATAACCAACATTTGCTTGAGCCAGAGCAATCTGACTTGTTAGATACTCCGGAAATCAGTGCCCTGGTCACATTAGATGACTCCTCTATAGATAACACTCTGAACATCACTGGACCGAGCATTCCCACTAGATCCACTACCTTACATATGGTAAATCCTCAAATCCCAAATCGATAGTGAAGAGAAAATGTGGGGGGGTTATATATAAGGGTGGATAAACAAAGAAGACCAAGGCAATAAAAATCAATGAGTGCTCCATCCAAATTAGTGGTGGACACTAATAATGTGCCTTCATCCTGGACTACCACCCAGTTGAAAAAAGACCCCATGGTCCATATGGTAGACCCCCTGACCCTAGCGAATAATAGTAAACAGTTGGTCAAGTCACTGATGTTACCGTTAATGGAGAGATCCAAACGAATTAGCGAGAAACTTGGAAAGTTAAAAGAAGTTACACAAGCTAACTCTGTGCTATTAAAGAAAACTCTTGGATTCTACCGTAACCCTGTGTGATGGCAATACTATAATCACAGATAAATCTGTAAGTAGGCCGAGTGCAAGTTTTAAAATCACTTCTAATATCTCAGCACAGCCAATTAATATTATAGCACTAGAAAATCCCGTGGGTTGTTCATCCGTTAGAGGGAATAGTAAAGGAGGGTGCATTGATTACAGGGGAAATAGAAAAGGCGAACAAAAACGCAAACTCAAACTGGTACTCAAACTGGTACAGAAACCAGCAGTTTAGTGAGAATAGACCTTCCACCAGATTCAGATCCCTATGTAGTTGTCCTATCCGGGGTTCCAAAGTTAGGGAATCAGAAAACTAAAACCTATCATGAACTTAAAAACAAAGTAACCTTCTGGTTAAATAAAAATAGACCATTCCAACCAGATCTACGTGGAGAAATCCTAAACGTGCGTAGAGTGAGTTGGTTGGGCCATAGAAAGAAGGACATGGATGGGGACTGCATTATAGTTAATTTTAGGGACAGCAGGGTGGTTCAGTACATTGGTGATTTTTATAACCATAGAGGAACAGGTGGCATCTACACTCTAGATTTAACTTACTTTTATCCCTCTTCTACCCCACCCCCGCCTGGTATAATTTCTCATGGTAGATGGTGAGGAGGGATAAGGACCCCGTTTAAAAACCAGTTCAACATCCCAATGGCTAATCGCTTTGAGGTGTTTTCTGGGCTTGAAGGGGTTGACTGACTGTGCAAAGAGAAGGGTATGGGCAACTGCATGGAAAATATGAATAACGACATGCTAGTGGTAAAGGCAAAACATAGTAGGTGCAACCCCATCTCTAGTGGCTCCTGTGGAAAGCGCTGTGGAATTGAACCTTGGTATATATGGAGACATAACAAATAAAGATTTAGGCGGGCACAATTTTAATACATTCACCCAGCAAATTCTTAAGGGAGCAGAGAACGAACCAAGAGCAGGACTTAAGGTGAAAACGAGTAAATGGTCTGTTATGTCCTGGAATGCTGCAGGCATACGATCCAAGAGAAATAATGCAATATGGGTAAAGTTAATTAATGAATATGATGTAGTCTGTCTTCAGGAGACCTGGGCTGCTGAAGCATCTCATTTGAATGGTTTTAAAACCTTCTTTTCACCTGCTATAGGCTCTGTACATGGCAGAGCAAAAGGAGGGCTCTGCACTTATGTTTCCAACCTTTTTAATTGTGAGAAAATAAATTCCCACGGAATAAAAGGTTTTATCATATGGTTAGGATCCATATCAGTAAAAAACTGTTTGATTATCGTGAACTTTTATCATAACGTTCCTTTGGATAACATCGAATTCACTCAGAAAAATTTAAAATCAGACATTAATTTCTTGCGAGGAGAAAAACTCAAAGAGGTAATAGTTGTCTGGGTTGGTGATTTCAACTGTCAATTATGTAAAAGAGGATAATTGGGGACTTGTGGCTTATCGGTAGATAAGGGAACTAATTTACTGCACTTTGAACACACTGTTAGTGGGGACCTATTAAACGATATTATTTTTTCGTGTGATCTGGCCTTTGCTAACAGAATGTGTCAACCTGAGATCCCATTCTCTCCTACTTTTAATGGCAGAGGAGTGCTTTCAACAATTGATTTTATACTTGTCTCCTCATGCTACCGGGAGAATTTACTAAACTTTCAAACATTGGATAATTCCTTAAGTGATCATTTTCCTATTAGAGTTGAAGTACTTAACCCGCATTTTGATAAGGCGGCTGACCGCACACATGGGCAGTATATGGGTAGCATCGCCATAAAAAGCCAAAATGGGTATTCCCTAAAATGGTTAAAGGTAGTTCCAGAGGAATTTTTACATCACTTAATTAGGAAATGTGAGAATAGTTTTAATGTTTGTTTGAATGAGAAAATTCAGAAATAATTAATAACTTTAATTTTATTTCCGCACAAGTGAAAGCTAGTTTGTGGGTAGAAGTTAAAAACTAGAAAGAGAAACCTACGAGCAGGTTTGACGCAGCCTGTACTAAGGCTTATTCAAACCTCAAGTGTGCCTTAAGAAAAACCAATAAGGATAGGACCTCAATTAGAGACCTACGTAAGGTATACAAGTTGGCTCTAAGAAAGAGAAAGGATGTTGTGAAAAGGGAAGCGTGGGACTCACTCTGTGAGGCCTCTCAAAGATGAGATTCGTCGGCCTTCTGGAAGGCAGTAAACGCTTCGTTTTTTTATTGATAACCCTAGGGCGAGGATAGAGATAGCCTTCACTGAGACAGAATGGGTCAGGTTTTTTGAAATGCTGTATAGCGTACCATCCTTGGAGGGGCAATTGCCCAGTGTGCACGTAGAGGAGGAAACGATTATGTCCCCTACTATGAAACAAAACTCAATATAACCATAGAGGAAGTGTTATTGGGTATAAAAGCCAGCTTGGGAGGAAAGGCTCCGGGCCATGATGGGGTTCCGGTTGACCTCTTCAAGGATAATATGGATTTATGGGCCCTACTCCTGACCAACCTATTCAATGCTAGCTGCTCTGATGGTCTGGTATCAACTTGGTTTGAGTCTATTATCATACCTATTTTTAAAAAGGGTTAGAGAACTAGTTGGGCGTGCTATCGCCCTATATCTTTATTAGACTAGACCATTAAAATCCTGGGTAGAGTTATTTTAAATAGGTTACAAACATGGGCTGATGAGCATGCCATAATCAGTGACCTCCAATATGGTTTCAGGAAAGGCCTGGGTACAGTTGAACAGGGCCTTAACTTGCATATACTCTTAGAGAAGTATACTAAAGCTAGAGGTAGCCAGATGTTTTTAACTTTTGTGGATTTGTCATCCGCATTCGATTGTGTTACCCATAGCAAGTTATGGCTGATACTGGACCGATTGGGGGTCGAGGAAAATATTATATTATTCCTTAGGAATCTTTACAAGGGGGCTAAGGCTTCAATAAGATTTGGTAAAAATGGTGAGTGCACCAAAATGTTCAGGATAGCTAGAGGAGTCCGGCAAGGATGCGTCCTTGCCCCTTTTTTATTCACCTTCTACATCAACGATTTAGAAAGAACATTATTGCATGAATGTCGGGATATGCCTTTGGCATCAAATCATTCAAAACCCGCATTATTATATGCAGATGATGTGGTATTGATGGCTAGGACTCCGCAAGCAATGCAAAAAATGATAACGTCATTCACTAATTTTATGACCAAATTGGATTTAAAAATCAATTGCACGAAAACCTTTTGTATGAATTGTGGTTCAGGGGCAGATAGAATAAAGAAAACTATGTTCATTGAATCTAAGCCCCTGGATTTTATTAACACTTTTTCGTATTTGGGTATTTTGTTTGATTGATCTGACCTTTGGACGTCAGCTGTAAATAAAAGGAGATTGTTGTTCTCCAAGTCCATTATGGCCCTGATAACTTTTAGTAGGAAAATGGGTAGAAAACCTATCAAAGAACTGTTATGCATCTATAAAGCAACTTGCGTGGCAATTGCGATATATGGTGCAGGTATCTGGGGCTTGCCAATGTGAAATCGCTGAAGGTAACTGAAAATAGTTTTTTGAGACATCTTTTATCCATGCCTGATAATGTGTCCACCCACAATTGCTATGCAGAACTGGGATTACCATATTTAGAGGATGTCATTAAGGTACAACCAATTCTCCTTTGGTATAGGTGTGTGGACCTCTGAGGTGCGTTCTCTTAACCGTTTCATTTTGGAGGATGCATTAAGCCTTGATAACGCCTATAAAATGAAATGGTTACATTATATAAAATCGTTCCTCATTAAAATAGGTCACCTAGACTATTATGTAGAACCCTCTTTACTGCAGCATATCCCAAGGAAAATATTGAAAACATTTTGCATGACCTACCTAGAGGATGCTAGAAATAAGGTAGAATTTAACAAAATATCAGTCTTCTACCATCAGTTTATCCTGACTAGGAATGATATGCAACCATACACAACTTTATAGATGCGAGACTTTGAAAGGTTTTTATTGATACGTTTTAGATTTAATATCTTTTTTAGGCTATTACGTTTTCCTACTATGAATGACTGGCCAAAGCAACTAATCAAATGCCCATGCGATGATTTGTCTAATCAATCTGCCATTCATATTTTGTTTTTCTGCAAATTATATACAATTCCAAGGAAAAGATGGATTCTACCTATTTTAAAGTATATGGACCCTAGACAGTGTCGACCTGCCTTTTTAGCTATCCGGATGTTAGATGACATTTTTACTGTCGCATCTGTCTCGGCTTTTCTTAAAAATGTTTTTAACTCACGCAAATCAATACTTGAATGAAATTGTTATGAGCCTATGGTATTGGATTTTTAATGATGGTTTTTATATCTCCTTTCTTATAATTGTTGCAATGTGATTTTATTGTACTTTTATGGTTATCTTTGATTTATTACCGAATAAAGTTATTGACTGTCTGATAGGTCATTGTAACGGGGCGTCCCGGTCCGGGGTGCCTGTCCTGGACTCCGTTCCCCCACCTGCCCTTGTGCCCCCACTATCTGTCCCTAGTAACCGCTCTTCTATCCCTCCACAGACTGACATGCACGGCATTGGGGATGACTGTGCCGGTATTCAGGAGGCAGAGCAGTACTGGCCCTTTAAAGAACAAGAGGAGGAAGACTGGGCGGAGTCCTGGAGCGACTGGGCTACGTCAAAAGAAGCCGACCACAACAACCCGGTGTGCTTGTACACCCAGGGCGGAACCAACGCGAGAGATGGAGAGACAGAGGAGTTCGGAGACTCGGCCGGAGGAAGAACGACCGGACCAGGAGGACAAACGCCAGGTGGCCAACGACCCCACGTATCGCCCAGCCACTCACCCAGGGGAGGTGCGTGGCTCACGCAGGTGCGTAACCGTCTCCGGGGTTTTATGGGACACCGGGGAGGTGCACCGAATGTATGACAGGTCACCCTGGCTTCCCGTACTCTGCTCACAAGCCCCACCCCTCACACGAGTCCGTCTACCCCCTGACAACCAAAGCGATAGCTGAAAAGGGAAGAAGGGGAGCACGCGTGATTGGTGTTAAATCCCTCACTCCTTTTCCCTGTAAAACGGCCGCTGCAGTGCCGGATATACTCTCAAGAGAGTCTCTTGTGTTTATTTTCCTTTGCATATTCCCTGAGCCCGGGAGGCGAAAAGGGTCACGACGGAACCAGGAGACCCCACCGCCCGACGGAGCCTGGCGGACGACCGGAGGACGTCACGCCTAGACTCAAGGAGGAGAAGACGGTCCAGAAGCCGATCCCCCAGGCGTAATCCAGTGTCAAGAAAGACCTGTTCTGACTTTTTGTTAACCACAATAAAGCCCTCTATCACAAAGACCCGCCTCTTGCCCCTTACTGCGGAGCCGCAGGTCAGCGCCAAGCTCACAGTGGTGGAGAATGCGGGCATAGAGGCCATCTGCGAACAGAAGATGGAAACCGTGATAGAGAGACTCACGAAGGGGCAGGAGCGGCTGGAGTGGGTAGCCGAACAACAGCTCACTGCCGCCCAAGAAGACCGGGTCCTGATAAAAGAGGCCCTCGCTGCGCGGGCCGCCCCTCCCTGGGTGGATCCTGTACAACCCCTTAGCGGATCAGAGAGGGTCATTCCACATGGCTCGGCGGCCATCGCCCTACAGAAGTACCAGGCCGGAGAGGACCCGGACGCGTTCCTCCTCAATTTTGAAAGGGCAGCCCGAGCCTGTGGCTGGCCGGTGGTTAAGTGGCCATTCTTTCTGGCTCCGCTCTTGGTGGGTGAGGCGCAGGCAGCCTACCAGGTGGCCAATCCCACCGGGGACACACCCTATGGTGAAAAAGGTCATCCTAGAGCATTTGGGACTGGACGCCGAGGCGTATAGGTTGCGCTTTCGGAAGGAGCGGGGAGCGCCCGGGGAGAACCCCCGGACCCTGTTCGTACGCCTCAGAATGGCTGCCGACAAATGGCTGACCCCCTCCACCAGCACCAAGGCCGAAATCATGGACCGGATTTATCTGGAACAATACCTGGAGGCCCTTCCGTATCCTACCCAGAGGTGGCTTCGCCAACATCATGATCTCACGGCTGCCCAAGCCATTGACATGGCTTCCTCCTTTGCTCGGGCTCAGCCCCGCGGACCAGCCGGAGAGCCTGACAGAGCCCAAAGACCCCTTCACAAGAATGAGAAGAGACCACCGCGACCAGTAGAGGCCCCCAAACCGCAGCAATGGCACTCCATTCCCCAGGGAGGCTCGGGGCCCCAATGCTTTGACTGTGGGAACTGGGGACATATAGCGAGACACTGTCCCAAGAAGCGACCCACGGAGGAGCCTATGGAGGTTGGGTACCTTCCAAAGGCGGTCCTGTTCTCTGCGGAAATGGGCGGCACGTACAGAGTAAGTGTCAGGGTAAACGGGTCCTCCATCTCGGCCCTATTAGATTCAGGGTGCCGGCAATCAGTGGTCCAGACAAGGCATGTCCCCCTATCCCAATACGTTCCATGTCAAGTGGTAAATATCAGGTGTGTGCATGGGGATGTTCGGCCCTACCCCGTGGCTTCTTTACCCATAAACATAAAGGGGTCTGTGCAAACGGTGCGGGTGGGTGTCCTTGCTTCGTTACCTGAAGATCTCATCATTGGTACCGACAACCCTCGGTTTTTGTCTCTGTTCCAATCAAGCCTGGACGGCTGTCCCTCCCTCCCCCCGGTAGCAGACGGCAAGGGGGGAACCTGTCCTGCCCTGCTCACCCCGGAACCGTGGGTATTGGACCGGAGTTTCCGCTACGCCCAAGCAAACGACCCCTCACTGACGAACGCATGGGAACAAGCCCATCAACGACAGGGACAGGGACCCGACAGGTATCCCCGCTTTGTCATCAAGCAAGACCTGCTGTACCGGGAGGGCGCAGCCAACGAGGGGGCACAGCTATTGGTGCCGGTACCGTTTCGCGGTCAGGTTTTGTTTTTTGCACAGAGCCACCTCTTAGCGGGCCACACGGGGGGGGAGAAGACGACCCAATCCCTTCTCCGACACTTTTACTGGCCAGGCATCTATAAAGACACGACAGAGTATTGTCGGGAGTGCAGCATTTGTCAGAGGAAAAATATGACCAAACCCCCGCAGGTGCCACTACAACCCCTCCCCATTATCGGGAAGCCCTTCGAAAGGGTCGGCATGGACATCATCGGACCCCTTCCGAATACCAGAAAGGGGTACCAGTATGTGTTGGTGATGGTCGACTATGCGACCCGGTTTCCCGAGGCCTTCCCGCTAACTACCACAACAACAAAGCAAGTAGCGGAGAAGATGATTGAGGTGTTCAGTCGGGTTGGCTTCCCGAAAGAACTGTTAACGGATCAGGGTACACCCTTTGTGTCTAAACTTATGAGGGAGGTCTGCAAATCCCTTGATATCAATCAGATCCGCACTTTGGTGTATCATCCGCAAACGGACGGCCTTGTGGAAAGGTACAACCGCACCCTCAAAACAACACTGCGGAAAATGCTGGAGGTCAGTGGAGAGGAGTGGGATAGGCTCCTTCCCCTGGCTCTCTATGTCATCAGAGGCCAACGACAGAGCAGCCTAGGCACTTCTTCCTTTGAACTGCTGTATGGGAGACAGCCTAGATCCCTGATGGAGATGACGAAGGACGCGTGGGAGAACGAACTACCCGACGAAACAGCCTCCACCCTCGAGTACGCCCAAAACCTGAAGGCCAGGCTGGGGAAACTACGCGACGTGGCCCATGCCCATCTGGAACAGGCTCAGAAGCGACAAAAACAGTGCTATGACAAAGGGAAACGGTGGAGACGACTACGACTCAACGACTGGGCTTTGGTTCTCCTTCCGTCGTCCACCCAGAAGTTCCGAGCCGAATGGGTAGGACCTCATCGCGTCATAGGCACTATAGGCAACACCTCCTATCGCCTCCAAGTTGGGCCGCACAAAACACAGGTGTATCACATCAACCTGTTGAAGAAATGGCTGGGTCCTGTTCCCTCTGGGGTCCATGTCGCAGCCCCTGTAACCGCCTCCTCCACTAGAGAGGAACTCATGATCAATGACGAGCTGACACAGTGCCAGAAAGAAGACCTAGGCCAGGTCTTGGGGCTCCACGACGCCCTCTTCTCCAATCAGCCCTGACGCACAACTATGGCCGAACATAGTATCGAAACACAACCTGGAAAAACGGTAAGGATCCGACCCTACCGAGTCCCTGAGTCCAGGAGGACAGCGATACAAAAGGAAGTGGAAGACATGCTGGGGATGGGGGTCATACGTCCATCCAAAAGCGAATGGTCCAGCCCCATAGTCATGGTTCCTAAACCCGATGGCACGCGCCGGTTCTGTATGGACTTCAGAGCGCTTAATGAGATCTCCTGTTTGGATGCCTACCCCCTTCCCCGGGTGGATGAATTAGTCGAGAGACTGGGTGATGCCCGATATATAACAACGCTTGATCTCACAAAGGGCTACTGGCAGGTGCCCCTGAAAGAAGACGACCGCCGGAAAACTGCCTTCAGCACCCATGGCGGACACTACGAATTCACCGTCCTTCCCTTCGGGCTGCACGGTGCCCCCGCCACTTTTCAACGTCTCATGAACACTGTGCTGAAGGACGTGGCTGAGTTCGCTTCGGCCTATCTCGACGACAGTCATCCATAGCCCTACCTGGACCGACCACCTACGCCATCTACACGAGGTATTCGTAGCCCTGGAAAAAGCGTGTCTGAAGGTGAACGCCAAGAAGTCCAGAATCGCCTACCAGAAGGTCAAATACCTGGGTTACGTCCTGGGACATGGGTTAATAGAACCCCAGATCGAGAAGATCCGTGCGATATCAGAGACCCCGTTCCCTGCCAACCGCAAACAGATGAGGGCTTTCCTGGGGTTGGTGGGGTATTATCGTCGTTTTATACCCCAGTTCTCACATGTAGCGGTGCCCCTGTCGGACGCCCTGCGTCAGCCCGGCAAAGCTGGCCTGCCCATTCGGCCCACTGAGGCCATGTTGGCCGCCTTTGCCTTCCTGAAGCGGGTTATTACCTCGGCCCCGGTGCTGTCGTCCCCTGATTTCACGAAGCCCTTCACCTTGCACACAAACGCCTCGGAGTTTGGCATTGGGGCGGTGCTGTCACAGGAGGGTTCCGATGGGAGGGAGCACCCCATTTTGTACGCGAGCCGGAAACTGTTTCCCAGGGAACTGCGATATGCCACCATAGAGAAGGAGTGCCTGGCTGTGAAGTGGGCTGTGGAGAAGCTGGCTTATTATTTGGAGGGCCACCCGTTTACTCTGTACACAGATCGTGCCCCCCTCCTCTGGATGGCCAGGAACAAGTCTAACAATGCACGCGTCATGCGCTGGTTCCTGTCCCTCCAGCCCTATTCATTCACGGTTCGCCATACTCGGGGGTCTGACAATGTGGGTGCCGACTTCCTCTCCCGCCATCCGCTCCCCGAGCGTGAGCGTCCTAGGGGGGGGGGGTGTAACGGGGCGTCCCGGTCCGGGGTGCCTGTCCTGGACTCCGTTCCCCCACCTGCCCTTGTGCCCCCACTATCTGTCCCTAGTAACCGCTCTTCTATACCTCCACAGACTGACATGCACGGCATTGGGGATGACTGTGCCGGTATTCAGGAGGCAGAGCAGTACTGGCCCTTTAAAGCACGAGAGGAGGAAGACTGGGCGGAGTCCTGGAGCGACTGGGCTATGTCAAAAGAAGCCGACCACAACAACCCGGTGTGCTTGTACACCCAGGGCGGAACCAACGCGAGAGACGGAGGAGTTCGGAGACTCGGCCAGAGGAAGAACGACCGGACCAGGAGGACAAACGCCAGGTGGCCAACGACCCCACGTATCGCTCAGCCACTCACCCAGGGGAGGTGCGTGGCTCACGCAGGTGCGTAACCGTCTCCGGGGTTTTATGGGACACCGGGGAGGTGCACCGAATGTATGACAGGTCACCCTGGCTTCCCGTACTCTGCTCACGAGCCCCACCCCTCACACGAGTCCGTCTACCCCCTGACAACCAAAGCGATAGCTGAAAAGGGAAGAAGGGGAGCACGCGTGATTGGTGTTAAATCCCTCACTCCTTTTCCCTGTAAAACGGCCGCTGCAGTGCCGGATATACTCTCAAGAGAGTCTCTTGTGTTTATTTTCCTTTGCATATTCCCTGAGCCCGGGAGGCGAAAAGGGTCACGACGGAACCGGGAGACCCCACCGCCCGACGGAGCCTGGCGGACGACCGGAGGACGTCACGCCTAGACTCAAGGAGGAGAAGACGGTCCAGAAGCCGATCCCCCAGGCGTAATCCAGTGTCAAGAAAGACCTGTTCTGACTTTTTGTTAACCACAATAAAGCCCTCTATCACAAAGACCCGCCTCTTGCCCCTTACTGCGGAGCCGCAGGTCAGCGCCAAGCTCACAGTCATATTATTTTTATATAGCGCAAATCACCAACCGGTCTCTAAGCGCTTCTAGAGAAGGTGAGCAAGTCGCTCGAATATGGATAGCTAGCGGAAGCAAAGCTATAAGATGTCAGTGCCTCTCTAAAAAGGTAGGTCTTTAGGAGCTTTCTAAAGGTAAGCAAAACCGGTTCCTTTCGCAGGTACTCCGATAGATTATTCCAGACTTGTGGGAGGAGAATCGAGAACGCTCTGCCCCTTTGGTTTTAAGGCTGTACCTGGGCGAGGCTAGCCTACAGGCCTCGGATGATCGTAAGACCCGGCCGGGAACGTACTTGTTCACCCGATCTTTTATGTATTTAGGTGCCTCCCCATATATTGCCTTATGGGCTATGCATAGACTCTTGCACTGTCTATGAAATTAGTAAGATAGAAACATTATCTACTATGGGGATTTGTCCCATGATGAATTTTGTGCCTAATGAATCCAGAAGATGCGGTTATTAAATATGTTGACATTTCTATTCTGCATATATTTGTTGATTTGCGGGGTCTATGTTCTCGCTAGTGATTGTGGATTGAGGGTTCAGCTTAGCTATTATAGCGTAATGCTACCACTGGTCTACGTGAATCAGGAGTCTAACCTGATAGGCCTGTCTGTAATGTTTTGTATATTTATACTTAGCACTGCAAGATACAGGAGTATTATTTAGAATACGTGAGCATATTAAATGGACTGATCCCTTATTCAGCCCCGACAGCTATAGCGATACTTTGCACATTATTTGCACATATTTGCATCTTTGCACAATGTATTGGCTATTTTGCACTGTGAAGTGACTGTTCAAAAGTGTATTAATTTCCGCAAGGTAAATTGGATACAGCCACTAATGTTTTAGCATTGCTATTTATCTGTTAAAACTTATATATTCAGTTGCTCCGGAGGCAAGATGGCGGCCGCTGCTGTGGCTGTGTGAGTAGCCTGCGGACTGCTCACCGTAACCTCTTACCTGTGGCCGGTCTCACCCGTCCATGAAACGCCTGCTGATTGTTCTATGTTTACGGCTTTGAAGTGGACTGGATTATGTCTGGATTGCAAGTCCCATTCAGTGGGGATCGGCGTCTGTGTGGTCCCGGGTGGCGGCTCAGTGCGGCGCTGAAGCTGTGGAGTCCTCGGCGGCTGTTTTTCGTGGCGTGGCCGATTCAGAGCCTGTAACTTGATGGTAGCTCGAAGGCTGGGCGGCTTGGAGTGGAGCTGATCTCTGACTGGGTTGGAGTTGGAGTTGGTGTTGGAGCTGGAAATGGCTTAAAAAGGTAGAGGGGCAAAAACCTGCAGTGCGGCGGCGGTCAGTTTGTCCTCTGCAACTTTGGGGGCATTGACCAGCGGGGGTGGAACCCCTATTGTCACCCTAAATTCAAATTTAAATGTGACCAGAGCGACACTTGCGCATGGTGACAGCGATGTTGAAAATAGGCGGGGGCCTGCGGTGTTGGTATCGGATTTGATGGATGCAGCTTGGAGCATTGACCCTGGCACTTTGGGTCTAGCGAGTGGATCCTTGCATAAAGGCAAGAATGCGCAACATGATATTCCTAAAAAAGATCGCATAGTACCCGCTATTTTTCAAAAGAAACCAGTACTTAATGGCAAGGCGGCGGGGGGCAGGTAAACCAAGTGAAGCAAGCTGAATCAACTACCGATATTAAATGGCTCTAGGGGTGGCAATGCACCTACTCTAGAGATTGTAGCGAGTTGTGTTGCCAGGACGCGGCAGCTAACAGCACAGCAATCAACATGGGGGGTCCATTAACTGCCGGTACTACTCCACCAGATGGGCTAGATGTGGCTAATAGTGGCTATACTGTCACAGAAAAGATGAATGATGCACAAAGTGCTGGGTCAGGTGGAAAACTATTTCATGTCGGCCCTCTCAATTGTTTCAGAGGATGATAATGATCATGATGATGACAATGAAAATGTTAATCTAAGCACAGTTGGTGACTGGGGGGGATGAAATAGACTCACATCCAGGGGAAGCAGATTCCTGCTTGAAGCAATCTGCTAATCAAGAGACTGTGAGGAAAAGGCAAGAATATGGGGATAACGTGTCAAATGTGATGAAGATCCCCCCGGTTCAGCCTATATGGGACGGTACACCTAGCGGGCAGTCCGCTCAGTCAGAAACTGATCCTGGCGGCCCTGGTGAGGACTGTGGTGAGGTAACGCTGAACACAATCTATAAAGTCATTATGGAACACAGGGAGGAGATAAGGGCGGAAGGCCTACGCACAGAGGGGGCAGTGCGCAAATTACAAAACACGGTTTGCCGCATTGCAAAGGCCTGTGCTGAGACAATTACAAGGGTCGTGGAGGTGGAAGAATGTATATCCGGAGTTGAGGATTCATTGGTAATACAACAGTCTTCCATCGCAGATCTACAAAAGACTAGAGAGGAAATTGATTGGAAGTCTACAGATATGGAAAATAGATCAAGACGGAACAATCTTCGTATTTTGGGGATTCCTGAAAAGTGGGAAGGGCAGAATGGGAGACAATTTGTTGTGGAAATGTTTAAAGAGGCCTTCCCTGATTTAAAAGCCTGGAATTGGGGGACTGAGGTTATCAGGGCCCACAGATTCCCCTTTGTAATACGTACAAGAGCGGGTGGGTCTGGGCGGGAGGCTAATGTGCAGCCCCGTGCGATCTTAATCTTAATCTGCTTGAACAATTATCTGTTGCGCGAGGCATTAGATGATATTGCTCGGCCAGATAGGCGCCGGTCGGGTAAGGGGTATGAATTTTTCCCGGCTACAGTGCAGCTAAGGTGGAGATTGCGGCAGCTACTGTCAACTTTTCAAGCTAAAGAAGCGCAGGCCTTTCTGCTAAATCCCGCTAAGTTAAAAGTGATCCACAAAGGAAAAACTAAATGTTTTACACCAGAAATAGCCGCGCAAGAATATCTGAAGTCAATGGGGAACCAGTAAGCAGCAGCATAAGCAGCAGCATAAGCAGAAGTTCGAATTCTTTTGACGACCGGTTAGAACGCGTTTTTTTGTTTCTTTGTTTCAGTGTATTGCTAATATGTTAATAATATGTTAATAATATGAGGATATAGGATATACAGTTGTGTGTACTATCTATTTGGTTGTGCATTACACAGCATGCCAGGTCTGTTTGGAGGGAATTTGAAAGATAAAGTGCTGTAATCAATATGTATAGTTTATAGGTAACTGAAAGGGTGCTTGTATTAGGGACAAATTGTTTTGTGACGGGTGGGTCACGGGTGAGGGTTGGGGGGGGGGGGGCATTCCACAGGCACTCCCCCTTACTGAGGACATGGTCCTTATGCCTCGTTTGGGTGGAGGGGGGGTCTGGGAGTGGGTAGGGGTTTGGGTGGGGTGGGTGGGGTGGGGGCTGGGTGGGGTGGGGTTTGGGGAGAAACAGAAAAATAATCCATGAGTTCACTCCTTTGGTGATTTTCGAGCAACAGCAACAGGGGTCTATGGCACAGGGGCAAAATGTATGGAGTGTAGATGGCGGACGAAAGTATCAGACTGGGCTCCCTGAATGTTAGGGGTTTGAATCACCTTAATAAAAGGCAGCGGGTGAGCTGAAGATGCTTCAGTGTGATCTAATTTGCCTCCAAGAGACCCATATAGCATGGGCTAAGAGAAAAGTGTTAGGGGAGTTGGGGTATAAAGTTTTGTCATGTAATGAACAATCAATCATATCAAGGGGAGTTGCAATTTTGGCAATAAAAACCATTGTCAGCACAAGCAGAACATTAACTGATATGTATGCTAGATGGGTCATAGCTGAATGTGTTAGTGGGCCATCAAAGTTTACAATATGTTCCATTTATGGCTCGAACCTTGATGACACACTATGGCCAACGGCACTTATTGTTTGTGGAGACTTTAATATTCATCTTGCACCTAATGTGAGGGCTGACCTAGTCTCGCCTGCCTACAGCAGAAACTAAATTTCCCATGATGCCGAGGGAAAGGAAGTACTTGGGCGAAGTCAGCGCTTCGGAGGATGCGCGTAATTCTGCTAGTTTCCTGCTTGCCGGTCGGACAGAGGAGTGCGCTGTCGGCCAGTTCGCGTTACCGGTTTACTTGTTTTGATCTACAACATATAAAAGGATCTGACATAGGGTGGGGCTACGTGGCCACTTATGGTGCTTTGCATGTCTGCATTACTAGTGTACTAAAAGCTGAGCACGGGGATGGTCGCAGCCACGCGTTACAGTGTTCTATTTCTTGAATACATCACGTGAGGGGGTTCTCAGTACTGGTGACGTTAACCAGTTGGCAGTTGAACCTTACTTATTATATATACTTGAAAAAACACTTGTTTCAAGAAAAATCCTTGATGCCTGCTTCTATTCTTTGAGGAAGACTTCATACCTGTTGCATTACTTTCTTTGGCCACAAAGGAGAGGGGAAATAAGGAACATTACAGTATGGTCTGATTGAAACTTGTGGTAGGTCCACGTTTCACAATGAATGAGGGAAACTGGGTATGAATGATGACAAGGAGAATGAAAGGCTCAAACTCTCTATCTTTTCCAGATTACTTATAGAACCAGGAAGATGGTCTTGGATGTAATTTATGTATTTCAACCGAGACCATTTGTGTGACAGGTACAATTTCCTTTCCAGTGAGATCATATGAGAGTAGCCACTTATTCTATGCATTGTTCTTATGCTTACCTTTTGTTGTTACAATTCTCCTTCCCAGCTGGTCCTTCCCCTTCCTTTTTTCCCTTGCCTGATGGTTCGAATACCCTGTAAATATATATACTTAGGGTGTTGGTAACGTCTGGAGGTGGACCCTTACTAACATCAACCGAATTCTGCAGAGCGCCACCTGACAGAATTACGCGCCTAAGAATATTGCTCTGCCCAATTTGGTTGATCGTAGTAATGGCTTCTAAGGAGGATGTCCTCCAAGCTTTAGTCTTGGTACAACAAGAGTTAGCCTCCTCAAAAGCAGAGAGTGCCGCCTTAAGAGAGAAAGTAGAGAAGCTAACTAGGAACCCGTTTGATGTTGCTATAGTAAATCCTCAGATACAGGTTACTGCTCCGCCCCCAATTCCGTTGGCTAGTCCAGAAAGATATGCAGGGGATCCTTCAAAAACTCAAGTATTTCTAACACAAATAATGTTAAATTTTTCATGCAAACCTGCTTCCTACCCTAACCACCATTCTAGGGTCGCATTTGCCATATCGTATCTAGTTGGGGATGCTGCTAACTGGGCTGTGCCTCTACTAAGGAACAATGATGCGGTGTTGTCCGACTGGCCGGCTTTTAGAACAGAATTCAAGAGACTTTTTGATCGGACAGCTACAACATTCAGCGCAGATAAGGAGTTACTTGAACTCAAGCAGGGTAGAAACGATCTTGTAACGTATCTAACCACCTTCAATAGGTTGGTGGCCGAAACTGCTTGGCCCGAAGAAAAGCGTATGTCCTTGTTTTATCGGGGTTTAAGGGAGGGATTAAAGGACATCATGGCCCAAATAAACCCACAACCGGTAACTTGTGCTGACATGATTAATCTGACTTTAAGACTAGATGAGAGGTTATCGGAAAGAGGTGTTGAAAGACGTAAATGGGATACAGGCTTTTACAGGTCTGAAATGGCTCCTCGCAAACCCATGTTGTCTTCCGAGTCAGGTAGTGTACCTATGAAATAGGAGCTGTTTGAGCTCCTTTATCTAAAGAGGAAAGAGAGTCGCAGAGTGCTGGAACTCTGCATGTACTGTGCTAAAAAAGGTCATTATGTAAGAAATTGCCCCGCTAAACCAAAGTCCACGGGGGGTTGGTCTAGAAACAAAGGAATAGCCTTGTCAACGGTGAATCCTGTTGATGGTGGGGAGCAGTCAATTAAGGAGAAGACTTGGAAGATTCCTGCTTTGTCCTCTATGCCCAGTAGTGATACAGAATCACATATAGTCCTTCCCAGAAGTTTAGAAAGTAATCAAGGTTATCATCAGGTATTGGTAATGATAGACTCGGGGGCTACCGGTAACTTTCTTGACAGTGGGTTGGTATCATGGGAATTCCTGTGGGCGGTGATGCAGCGACGAGGGTTTGAACAGCCATTTCTATCAGCGCTACAAACTTTATATTGCAAACCAGTCGCTAGGATCTGCATAATGGGTTTTGAGTCTGAGCCGCTTTCAATCATGCGGGGTACAAGGCAAGGATGCCCTTGCTCCCCATTATTGTTTTCTTTATACATTGACCCATTCTTAAAAATGCTTGAAGATAGCGCAAGGATAACCTCAGTCTGGCTGCAGCAAGATCAATTTTGCATCCTTGCTTATCCGGATGACGTGGCAATCGTGACAACTAACCCAGCAATGGCTATATGTGAAATAGAGCAATTGGCGGTACAATATGGGGCGGCATCTGGTTATAAATTTAATTCAACAAAGACTCAGATTTTATGTGCTAATATAAATGCCTATGATGACCAAAGGATAGTACAGAAGGTGGTTTATTTGGGGATTAGGATCCGGGCTTGTCTGAAGGCAATGGTTGAGTCTAATTGGGGGCGGTTGGTATCGAAGACTCGTAAACAATTGGATCGCTGTGAGTGCTTTCATCTGACTATGGTGGGAAGATGTAGCGTTCTTAAAATGTTCATCTTGCCGAAAATATTATATTTTTTAGAGCAGTTCCTTTACAGATCTCGCACATTAATCCTGCTCTACTACAATCGATATGTGGCAGATTTATATGGGCTCAGGGTAACGCACGAAGAGCGATGCGGTACATGTCCCTACCTAGGGAACAAGGGGGTTTGGCTGTCCAGGATTATACGCTGTACTATTATGCATGTATGAAGCACCATATGAACATACTTTTGACTGGCAGTGAACCCAACTACCAGGGCTGAATTCCCTTCTATTTATCAAATGCTCTTAGGCAGCGAGTCCAAAAATCGATTATTTATTAATGTGGATTGGAGTTACTACAAGCGCACTCGATTCAAGGTTCTGATTGCCGCATACAAAGTATGGACTGCGGTAAAAAAAAAAAAGGTATGGTGTGGATAAAGTATCCCGGCACACTCTGTTAACGGCAACCGCTATATTTCCAGTAGTATTTTGGGACCGGGTGGTGAGCAAATGGAGGGACAAAGGGGTGTGCACAGTTGGTGATCTATTTTTAGTAGATGACGTGAAGTCTTTCGATCAGCTAAGGGATCAATTTCACCTGCCTTGGGCTGATTTTTTCAAATACCTACAAATTCGTGATTATTTTTTAAAAGCCCGATGGAAAATTCAAGCTAATCCTCTTGTCGAGGCAGTTAGGAAAGATGCACGGATAGGCACACTTTATACTCTAATGTTGAGTACACTGGATAATGATTTGGAGGCCCAAAATCACAAATGGGATAATCGACTGGGGTGCCAGGGCATACAATTAGAGTTGGCAGGTCGATTATTTATGTCTGCAAATCTTTATACCCAACATTTTAAGACGATCTTTAATTTATATTACACACAAGCTAAAATATCTAAGTAGGGTTATGGTAATGGGGGCAAGTGTTTTCGTTGTGGGACTGAAGCTGCTGATATTGTGCATCTTTTCTACTCGTGCAGGCATCTAAAAACGCTTATCGGCCATGTAGAGAAATTTCTAGCGGAGATCTTGGGTACATCTGTACGATTATCTGCCACTCAGGTTTTGTTCGGGGTCGAAAAGGGATTGGCAGTGGATATTTTACCTATTCAATCAGAATATATGATCTTTCTTGTCACTTCCGTCGCTAGGCTATGTATTGCATCAATGTGGTTACAAAAGGACCCCCCTTCGTTTGAGGTGTGGAGGGCAAGTTTTTTATCAATCTTTAACATGGAACATAGCCTTTATGCTGTGAAAGGCAGACAGAGAATGAAAATGGGTCGTCAGATCTGGGGGTGCTGTTATTACTTATATGGAGGTGTAAAGGTCCTGCTTTTTCGATTAATTTATGCTTTCTCTTTATTGTTTTAAGCTGTGTTTTGGTATGACAGACAGCAGCAGTTGTAATATGTCTAAGAAGGGATTAGCCCCCTACATTATAAGCTATGTATATACTGGACAGATGTGTTATTCTCCGATATACTGCTTTTTGGTTTTCCTCTTTTGCCCTGACCCGAACTATGTTATTTCATTTGTAATTTTTGTGCCGTTTTGTCAAGTCATGGATTTCAATAAAAAACTTTTAAAAAAACATCGTATCTAATCTGTCTTTTATTTTTATGCCGTGTGACCAATGTTACCCGATGCACAGGCACTTTAAAAGTGGGTGGTAAAATTACTCACGTTGTCATGTGATCAAGGCTCCTCTGAACTAAAATGTTGTGGCGACAGAGAAAGCACAAATAAAATAGGCATCAAATTTTTGTGGTCCGTGTCCGTACCGGCTTGCGAAAGGCGAAGATCAAGCTGCTGCAAACAAGCGACGGAGCTTTGCATATTATATATATGCTGCAAACCAGGGAAGCTGTCACAGGCTATAATTGTCATAGAGGGAGCCATGAACAGTGCTTCAGTTTGCAGAGTCGACAAACTATAGCACACGTGGGGAGCTGCGCGTGTTGCACTTGGAACGCCTGTATCGTATCAGTGCTATGGTAGACGAGGAGATCAATGCAAGATTAAGGGCAGCAGAAGGGCTATTTAAGGATGGTACCAGTAATGAGGAGTCAGCTGTGGCAGCAAAAGGAGACATTGATAAAAATAAATCATTCTATACTTTAAGTCATAGACTGGAAAGCCTATCAAAGGCTGAAGTATCAAAATGGTGGGAGGTGCAATCTCTCAAGCGCTATGTTGAAGTGGGCAAAGTACCCAGATGGCTCAGAATTATGATAACTCCAACATACAGGAACCCACATCCTGAGCTGATTAAAGAGTGGGCGTAACGTAAAGCTGAACATTTCTAAAAAGAGGACTGTGCTTTTGATTAAATATTCCAACACATTGACAGAGATAAAATTCTTGAACAAATAAAGGAGACAACCAGCCAACTCTATTTAACAGTAGAGAGGGATGCAGTACTGAAATTCATTAAGGAAAGGAAAGGCAATTAAGAATCACGAAGAGGTAAAAACAGCTAGAAAAGCCCACCAATTCCAACGGGTTAGGGAAGACTATGAGAATGGTAGTATCTACACCTTCAAGAAAATATGACATCAGGAAACAAAGGCAGGAGGTCACTAATAAGATCATATAGAAAATGTCTATTAGTGATCTAAGCTTGGTTACTGGATCAGAATCAGAGCAAGAAGGGTCAACAGATTGCGCAAGAATCACAACAGTACAGGGCTTATTTTGTTTTTTATGGCTGGGTCGCTACACAAACCACTGCCCACAGGTCCAACAAAGAAGAGGAAGAGGAACTAAGTATGGTCAGAAAATTCTTTCAGCTCGTGGTATTTGCGGATTTTCTGCTATTTCGCGATACGCAAATCTCGCGAAATTGCAGAAATTGCAGAAAAATCTGCGAAATCGCAAGGGGAACGGATTTTGCAAAACTGAAGTACACGGAAGCTTGTTTCCTTCCCAGTGTAAGAATTGGCTTTTGTAGTCTGGTCTGCCCTGTTCCCATGATGCACTGGGCCAGGGACAGACTAATTTGCATACAGCCAGGTTCTGAAACTGGGATGGTGCAATGAGCTAAAAAACGGTGTTGGATCTAGCCCTGATCTCTTGACTGGGTGAGAGTACTCTGCTTAATTCAGAGACTCTGTCCATCACCACCCCTTGTTATAAATAATTTTGTCCACCCTAAGCGTGGAAGGGTATACTCAGATGTGAGTCCCTTGCTCATTGTACCATCAGGATTCAAGCAAGCCGGGCCGAAGACGCCTGGAATGGCAGAAACCGGTCCCCGGAAGCTTGTTTCCTTCCCAGTGTAAGAATTGGCTTTTGTAGTCTGGTCTGCCCTGTTCCCATGATGCACTGGGCCAGGGACAGACTAATTTGCATACAGCCAGGTTCTGAAACTGGGATGGTGCAATGAGCTAAAAAACGGTGTTGGATCTAGCCCTGATCTCTTGACTGGGTGAGAGTACTCTGCTTAATTCAGAGACTCTGTCCATCACCACCCCTTGTTATAAATAATTTTGTCCACCCTAAGCGTGGAAGGGTATACTCAGATGTGAGTCCCTTGCTCATTGTACCATCAGGATTCAAGCAAGCCGGGCCGAAGACGCCTGGAATGGCAGAAACCGGTCCCCGGAAGCTTGTTTCCTTCCCAGTGTAAGAATTGGCTTTTGTAGTCTGGTCTGCCCTGTTCCCATGATGCACTGGGCCAGGGACAGACTAATTTGCATACAGCCAGGTTCTGAAACTGGGATGGTGCAATGAGCTAAAAAACGGTGTTGGATCTAGCCCTGATCTCTTGACTGGGTGAGAGTACTCTGCTTAATTCAGAGACTCTGTCCATCACCACCCCTTGTTATAAATAATTTTGTCCACCCTAAGCGTGGAAGGGTATACTCAGATGTGAGTCCCTTGCTCATTGTACCATCAGGATTCAAGCAAGCCGGGCCGAAGACGCCTGGAATGGCAGAAACCGGTCCCCGGAAGCTTGTTTCCTTCCCAGTGTAAGAATTGGCTTTTGTAGTCTGGTCTGCCCTGTTCCCATGATGCACTGGGCCAGGGACAGACTAATTTGCATACAGCCAGGTTCTGAAACTGGGATGGTGCAATGAGCTAAAAAACGGTGTTGGATCTAGCCCTGATCTCTTGACTGGGTGAGAGTACTCTGCTTAATTCAGAGACTCTGTCCATCACCACCCCTTGTTATAAATAATTTTGTCCACCCTAAGCGTGGAAGGGTATACTCAGATGTGAGTCCCTTGCTCATTGTACCATCAGGATTCAAGCAAGCCGGGCCGAAGACGCCTGGAATGGCAGAAACCGGTCCCCGGAAGCTTGTTTCCTTCCCAGTGTAAGAATTGGCTTTTGTAGTCTGGTCTGCCCTGTTCCCATGATGCACTGGGCCAGGGACAGACTAATTTGCATACAGCCAGGTTCTGAAACTGGGATGGTGCAATGAGCTAAAAAACGGTGTTGGATCTAGCCCTGATCTCTTGACTGGGTGAGAGTACTCTGCTTAATTCAGAGACTCTGTCCATCACCACCCCTTGTTATAAATAATTTTGTCCACCCTAAGCGTGGAAGGGTATACTCAGATGTGAGTCCCTTGCTCATTGTACCATCAGGATTCAAGCAAGCCGGGCCGAAGACGCCTGGAATGGCAGAAACCGGTCCCCGGAAGCTTGTTTCCTTCCCAGTGTAAGAATTGGCTTT
Organism: Lissotriton helveticus; assembly: GCF_964261635.1. Taxonomy (NCBI): domain Eukaryota; kingdom Metazoa; phylum Chordata; class Amphibia; order Caudata; family Salamandridae; genus Lissotriton; species Lissotriton helveticus. The sequence goes on along the minus strand of NC_136073.1, from coordinate 59,501,806 downwards.
TGTAGTCTGGTCTGCCCTGTTCCCATGATGCACTGGGCCAGGGACAGACTAATTTGCATACAGCCAGGTTCTGAAACTGGGATGGTGCAATGAGCTAAAAAACGGTGTTGGATCTAGCCCTGATCTCTTGACTGGGTGAGTACTCTGCTTAATTCAGAGACTCTGTCCATCACCACCCCTTGTTATAAATAACCTTACAGAGTTACAGCAGGTGCCCAAGTTAAACTAATTTCTTTGTAACCATTTACAAAATGGTTACAAAGAAATTCCCTTCAACTTGGACACCTGCTGTAACCCTGTAAGTGCTTCCTGAGCGGCGCCTCCAGAGTTCGTTGCCTACTTGCAACTATTCTCTGACCCTGCTCTGACCCTCGAAGCAGGGTCAGAGAATAGTTACAAGTATGGCACAATGCTCTTGTCACAAAAATTAAACCACAACAGAAAGCACTTACAGATAAGGAAGCAGGTGCTGGACTTGAAGCTCAAATTCAGTAACACATTAACAAGCCCCAAATTAATTTGTCTCGGTTGAGGCTGGGCAGCTGTGCTTTCTTCCCATAATCTACAGTGGTGAACCAGAGGGTGCTGTGGTGAACCAGAGGGTGGCGGCAGTGGTGAACCAGAGGGTGGCGGCAGTGGGGAACCAGAGGGTGGCGGCAGTGGGGAACCAGAGGGTGGCGGCAGTGGGGAACCAGAGGGTGGCGGCAGTGGGGAACCAGAGGGTGGCGGCAGTGGGGAACCAGAGGGTGGCGGCAGTGGGGAACCAGAGGGTGGCGGCAGTGGTGAACCAGAGGGTGGCAGCAGTGGTGAACCAGAGGGTGGCAGCAGTGGTGAACCAGAGGGTGTTGGCAGTGGTGAACCAGAGGGTGTTGGCAGTGGTGAACCAGAGGGTGTTGGCAGTGATGAACCAGAGGGTGTTGGCAGTGATGAACCAGAGGGTGTTGGCAGTGATGAACCAGAGGGTGTTGGCAGTGATGAACCAGAGGGTGTTGGCAGTGATGAACCAGAGGGTGTTGGCAGTGATGAACCAGAGGGTGTTGGCAGTGATGAACCAGAGGGTGTTGGCAGTGATGAACCAGAGGGTGTTGGCAGTGGTGAACCAGAGGGTGGCAGTGGTGAACCAGAGGGTGGCAGTGGTGAACCAGAGGGTGGCAGTGGTGAACCAGAGGGTGGCAGTGGTGAACCAGAGGGTGGCAGTGGTGAACCAGAGGGTGGCAGTGGTGAACCAGAGGGTGGCAGTGATGAACCAGAGGGTGGCAGTGATGAACCAGAGGGTGGCACCGCTAAACTGCCCGGGAGCCCTGTGGGTGTGAGCCCCCGTGCTGCTGAGCTGCCCAGGGGTTGTGAGCCCCCACGCTACTGAACTCCCACGGGGCCCAGTGGGTGTGAGCCCCCGTGCTGCTGAACTGCCCCTGTTTGGCCCCGTCCACCACACACTAGTGGTATGAAACGTCTTTCCGCCCATCCCCACTATAATGGCCAGCTCACTCAAGGAACCTCGGCGCCTTTTGGCACGCTGGCAAGGTTACAGGCACACGTAGTCACATTTGTGGAAATGGCAAAAAAATCCACGAGTTCGCGGAAAAATTCGCAAACTGGCAGATTTTTGCCATTTCGTGCGAATTCGCGGATTCTCAAATTTCACCCATACTTAAGAGGAACAAGAGCAGGGGTGGCAAAGGGATAAGGCGATGGAAATACAGACGAAATGATGACACAGAGCCACAGCAAAAAGTGACTGAGACCAACATGGTAATCAATTGAAGTTCTAACGTCTAACGTCCTCACATCTGAAGATCAACAAATGTCAAGTGTGGGTTTATCATTCTCATCCAGATGACATGTTCAATTATGACCAAACCCGAATTGATCTGTATAAATTCATATGTAAGTTGAAAAAATTCTTCAAACAATCAAGGAACAAGTCCCTGATTATTGATGTTCATCATTATAGCAATCTAGCAGTATCAGACATTAGTCTTATTCGAGATCCAAGGGAACTGGAAGCAGAAGAAGTAATGAACTAGGCAACCTTCAGGAGACTACAATGTTGATAGAGCAAACCATAGGGAGTGATGGCAAAATGGAATCCCCATTTAAACCAAAATCTAAATTTAATCCAACCCTCACTCATGACAATATTGATGCTTTCAATGAAATTTCGATAGAGGAAATTAAAAAAAAAAAATCAAAAGGAAGGAACTACAAGGAAATAGAAAACTTTCCTCATGGAAAACAGAGTAACCACGAAATGGCAGAATGAAAAAGAATGCATCAGAAATGCAGGCACGGGAGGCAAAGTGGAGATCTGGCCAACTAGGATGGATTTGGATGAAGCTTCAAAGCAATTGAGTGATACTGTTTGTTACCTAAAAATAACTTGGGTAGACTATGAAAAATCCAAACTTAGATTCTTCAAAGATCTGGTGAATTGGTGAGACAATAGCCTCATTAGTTTGGATGAATACAGCTTTCTAAGAGTTGAGCACCCCAGAATCCAGAACCAATGCTTGTTGCCAAAAAATCATAAAAAAAGTGTATGCTTACCCCAAGGCCTATGATTTTGGCAATAGGCAGTGTATTGAAAATATCTCTAAATACGTGGCCTATTATCTACAACCAATAGTGAAGGATTTGCCTTCATACATCCAGGACACTTCAGACTTCCTTAAGCATGTATTGGGAGGAGGACTATCTCATGGTTTGTTTGGATGTTAACTCTTCATACACAAGCATCCGCCATAAGCATGGCTTAAAGACAGTGCAACATTTTCTAATGTTGCTTAAAATGATTACTTTGCGCCTTAAGAGCAATATTGTTTTTGTTTAACTACAACATACTGTACAGACAAATTCAAGGAACAGCTATGAGCACCTGCTTCGCCCCCAGCTATGCAAATTTGCTTAGAGGCTGGTGGGAGGAGCAGGTGCTAAACAAAAAAGTAGTCGAAGTCCAGAGATGGAAAAATGATCAACACACATAGTAATGCAGCGGAGATATATTGATGACCTGTTTCCATTTTGGAAAGGGGACATAGAAACTGTAGTGTAGTCCCAAAAGTACCCTGTCAAGCAGGACCTATGATGTTTACGGATAACATACTGCGAGTCTGGTGGTAGACTGACTCTGTACACACCGTTGCATATATTAGCCTATGGTTTGCATTAGCTAGCTCGCAGTGCCACTAGAATCTCCTGTTATAAGACAGATTCATTTTTAAAACCTCAGAACACAATAACCTCAGACTCGTAGAAACAATATATTACTTTATACCCAGTCGCTCGTGCTTGCTTGTTTTTGCTCAGAGAGATACTGAGAATAAACAGTCAAACATGTTTACAATAATTTATTGTACATTAGTTCTCATGTAGAACAAGTGTGCGGTTATGGCTAACACAGTAGCAGAGATATAGAACCAGCAGTACAGTGAATAAGAAGGAATAGTATTGATCTACCATTTTGAAACAGTCATGAACATATACATGAAAACATAATGCATTTATAAAGTAAAGCGTGTATTCATAAGATGCCTGACTAAATGTACCTAAATGTACCTAGCATGTGATTAGGTGCTAGAGAGCCTAAGCCTAAGAGCAAAGAATTCCGCTATTTTTTAGTCAAACCCCCATACCTGAATTGTCAGAGTGGGGGACTTCGTCCTGGAACTGAGCTGAACACTCTGCAAGGGATCGTCAAGCCACTGTCATCTGGAGTGATGGCATGCCGGAGAAATAGAGTCACTGGTCAGTGTTTCGGCCTTGAAATCTAGGTCTCTCCTGCTGTATTTATATGGTCTATGTAGGTGTGTTACCCATTGTTCAGTATGAGGATGACGGTTGGGATTAAATCTTGAGCGCCGATGGGAGAGGTGAAGTGTACCTCCTGGAGAGGTACACTTCACCTTTATTATTCATATGTTCTAAGGATGACGTATTCGCAATATCGATCGGGCAAAACCCACCTTCATCATAGAACTAGGTGAAAAGTTTAGTACATAAAAGGTTGCAGTCCTTATAATGCTTGATGTCCGTCCTTGTAAGGCATTCTGTCCTTATTTGGAGCTATGTCCTTCTAAGGCTTGTTCATATGAAATAACGGGGGCTGATATAGGGAAAGTGTACGATGTTCCCTGAACCTATATTAGGGTACCGATATGAAATATAACAAAACAGTAGAAAGATGTGTCAGATGTATAAATAATAATGCAGCTTTAAGGTATCCCCATTGCCGATAGTCTGGCATCTGGAAATCCCTGTGTAGAAATCCAATTAACTAATGACACAAGGAGAGTTAAATAGACCAAAGTTATTAATAAAGTAGAACACTTAAAGCAGATGAGTGAGTTGGTGGCCAGTGCAACAGTTACCCAAAAAACTGTAAAACCCAAGAGGAAGTCAACTCAAAAGGTTTTACAGGTCCACAATGCATTTTTTTATAAACTAAAAGGCTATTTTATTACAACCGTTAAAAAAACACGGAAAAACTCTGGTTCAAAAACTGTTGCTTGGTATGGTCAATCATGTAGAGAGGTTTATAGAATGTTAGCCAGGGGCTATTAGATGTAAGAACGTGGGAGACATACGAAGGGCAAGGGCTGGGTAAAAGTCAACCCAACTGAAAGCTAAAAGGGACTGGGACTGGGACGAGCAACACTGGGATGAGCTGTTCAAGGCATGTACAGGGAGAAGTATGGCTAATTTCTGGCACCTTGTGAAATGGGGCAAGGGCAGGAAGAGCCGAGAGCCAGTGAACCATGTAGCTCCCGAGCAGTGTGTATCTCATTATAAGGCCCAATTCACTATTGCGAACCATGTACTTGAAAAATTTGAATTGCCACCTCTCAATTCCACTTTTTGTTTTACAAAGAAAGCTGTGGAAATAGCACTAAAATCCATTCCGAGAGGTAGGGCACCTGGGTTGGACTGTATCCCAGCGGACCTGTTCGTTCACGACATACCAAATTGGGCATCATATACTCCGCTCCTTGTGAACGCTATTGCTAGTGGAGCACAAATGCCTGATACATGGTCAGGAGCAGAACTTCTTTTAATTTTTAAAAAGCAGACCATTCCAACCCAGGCAACTACAGGCCCATAAGCCTTATTAACTGTATACAGAAAGTCATAGCTAGGATGGTATTGAGCCAAATCTAGCCCTGGCTAGACGAATTTAACATTTTGTCTCCAATACATGCGGGTTTCCGTTCATGTACCTGTACTATTGACCACGTTTTTAGATTTATTTCAATTTATTGACGTGTGGTACTCATAAGTGGGGGGAATGATTTATGCAGCTTTTGTTGACCTAAAGCCTGCTTTTCATCTTGTCCCATGCACAAAAATGTGGAGTACTTTCGCGGAACTAGGAATGCCACTGGAAATATTGGCATTTTTGGTTACTTTACATGACGCCAACTACGCGCAGGTTTGCTGGAATACACAGGGGAGTGTCACCCAAAGGTTCCCTATAGCAAAGGAGGTACGACAGGGGTGTGTTCTAGCCCCAGCCCTCTTTTCTTTGTATATTAATAGGGTAGTGCAGTATTTTCAGAATTATCCCACTGACGCTCCTACCCTAGCTGGTTTGAAAATTCTGTTGCTCATGTTTGCAGACGATACCCTGATACTTTCCAAGACACAAAAGGGATTACAGTCTGCCCTAGTGAGATTTGGAAAGTTTGTCGGGATCATGACCTGCTAGTGAATGTAGAGAAAACTAGATTTATGGTTCGACACAAACACAAGGTCATAAATGGCCGTGTTAAAATGAAAGAAGGTATCCTGGAACGGACTCAGAACTTTACTTACTTGGGGATCACTATTGGTAGTAAATTTAGTTGAAAGCCGCAGATCGATCCACTGGTTCCCAAACATGCCCCATTGTCAGGTGCCCTACTGAAGGAGCAGCGTCTCTCATATACTAAACCCCTTGCCCCAGCCTTAAAAATATATAACACCAGAATTAGCGCTGCGGTTTTATATGGGGCTGAATTGTGGGTCTTTGACCAGTTAGCTCCTCTAGTTACAGCCCAAAACAAATTTTTAAGAACCCTAACAGGCCTTCCTCAGTCAACACCATTGCTGCCCCTATTTCATGATTTTGGTTGTTATTCTATTGAGGATATGGTGCAATTTAGGCTAGTGGCATACTGGAGGAGGCTCTGGGTCACTCCAGAGTTGTCCCGGTACGCACAGGCTCTCCTGGAAGTTAGGGAAGCAGAGACTACGTGTAAAATCCCTTGGTTGCGACGGGTAAAAATCACTCTTTGCGAAATGGGGATGAGTAAACTGTGGGTAGATCCTGCCACAAACCCTTTTCCCACAAGGAATGAGTTTAAGGCAGCATATTGGAATATGATCAAAACGAAGTCCATCGTTGGCCAGGGACTATCTAGAGCATAAGCTTGGATCGGCGTACGAAAACTACTGGGATCTTATCACTCTTACTATAGATAGGAAACTTTATCATCAATTTAGGGTGGGCTCACTCCCCATATACTCGGTTGTTAGCAAATGGCATACTCAGAACCACAGTAAATGCCCATTCTGTCCAGCGCAGAATAAATCACTGGCACATATTTTATTCGCTTGCCCGGCGTATAGAATTCCTAGGCATAGATGGCTCAAATCTATTTGCTCAAATTTAGGCACTAGACTAAGCAGCGAAGCACTGAGGATCTTAAAAACAGCCACCAACGAATCTATAGTGACTGACGTTGCCAAATTTTTAAGCTGGATGTGGGTCATACGTGCAAAGGAGTGGAAGAAATGATAATTAGCTCCTTGCACACTAGAAAGGATGAAGTATTTTTGCACTGTGTAGTACTGGAATATAATGTACTTAACCTGGTTACCCTTTATGTAGAATCTGTGACTATCTGTAGTGATCAAGATGGCAGAACTGCCAGAGATTTTAGTAGTTTTAAATATTTATTATATAAATATGCATTTTATCATTGTGGATCTATTTTTCTTCTTGCAAACCATCAACCTAATGCTCAAGTTTGTTCAAATATATGATAATGAAATTTTATTATGTTTTAAAGGTTTGTCTTTTATGATTTTTAATCAAAATAAAGACTTATTGAAATAAATAAAAAGTTAAATCTGTCATTTACAAGTTGAATCTGTAGTACCAGCATTGAATTCCCAGATGTCAGACTTGAAGTGACAGATTCATGTCGGACGTCAACCTTCAGAAAACCTACTGCAGGCAACACCACAGTTCATGCTAAGGTGCTGACCCCATTCCACTTGACAACAGCATACAATATGGTGAATTACTCTGGGCCAAGACAATTTGTGGCTCAAGGTAATTATACATAGAAGCAGAAGAGGAGATCTGTAACAGGTTTAAACAAAGGCTACCAACAAGCAATACTAGAGACGGCGAGGGCACAGGCAAGCAACATGAACAGAGCAGAGTTGCGGTTTAAAACAGATCGATCTACCACTTATAGTATAAAGCATAACATGCCGTAAAGAAACTATACAATATTTAATTTGGAAATAGAACAGCATGAAATGGCATCTCTTTTTAATAACTCCGAGCTAATCCACTTCAGAATGCTTGACCGACTGCTTTTCACACATACATATGTATTCGGATCGATTGAAGTTTGGTAAGAGAATAGACCGAGAATTAACTCCCTCCCGAAACCCACTCCAGTTTGTATTTAACAAGAAAGAGCTGAAAATAAAATCATTGCAGAAACCGTAGTGTAAACATCAAATTCATTCCATAAACATCTGGACTTCTTTGGCAAAAGAAATAATCAAATTTTTAGGCATTAGAGCTCGGAATGCTCAAGCTTTCCTGCTTCAACCATGCACATTAAAGATTGTATATAAGGGTCAAAATAGATTCTTTACCGCTGAAGCTCTAGCGAAAGCGTACTTGAATACACTAGCGTGAGGAGTACTATAGGAGTTCTAGATATTAGCGTTTTGTTCAATATAACTCACGCTTTTCTATGATTCAGAATTATGGATCCGCCCAAACATCTGTGGTGTTCTCACATACATCACCGGGGCAATAGGCCCCTTTGCCTTATTGTTGGGGGAGGGTCACTGGGGGGGGTGCGTTGGGGTTTGGGTGGGAAGGTCACGGGAGTGTGCTGGGGGAAAAAATGGAAAAATTCAGTCAAGGTCATAGAATATTGTGTTGAAATAAACTGTCTTCTCTTCACCGATGTAATGGTACAATGTTTTAATGTAATTTTTGCAATGAATCTATGTAGCTGCAATGGGGAGCTGTAATTTTCGAATGTGCTCATTTAATGTATGTGGCCTTAATAATGTGCATAAACGCAAGCATGTGGTGCAGGAAATTCGTTTAATACAACCTGATATAATATGCATTCAAGAGACGCATATACCGTGGGCAAAAAGACAAGCTCTGAATGATTTGGGGTTTATACTGTTGGCTGCCTCTCAACAATCTACCATGAATCGAGGCGTGGCTATATTGGGTCGACGATCTGTAACTGCGACTGGTAAAACCAAAGTAGACAGCTTAGGACGCTGGGCAATTGCGGAATGTGTCATAGGCAATGCTGTCACTACAATCTGCACAGTATATGGTTCTAATATCGACGACGCTTCAGTGATAGAATATCTAAATGTAGAACCAGCTCTCTGGAGCACCCCATTATTTTTATTGGGGGATTTCAATATTCATGGGGAATTGATTACTTGGAATTTAAAATTTACTTGATATCGAGGCAGGAAACCCAAGGTATTTAAGGCATTACATCAACTCCTAGATCAGCATGGGTTGATTGATGGGTGGCCCGTGGTAAACCTGAGGGATCCTGGCTTTACTTTTTTTTCTTCGCCACACAAGAAATTTGTGCGAATAGACTATATTTTCATACCTGGACATATGGGACAAGGATCCTGTATGTCAGTTAAACCACGCATCACCTCAGATCACGCTCCAATCGTTAGAGATGTACCCATATCTAACACCCAACAAATACAAAGATCCTTTACTTTCAATAAAAAACTCTTATTAGATGAAATATATGCGAAGCAAGTAATAGACTGGGCTCAGCAATATTTCGATCTTAATAAAGGCTCTACATCTTATGCAATGGTATGGGACTGCTTCAAGGCAGGACTACGAGGCGAAACTTGTAGTTATAGCTGGAACCTACAACAGAAAAAGAAAAATATATTGACACAATTAATACAAGATCTAATAAATGCAGAACATGATTTAATGGATGATATTAGATTACATCGAGATAGCGAAACTTCACAAAATGAAGTTGCAAAGCATAAAGCCAAAATAAATGGGGTGTGGAGTCAGGATATAGCACAGCAATACAAGACTTTTCGTGCAGAAAGATATGAATACGGGGAAAATGTGGGCACATGTTTAGCTCTAAGAATGCGTGAGAGACAGACTATACAGCGTATAACCTCTATAGAAAATAACCAGGGCACCCTAATTGAGTCATCTGAGGGGATTCTGCAGGTCTTTTATGAGTATTACACAAATCTCTATACCCAAGAAGACTTTATCTGATCAACTTGATCAGTATATAGATAAATTAGAATTGTCTCAATTAGATTTGGCACAGCAGGAACAACTAGAGCTCCCAATTACAATTGAAGAACTCGAGACCTCCTTGAAAGAACTTGCCCTGGGGAAAGCTAATGGTCCTGATAAACTTCCGCTAGAAATCTATCAAATGCTATTCCCCATAATTAGGAATGATATGCTTGCAACGTTTTTATAAGCCCAAAATGGCTATCCGCCGCCATCATGGGAAGAAGCAAGCATAGTTATATTTCGCAAAAAAGATAAACTTTCACATTTACCAGGGTCATATCGGCCCATTTCACTTATAAATGCTGACGCGAAATTATATTCTAAAATCTTTGCCAACCGATTGAGTCAAATTGTTTCAACTTTAGTCTCTGAACAACAGCATGGCTTTCTCCCAGGTCGCGGTACGATTAATCATATACACCGGGTTATTGCAACTTTAGATTATGCTACTACAAATCATTTGGATGTTGGATTGGTATTTTTAGACGCAGAGAAAGCGTTTGATCGTGTTTCATGGGTATTTTTATGGTCAATTTTGAAGAAAATGGGATTTGGACTACGCTTTATATCTGCTCTACAAATCATGTATAGACACCCGAGGGCTAAGATATGTATTTCGGGGCAAGAATCAATGGCAGTCAAAATCATGCGGGGCACACGACAGGGGTGTCCCTGCTCACCTCTTTTATTTGCTATGTATATAGAACCATTGCTAAAGGCATTAATGTCATCCCAACATATACAACCCATGGTCTTGCCTGGAGGTAACATACGTGTGTTAGCTTATGCTGATGACATTGCAGTAATAACATCTGACCCTGAATCTGCATTAATTGAAATAGAAAATCTGACTCGTGAATTTGGGAAAGTGTCAGGGTACAAACTTAATGTTCAGAAAACACAGGTTATATGTTCAACAGGATTATGTACTAATGATAGTAGAGTCACTCTAAATATTTAGGCATTAAAATTAGATTGTCACCTCAACAGCTAGTTATGGTAAACTGGTCAGATATATTAGCATCAGTTAAAAATCAACTAGAGAAGATTGAATGTTTACATCTATCATTGGTTGGGAGACGCAATGTTTTATAAATGACTATTTTACCGAAAGTTCTATATTATTTTCGAGCAATACCATTGGAGATATCCACACTACAATTGAAGAAATTGCAATCTATAACTGATCGTTTTCTATGGGGCTGGAAATCTTCGCGGAGAGCTTCTAAATTCAGTTCAAGAAGTCTTTATTCGATTAGTTCATCATAAAAGACATAAAATACATTGATACGTATAAAACAGTTAAAACAAGTATTAAAGCATTGACATACTAATCAGCTTCTTGCATAAATATACAAAATTTACAGAGACGTTCAGAAGCAACCAAAGTTAAACAGAATACAGGTCACCATATAAAAGTCACATCATTTAAGACCCCATTTGATTGCTTTTAATGAGCCTACTTCTAAGCAACCAGGCCCACCCCAAAAATTTAGCAACACCCACGACAATCAGAGGGTCCAAGTTAGTCTTTAGCATTCTGTTTGCTTCCCCAGCAGATCTAGTACCTAGATTTCGGCAAACCGGCCTAAGCCATTTGGCTCTTGGGGCAGAGTATAGTGGACACACATATAAAAAATGATTCAAGTTTTCCCCAATACCTTGGCACTTGGGACAAAACCCCGTCCTTTCTGCACCCCACTTTTTGGTAAAGTCCCCAAGGGGAAGTGAACCGCATCTAAATTGAAAGTATAATTTGCGGTCCGCGGGTTTTGTTATTATGTCCCAATATCTTTCCAACTTGGGTGTATCCTTAAATACAATAAACTGGCCTGTGAGACTACTCGAGCTCGTTGTAGAGTACCTGTTGTGTAACACCCATTCCCAGTAGTTCTATTTAAGATCCCTTTTTGAGGGGAATTTGGCTGTTTCTGGTGTTAACCACAAGTCGGCACACCCCAGAGCTATTAGGGTAGCCTTAAGGTCTCTAAACCAGCCAATGTTTGTGGCACCGGAGCTGTTTCTTACCTCCAAGCAGGCTTTTGCATAATGATGGAGTTCCGGCGTTGTCCAGAGACGACGCCAGAATGTTAAAGGGCGAAGTCTTGCTAGGTCCTCTACCGGTTGGCACCCTAGGTCATAAAGAAGGGGAATTAGTGGTGTTGACTGCGGCAGACCCGTTGCCATTCTTATAAATTTATTTTGGGTTTGTCTTAGCGGGTCCAGGTTGCTACCACCCCACAGTTCCGCTCCATATAGAACTGCTGATAAAATCTTGCCACCATAAATCTTAAGGAGCGGGGACAATGGCCTTGTAAAAGACCCTTTATGTTCCTTAATCAAAGCCCCACCCAACTGCTGGTGCTTCAAGGTCATGAGCTCGATCTGATGTGTCCAGCTCAAAGTCTCACTAAAGGTGACTCCCAGGTAGGTGAAACATTTTGTCTGCTCTAGGGGGATATCCCCCATGGAGACCCTGGCATTTATTTGTTTGTGCCCTCTTAAAACCATACATTTGGTTTTGGATACGTTCACCTCCAGCTCATGCTCGCCGCAGAAACACTCGAACCTTGACAGTGCTTTCTGCAAACCCTGCCTGGTTCGTGAAATCAGGAGAGTGTCGTTGGCGAACATGAGCAGGGGGATTTTCGCTCCAGCCAAACTTGGGGCGTCCGTGGAAAAGTTGTCATAATACTTGGTAACCCTATTGATATATAGAGAAAACAAGGTGGGTGCCAAAACACAACCTTGCCTGACACCTTTAGCCACTGGAAAGTTCTCCGTCACCTCACCCGGTTTTCCCCATCGCACAAATGCGAAGGTCTCTGCATGAAGGTTCACAATAAGACGTACCAGGATGGGGGGCATACCCATATCTAGTAGGGATTTCCATAACCCGGCCCTCGGGACCAGGTCAAACGCTGACCTTAGGTCCACGAAGGCCGCGTATAGGTTGCCTTTACCCAAGGTGACCGTCTTCCAATGCAACAGCATGAAACGGAATGCCTGATCCAAGGTGCTCACATGGGGTCTAAACCCAGCTTGTAGAGGTGTAAGGATGTCATACTCCTCTATCCATGCCTGTATCCTAGTAAGCACTAGACGTGTTATGATCTTTTGTACCGCGTCTATTAGGCTGATCGGCCGGTAGTTGGATGGAACCGACCGATCACCTTTCTTAAAAATAGGCAATATTTCCGCGCCAGCCCAGGAGTCGGGTACCCTAGCGTCCATAGCCAGTGCGTTTACCAAACGCACTAGGTATGGTACCCATAGGTCATGGTCCTGTTGAAATAAATCCGCTGGGATACAGTCAGGACCTGGCGCTTTTCCCCTAGGAATGGCTTTCAGGACTGCTTCGACTTCGTTAGCCGAGAACACAAGTGTGTCATATATTAATGGCCAGCTAATGGAAACTTGCGTGGTGTTACGGCATCTAAATTGTTCCACAAAATGGGACACCCATTTTTGTGGTTCAACAGATGCGGGGCTTGGACGATCGTCCTGTGACTGACCCCACCTAAGAAGGTGCCAGAACTGCTGCATGTTCCTGGAGCCACAGGCCTCAGCTAGTAATGTCCAGCGCTCGTCATCCCAGGCAGCTTTGGCATGACGTTTGGCTTCATTAAAAGCCTTCCTACTTGCTTTAATTAGGGCGGGGTTCTTTGATTTTAATGCTTTAAAAAGATCTGCATGGGTCACTCGGCAGGCATCATTAAACCAATTTGCTGGTTTCTTGACCTTCCCTCTCCCCTTATTGGCAACAATCTTAACAAATTGTGATTTCAAGGACAAAAACAGGCTAGCATGAATGACTAATATTTGTATTCAACAGTTCCTGGCTATCACACTTATCAATTTCTACTAGTGAGTTTGAGACCAGGTCTCTGATCTTTTTGCGTGCTTCCACATCAACAGAAACCTTTGGCCAACGCACCCTCATATCATTTGTAAGTGCCACCGCCTCCTGTACAGGATTAGGCTGTCGTTCAACCAGCCCTACAAAACTAAAATCCTTCAGTTCTGCTAACAAGGGTTCATGTTCACTTTCTTGACGAGGTTTAACAATCATATCCAGAACCACATGCCACATTTTAATATCAACTAGAATGTAGTCAATACGACTACTATGCCTACCATTAAAAAATTTATGTTTACCCATCCTGTCCGAGCTAGCACGTCCGTTGAGTGCACGAAGCCCCCAGTTCAGACAGAGACCTTTGATATAAGTGGCTGCTTGGGACCATTTACTAATCGGGTTTAAGTCTAGTTGTGGTATTCCCCAGATCAAATCCTCTGCTTCAGTTAGTAAACCTTGTAAATGAAAACAGGAGTATGACCCATAAACCAATCGGGATTGGGGTTCAAAGTTCAAAGCAAAAACATTATCCCAACAGGTATGAATAGAGAAGACAATTTTATATTGCATGCACTGGGCATTACAAAGGTCAGACAAAGGAGACACTTATTCACAAATTTTTAAATCCAAAAATGATTTTTAGTTTCTTGATAAGTTTCCTGTATATATTGTTGAAACAACCTCATATGAACCTTCCTGTTTATAATGTTGAAACAACCTGATTAGGTCTACATGGATTTGTTTTATTGAATGCTTAAACTAATTACTCTGCATCAAAGTTTCTTTGGTAGTACATATGTGACATTTAATAATTTTTCGAATATAGATGACATGAGAGACCATGAATGGTGTATACGATTTCTCTGGGCATCTGCTGTTGGATTCTGCTCAGTAATCAACTTCGCCCGGGTCTCTCGCCTTGTCACTTAGACCCTGCGTCCCCTCTCTGTTTCTCCTTGCTCTCCAGTCCCGCCCGACCCCGCCCTTTCATGCACTGCCTTTCCGGTAACTTTTCTACTGCAACGAGCGGTTGTTCAAAACAGCGAGTGTTCGCTACCTGCAGGCTCCCTGACCCTTTGGCTGGCTGCCCAGACGTATTGAATACGCGACCGGCTCCCTCGACGATTCCGGTAAGACATTACCATATTGCGCTGTGTCCCACCTTGTCCCATATAATTACATCACGGACCCTGACCGTTTCCCTCGGTTTCAGGTCCTTCTGCCTTCAGTCGACTGAATATTAAAGTCTACGCAATTTACATTCCCCGACTGGAGTAGACGCTGAATACTGAGGTACTTTTGTAAATAACATGAGTATGGGTTGCTTAACTCCACAAGTGTGACGTGTTTTTACACAAAACTTGCCTCTCTTATTGTACCATATAGAACTAAAGAACTCTGCATGCCAGATCCTCGGATGAGGATTCCGAATTTGGTTCGCCCACAGGTAATACCGGTCACCGGTTGCTTGTGTCCACATGTCACACGTGCATGGGTGGATATCGATTCCATCTCTCTCCCTTGATGACTAAGTGTTATACCCACCGACCAGCTGATCACTTGGCCTACTACCAAGGATGCATTCTCACACATGCCCTTCCTCACTCCCCAACCCCTGCACAACCATGGTTTTAGCTGCGGGGTTCTAACTGGTCTTTTCTCACACCACACCTGTTTCCCTCCCCCTTGTCCTAGTAATGTAATTTGATTACCCAAAACCCAGTATCCTAGTACCCTTACCCATGTCCCTTTTTCTTGACAGCACTCTAAATGAGACAACCCAGTCCTGATGATGGTCCGCAATTAATAAGGACCGAAACGTCGTCGACCTCTCAGCGTGAATTATAGGCGTTTTCAGTTGTGACCAAAATTGCAATGTGTATTATATAAAGTCATTTTTGAATATTGTTCACTTGTTGAGCTAGTCACTGTATATATCACCTTGCTCACCTGCGCCGTTTATCGCTGTTCACCTTCACTTGCGTCGCCACCCCGTCACTTGTATATATTGAGCACCAAGTATTATTGGTTGTTTTCTGATTTTTCTACTTACGTGCTGTACATACTTCCTGTGGCATGAATTTATCCTCATAATTTTCAATTATCAAGAAACTAAAAATCATTTTTGGATTTAAAAATTTGTGAATAAGTGTCTCCTTTGTCTGACCTTTGTAATGCCCAGTGCATGCATCAGTTAGTAAACCATCATCTTTACTTAATGGTTCAAAGCAGGTATTAAGGTCACCCATCACAACCACATGACCAGTATTTATGGAGGAACTTAAAAAATCATCCAAATAGGTAAGTGTGGGAGAAACTCTGCCACCCATAATTCCTCTAGCATATACATTGATCAACAGTATGTCCAACCCACTACATGTTCTGATACTAACTATCAAGATATCAGGACAGTCAATAAAAATGTATTTAACTGTTACACCTGCCGCTTGGCGAACCCATGTTGTGAGGCCTCCCTTCGCCCGACCTCTTAGACCTTTGAGAGCTTCTAAATATATGACACTACCAATTCTAAGTGGGGGCTGGGGAGTTCCGAATTTTGCATTATATTATCTGGCATGTTTAATGCAAAACATTAAATATTTTTCAGTAGGTGGAACTGCACCCTCATTTGAAAACCCAGATATCTTTTCTCTTTTACTTGGCCCACAATCTCGGCAAATGCTGCTTCGCTTTTTAGAACCAAGCTATTATAAAAGAACTAGATTTAAACTCATAATGTCCGCCTTTAAAGGATGGCGATCTATACGGAAGCTTATTTCATTGAGACGTATTAATTTTTATACTCCTTGTAACTCTATGGAATTGCTTCCGTTGATATTCAGGGACCGTATTATGGGTCTATGGCGGGGAAAAGGCATAACAACCATCGGTGACATGTTTAAAAATGGCACATTTGCTTCATTTCAGGAGCTAAAAGATGAATATAGCCTTTCCCAACATGATTTTTTTAAGTATTTGCAAATACGGAACTTTATCTTTACACATCCAAATATTGTACCACTATGTTATAATGAATTTATTGAAATACTCAAAAAACCAACACGTATAGGGATTATATACAACTATCTGTTAAATTTACAACAGGACGATTTGGAACAGCAGGAACTAAAATGGTGTACGCGACTAGGTACATCCGTAGTACCTTTTCAAGAATCAATATGTATGGCCGATAAAATTATTTTATCTGCCAATCTATATTCACAGCATTATAAAACTTTATTTAATCTTTATTATATCCCACTTAAAATGTTAAAATGGAGTAATCGTAACAATGGGAAATGCTATAGATGCCAATGTGATCTAGCAGATATTATACATATCTTTTCAGACTGTCCTATATTAAAACCTTTTTTTGTATCCATAGAAATTTTCTTAGGACATATTACAAAATGCAATGTTAAAATCTCGAGAGATGATAATTTTTGGTTTATCAAATGATAATGAATTGTTCTTAGGTTACCAAGAAAATAGATATATTATATTCATGGCTATGGCTGTAGCTCGCCTTTGTATATCATCAATGCGGCTAAAGCCTGAAGCACCTACATATGAAATGTGGCGAGCAAAGTTTTATAATATTTTTCATTTAGA
Source organism: Lissotriton helveticus (assembly GCF_964261635.1). Taxonomy (NCBI): domain Eukaryota; kingdom Metazoa; phylum Chordata; class Amphibia; order Caudata; family Salamandridae; genus Lissotriton; species Lissotriton helveticus. The sequence continues at coordinate 59,484,776 of NC_136073.1, read as the reverse complement.
ATTTAATCTATATCGCATTAAATCAACTGTGAAAAAGCGCAGAGGATACAAAATATGGCAGACTTTGATAGATTATTTAGATCACTAGCGATTACTATTCCTGTTATCAAATGAGATTATCTGCTTAGACGTTATTCACTTTATGTTAGACCATTTTTACTGCTTATAAACGTATCTATTTATGTTGAATATGTAAACCATAAAGGTAATATATGGATATGCTGTTCGCGATATGATATAATCTCTTTATATGTTTATTTTCTTGTATATATGGCCTTAAACTGAATCAATAAAAAATAAAAAAAATAAAAAAAACGGAATGCTGCCGGATATATTCATGCCGACCCGGAAGTAAAAACACGGCTTCCGAACCTATGCCTAAAGGAGACTTCACTCATCGATTTTAAGGTACGAGCATACTTTTGATTGCGATACTAGGAATTATTAGCCTATTCTACATAACTGCACAGAGGAACTGATTAGCTCCACTGCTACCATTGAGTTTGCGCAACAACGTGTCTCAGTAACTCGTGACTTTGCTTAAAGTTCATCCCCGCAGCAAAAGACCGCAGATGCCATGCTTTTTAATTCGCCATCTTGTGGAGTTGTTATTTAAACAAAATACTTGTTGTTGCATAAAAGACCATTACCACTTAAACTTTGTACCCTACCCACTCTGTTTCAGCATTTTTTTAGATGTAGGAAGATGGAAACTTAAATAAAAATTCTATAGTTTCCGAAAGCGCTCAAACAAAGTGTTCCGAATAATTCTGGACACCCCAAGACATTCAATACAGTGAGTATTAAGACCCGATGCCTTAATTTTCAAACTATCATGCACTATTGTACAAGACTGACAGTCCATCCACTTGATTTTTTACAGTTTGTCTACTTACAAGACGTTACAAGCCAATCAGGTATTTTCTGCGTACAACCTGGACTGAATGTTAAGTTGAGTTTCACTTGATAATGTATTTGACAGAATGGTGTATATATTTTTGTCTTCCAGATTAATTTCATATATGGTCCTGAGGAGAATCCCATCACTTTTGGGGATTTGAAACGCGTCGACCACTTCGAATTTCTTATCTAATTTCTCTATCGTTCTTTCCTTCTTATTTAGGCCAATCAGTTGAACATAGATCAAAATGTAAATAAGTGTAAAAAGTATATGATGGCTTAATGGTTCATATAGCTTTTGAATAGAAATATTTAAAGATTTTTGTAGTTGCTCACACCCTGTCCCAACAAAACAGTACAGGGTCCCCTTCCTTTCTCACACATTTTCCTTACTGTCCCTTATATGTTTCAGGTATGCTGTATGAATTTGTTGGATGAATCAGTAGCTTAATGTATGGATTTTTCACATCTGCACTCCCACTCCTTTGTAAATATTCACACATAGTTTTTAGTGTCACGAGCTCTCCCCCTGCCGTTCTAAGGTTGTTTGGACTTAAAGGAAACTGTCAAACAAAAAAGCCTGTCTTTCGCTAATAAGGAAAATGAATTCTAATTATTGGTGAAATCAAAAAATTAAAATAATTTTAAAAAATTCAACGATTAAATTCTGGACTGTTCGAGTGGTCTATACAGATGAGAGTTTAGTTGCTCATCTTAGAAAAAGTTGAAATAAGTTGAGCAGGATTGGCATTTGTTTTGTTGATTATCTAACTGGCGTAGCCTTACTGCGCTCAAGCCAAACCCGTGTTGTTGTCTACTAGGTAAAGAAACACTGGCCCCTAATAAAACGAGATCTAGTGATGGGAGGAGACACCAGTGCAAAACCAAATATAACTTATCGTAGGTCCTTCTCTAGGAGTAAAAAGTTAGTGAAAACTACTACAGATACAAGCTACATGGGGTTAAAACCGAGCAATGGCTTAAAAGGTATGCCAGATGCAAGGCCTGCCAGCATGGTAGGAATCTAACGGAGATAAAAACAGATCTGGGAGAACTGATGGTGACCTTTAAACACTTGAATTGTAAATGTGAATTTGGGGTCTACTTGCTTGAATACCCTTGTCCCAAGAAATGTGTAGGGAGCATGAAGCTTCATAACTATAAACTTTTCCTACAACAGAGAGACTGCATTATTCTAGAAATAAAGAGTTTTGCAGGTGAGATTAACAAACTGAATCTACCTGAAGCCACTCAGAAAAATTATAACATTTTGGAAGATGTCCCAATTTGGCTTTAGGCAAGGATATGGCACGGAGACTGCACTCATCAAAGCATCAGATTAAATCAGAATGGTGCTGGACAAAGGAGGTGCCGCAGTCCTGGTGCTTTTAGATCTATCAGCAGCTTTTGACACGGTTGATCATGCCACCTTCATCAACCGTGTCACAGCCATAGGAGTCAGACGAAAGGCCAAGGCCCTTCTGGCCTCCTTTCTCTTCAAACGGATTCAGTCAGTATGGGCGATTACAACTCAGTCTTCTCTCTTCCTTGTGGTTTTTCTGCAGGGATCGTCGCGGAGTCCAACTTTGTTTAACATATATGTGATGGACTTCGCACGAGTAATTTAACCCTTTGGAATGGGCCTCACGTCTTATGCTGACGACACGCAACTGGTGCTAGTGGCGCATAAAGACTGGAAGGCAGTGGAGACTAGCTTTCATGATGGCATGCTGGCCATTAGCTCATGAATGGCAAACAATTGCCCCAAATTATATTCAGACCAGACCGAGGTAATGGTCTTCGGTAACCTTACCCCGAGATGGTCTCCGACATGGTGGCCAGCGGAGCTGGGATCACTCCCTACCCCTGTTAAGAAGGCCAGAAACTTAGGTGTCATGTTTGACGGGAGCCTCACCTTCTAACAGCATGTCAATGCTGTGGCCTCTTCGTCCTTTTATGTTTTAGGGATGATAAAAAAATTGCTAACTTACCTCCCGATGAGCACTGGAAAAACACTCATCAGTGCCCTAGTTATGTCAAGATTTGATTACTGTAACAGCCTTTTAATCAACCCACAAGAAAATGTTTTGAGCAGGCTTCAATGGATACAGAATGCAGCCGCCAGGATATTGTCAGGCACTCCAAAGTTTAAGTCAATTTCCAATGTGAGGCGCCAGCTACATTGGCTACCCATTAAAAGCAGAACCAAATTTAAAATCGCTATGCATTGCCTACAAAGCAGTTCATGGTACAGGACCTGAATACCTGAAAAAAGCTTTTCTGGCATATGCGCCCAGCAGAGCGCTATGCTCCGCAGGCACCAACCATCTGATCGTACCCAGAACAAAGTCAACTGGGGCGACAGAAGATTTGTAGTGGCAATGGCTAAACTTTGGAACCTGCTCCCCCTACAAATTAAGACCAGCCCAACGCTACTATCCTCAGAAAACAAGTAGAAATCTGGCTATTTGAGCAATAAGGGGCCTTCTCGCTTTCTTTTACAGTCCATAGCGCCAAGACGCCCACGGGTATTTGTGCTCTCTAGAAATTGATAACGTAACATAACACCAAATCTATCTAAAGGAGAAGAAATTCCATAAACTTAGACGGGAGGATAACGATTATAGAAATCAGAGAATTTTTACATTTGCATGCATGTTTGACAATGTTCAAGTTAGTCAACTATCAGTTAAAATTACCCATGGTGACCTCACGCATGTGACCTCAAAGAGCGAATCAGACATTTCAAGTATACGTAGTGAAGCAAGTGAAGGACCTAGAACGAGTGCCAATGCTATGGGCAGTTCCCATTTGAACACCTCATCAGCTTTTTCAATGGAAGTAGAGAGGTACCACAAAGTATCAAAAGTAAACTTCAACAATCTTACAAACACTATAAGAAAACAAGGAGAGAGAGGAACAGATCATCCAGACGTAAGGAAAGAAGGGGTCACCACCAGGTGGAATTTGAGGGCACAGAGGAACTGATGGCACTGGCTAGGTAGAATATGAGTAATAACATCACTACCCGCAATCTTACTACTACTACTCAGTCTGATGTAATCTCTATTGTATCTGTCTAGCTTGGTGTTGAATTCTTCATAAATAAAATTGTTATCAAAAGGTTTGGGCTTCTGTCCTGCTTCCAAACCCGGCTTTAATGAGATGCATGTAGATCTTTTTAGATTTGTACGCAAACTTAAACTTAAGAGACCCTTTGCCCTTAATCCTAAAACTACTGCCTCTGTGATTGGGGTTACTTATGTTCCGTGTGATAAAACTGTACAGGACATTTAGGATCTACAACTTCTACTATCCCTTGATAGTGATTCTTCTACAACAACTTGTATCACACATTTTCTCAGACGTGGGTATTATATCTAACCAGACCATTGACAGTGGTTTAAGACCCAAGTCAACCTTTTCACCGGTCTCCCAGAATGACAGTGCTTTTGAGATTTTTTTACCGATTGGTAACAAAAGAGCTCGATGATTGGGAATATAGAAATGTTAGATAACAGGAAATCTACAGGGATAGCCTATCCAAATCAGGAAGACTTGCACTGCCCACACCATCTACATCATCCCAGATTACCGTCAAGGAAGCAGATAAAGGGGGTAATGTAGTCCTTATGGATACCCTGGACTATATCCATGAATTCGATTGACAATTGGCTCACACAACAGTCTATGTACATTTGGCTTCCAATCCGGTACCATGAATTACATCCTTGATTGAGGGAACGCTGAGGAACTGGCTTGGTCTATGCCTCATCAATGACCTTTAATTCAGATATCTTTTTGTGCATCAACCTAAAGCCCCATGTATACATGCTCTACCTAAAATACACAAGCAAGCCCCTTTTCCATCAGGGAGGCCGATCATTTCAGGGATCGGTTCCCCGAACTGAATGCATATCCGAATACATCGCTGAGTTCTTGCAACCTCTAGTGAGTAATCTCCCCTGCTACATTTGTGATACCAAACATCTTCTGAATCAACTGTCTAACTTTGGCTGGTCAGAATAATGCTGCTTTGTTACACTGGAACGGATATATCACCCCTATTCACCTCTATACCACAAGAAGGCGGCCTTCTAGCCAGTCAACATTTTCCCGCATGTTGATCGTAATGATCAGACTGTTTCTGGACAATGTGTTTCTACATAATGGTGGCTGGTTCCACCAGCGTCAGATGGTTGCCATGGGTACTAAGTTTTCCCCCATCATTTCCTAATCTTTTTATAGGGGGGTTGGAGAAGAATTACATTTGGAATAAATGTACAGGTGATCCATTGAACTATGTAGTTTACTGGGGTTGATACAGGATTTGGATAGGTAGGCATGTACTATTGCCTAGGTTTTACAAATTTCTGAATGACAATCAATGCAACATTGTGTTCACTTATGAACAAAATCCTAATGAAATTGTTCTTTTAAATCTGAAAGTGTACATTGCAAATGACACCATAGCATCTATACTTTACAGGAAGAGCACACCTTGTAACTCGGTCTTACAGGCACACTCATCACAACCCAGGTCCCAAATACTCTCCATTACATTTGGGGAGATGATGAGAATACAATGTAATTGAAGTGAAGGTAGGGCTTTCCATTTGGAACTCGAAAAGACTGCAAGAAGATTTCTGGACGGGGGCTATCCACCTAATCTAAAATCTACAGCCAAACAAAACATTCTAAGGTTTGAGCAAAAGCAAGCACTGACTACAAAGAGAAAGGTCTCTAGGAATGTTATACAGTCTCTTTGATTACACCTTTTCACACTCAAAGCCATGTTTTCTATAACATTGTACAGAAGCATTGGCATATTCTACTAACGGACTTGAACCTGAACAAATATATTTCCTTCCAAACCTAGGTTCAAATATAAGAGAAGAATGAGCTTGAGTAACAGACTTTATCCTAGTTTTCTCAATCCTAAAAGACCATCTCAGGACTACAATGGTTACCTCCTCTACCTAAAGGTTTTCATAAATGTAGACACTGCAATATGTGTCCTTTTACTTTGGACAGGATCAAGGACTTCCTATACAACACTTTCCACAAATAAAAGATCAATACATTCATGCATTGTAACACTAAATTTGTTGTGTATTGTATTATCTGACCTTGCAAAAAAAATATATACATTGGCAGTATCATACGTACAATTAAGAGTTATATTCTAGCTGTCAACTTTAAAGAAAGTCATGGCTCAGCAGACTTACCCATAGTGAGATTCCATGGTATTTCTACTGCATGTGACCATCCCAGGGGAGGGGGGACAGTGCCAAATTACAGAGACAGTTCGAAACAAAATGGATTACCAAACTTAGAACGGTGGAACTTGGTCTGAACGCGAATAGGTTATTACATGTATTTTTGAGGGATTAACTGTACTAGTGATATTCAACGCATCTATACGGTTCATTATGTGTCAATGTGTAACAAATCTCCCCATAATTGCTTTAGGACAAAGTTCAACATTTTAAGCATAAGAAGTACACTTGGTCTTTAGAACTGTATCTAGTATCAATATACATGTTGTCCTAGTTACTGTCCGTGAAGTTAGCTCTGTCTAATTGTATGCAGATCAACATGTCAAGCTACCTTAAACAGTCTTGGCTAACTGATTGTCATCTCAATAACCCTAGGTCGTATCTCGATTGAATTCAATAATGTTGATGCTATGTTGCCCTTGTTACAATCTGAAAATTCCCCACAGAAATCGCAAGTTTCTAAAGGGTAATTCATTATACTGTGTTGTTTGTATCTTGGTTTTATTTATATCTTCCCTTCTACTTTTATTTATTCACATTAACCTCCTTCTGCCACTCCTGTTTCTTCTTTTATTCATTATACAGATACTGAAACAATACAATACGATAGAATGTTGTGAACATAATGGAAAATGTTTTTTAAATACACGTGTCCTTACAAACAATGGATGGTCTGGTAGATTGACCTTCAAATTACAGGTTCTGGACAGATTGGGTAATACCATTAGATATCTTATTTGTCGCACGCAATGTAAATAAAGTTTTTGTTTCGACTATGTTTTACTGATAATAAATGATTTATTACTATACATTTCTTATTATTTTGGCCATTCTTAGTGGCTTTATAGGTTACAAGGACCGTTAACTGTGTTCACTAATATACAGACTTTGATGTATTGCTACAGTTTTCAATACCTCTTTACCATTCTAGTACATTGGCTTTAACTGAGTCATGTTGTGCGACAAAGACCAGTAGCTCTGCTTACTTTTAAGCTTACAGTTTTCTCTTAGACTCCACTCTAACATGGTGCCCATGTGGTCATGGTTTCTTTATGCTACTTTGATGGAGCCCTGGACCAGCGGATTGTCTTTCTTTTGTGTTCAACACTGTCTCGGGCACTACCTATAAGGAGCCACGCCGTATTGGCCTCTGGCTACACTTGTACGCAGAATTCAGATCGGGCGTTCAGTGATTGGAGAGTCTTGAATTTGGTGGTTTTTAGCAGGGCTTCTACCTTGGGCCTCACACTTATGATATTTTACCTTGTTTCCTTGTCTCCATGGATACTTTGATACCGTCATGCAGGACCATGCAGTGTTACAGAGACCTGGAATTAGCAAGGTCCTTGTTGCTATGATTGGACGTTATCGGGCTCGACTCCCTTTGCACAATAATTTTTAAACGAGGTATGATTACATCCCATGTACATACTGTGCTTTTATGGGGGGTTTAACATGCTAGACATATTGGCATGCGTTACGGCTTCACCATTTTCTTTGTTGATATGTGGACTTCTGCGAGTCTCCTTCCAGTTTATTCTTACTTTCATTTCAAGTTTATTTCTATTTTATACACACATCTTTACTAATGTCAGTGTACTTTTTGTTTCGGGTCCTTTCTTTGTTCTGCTTACTGTTATATCATGTCCTGCAAATCTTTATGTATGACCAATCCGAATTGGTTTGAAGTGGTCACGATTATTGACATTTTTACTTGTAACATATTGGGTATATGTTGGGACTGAATGGTCTGCTATGTTGACACCATCCCGTAAGCTTTGGTTCATTTGTGGTTACTCCCTGTCTGGCTCCTTGTTTATACTTTTTTCATTGCATTCACATCAGTGGGTATTAATTTGTGGCTTTTTATTTGGGATTTTGGTATTGTTCCAGATCATCCTTTCTGTAACCCTTGGGGCTCCAGGGGCCAAGAATCGTTTTGTTTGAACTTTCCTTCGGCTGAATCATTTATAGTTTGCAGAGGTGACTGAATTATGAACGAGTTACTGTCTCTTTTGCCTTCCTCTAAATAACTATTTTTCTATCAGATTAGTGGTAGCCTGAACACATGGGCTTTGAGGTTATTTGTCTCTTTTTTCGTTCTCTGTATTTAAATGCCATTTTATTCACATTTAAGAGCAAGAATCTGACTGAGCATTTATTTGCACATACCTTATCCTGTCTGGCATTACTATCATTCTTTTCAGTGAAAACGTCCACGTCTACTGGACTAACTTTGCTATAATTTTGAGAACTGTCCTGAACACTATTACTCATATTAAATAGGCACATAATTGTACCACCGATTTGATTTTTGTATACCTTTTCACTTGGAGGCAGCATGGTGTTTTTGTATCTGTTTCCTAGTTCCTATTAATCTTTTGTGCAGATCTTTTTGGAGTTTCTAATATGCCATCCTGTATGTTCATAATTTATTTCGATTTACAGCCGTGAGAAAGTCGTAGAGGACGATAACGCACGTGTTGGCTGTTTGGATTTATGTGCACATGAATATGGAATAGAAACAAATGGAATTATCGGTTTTCTATACTAACCTTACGTTTATTAAAGTTCACTGTCCTGAAACGGTACCGCTAGAGGGATGGACCTTTTACAACTTATTGTGATGGTGCAGTCGACATATGTTTGGCATCTTACAACATCTCAAGACAGTTAAAAACTCAGATATGACCTACCCAGTGGCAAAACATTTTAGGGAATATCATAATAGTGACTCTACCACACTTACATTTAGTGTTCTGGATCAGATAGTTAAGTATAAAAGAGAAGGAGACAGAGAGAGCCCTTAGGCAACTAGAGTGTAGATACATTCAGAGGATGGGCACCAATGAACCTAATGGTCTGAACATTGGCGAGGAACTGTATACCTTGCTGTAAACATGCATTATCTACATCTGAGCCCTCTGTTTTTTTTTTACTTTTGCCTTATATCTTTGCAGTATTTTATACCGTTTTTAATAAGTTTTAATTGATTACAGTCATTTTAGCAGCAGGATTACTAATGTTTCTATTTTGTTCCCTTTTAGGTTGTTCAAGGAGGACAACGTGACACAAACGCAAAAGACCTAAGATGTCTTTTTTCTTTCTTTATATATTTCTTTTGATTCTTATATTCATTAACTTGTAAACTGATGCTGCTGGCACTGCATCTGCACATTGCCAGGAGGACTTCTGAGCTGCCCACAGGGACCACCAGCTTTTCTAACTGCTTTGCTGTGTTAACGTTCTGGGCTACAGTAGGGACAACAATTCTGCAACTTAAGTTGATGTGTTGGCCTGCTGCCTGATAACTTATGTGCCTCACCATTGTTCTCCACTGGCTTGTTTGTTTGCCCACTGTTCCTGTAGAATCTCAGGGTAATCAAAGATTCCTCCTGCCTACCCTGCCGTGAGTCCGGCAGCAGCATTCGGATTAGGAGCAGTGATAGCCACTCCTCGATTCACCTCTCGCAGAGGTCAGTGAATGTGGGGAGCACTTTCTTTTGCCACACAGCATGTGTGTTCAGCTGTTTGTGGTTCACCTAGATTGGCACTTGATGGGTGCTCGGAACTTCACAGAGCGTGTTGAGCGATCAGCTCTTCCCCCAGATAAGTGCATGTCTCAGCATTTCATGCTTGCCAAAATTCCAAACTCTGAGAACACAGTCACCGCAGAGCCAGGGGAAGCCTCTGCATTGTGAAGAGTTGACATCAGCCGCAGAAGTGGACAAACCGCCAAAGGGAAATCTCCACAGTTGCAACCAACCCGCACGGCCCCTTGCTGCATCATGTGATGACGCAGTCACCTTTGCAGCTCCTGAAAAAGGTACAGTGATTTGCTTTGTGTACATACAAGGTCCACGCATCTGCCTGCACAGTTGCAGGTCCACATCACCTCCCTTGTGATTTGGGATTTACTTGCTCTGGGCAAAAACCTTAATGGAGGTTCGCAGAGTGAAGTGTATTTTCCGCCCCTGTCTCGAATAGGGGCCATCCAGACACTCCTTCTTGAGGATGAGGAAGGAATTCTGCTAGTACGCCCCCCAGAACTGGGAGAACTCTTTTTGGTTGACTTTGCAAAGGAGTTTAATAGAAGCGTAGGTGCTTTTGTGTCCTATGTTTTTCCTGATGCAATCAGTATGATACCACTGCAATTCATGTGGTTTTCTCTAAAATCCTGCATTAATGGAGAAATATTTGTGATTTGTTTTATTTTGGTCTTGTGTTATTCATAATATAGGAATCTATTTTATAATCCATTGTGGAGCCTTTTTGTGGTGTATTCATTTTGTTAATGTGAGTGTATGTTCCATAAATAGTTTTCACATTGCCACTGCATATAAGCTTGTCTGCCCTGCACCAAGCTATCAGTGGGTGAGCACAGGTTAACTTTGGTGTGTATCTGATATACTCTGACTAGTGTTGGGTTCTGCCTGGCTTGCGTGCATACCTTAGCCAACCAAAACCCCCATTTCTAACAGATCCTAATAAACCTCCGGACAGACCAATCATTTCAGCCTTTAGCAAAGCATATAGATCTTTTCCTGAAACCTTTTGTATGTACTACAAGAGCTTTTGTGAGATTCAATGGAGCTCGTTAAAGGTAGAAGGATCTCCCTACAATACTATCACAAATTCTCTTTTGACAGAGGCATTGACCACTAATATTCCTCAAGATGAAGCAATTGCTGTATTCAATAAGGTCCTCCATGCAAGACAAAAACCTCATAAGATGCCTATGGAGTTTTTATCCAAATTGGCTACTATGTGCTCAAAAAAGAAATTCTTTTCATTTAAAGAGGACTTGTTTTTACAAATGAAAGTTACAGCTATGGGATGCAGCTTTGCTCTATAGATAGCTAATCTTTATATGACCTTTTTGGAAGCAAAATGGATCTTTGGAGTCAGCAATCCTTAACACATTAACCAATAGCATTGCTATACAGATGACATGTTTATGATATGTACAAAAACAAGAAAGTCTGTACATGTATTGTGTATGTTAACCCTCCAAGGTAAAGTGAGAAAACATAAGGTTTTCTTGTATAACCCTCCCCCACCAAGGTGGCATGCTTCATCATCAAGTTCTTCCCGTTTTGAAGCAGAATGTGGTGTGCTACGACCTGCAAAATACATGGGAGCACTAGGTGGTACTCGCTAATGATGGGAAAATAAGAGGTTGAGGGGTCTTTTAAATAGATTAACAATACCTGCCTGGTATGCAAGTCAGTACTTTTAATCTAGCCCCTGAACGATATGGTTAAAAACCAGGGAGGAGTTAGAAATTGTAGATGATTTTGTGCCTACCTTTCTTGTGATTTACATGTTTCAGGTCAATCTCCATGGCTTCATCAATTGCCAATCTTGTTATGTGGTATATGTGATTATCTGTGCTTGTGACAAGATTAACATTTGCAGCACCACACACCAAGTGAAAACCCGTATATTGGGACACCGCAGGGCATGTACTAAACCAGATACCATATACTCTCTGGTATCACATTACTGCAAGTTGGGATCTAACCGGTCCAAATTTAGATTCTATGGCATTGATTTAGTCTCACCAGACAAAAGGGGTGGGGATAGAGAACACCGCCTCAGACGATTGGAAGTAAGGTAGATGTGTACATTACATACACTAAAGCTGGGACTGAATGTTGCTCATGAATTAAATCAACTTTTGTACTATGTCCTTAGGAGGTCTGTTCTTTACAAGTCACTTTGTATTTTGCCTAATCTGTCCTATTTTCAATTGCATTCCCCTCCTGTTTGTTTGCTGTTCTTAAATCACCTTTAGTAATGATATGGACCAAGGAGCTTGGATTTTCTGTCTCCTTGAAAGTTATTTTTATTGAAGGTCTTGGGCCATCACTTTGACTACTCCGTTTCTACACTATTATATGCTGTAGATCTCAATTTAGAAATATGAGAAAGTACCAAACAAAACCAATTTCTACAGACAAGTGCTTTGTCTGTGGGCTACACTCACTGCAGTTCTTTATACAGTTAATTTGGGGTGTTTGCACTAAACTTTGATTGCATGATACTTGCTGAATCCGCAGTGTGTCGGAGTTGTGACTACCATGGTGTCTCCCTCGCACTTGGTATACATTTGCTCTCTCTAGATAACGCCTTCTTGTCTGCTAGTATCTCAACATTGTGGATAAGGGGGTGGCGTTCTCATTTTATTTTTGTGAAAAAGCACTTTTAATGCAATCTTGGCTCGTTTTAAGCCGATAAAAACCAAATCGTTAAAGTTTCATTACGGACTATGGCCATCACTTGACAGTATCATGACACATCAGGCGTGTTTCAAATAGACTTCTGGGTTTGTGCAAGTTTAGGCGCTCTTATACACAGACATGGTGGGCTGGACAAAACAGTGGTAGGCTTTTTCACTCCTTGGAACAGCATAGATTAACTTGTAATGCTTTGATATTAGTAGTCATATACTGTAGAGGGATGCACAAAGATACTAGTTTCTGATGTGTCGCACCATAGGTTTCTTTTTGTCTGTAATTGACTGTAGTATGGTTTATGGGCCTCTTTTTGCGTGCATGTTAAGTTAGCATGGCTCATTAGGAGTTTAAACACCATTTTTCCTTTTGCTGCTTTTTGCACACAACATTGCTTAGCTGTTTTTGCAAAGTTAGCTTTTGCGAAGGTCTATACATGAGAAAAGGTTTGCTTTTCAACATCTCTAGACATACATAGTGCTCCCAGTCTGTACAGTGAGTGCTGGGTCGCCAAGGTTATCATAACATATGAGCCTGTTTATCTGCATGTTCGTGTAACACATTCTAGACAACATTTTGGCAGCTGCAAGCCGAGTAGGATTCTTGCGCCTTTATGATAGCACACTTGCCATAATTTCACATACTTGGAAGATTCCAGCGATGCAGAGAGACTAGCTGATCCAGATGTAATTTACACTTACTGAGCAGACAGGTAATGGGGTCCCCCAAAACATGCTTGAAACCTTCTATAGTTTTATAATACATAGTTCCTATATAGGGAGGGTGTTTAAACTAGGCGCTTTTTATCACCACTTTGCAATATCATTGTAAAATGATTCCTCCTTTTGTATTTTATGGAGTTTTAACCATGCTGACCATATTATTTTTAATCATGTTTGCTTATTTTGACTAAAATACTGTGCTTGAGAGCACATCGTTTAATTGTGTTGTGGACTGGTATGAGAGTATAACAAAAGAGTGTTCTCACTTCCCACCATTCCTGGGATGGTCTTAAGTCGCATGTTCTAGGTTGTCTAATCATTGGTTACTTTGCTATAGGACAAAGAGCTAACGAGACACTGATTGCTAGCTGGTTGGTGTTTCTAGGTACTGAGGTGAGTTTCTGGTACACCATAATTCACTAATGTCCTAGGTCTCAGGTGCAAAGTTCTGTGTATGAGCAGAAATCCTTGCAACATGGCACCACAGAGTGTGGTCTTATTGTGAGACACTTTAGTGCTTTTATCAGTCTACGACCCCCTCACTATGGTTTCCGGTTGACGGTAGTGACGGATAAAAAAACCTACAAATAGTTACATAGGTTACTTCAAGCTTGATAATTCTCAAAGGTTTTCTGTTTGAATTTCTACCCAGTTGTGCTTTATAGTATTGTATTGTACCTCTCTATTAGAGATTGATTTCCCAGCACACAGTCATGTGGCTGTACGGAATCACTTGCAGGAATACCTCGTTTCTTTAGAGGGACAGGCAGTGATTTTTGTAGTCTCAGCTGACGCGTCGTACCAGTTTGAGTTGTATTACTCATGGGTTACATTTTCCGGTACTGGTATTTTTCACTCTTACACCCCTGCTGATGCTCCTGCTCCATACACTCCATTTTGGACAGTGGAAATTCCAATTTCTGCTTGGCAGCATGCGGTTTGGTTTAATGGCGACCTCCCCCATGTTCTTAAAGCGGTCGGACAAGGGCCATTGTCGATTCCAGGTGCTACTTGGCCTGTTTTAGCTGCTTACACCCCGCATCCTCAGGCGGGTAAGAGGACAGCTCAACAACTGAGACTCCTATATGCTTCTTCGGTAGCGGTTATTAGGGATCTGGTTCATTACATTTCCCGCAACCTCCTGGGTGGGGGTGGTGCAGCGCATCCAGTTGGCAGTGGCGGACTCAAACTTAGTCCCGTCATGGTTAATGCGGTCATGGGCAAGCATCCCCAGGATAAGGAGGAGATGCCTTTGTGGCTTGCGATAAATTCGACCAACTGGAAGCAGTGTTCCCGAATACAAGTCCTGTTGAGATACACAGGATACTCACAGTTAGTTTGCAGAAAGACTTAGTGCCTGAAGTAAATGAGTGTACAAATTGGGGGTTGATTTTTGCAGCAGTCTACACTTGGTGCTTTGGCACCCCGATGACTGTACTCCCCTCTGTGATAAAGCGTGTTCAGGATGAACACGGACCAGAGGCAGCGGTGGAGTTGGGAATGCGGCTCATGGGAGCGTTTGACATGGTACATGATCTTGTCCTTGCAAATGTCAAGGGGGGCGCGGTAAGTTTCCAGGTCTCTAATGCTCTGCGCGATGTCCCCGACGCAGACAAACCCCTTCAGTTACTGAAAATTATTACGGAGGCTAATAAGACCATTGACCGTAATAGTTTAGGTGTTAAGCCTTTCGCTAAGAAAGAAAAACAGCAGCAAACACAACAAGCGTCATCTGATAAGGATGACCACCCGAAAGTACAGAAACAAAATTGGAGTAAGAACAGAAAACAGGGTAAGCAGCAACTGAAACAGGGTTCCCGTCCGGCTTCACCTACACCTGACCCTGTTGAGCGTAAATATGATTTGCGCGACCGCAGTACTATTAAGTCGCCTGATAGGTTTCAGGCTCCTGAACAACGTTCTCCTCGCTCTTTGCAGGAAACATCAATAACAGCCACCAGACGAGGAAGCGGCGGCAGCGGTCAAGGTGCCCAACAGAGCCGTGAGCAGCCTTGTAAGGCTGAAGGAAAAGGCAAGCAGGACGAGACGAAGAAGAAAGTTGCTGCTATAACAGCGCGATATGCCTCAGATAGTGAGAACGCAGCTTCGGAATCGGACATGGCGCTGACGCTGCTGGACAGCGCGGTGGAGATTACCATTGTTTGAGAGGCACTGCGTCCACTACTGAGGGTGACAGCGACTGACACCTTCATTGTAGTGGAAACAGCTGACACTAGAGTGGCTCCCCCTGAAAGGCTTTATGAAATTGTCCTTGTAATTGAAGGTTCCCAAAAAAACCTTTTATGGTAGGTTCTAACAACTAGCTATGATATTTTGTTGGTGGAGGTCGATTGGTCCCCACGTTTTGTCTTAGCCACTCTGCAAGGGGAGCAGGTGATCCTCCCCACTTTCGCGCACACAGTGCCGAAGGAGCAGGCTCTGCAGTTTGCAGAAGCTTGGGCTTAGGCACTTGTGCCAGCGTTGCACCGTACTCTGTGTGGATGGGACAAATTATCCCCTCAACATGAGATTCCATTGCGATTGATGACACAGCCTCAACCCCAATACGCCATATGGCGAGAGGCAAAAGCCTCCATTGCCGAAGTCCTTGAACAATTGGAATGTCAAGGTGTAATTGAAACGTCTGTGTCTCTGATGAATAACCCACTTTTTACTGTGACCAAGCCAGATGGCTTCTTCCCTTTGGTATTGGATTACCGCCACTTAAACTCACATTGTTGTACGTGTGCGGTGCAGAATACTCACAGTTCTGCTCTTGTGGATAGCCTAGTGCGTAAGCGGTTCAAGACCACACTTGACATTTCCAATGGCTTTTTTGCCCATAATTTGTCCCTCCTTAGTAGTCAGTGGATGAGTTTTATATAAGGTGGCAAACAGCGCCATTTCCTTCAATTGGCTATGGGCTACAAGAATAGTCCAGGCGTTTTTGCTGCCCAAATAGTCTCTCTCCTAGAGAGACTCGACGCTGATGCATGTTCGTATGTAGATGACATTTATCTCACAGACAAATTATGGCCACATCTGTGCCGTGTTGACCGCTTAATTTGCCATTTTGCGGACTTTGGCTATAAATGTAACTTTGCGAAATCACACATTGCAGAGTACACAGTGTTGTTCCTGGGCTACGAGCTCAACAATTAAGGTAGAGGTTTGGCTCCTCACTTCTTGGGGAAATGCGCACTTTTGCGTGCTCCCACAACGCTGAAAAAGCTACAATCCTTACTGGGCTTTTTGAATTACGGACGTACATACATTCCGGAATATGCCCAGTGTATCAAGCCGCTTTATGCGTTGATACAACCTACTTTTTCCAAATCATGCTACCTGCCAGAACATTCAGCCATATTACAATCTTTGCAGGCTGACCTACTTGAATCTAAATTCTTGTCGACTCATGATAACCACACCAACCTGGTGATAAGAATCATGCCAGGGGCGGTGGGTTTCACGTACCTCACTTTTAATGAGGGAGACACAGTCCCTATTGCTTACAAATCACACTTGTACACTGCGGCTGAGTTGCGGTTTTCCACTGTGGAAAAAGTTTTGACAGCAGTGCAGATGGCAATTCTTAAGGAACGTGCACTCTCACAGGGAAAGCGCATTGCGGTTGTTACTCAGTATCCGGCCTTGGAGGCAGTGACAAAGGCCAGTGTACCGAATTCCAAAGCTTTGCAACCTCGGTGGATACAATGAGCTACATCCTTGACATCCCGGATGTCACGTTAATTTTTGATTCCTCATTGCAGACTCAAGAGTTCTTGCAGTATGAATTTACTCATCCTTCCCCTCTGACTATGCGCCCACTTGAAGATTTTTGTTGTATCATTTACACTGACGGAAGTGCGCAAGGGGCTATGGTTTCTAGACACGCATATTACGCGGCCAGCGCAATTGTGGTTGGTACTGTGGTGGATGGTGAATTCAAGTCCGATGTCGTTCATACACAGACATTAGGGGACTGTACCGCCCAGCTGGCAGAACTTTGTGCTCTGATGCTTGCACTGGAGTACGCGGACCTCAGTGACTACTCTTATTGTGAGTGACTCTAACTACTGTGTTCAGTCTTACAATGTCAATCTACCTTTTTGGACTCAAAATGATCATCGTGACTCCAAAGGTCGCACAATAAAACAAAATGATCTGGGTTCAAGTGGCTGAGCTCAAAGAACGTCTCCCACTCATTTTTGTAATTGATACTCTGGGTCATCAGCGTGGGGTTCACGGTGTTGGCAACTGTCTCGCGGACAAGGCTGTGTAGACAGCAGTAGCAACATTTGCAGTGGCAGTGGTTACATGTTCCAAAAGTAAGATTGATGATTACATCTTGGCAGCTATTGCCGCAACTGAGAAGGGAGGTCATTATCGTAAGGGATTCCCTTCGAAGTACTCTTACCATTTAAGTTTAGATAAAGTTCCTTATGTGAGAATTAACAATGTTGGTGACAGGTTGATACCCAACGCAGACTGCAGGCAGGCTTTGATTACAGCAGCCCACGCCGGAATGGCTTCGGCACATGCCGGCGTGTCAGCTACTGTATCTTTCCTCCAGAAACGATATTGGTGGCGGGGTTTGTACAAACAGACACGTGATTTTGTCCTTCAATGTGGCATTGGCTAATCTTGGCTCATAAAGGTGGCTGACGTGTTTGGCAGGGCTCTGTCTGCACGGTCGGGCTCCTCTGAAGCTGCTGCGATTTTAATATATTCGGCCCTTGTTTTGAAACTGCATGTGGATGCTAAAATTGTTATTGCTGCTTTAAATTGCCATTTTGCACCGCCCTTACCTCGTAGTGGACCGGACTGGTCCCCGGAGGCTCCTGGTTGCCTTCCCCTGGTCGGGTCCGTCCGTGCAAGCGGACTCACCATCTTGGGGGTAGTTTGGGCCACGCTCTAGTGGTCGGGGCTGCACGCTCTGGGCTCCATAGGAACAACACTGGAGCGAACGCGTGCCCGTCTGCGCCAAAGAAGTGCCCAGTACCAGTTATGCTAGCCGATTTGGCCTTACTGCGGAATGTTGACAAGTTTCTGGCCCTGTATACCCCAGGGAGACTCTTACATATTGGTAATTACCACGCAGACAGGGGGACACTTAGGCTGGTGCACTCAGCTCACCCTCGGGCAGATTTTCTTGTCAATGAACTCGTGATGTGTGGGCTTTTGAATGTGAGATCTCTGCCTAGGCACTGCGCGGAAATCCAGTTGATGATTGAGACACACGAGCTTGATGTCTTGTTCATGACAGAAACATGGACTCGCCCTGATTGTTTGGTTGACCCCGGCTGGGCGTGTCCATCGGGCTTTAAATTTGTACATCTCCCCAGGCCTAATGGGAGGGAGGGGTGGGTAGGGGTCATTCATAAAGCCTTGTGGAAGGTTGAAATCATTGATATGGACCCGGCTGCTGGAACGGTACTGCTGGGCCTATCTATTAAGAGTTGCTCCGTGACTAATTTTACTGGGGTTCTGTGTTACAGACCTCCAGGGGCTTTTAGCGCTCAGCAGCAACATTCGCTACTAGCCACCCTTACTAACATGACAGCTTCCCACCATAATTTGATAATTTTAGGGGATTTTAACCTTTGGCTAAACGGCTCCCTGGATGCAGGCTTGCTAAATTTGCTTCAGTCGTGCGAAAGATTTGGACTGTGTCAGCAAGTTACAGAAGCTACGCATAAGGCGGGGCACCTCCTTGACTTGGTGTTCTCGGTTCCCGACCTATTGGTCATGGGGGAAGTCCTGCCTATGGACTGGACTGACCATGCCCTTGTTGAATTTTATGTTAAAATCAAGGGCTCCCAGACAAGGTCTCCACAGGCCATCAAGGAGGTTGTGTGTAGAGACTGGAAGGCTCTTGCTAGATCTAAGCTCTCCGGCTTGGTGTTTAATATGGGAGAGTGTTTTACCGTGGATACGCAAGTTGAGGAGAACTATGCCTCACTCTGCACTAAGATCACGGTGGTGCTGGATTCTCTTGCCCCTCTTAAAGTATGTAGCTGTAAGGGGAAAATTTCGGCCCTGTGGTTTAATGACACGCTGAAAAACCTGAAGCAGGGTTGTAAACAAGCGGAGAGATGCTGGAGGCGGGATTATGAGGAACCGCATAGGGTGCAGTGTAAGCATAAAATACGGGAATATAAGGGTCAGATTAGGAAATCTAAGGCTGACTATTACTCTTCCCTGATCTGTAATGCTACCAACAGCTCTAGGAGCATTTTTAATATATTAAACAGTCTCACCAGCCCTGAGTGTTCTAAAAACTCCATTGTCCTGTCTCAGGAACTTTGTGAGAATCTTGCCAACTTTTTCAGGGAGAAAATTGAGTTAATCATTGAGGATTTAGTAGACTCCCCTGAGATCGGTACTGCTTTGGTCACCGGTCACGGGTCTCCGGTAGGCAGGACTAATGTGTCAGCTGGGTCACTGGGTGAACCGTTACTAGAGTTTCCACCACTGACAGAAGAAGCATTTAATAGGCTGGTAAGGGGGATCACCTCCGGATCTCCCCTGGACCCCGTGCCATACAAGATCTGGAAGGAGTACGAGGAGGAATTATTCCCCACTCTCCGCCTGATCTGCAATCAATCTTTTGCCATGGGGACTGTCCCTGTCCAATGGAAGCAGGCGGTGATTTCTCCCCTGTTGAAGAAGCCTTCTTTAGACCCAGATTGCTCCAAGAACTATAGACCTATTTCCCTGCTGCCTTTCCCTACCAAAATTGCTGAGCGGTGGGTCAGTCTAACTCTCTCCAATTACTTGGAACAGCATCACTTACTAGAGGAAGATCAATTTAATTTCCGGCCAGCTCATGGGACAATAGCACTGGTCACCGCTGTGGACGAGCTTCAAAGGCGTGCAGACTGGGGACAGGCAGCGGTTCTGATCCTGTTAGACATGTCTGCCACCTTTGATATGGTTAACCATGAGATTTTGTTGGACCGTCTAAGTGATGCTGGGGTAGGAGGTAGCGCTATGGGGTGGTTTCGGTCATTCCTGCAGGACCGTCAGCAGGCGGTGTCCCTGCGCCCCCCTTTCAATCGGCTTTCTCTCATGTTCCTCATGTGGTGCGCCTCAAGGATCAGCAATCAGCCCCATCCTTTTTAATCTATACTTAAGACCTCTGATCTCGCTTATTAAAGCCTACAAAATCAAGATAATAAACTATGCTGACGATACGCAGATGATCCTCTCCTTTGAGGAAGAGGAATCGATATCTGTGGAGGCATTCCACAACTGCCGCGGGATACGTCACGCTGGCTAAAGAACAATTTTCTCCAGTTTAATGCTGGGAATACGGAGGTTCTTTTTAGGGCTGGGAATAAGATCTCCCGCCCATTTCCAGAAAACTTCTGGCCTCCTGAGACCGCGACTAAAGTGCGGCCTGTGGAATCAATTAGGAACCTAGGGGTCATGCTCGATCAGAAGCTCAGCATGGAGACGCATGTAAAAAAGACAACCTCCTGCTGTTTTTCCATTCTGCGGAAGATCCTGCCACTATTACCATCTCAGGCGCGTGCCCAAGTGGCTAGGTGTACGATCCTTAGTAGGCTGGACTATTGTAATGCCCTACTATTGGAGTCTCCTAGCTTTCTATTGGATAGGCTTCAAAGACTGTAATCAGCAGCCGCTAGGCTGGCTTTGAGGCTTCCTAGGAGAGCACATGCACCTGCAGCATTGGCAAAGCTGCACTGGCTCCCTGTGAGACAAAGGGTTCAATTTAAGGCCCTTTGCCTAGTTTTTAAGGTCCTACATGGTACTGGTCCTTTATCCTTGCAATCTAAATTTGTGTGGTACACCCCACCCAGGCTGCTCCGTTCTTCAGCGGCTAGGCTGGTGAGAGTGCCTAGGTTTAGGAAGGCCAGATCAGGAGGGAGATCCTTTGAGGTGGCCGCGGCCAAACTTTGGAACTTGCTCCCGTGTGAGATCCGGCAAATCAGGAAACTTCTCCCTTTTAGGAAACAGGTTAAAACCTGGTTGTTTCCTAAGTAACTGTATTCTTCGGTCCTGTCTTGTCCTGCCGGACACCTGTCTGCCCTTTTGAGCCAGTAGCGCCAGGATGCCTGCAAGGTGATAGTGCGCTTTATAAGACTAACAAATAAATTTGTCGGCATATTAAACCTCCTTCTGCTGCACGCCCGCCCCAAACTCAGTTGTACATATCTAATAAATCACTTGCGTGTGTTTATTTAGATCACTGCGGTCCTTTCTCCTCTAATACTGTGCACAATTACATCTTAGTACCAGTTGACTCTTGCACGCACTTTGTCTGGGTGTGGCCCCAAAGGAACGCTGATGCTAGAACTGTTGTAAGGGATTTGTGTGTCTTTGTGGGTATTTTTGCTTGAGGTACCTTCCATTGAGACAAGGGTCCAGCGTTCGCCTCTAAGGCATACAAGGATGCCATGGCTTCATTGGGGGTCCAGGTCAAATTTTCGTCTCCAGACCGGCCTGAGGTTAATAGTGTTGTGGAGCAGATGAACCGCGACGCAATCCTTGACAGCGAAAGTTTTAGGTGCTGTCAGAGACTGGCTTACCCACATCAATAGCATACAACGTGCACTAAATAATCTCCCTAGAAGGACTATGGGTGGGCAGAACCCATACGAAATGCTCTTTGGCATCAAGATGTTTGTTCCGGACCTTGATGGTCTAGACTTGGCGGCGGGAGCCACATCCTTTGACGTAGATGAACATTCTAATGTTTTACAGAACCTAGAAAAGACTAGAGACAGTCTTGCAAAGTAACACTTGCCCTCCACGTCTGAAGCTGCGTTGCAGATTCAGGTAGTCGGCTGGCTACCCCAATTTGGAGAACTGGTCTGAGAGAAAATAGACAACAAGAAAGAATTTGGTCCTTCTTATGGAGCTCCAGTTGCTGTGCTTGGTGTGCAGGGTACAAGAACAGTCATTTTACCTCCTCTACCTAGGCAAAAGGGAAACAGGTACATTTTAATTGACAATGTCAAACCGCACAGGTTTTGTCCATAAGAAAGAGGAGAACATACTGTCAATTTTCCTAAAAAAAATAAGCCTGTATTGCATAGGGTGCCGCACTAAAGAGAAAATTGAATAACGGAAGGATAGATATCCGTATTAATATAGCTCAGCCTATTATTGATAACGGCAGCCGATTCCATCACATTAACTGAGAGTGCACCTTTTTCTACAATGGGATGTAGTTTAGCGAAAAAAGATCTTTTACTTTCTCAGTTACATAAATCCCTAGGTACCGCTTTGGGCTAACATTGTGGTCTGTATGTTAGTTAATAAGGTAGTCCGCTACTGTTTTATAGGGAGAGAAGATTTAACATTTCTGGCGGTCAACCATTTCTGCATTTTGCACAAGTCGCACTTTAGAAATGCATTTTGCACATATAGAGCAAGCTGCACTTTAGATAGGATACCTCGGTGTCTGTGGACAAAACAAGCTATACTCTCCCATCTTTTAAATAGCAATAAACTCTCAATTTTATCTTTGAATGTTAACGGTTTAAACAATAGGCATAAAACTTGTGCAATAGAGAGCTGGTTGAAAGGACACCACCCAGATGTGATCTTTATACAAGAGACACACTTTCGAACCTTGGCAGATGTTAGCAAAAGGTTTAAAAATTGGGCAGTCTTTTATTGTTAATCTGTGTCGGGGACAGCAAAGAGGGAGGTGAGCATTTATACAGGCAAGCATGTCCATTTTCATGTTGAAGCATCACACTCAGACACGAGCGAAAGGTGGGCATTCCTGCATGGGACAATAAATAACACGCCTGATACTTGCTACGATTTATGCCCCAGTGGTGGATGATCCGCTCCCCATTTTACAGTTAAAACAAGCACTGTCAGGCTTACCTGGTCAGATCATATGGGGAGGTGATTTTAATTTTTTGCAAAACCCCACGGTTGATTCAACAAAAAAAGACCGAAGGCAAAATAAACCACAAGTAGCCACTGCTCTCTTGACCTGTAAAACAGACTTCGATATTCGAAATAATTGGCGGCTCAATAATTTGACAAAGCGTGAGTACTCTTGCTATTCTGCAAAATATGATTCATCATCAAAGCTAGACTTTTTTTAACCTCCCATAATCTGGAAGTCAGTAAATACGAACATATAGCAAATGCTTTCTCTGATCATGCCCTTATTAAATTGGAAGCCCTTCTAGGGAAGAAAGAAGAAGAAGAAGCAGCCAGAAGGTGGCATTTTAATAAACTCAACTTAGCTGATAAGCAATGGTGTACAGAATTAGAGAAGGAGATTATTTTCTTTTTTCAGATAAAGATTCTTCCCCAAATATCATAATATGGGATGCCTTCAAAGCTACATTGAGAGGCATAATTACCTCAAAAGAGAGACCAAAACAAAAGGCTAAGAAGGAGGAGAGAAGGGTAATTGAAAATAAACTGGCTCATGGAAATCAAGAATATTTTAGAAATAGGACCTTGCATAACAAATCAGGAGTACTAACTGCAAAAACAAAAATGAGGGAAGTTTATTATGAGCTTGGGGATATGGCAATTAGGTTGTATCTTCAGACAAGCTATGAAGATAGAGAGTATACGGGAAGACTGCTGGCTTGGCAAGCAAAGGAAAAGTAAGTTTGAAACAGAGTTGAATGCATCCAGTATAATGTAACTAGCACCCGTGTAAAGACTACGTCATTACTAGGTGAGGTGTTCCTCAGACACTATAAAGATATCTATCAGGCAACTCACCAGGTCTCTTTAGAATTTAGAATTAATGACTTTTTACAGGGATTAACAATTCCAATTCTGGGAAATAACTTTAAAGAGCTGCCGCTAGCTGAATTCACACAGGAAGAAATAGATGCGGTTATCAGCTCTTTGCCCAACTGTAAAGCTACGCAAGAGGATGGCATTCCAGCAGAATTTTTTTAAGCATTTCCTACAGTACTCTACCCCGAGCTCTTAAGATTAGCAAATTATTTATTACAAGGAGGTGACCCACCTGTATCTTTTCGTACAGCAGTAGTGGTTAGTATTTAAAAAAAATAAGGATAGTGAAAACTTGAATTCTTATGGACCAATAAGCCTTTTAAATACGGACTATAACATTTTCACTAAACTACTTGCCAATAGGCTAAACAAGATGATGGGTACACTTATTGGGGTAGATCAGTGCGGCTTTATAGCGGGGAGACAGCTTTATACCAACATAAATTTTTTAGTAGAGGCACATAATTTTTTTAAATATCAATAAGGTTAAGGCACAGATTTGGTTTATAGACGCTGAAAAAGCATTCAATCTTGTTTCTTGGAACTGTCTTTTTACAATTTTGGAAAAGTTGGACTTCACAAGTGATTTTATAATCTTACTAGAACAACTCTACGTGAACTCCCAGGCATACATTAATTATGTTAATATAGGGACATGCCAAATAAATAGGGGTACCAGACAAGGCTGACTCCTATCCCCAATCTTATTTGCTCTATTTATTGAGCCTTTAGCAATCGCAATTAGGGAAAAAAGAGCTCATACGGTCCCAGTCCAAGGAAAGACGGACATACATTTATACGCTGATGACATTGTCCTTTTCTTGGACCCAAAGACAGATACCCAGACAGAAGTTAAGAGAATCTTCGCAGACTTGGAAAAAATAGGGGGCTATAAGATTAATAAGACCAAAACAGAAATAATATTATGCAACTGCGAGGTGAGTTCTCTTTTATCAGAATTCAGACAGACATATTATACTAGCCCAAAGTGGTACTTATGGATTTATGTGATTGTATTGGATTCTTGGTATGTTTTAGTCTTTCACATATATATGGTTGTAATCACTGTAAGAGTACAGTTACCTATGTATTTGGCCTTACTAGTGTCTGCCTTTTTATTCTTGTTCGCAGCCCTGAAGAATCCCTTGTTCAGGGCAAAACGCGTTGGTTGCGTCTGTTTGTAACAATCCCAATACTGAAAAAAAAGAAAGAAATAATAAAAGATCCCTTTAGGAATATTTACCCGTGATTATGGAATTGTTTTTTTTTGTGGACTTGATGTTGCATATCTTGTGTTAATCTATGTGTTGCCTCATTTTCTGTGTTCAGATTGAGAAAACCACTCCTGCCATAGGGAGCAGCAAAATTATTCATATTCAGAGGAGCCCTAATATACATAACTACTACACTTCACTTGTAAAGAGCAGTGATAGTGTGTCACTATAAGAGCAGAAGCTGTGCTTCTTTAAAAAGTGTCCAATGTTTGTAGTGTTGCTTCCCTGATTATGAATACTCATAATAGTGCTGGCCCCTAGGGTAGGGGTGGTTTTCTAAATCCACTGCAGCTTATCTTCGAGCTGAGGTATCTTTTATGCAACTATACGATATAACAAGTGGAACCAGGAAATGGTTCCACTTGCGGCCACCATTGTGCGTAGCTTTGTTGGACTAGTGTTCCCCCCCCCCCTCCACGGCGCAACAATGACATTCCTCGCTAACCTGCCAGCCAAAACAAGTTTAAATTCCATATTTGAACAAAGACTGGTAACAATTGGGCCCCAGTGAGTTCCTTTAGGTGATTGGGCATGGGGGACGCCTTGGAATATTAAGTATGGCACAGCTATTTTTTGGGTACCGGTAAAAATTATATTTCTCAGCCCAAGAAAGCCATAACTTAATGACCATATGCTTGGCATTATTTATTTCTATTCCATAGAGTACCCATGAGTTTTTCTTTGTATGTTTAAGTGATGTCTTGTGAATGTACATGTGTGGTGTGCTAGGCTTGTCACAGGGATCAATATTTTACAAGATACACTCACTTATTACTACTGGATAATATTTCCAATGACCAGTTACACTGAGGTGGTGTTTATACATGTTTGCAACAAGTCCAGAAAACACACTGAATTCCAATTTTGAGGTAGAGTATGCATTTTCCAACTTCGTTCTGCCAAATGTTTGCATTCTTAACCTGTACCATAAAGGGAGATTTGTTATGCAGTGACACCAAGTAGGTGGTTTAAACCATTTATTGGTGGCATGCAGTGTGTGTGTGTGCAGTCACATTTTGTCAGTACACTTATAGGAGTAGTACCTGGGAGTTAGCTCCCTTCTTCTTGATGAAAAGCCATGGGGACTGGCTTGAAACATAGGCCACAAGAAAGGTAGGCATATAATCAAAAATGCTTTCTATTTCCTCCCCGTTTATTAATCATAACGCTCAGGAAATAGATTAAAAGTATTGACTTATCTATTTTTAACCTTCTAAAAACCTTCAATGTAAACAAAAACCTTCAACTCTTATTTTCTCATCATTAGCGAACATCACCTAGTGCTCCAGTGTATTTTGCAGGTCGCAGCATGCCTCATTCCACAGCAGAATGGGAAAAACCCATAGACTAAGCATACCACCAAGGGGTGACCCAGGTGGTTGAAGGTTATGCAAGAAAACCTAGTGTTTTCTCAATTTACCTTGTGGAAGGTTAACGTACATACAACATCCAACTGAGTCTCTTCACCTCCGAACCTAAGAGCATCTTATGAGGCATACTCTGAATGCTTTAAAGAAACAGTGGTGTCTTCCAGGAATTTCGGATATGGAAGCAGAATTCACTAGACAATCGTGGGGCCCCTCTATGAGAAAGCGATATTCATCAGAATTGAGATGCTGGGTGGATTAGTGCCTAGAACAACACTTAGATACTGGGGCAGTGGAGATCTCTGACATTGCGAACATTCTATTACAAAAGGCGGCAGAGGGCATGTCTTACAGGTCAGTAAAACATTTTCACTCAGCAATTTCAGCAGGACATGTACAGGTAGGTAATGTACCAGTGGGCATGCATCCAGTGATTTGTAAACACCTTAAAAGTATCAGAGTAACTAATCCCCCAAAACCTAAGTATTCGTACTTGGGCCATGTGACTGATGATAAATTCTTTGAAAAATGGCCAAATAATGATCAGTTGACCAGAAAGCAATTGTCAGACAAATTAGCCATGCTACTAGGACTGATTTCTTGTCAGCAGACTACGAAAGTAAAAGCTCTTGCAGCTAGACTATTTACTCTAGAAGAATTTTAATTTTTGAATACCAGGAGAACTAAAACTTTCTTGAAGAGTATTGACTATTATACATTTCCTTTGAATTAATTGTGTGTGGTCAAATGTTTGAATGCAGATGAAGCTAGTACTAGAGCATAACAAAATGATCCTTTTCGGTCAACTATTTATTTCAGTGCAGAAACATTTTAAACTAATTTCAGTTCACACTATAGCTAGATGGTTGAAAGTATTGTTGGCAGAGGCTGGAATTGATACACAGGTATTTGGGGCTCATTCAGTCATAGGTGCAATTGCCTTGAAGAATTTTGTGCTGTTTCCATTCTTCAAGATATTATGAAAATGGATGATTGTTCCTCAGATTCAATTTTCAAACTGTTTTATTATAAGCCTGTTTTGCGGTGTTCAATATGCTTTAAACTAGCATACTCAGAGCCTAGGGACTGGACATAGAATAAATCATTTGCTAGCATTTTCTCCAAGAATTACCAATTTTATGAAGCACATGGAGGTGAGGATTATCCCACACAGGAATTTCTGTGTGAGGTCTAACCTACCTGGGGATTCCCTCATATTGGTCCACCGGCTTTTGGTCCTGTTGCTGGAATCCCTTGATACTAAAATAAAAACAGATTAAGAAATGACCCAATCAATAAAAGGGGCCAGTCTCTAAACAGGCCTGTTGAATAAACCAATGGGAGGATGACTACCAAGAGAAAAGTCTAACCCAGACCATGGAAGAGGAAAGCGGAAACTTCGACTTTAGACTGTGGGAGGACCAAACGAAACCTGCGGAAGAGAGGAGGACTCAGAATTATCCTGCCTAGTTGAGGGAGTGCCTACCAAGAGGTAAGAACACTGGAGGCCACTGACCTGAGACCTTCAATGGACCCAGTCTGGAAGAGGAAGCAGAGTCAAGCTCAGAGGAATGATGGTTAGCCCTGGAGGACGCTAACTAGCCAGCACAACTCAGCACAACTCTGGAGAGGTGCGGCAGAGCGGACACAATTGTGAAACAAATTAAGCCGCCTCACATTTACGCCCCGCCTCCTAAAAATACACCAATCAGTTATTGCAAGTGTGATTTTTAATTGCTGCAGGTGTTTACAACAGATTCTTCTGGCATGTTATTTGAATTGATACACTACTTTGCTTGCTAAAACAAAGAAAATATGGGTGGGGTAAATATCACAATGCTTTGTTTTATCTGACCAAAGACTGAATGAGAAACTTCAGACATGGTTTTCAAATGTTTGGCGCTTCAGTTGGTTGTTGAATTGTTATTCAGGGCCAGATT
The DNA here is from genome assembly GCF_964261635.1 of Lissotriton helveticus. Taxonomy (NCBI): domain Eukaryota; kingdom Metazoa; phylum Chordata; class Amphibia; order Caudata; family Salamandridae; genus Lissotriton; species Lissotriton helveticus. The sequence goes on along the minus strand of NC_136073.1, from coordinate 59,456,306 downwards.
CTGCTTCCGTTCTGCTTGAAGTTCTTATGGACTGCAATTGTGAAAAGAAAGAGGCAGTCATGATGGTGTTTACTGTGTTTGAGGGCTCTAGTGAGCCATGATTGGTGGGGTTGTGTATAAAAAAATCATTGGATGGGCAGTAGTTGGTTATTGGTTTTAACAGTTTTAATTGGCTGCTGTCAAATGAGTAGTAAAGAACCATGATCCTTGCCTCCATGTCCTTAAAAGACCTCAGAGAGGGTCAGATGAATGTTTGTCTTGTTAATCCGAACCCAGTGTGGCATGAGTCAGCACGGTAATCTACAATTAAATCCTCGTGAGGATCAGGCCTGATTTACCAATAATCTGGAGGAAGACAGTAACCAGGAAATAACATGGGAGGTTGTTTTGGCATCCCTGGGAGGTGGGGACGATAGAGCCACAAGATGTAGATGCGGGGGCATGCACCCACTCCGTCTTGTCAAGGCAGCCACAGGGTGCAGAGTGGGACTTAGAATAAAATCATGAAATATAGCAGATGTCCAGAATATGCTGACAAACCTGAACTGGCATTCTGAATTAAGAGAAGCCAATATTATATTTCTGCAGTAAACTTGGTTACAGAAGGGCTTTAGTGTTTATAGTTATAATCCCCTGTGCAGTAGTGCCATGCCTTCAAGCTCAGGGCTGGCCAAAGGGAGGTCAGGGTTCTAGCCACTAATTTCAGTCATCCTTATAATCCCCTACTCTTTCAACTTGATTCTGTTAATAATTTATCTGATGCAAAGGTAACAAAGGTATTGGAGGATCTGGAGACGGCCCTAGATTCCTTCATGGATAGTCACACCAGGGAGATGCTCATAATCTGGGTGGGTGACTTCATCAAGTTTTGTGAGGCAAATGTTCACAGTTGTGGAGCAAAAGACAATGATGGGGGTGGATCTCTATCTTTTCAGAACTCTCCAATTGGGGACTACATAAATAGGCTTATGATAGCAAGGAATCTGGTTTTCATGAAAGAATTTATAGTGGGCTTCTTGCCCCTTTCGACTTACATGGAGTCATCTAAGAGTAGGGAGATTGACTTCTTAGTATTACATTGACCAAATTAGATGAAATAAAGTCATGTGGTCAAGGCTTCTTGCATTAGTGATCATAACCCTTTGTCACGGATTCTAAATTTACACCTGGGGAACAAGGAAGTGAGTTGGATAACCTTACTGGTGTCTAATTCATAAAGTAAGGGGTTAAGAGTTAAGTGGGATGCCTTGGACAAGGGGGCTTTCTTGGCCAACCTGGTCAATAACTATTTGCAATGCTTTTCATTATTGACTTCAGTAGAGGAAGCTCCAGTGTCAATTATTGATATATTTACTTCCCTATAAGTGCCTGTTGATAACCACTTAAAGCGTAATAAAGCGGCGACCCACCCCCCCACTTAGCTAGTTTGATCAGGAATGTACTGTGGCTCATAAAAAATTAAAAAACTGTCCTCTCTTAAAATCCTTGTGTCAAGGAAGAGGTAGTAGGTGTTCCTGGGGAATACAAAGTTATCTGAGCTGAGGAGGTGGGAGGTGCCCAGGAAAAGTTAGACTAGGCATCAAGGCTGAGGGATAGTGCCTCTTTTTGGAAGGTGTTGAGCCTATTTTGCATTACCAGCCGAAGCTTGGCTGGAGCATTTTTTTATTATATTTCCAATCCTAACAATAAAAAAGCTATTAGCCCCGCTCCCCAAGCCAAGAGGATAGTCGCAACTTAGGATCATACGAGGCTGCGAGTGACATGATGGACACTATTGATGTTTTCGCTGCCGTCAGGCGAAGCCTGCGGGGAAGTCTTCTGGGCCTGATGGGGTCCCTTTGTACCTTTTCAAAGAAAACAAAGTGCTTTGGGCTTTCATTTTAACATGTTTAATTCATCAATTAAAGAAGAGCTAATTCCATCATGGTCCGAAGCTATAGTTGTCCCAATATTTAAGAACGGGGATTGGAACACCATGGCTTGTTATCGTCTCATATCCCTCAAGGATAGCTCACTATACATTTTGGGCAGACTTTTCGCTGTGAAAATTGAACCCTGGATGGCAGAGAACAATTCTCTGTCCAATGCACAGTATGAATTCCGACCAGGGGTTGGCACCATGGAGCAGTGCGCCTCAATCTGCAAATGATCATAGAGAAATGTGTCATGGCAAGAAGAGGTTTCTTGCATTCATGGACCTCTCTTCTGCCTTTGATTTGGTCAAGAGGAGAAATTTGTGGGACTCTATGACTAATATGGGGATTGAACCAGGTTTTATTGGGCTCCTACCTATAATGCACTGGGACACCAACTATAGAAAGAAATATTTGCAATCTTTCAAAAGCTTCCTGAATCCAAGCGCGGAACAGATGGCTTAACCTGTCACCAATGATTGGTGTGAGCAGCTTTAGGGATTTTATATTGATAAAATTCAAGACATACAGGATAGCTTTGGGACTGCTATTCAACTGCAGGTGATACATTCGCATCTGACAGCCGTTAACTCAGATCCAGTCCACCCCTGTTTGACTAAATTTCCAACTATCCAGCTGTGCGATAATCTGGTAATACTTAAATCGCTTAAATCAGGGTCTCCTACAGATCCTTGCCGCACATGGTTATTGGCGGCAGTAGCGAGGTAGTTAACCCGGAAGTCAACAAAAAAGTTAATCTGTCCCTCCTGACCGCATCAGTCCCGCCTGAATGGAAACAGGCAAAACTCCTCCCTTTGTTGAAAAAAACCTGCATTAAATCCAGCTACCCAGCTAGTTACTGCCCCATTTCACTCCTCCCGGCTTTGGCTAAGGTGTGTAAGAAGGCCACTCACAAGCAGCTCTCTGAGTTTGTTGAGACTTTTGGCGCCCTCCACCCCGCCCAGTCGTGTTTCAGGGCCTCTCATAGCACCGAGACGGCCCTGGTCGAGGTGGCGGAAGCGATTAGGGAGTGCCTGGCTGATGGCGGCAGAGCAGCTTTGGTGCTATTAGATCTCTCTGCCTCATTTGACATTGTGCCACACCGCCAACTGTTGGCACGGTTGTCTCACATCGTATCTCCGGTCAGGTGTGGGACTGGATTGAATCTTTTCTAGCCAATAGAACACAGCAAGTATGGCTGCCTCCTTGCTCCTCAACTCCGTGAAGTCTGACCACGGGGGTTCATCAGACCTCAACATTGAGCCCCCTTCTGTTTAATGTCTATATGACGCCCCTTATCTAGCTGGCGGAGGAGCTGGGTGCTAAGATCATAGCTTATGCTGATGATACCCAGCTCCTCTTCTTGTGGAAGAAATCTGATTTATCTCCGACCATTGCCAAAAACGGTCTTGCTGAAGTTTTTAAATGGTTAGCGCAGGCTCAACTGAAGTGCAACGAGGAGAAATCGGAGGTGCTCCTCTATGGATACTTCCACCTGCATTTCAGAGGGGACATCTGGCCTGAGGATTACCCCCTGCCTAACTCTATGTGGAGCCCAGTGTAAAATCTGGGGGTCTGGCTCAGTGAGGAATTAAGATTTCTGCCTCAGAATAATAAATTAGTCGGTGTGCGCTATGGCACACTTAAAAGCTTTAAGAAGGTCCTGCCCCTATTGCCCAAAAGGGCTAAAGAAATGGTGACCCGTGTGCTCATCCTGTCACGGCTGGGCTATGCCAATGCCTTGTAGAATGGTCTCCCGGCATATCAGCTAAAAAAGCTGCAGATTGTCCAGAATGCAACGGCGAGAACTCTATTGGGGATTCCGGCAGGTCTAGGGTAAGGCAGATGCTACGGGATCTGCTTTGGCTCCCGGTTGATCAACAAATTTAGTCACACTGGCCCATGGTGCCCTCTACAAAGGCAGGGCCTCAGTTTCTTAGGAGATGCTTCCCGTTCTATGTGCCACCCAGACATTTGCACTCCACAGGCCAATGCCTCGCTGTCGTACCTAGGTACCGCTTGGCTGGAATGGGCGGCAGCTCCCCCTCTGTTAGAGCGGCCATGGCCTGGAATGCCTTGCCCTTTGAACTTCGAAACATCAGTGACCTCAGGCTGTTTAAAAAACATTTAAAAACTCTGTTATTCAAGTAATCTTTCTGCTGGGTCAGCTCCCCTCTGTTTCTACCTTTTGGCTTCCATGCCGGGACACTTCCGAGTAGCCATGCGCACTATAAATGGAAGTTAAGATAACATAACCTCAGAGTTAGATTTGAAGATGCTGGGGAACTTACAGAAACCATCAGGTCACACCTAAGTGTGAGCCAAGGGTGTGTCTTGGCCCCTCTTCTGTTCTCAAGCAATATCAATGTCTTGGAATACCACCTAACTAGGGTAGGAAAGGATCTCCAAAGTGTTATGGCAAGAGCCCTGCCCGTGCTGTTGTATGCAGACAATGCCGTACTAATGGCAAGAACTGCTAATGGTTTCCAGCTCCTTTAAGATGGATTTTAAAATGTTATGGGGGTCTCGAACTTAAAGCAAACTTAGAAAAATCTTTTATAATGGGCTTAGGCCCTAGAGATTTGAAACCTAGGACTTTATTTTTGGGGGAGGGTGCAGCAATTCATAGAGTGAAGAGTTTTAATTATCTGGGCCTTTCCTTCCAATCAAAATCTAACCTGTTAGAGCCTACCTCAATCAAGGGTCACTCCTACTCAAAAAGCTGTAGAGGTGGCGTTCTCATTTGCAAGAAGATTGAGCCACAACCCGACCAAAGAGCTGATAGAAATGTATCGAAGTAAATGTGTTTCTGTGGCAACTTATGGGGCAGGGGTCTGGGGCTTTAAAGGCCTGGGGCCTATTCAGTAGATAGAAAATAAGTATGTGCATAAGCTATTAGCCTCTCCCCAATCATGCCTTGCCTGTATTTTCTTATCAGAGTTGGGTTTAACACCAGTAGGTGGCAGGATACAGCTGGCACCACTACTCTTGTAGCGGAGTATTTGGGGGAACCCTGATGCCAACTCTCTAAGGAAGTATTGCAGGATTGTCTTTCTCTGGACAATGCCCTTAATATACTCTGGATTAGATTTTCTAGAGTTGAGCCTGCAGGGGTACACAGAAAACCTGGCAAGCATTGACTCCAGAGCTATCTTCAGGGTTATTGAGGCATTTCAGTATAGGCAAAACAGAGCCCACCAGGCGGCTTTTGATAATCTGCTTGTAAGCAACACTTATCAGATCTACTTCCTGCTTTACTTGTAATAAAATCTTCCAAAAGGTGTACTCATCTATGTTGGACTATTTGTAAAACGTCTGCTAATACCCTTGACCCTTTAGTCAATCGCTCAACCTTTCTTTGTACAATTCTAGATCGCAAGTAAAGTACCACATGGAGGTTTGTGACTTTATTTCTGAACAGTAACTAGATCTGCTATTTGTTACAGAACCATGGGAAGATGACCTTTCAGGCCACAAAATCATCGCAGCAACGCCTGTTGGAAACACTGAGTTCCAGCTTGATAGACCCATTAAAAGGGTTGGGGGCTGGTTTATAAGGAACATTTGCAAGCTCTGTTCGCTCCAGGGATAATTGAAGGAATAGAGGCAGCGATTTTTAATATCGAAGTTTCAAAGACCCAATTACTCAATGGCCTGCTTATTTATCACCCAACTGGTATAAAAGCACTATTTGTAGAAGAAAATAAGCCAAATATTGTAAACACTTCTGAAAACAAATGTTATGGTCTTACGGGACTGACTTCCATTTGGAAAATCAGTCCAACACTGAAAAAGAACATCTTTTCGAAGCGCGGTCAGGTTTTGGCCTAGTCCAGATAGTGGAGGGCCCACGCATATAGCGGGACATCTACTGGATCAGATTTTTACTAATAACCCCAACATTCATTTTACTCATACCCTGCCATTAATCTGGACAGATTATGCCATAGTGTGGAATATAAAATTACATCATAATTCTCTCCCCAGGGCTCAGAAACCTTATCAGATGAATCGTTCATGGCACAAAGTCCAAATCTCTGACCTGGACTCTCTCAATCACCTATAATCATGGAAATGAGTCCAGATCAGGACTATTATAACTGGATTAGTTCAGTTCTTACCGATGTTGCTCCTGTTAGAGGTTCAAAATGAATATTAGAAAGATATCTCAGCCCTGGTTTGATGAGACTCTTAAAACAAAAAAATCGGAATGCCAAAGACAAGATCGCAAATGGCGGTCTGCTGATAATATAGAAGTGAGAGAAATATAAAGCCGGTCTTGTTAGCTACAAAAAATTAATACAGGATGCTAAAACTAAATATTACACATCACAAATACATACAGCTAACTGTATTTCTAAAACTCTTTCTCAAAATGTAAGAAAACGGACTACCCATGCAGGGTCGGACAAAGCAATCAATATTTTGCAACTCTCTGGCCATTATCTTCCAGGAAAAAGGTGTGAATACTTTTAACAATTTTACTAACAGTTGCTTATTAAATAGATCCACAAATTCAAGTCCTATGCTAGCAATCTTTGGACATTTTACCACCGGCACAGATTGCTGAACATATTACAAAAATCAAAGCAGGTTCGCCAGACGACCCGTGCCCCCCTAAGGTTGTTCACTTGGTCCCAGAAGTCACAGCATGTCATCTTTCCATTATTTTTCCCACCAGGTTCAATACTGGCATTTTCCCCACCACCTGGAAAGCAGCGTCAGTGCTCCCTGTTTTCAACAAACACACACTAAACCATTTTAAACCCCAACAATTACCGACCCATAGCAAGACTTCCCTACCCGCTATAGTAGCAGAAACAAATATGAATTTCCACCTCTTCCTTTATTGAGGTTAACCATCTTTTGGGAAAATACATAGTTCGGTTTCAGTGAAAATCACAATACCAAAACTGCTCTGCTCACAGCTATGAAGGAAATTAGATCATCTCTTGACGGTGGGGGCAATGCAGTTTTGATCCTGCTGGATCTCTCGATGGCTTTTGACACAGTCAACCACGAGTAACTGGTTGACTGTCTGCAAAACCTAAGGATTGGTGACTGTGCACCTGGTGTTACTTAAATCTTTTCTGTCCGGGTGCCAGCAAGTGGTATCGCTTGACACTTTGAACTCAGAGCCTTTTTGCTTACCTTGCGGGGTTCCTCGGAGGTCTTCACTGTCTTTCACTTTGTTTAATCTTTATGTCACACTGCTTGCAGCTCTGATTAACTCATGTGGCCTGTCCTTGGTGTCTTAGGCCGATGACACACATATAGTCTCACTTGCAAAAAGTGAAAGTTATTCTGGCAATACGTTTAACAACTGTATGAGTGCAGTGAATAGATGGAAGGCAACAGTTGCCTAATGCTTAACCCCTCAAAAACAGAGGTTATTTAGTTTGGCAATAATCCGGCCATTTGGGCTCCAAACTGGGTACCCTCTGATCTAGGTAAGACACCTACACCAACATCCAAAGTAAAAAACCTAGGGTTTGTTGAATAGGGAGCTACAATACAAAGGTAGGTTAGCTTGATTACCTCTTCTTCCTTTTACTGGCTTAGAATTATAAAAAAGATCAAAACATTTCTTTCAGCTGATCCATTGAAAGTGTGGTTATTGCCTCAGTTGTATCTCGATTGGATTTTGTAACAGTCTTTATATCAGCCTTTCAAAAGGTTCACTTAAGAACTTGCAGAGCATTCAAAATGAGGCCACATCATTTCTCCTAAGAATTGTTCAATTTCAATCAGTCAGGGTATCCATCAAACAATTGCATTGGGTCCCTGTTTGCCATCGCATTACCTTCAAGGCTCCTTGTTTAGCTTATAAAACACTTCATGGAAAAGCTCCAGCCTACCTAAAAAAAAATGTGGTGCAGTACATTCCAGGCAGAACGTTGCGCTCAGAATCTGACAGTCTTTTGAGGGTTGTTTCCTTCAAACACGCCACCTGGGAGCGGCGAAGTATTTTCAGAATTACTTCTCTTCATTGGAACAGTTTCCCACTTGAACTCATAACGGCGCCTTCACTCACAGTTTTTAGGAAGAGCCTCTAAACCTGGTTACTTAATCAATGATCTTTGCTGATATTACTTGGCGCTTGTTTGCTCTTTTTGCTCAGTATAGCGCCAAGACGCCTCCAGGTATTTGTGCCCTTTATGAGTTGTATCATTCATTCTTTTAGTTATTCATTCTTTCATTCACTTATAACCCAATTTATTTGACATAGGGGTGTGAGCATCTCTCTCCTGGTTTCCAAATGGGAACCTCTGGTTTTATTTGACAAGACTACGATTTAGTCCATTGCACCTGATAGTTGCTTTTCCTAGGAATTAAGTATGGGGAGAACCACTGCCTTGATGCCAATGCAATAATACTGCCACTCAAAGCACATTCCACTTTATTGTATTTTGCACTGTGTATATTCATGCTAGGAAGTGATTTGTGCCCTATTTCTTGGTTCTTTAATACGTACTGCCATAAGGAGGTGTTTAAGTGATTGCAAAAGCTGGAGAATAAGAAAATGTGCATGTCAGTGGGAAATTTTGTCCGCTTATCACTGGGGGTTAGAAACAGATTTGCTCAATATAACTACTGTACCTCTCTCATATGTATGTTAGGATCTGATCTCATTTTAGGACTTTTAAAACGTTATCTTTAGTATGAGACCCATCAGCCCTTTTATATTTTATGCATTTTACCATTGGAATGTACCTTATGTAATGTCTTATTTGAAAATAACTAATATTCCTGGATGTGTCCTGAATTTTGTTATGTTGCTCCAATAATTAATTTAATATTTTTATAATTTGTGCTTTTATGGATGCAATTGCCCGTATAAAGTTTTGTGTGACTGGCAAGCGATTGTCTTTCCACCACTGCTTGTGCATTTACTAGTGTGCATGTAAATGTAGGTCTACTAGGATGTTCGTCTTGCATTAGTAGACCCTTGGTCCCTTCCCTTCATGCCCCCCCCACTCGGGGCATGAAGGGAAGAGACCCCACTCAGACTCTAAGACCAGTACGTCGTCAACGACTTTTGCTGATGCAAGTCAAGCTAGCCCAGCTAATACTTAATCCACCCCTTCTATGACCCCTAATACAGTCCATCCTAACCCTCCCACCCCCCCTCCACAGATATCCACACTCTGCACTCCAGAGCCACCAAAATAATTCAGAGCATCCACTCCTCCATCCTGGATCTAACAAACCTCCTTCACCTCACCGAACTCTCCTTCGTTGGTCTCATGCCTGGTCTCATGCCTCAGCTAAATTCCTCCTCCCCTCCCATTTCTCCCCAAACGCCCACTAGCGACATCCTTGAGGCATTTTTGCCCTCGTAAGCACCCAAGCTGCCTATCTGAGGAGGAAACCCTTGACCTAGCCCTCTCCTACAACCTTTCCCTTGTCACAACAAATCCGCTAGACCTCATTGAAAAGGAAATCCATGACATTCTTCAGGACCATAATGCAGCCCCTATCACTCCTTGTCGATCAGACGTGAGTGCTGCACACCCCATCTGCACGGTTGCCATCAACCTCTGCAGATCAGCTTCCCTCTGTAACAGAAGGGTGATCAGAAGTAATCTAGCGCCTGAACACCTGTCTGCCCCGACTCCCGATATCACCTCCCTCCCCTCTGACTGTTCTCCTAATTAACTGCCGATCGGCAGTAAAGCATGCCGCCGATGTCGCTGCTCTCATTCTGAAAAACAACACCAACTTAGCTTTTCTAACAGAATCATGGCTTAATGATTCCTCATCCCCATGCCTTGACCTCTTAGTCCCCCCCAACTTTAACATCACTAGGCTAGACAGACCACATAACAAGAAAGGTCGCTCTAACCTCCTTGTCACAGAGCTTCTGGCGGATACTACAGATTCCTGCAAATATCTAGCCCTCTCAATCTGTAATAATACCACACAACTATGCAACCTGCACATCTTTTACCACCCCCCCAGGCATGAACAACCCCTTCACTGAATACCTCATGGAAATCATTACAGCTAAGAGCTCCCCCAACACCAAAGACATTTTCCTCGGAGATCTCAACCTGCAGTGGAACGATCTTAAGGATCCTCATGTCAATGCCATTAAAGACCTCCTGGCCGATCAAGCCCTGACCCAAGCTTGCTCACTCCCAACCCATTCGAAAAGGCCCACTCTTGACTGGATCATCTCTAAGGAGGCAACCGTCAAGCTTATCTCTATAGACCCCTGATACTTGTCTGACCACCTTTCCATCTCCTTCCTTCTACCTGGCACACACAAGACAAGGACACCACAACTGGTGCTCGCTAAACATTGGGTCAGAGACACCAAAAACCTAGACCACAATGAACTTGAGATCCACTGCAAATCCGACCCCCCCTCCCCCACATATCACATCGGTCAGTGACCTCAATGATCACTACTCTGCAACGATGTCAAACATTCTGGATAACCTAGCCCCTCTTAAACTAAAAAGAGCTCAAATCAAAGATAGAAACCCATGGTTCACTGGTTTCCTCAATGACGAGAGGCCCAAAGTGCTGGAGAAGTGTGTGCAACTACAGCTAAGTCATCACATCAACAACTTCCATCTACTCAATGACTGCCAATCTGGCTTCAGACTTGGACACAGCACTGAAACCGCCATGCTTCACATCGTCGATGATGCGCTACAAGCCCTCGACCAAGACTAAACCTGTCTACTAATCCTCCTAGATCGATCCTCGGCCTTCGACACGGCCAACCACGTGATGCTACTTGAACGCCTCAAACATAAGATGGGATTAGATGCCACAGTCCTCGACTGCTTCAGTTCCTACCTCCAAAACTGATCTCAGAGATTCCTAATCAACGGCAACCTGTCCGCTCCCTCCTTGGTCACGGTGGGAGTCCCTCAAGGATCAACATTGTCCCCCACCCTTTTCAACCTCTACTTAGAACCCCTTGCCAAAGTCCTTCGCACTGCAAACATGTCCTACCATATGTACGCCGACGACACTCAGATCTACATAAAAATCTAATCTCAAGGAGATCCTCACCTTGAATGAGGCCCTGAAGCTGACCGTCCAATGGCTGTCCTCCAGCCAAGTCAACATCAATGCAAAGAAAAGTGAGTTCCTCCTAATCTCCCCGCCCAAAAGCAACTCTGAGATCCAGACATGGATTAAAGCTATCATAGCCTTAAACTGTCCCCCGAACATTGTGGACTCTGCCAAATCTCTCGGAATTACCTTGGATTATACCCTAAACAGGCGAGACCACATTAACTCAATGGCCAAATCTGCCAGATTCCACCTGAGCTACCTATGGAAAGTGAAACCCATTCTTGTCGCTCCCGACCTAAAACTTCCAGTCCCGTCATTAGTTATTTCTAGGCTGGAATATGGTTGCTCCCCCCTTTCTGGTTTACCCAAGATCTCCCTAGCACCTTTAAAAGCCTGCCTCAATGCAGCCGCCAGACTACTTACCGGCACGAGGAAATTTTATCACATCACTCCCCATCTGAAAGTGTTGAACTGGCTTCCTCCCTTAGCCAGGATTCATCTCAAACTGGCATGCATCACGCACAAGGCCCTACACTCAAACTCCCCTGCGTATCTTGCACAGAAACTTGTGATATCCGGAGGAAGCAGAAATTAACAATTGGCCAGTGCCCTCCTGCTCCAGCCTGCACGCTTTTGTAAAAAAAAAAAAAAAAAAAAAAAAAACTATAATCGGGCGTTCGCTGGGGCTGCACCAAGAATATGGAACTCCTTCCCACCCGCCATCAGAAGAATCCCCTCGCTGGCACACTTCAAAAAGGAGGCTAAATCCTTACTCATGGGTAAATTCCTTGGCTAAACCTGTTCCACAAGCACCTCAGAGGCTACTTCCCTCATCCAGCGACCTCGTCCCACCAAGAAACCGGGGGTCTGCCTTCATTAATTGGAATATTATCCTTGTATTCCTCCATCCCTCTAGTACCCAGCACCCCCTTCCCCCTAATGTACAGTACTCTTGTGACATCCTCCCTATTGTATAACTCTGAAAAGCGCTCGGATACCCTAACAGGTGAAATTTGCGCTCTATAAAACACAAATGAATAAATATAGTAGAGTAATTCTATAAAATTGTTAGGTTTGCAAATGTAGGTCACAGTATTTTTATCCTTACTGTAGCACTGCTGTAGTGCGTTTGCATTCCAATGAGCTGCTAAGACTGATACGTCAGCTCTAGTAAAAGTCAGTAGAGCCCACACCCTGGTTGATTCCGTGGACTTGGGTGGGGGTAAGACACTGTTACTACATCTCCTCATGCACTAAGCACGAATTCTGACATTGTAAGCTCAATACAACTGCAAGCCCCCTCCTAATACCATTAATATTTACATCGGGCAAATCAATGTATATACAAGCCAACAGCTAGCCACCTCTAAACCCCACAATATTAGTATGGGGCAAACCAATCTGGATAAGAACCTAGTGACTTTTTCTTGTCATTGTCTGATGGTGGTGAATGGTCAGAGGATTCGTCGTATACCACAGACCTCAGCAATAGTGACCAGGAAGAGCTAAAGTGGACCAAATCAAAAACTTTTCTGAGGAAAAACTACTTACCAACCCCTATGCCTATTGATCAATCTAATCCCGATCCGCCGGGGTCAACCCCTGCAACGCTATAGGCTATCTTTCGGGCTATCTCAGTGCATCGGGAGGAAATGCGCCAAGGCGGGCGCAAGGTGCAGGTTACCATGCGTAAGATGCAGGGGGTTGTTCGAAAGCTAACCAAGACGTGCAGTGCATTCGGGGAGTGGTTGACTGACCTTGAGTCTAAGATTTGTCTCTACATAAGCCGACCTGGCCATAAATCAAATCTTAGTGAACTCTCACGAGGCACAGCTAGAGGACGTTAAGTGGAAGTTGGAGGAGTTTGAGAACCGCCAGCGGAGAAATAATCATCAGGTGCTGGGGGTTCCTGAAGAGGTAGAGGGGTCAGATGTTTGCTCCTTTATGGTGGACCGGCTGCTAGACTCCTTGCCGGAACTTACTGTAACTGGGCATTAGAGGTGCAACGTGCTCATCGTGTTCTCTATGTTCAGAAGCATCCAGTAAGGGCAGGGGCTCTTCCCCATGCCAATCAGGTGTATTTTGGCTAGGTCAAGCAGTTTTTGAGAAAGCACGGCAAAAAGATCTAGGTACAAGATTTCTTATTTTGTCTGCCCAGACTTTCGCGGTGGAGGTTACGTCAGCTTACCAAGTCATTCCAAGATTAAAAATCACAAGCTTTCTTAAAGTTCGGCTTAAGGTAATCTGGAGGGGTACAAACTAAATTCTGTTCGGACTAGCTATTAATGTTCCAGATCATGGGCACTCACTAGGGTGAATTAATCTTGAGGAGTAGAAAGGGTTAAAGTACTATGTGTGTACTGTTATTTTTGGGGGGTTTTTCCATTTATTTCCTAGGACACATGTAGATTGGAATGAAAATCTGAATTAATTATACGGTTGAGAAACAAATGTCTACAAAGATGGGGGTTTACGGAGGAGCATGTATTAAATACTTGCGTAAGGTTTCAGCATCGGGGCTCTCGCTCTCTGAAGCATATTCATCAAGAACTGACTCAGGATTGAGTCTGCGTGCCTCGAGAGGGGAGGTAGGGGTGCTGGGGAGGTGGGTGGAGCCAAGGAGGTTTGAGGGGTAGGGGCAGGGTGGTGGGTAAAAAGCAGGATTAAAAAACCTTTCCAGAAATAAAAACGAAACTAAGAAGCAGTCAAAAAGTATTAATCAAAGGCAGAATAGGAGATGCAAGTTGGACGAGCAGGAAAGTGAGAGTCTACTAAAGGGGCTATCTCTGGGAATCAAAGCCAATTCAAGATCGGGAGGATAACTATATGCTCGTGGAACGTAGCAGGATTGAACGATAGGGCAAAGAGGTCTAGATATGTAGAACTCATGTGGCTAAACACCATTGATGTAGTTTGCTTACAGGAGACGCACATTCCCTGTGGGTTGCAGGGTATAATATCTTGTCCTGCACAACTCAGAGTTATAACATCTGTGGGGTGGCCATTTTGGCCAAAACTTTGTTAGGCTTCGCTAAACGTAAAGCAGCGGATGCCCCGGTAAGGTGGGTCGTAGTTGAACATGCAATAGGAGTTACAGTATGTTCGGTCTACGGATCAAATCAGGATGACCCCCAGATATTCAAAGTTTTGGAAACAGAACTGGCTACGTGGCCAAAACTGTTAGTTTTTTGTGGAGATCTAAATATCTCGTTAGATGTGGGAAATGTGAAGCAGAGACAAAGGGGCCATTCCGGGTGTAAACCTAGAGTTTACAGGGCTTTAAACTCCCTTAAGAATAGCCACGGTCTGGTTGATATCTGGCACCTTAAAGACCAGATTAACCCTGGCTATACATACTTCTCCTGCCCTCATAAAAAGTTTGTTAGGATCGACTATTTCTATGGCACACAGGATTTATTAAAATGAGCCCGGATTAAGAAACTTCCCAAAATAATCTCAGATCACAATCGCTTGATCTTAGAAATAGATATATCAAGGCTTAAGAGATCACGGAGTAAGTGGACGTTTGACAGGAAAATGTTAGTCAATAATGAATATATCAAATTTATTAAAGACTGGGCACAGGAATATTTTAATATTAACCGCTTCAGTGCCAGCAGGGGTCAGTCTAGGATTCATTTAAGTCTAGTCTCAGAGGGTAAACTATAAGTTTTGTCATCAGGGCTAAGAAGCAGTGGGAGACCAGGAACAAACAACTATCTCAGGAGTTGGCAGGCCTGAATAGGAGGACATTTTGACAATAATGCAGGGAAAAGAAGGTGGCCAAATTCAACATCGGATAATTGCCTTAAAAACGACCTTCCTCCCTGGTCCAAGTGGGAACCTTTTGTATTCATTCAAGGAGACCATCGTGAGACTTTGTTTGCCACCCGAGTCCCGCTGTCACGACTGGCCGCACCCGCTTCGCGGGTGCCGCTGCACGGGTTGAGACACTGCCGGGAGAACCTACCCTGTGCTAAGGAGTGTGCTGGGGCGGAGAGGCTACGTATCATCACAGGTGTGTTGCGCTGCAGGGACTTGCTCTCCCAGGAGTCCCTGCCTGACCTCCTCCAGCTGGGTCACGCCCCCTGTCAGCCCCACCCCCTGGACGACACACTTTGTTTAAAAACGACCTTCCTCCCTGGTGCAAGTGGGAACCTTTTGTATTCATTCAAGGAGACCATCGTGAGACTTTGTTTGCCACCCGAGTCCCGCTGTCACGACTGGCCGCACCCGCTTTGCGGGTGCCGCTGCGCGGGTTGAGAGGCTGCCGGGAGAACCTACCCTGTGCTAAGGAGTGTGCTGGGGCGGAGAGGCTTCGTATCATCACAGGTGTGTTGCGCTGCAGGGACTTGCTCTCCCAAGAGACCCTGCCTGACCTCCTCCAGCTGGGTCGCGCCCCCTGTCAGCCCCGCCCCCTGGACGACACACTTTGTTTAAAAACGACCTTCCTCCCTGGTGCAAGTGGGAACCTTTTGTATTCATTCAAGGAGACCATCGTGAGACTTTGTTTGCCACCCGAGTCCCGCTGTCACGACTGGCCGCACCCGCTTCGCAGGTGCCGCTGCGCGGGTTGAGACGCTGCCGGGAGAACCTACCCTGTGCTAAGGAGTGTGCTGGGGCGGAGAGGCTTCGTATCATCACAGGTGTGTTGCGCTGCAGGGACTCGCTCTCCCAGGAGTCCCTGCCTGACCTCCTCCAGCTGGGTCGCACCCTCTGTCAGCCCGCCCCCTGGTCGCCTGGTCACCTAAGAATTGTAATATAACTGCGCCAGTCGCTCGCTGCGCGAGAGCGCCGGGCGAAGCACGGGGAAAGGGCGGGCCCTCTGTGGCCCTCAGAGGCCTGAGGAGCCTGGGCTGGGCCACACACCCTGCTTCAATCGTATCAACTTACCTACACATGGACATCTGAACTGTAAGCACGGACGCTATAATTCGAACTCCTTCCCACTTAGACACATAGGGAGTGTGTACATTTGCTTAGTATTTGTTTCTGTTGGTGGGATTTGATAATACTGTAATCTCAAGCATTTACTGGAGTTGATATGGAGTGCCGAGAGACCAGAAGTATGACTGCAGGGGTTAAAAAGTGGACTGGCACTCTAGATGATTTTATAGTTCGTACCAACTCACTAATTGATGAGGGGATAGTCTTAATGGGCAGAAGGGTGTCACAAGATTTGACATCGGCCAAAAGATCTTCATTAGGCCATATTGCCCAGACACGAACACCTGACACCTCAGTATGCATTACCATGCCAGCTAGGTCCAGTCCCCAACAATACCCTGGTGTACCCCCTGACGCTAATTCTTTGCTAGAGGGCACATTGGGAAACGACTCTGTAGCTTTGCATGTGAACATCCAATTCATCTGGTCATATTGACCAGAGGGGGCAGATAGAGGGGGCGATCCCCAAAAATAGGTCCACTAAGTTGATTGTCAATAAAACTAGGAAAGTAGAAACCATCTCTAACCAGATGACAGTTGACAAAGAGATTGTAGCCGTTAGTGGGGACTCTGCCGTAAGAGTCGAAGATCCAGGGGACGTCCGGATGGTAGCTGGTGGCCTATCATTGATTTTACTTGATGATATGCTCGCAGATGACAGTTTGGATGATATCCTGGAAGTAAGTGGGGAAGAGGACAACCCGGGGGATACTCGTAGTGAAGAAATAGAGGTAAACCTGATGAGCAACAATGTCATTGAAATCTTGAAGACTCTACTTGCGCCCCTTGAGGCAAGGCTCCGGGGCATCGAACTTGTGTTGAAAAATATCCATATGGATATAAGTGCCCCTTTCCCCGCTAAGAATAACATGGCCCCCAGTGCAACAACTAACGCCCGTAAACAACCTCTGGCTAATGACAATGCAGCCATGGGTAAAAAAATCGTGCCAAAGAACACAACCAGGAACGCAAACTTGGCAGGATCAAATGTTAAGACATCTGAATTAAATAAAACTCCTATTCCTGTTAAGGTCAAGCCTACTAGTCAGGTTAAATTTAAAGACCAGATACCACAGACCCCTCTGACCCCAAATTTGGACTCCGCCCCACTTGAAAAGGCTGAGCCCCGAAGAAATATTCACCTTCCTCCAGATGCTGGCCCCTATGTTGTGGTTCTGACTGGGGTAACAGAACTAACACCACCCTATGTGGAACCCTTACAAGCACTAAAAAATAAGGTATGCCACATCAAATAACCATCCCCTACCAGTGAATACCCCCAGTAAAATTTTAATGGTGGAAAGAACCCCATGGGTGGGTGGAAACAAAAAAAGACTACAAGGGGATTGCATAGTGGTAACCTTTGAAAACCCGCAGGTGGTGCAACATATCTTCAGTAGGACCCCTCGCTATCAAGCCAGTACAGTCACTGCTAGGCCACTCTCTTATTTCTATCTGCCAATCAAGCAGACGGACAAAAGATGGAGTTGGTTGAAAGCTCCAAATGACCAAACGGGAAGGAGGAGGTCTAACTTCCCATGGAATGCTAATGCCCACACATGGGGTGGTGGAGGTGATGAAAGCTGGAGCATGGTTTATGGAAGAGGTGGTAGTTCCACACATGGGGGATTCGGGGCAGGGTCTTTTGATGGCCATTTTAACAGTTATCCCCAGTCTGTTAACTGCCAAGAACCATACTTTAATATAACCATGGCTAACCATTACGATTGCTTGTCTAACCTAGGCTGGGTAGATTGGCAAACACAGGGCCTATTGGTAAATGAGTTGGAAAACATCCCCCAAATCCCACCACAGCAGGTAAAAATCACCCAGACTTTTCAGGAGTTGAATACAGACATGGGCCTACCAGCCTTAGTTACAGTCTCATGTAATGGCGGTGGTGAACAAGAACCCATAACTGAAAACAAAAAAGTAAGAGGAAAGGGGGAGTTATCCGTGGCCACGTGGAATATTGCCGGTCTTGGGAATAAAGTCGATGATCCCATTTGGAGGGATTTCCTAAGTACTATGGACATTATTGGCATGCAGGAAACCTGGGACACAAAAAACGTTTTGACTGTAGATGGTTTCACCACTTTCTATCTCCCAGCTGTCCCCTCTACTCGGGGACGGGCGCGGGGTGGTTTGGTGACGCTGATCTCTGCCAAAATCCCTGGTACGTACAAAGAAATAGCCACTGGCTGCCCCTATTGTCTGGCAGTTCAAATAACACATAAGGGTTACCACAATATTCTTGTGGTAAACTTTTATAATTCCTTTGACAGGGCTCAACCTACGAGCAACTTAATGATGCTAAACTCTTTCTTCTTAAGATTTAAAGAGTCACTTGAGGTTGAATGCACTCTTTTATTGTTGGGGGATTTTAATATTCATGAGTGTCCGGACAAATGTCCACCAAACGCTTTTTTGGGTCCCCCTGATCAAGTTGACATTCACTTCGAGCATACAGACCAGGGTGTTTTACTGGAAACCATGTTGGCCGAATATGGGCTGATGTTACCAAGCAGGGGAGGTGAAGATATTCCCACATTTAAAGGACAAGGCAGTGGGTCAACAATAGATTTTATTTTTTTAAGTAGTACCTGTGGCAGTCATATCATCAGTTATTCCATAGTGAGGTCTCATTTTAGTGACCATAATCCAGTCCTGTTAAGGATAAGAGATGTCATTGTAATAACCAAGAGCAGGCCGAATATGATGAACAAATGCGATATTGAGTCAACTGACCAAGCCCGTAGAATTAAGTGGTGCAAGATAGTCCCAAAGGAGTTTTTCTCAAATCTCTGTAATGGTAGCCGGGAGGAACTGGATGTAGGAAGGTTGATCCCTGACTATGGTTGCCCCCAACTTTTTGCCTGGTGTTTTGCTGGTTTTCTGACTTAGTTGACCTGGGGCCCTGCTATTCAGGACCCCAGGCCTACTGCTCTCTCTGTAAAATGGATTCCATGTACCTTAGGTACATATCTAAATTGGATACTGAGTCACCTTATCAGTCCCTGTACAGTGTACCTTAGGTACCCAGGGCATAGGTGTACCCAGGGCCTACCAGGGGCTGCAGCATGTATTATGCCACCCCTGGCTGGCCATCCAAATCTGACACAACTGGCTGCTTGACAGCTGGGGCAAGGTGGTGTAATCACCCTTTGCTTTAGATATAGTATACCTATATCTAACCCTCAAATGGACACACAGATCTCCTATCAGTCACTCCTATGGCAGGCCTTAACAATCCTGAAGGCAGAGTGCTTGGAATCGTGTGAGATGGTGCTCTGGCATGAGCTGAGCCTGTCTGCGGCTTTCGGGATCCATCCCTTAGCCGTTTCCATGATATCGCATACCATATACTCTTAAGTGCATTATAATCCTCGCGGTTATATGCCAACTCTGGTATCGCTTTATCAAAACATGTCGAGTAAGGTGTCATACGAATTGGAATACTAACCCCTCACCAATTCTGGCGACGGGGTTCGCATTCCACCCTTCTAGAGGGACACGACATGTATGTAACCCCTAACCCCGGTTAAAGTCAAACAGAGCCTCAGCTCCACAAAATGGATGCTGCCACCGAGACACAAGTCTGCCCTCCTGCTGCTGGGAGTCCTCCCAGAGCAGGAGATAAGGACAAAGGGTTTCCTGCCAGGGGCGGTGCCAGCACCGTCCCAGACAGGGTTTTGTGTATTGTAGGTAGGCAGGGCTTTAGAGGAAGGTGACTGCACGTGGCACCCCGGTGCTCACTGTGCATAGGCTGGCTGGAACCAGTTCCAGGGTCACTCCAGACCCTGTGCTGGGGAAAAGCCCGCCAAGGAAGTGGGTGTAACCACCCCCCTCCTAGTCCCACCCATAGGGCAGGACTTAGTCGCGTGCCAGCCCCTTTTTACAGGATAAAGGTAGAGACTGGCCCCCTTCCAAATCAGATCATCTTTGAATCCTGAAACTACTTTCTGCGAAAGGAACTCAAGACTTCTTCCTAAGATTTCTCCCTTGTGACTAAGGAGTAGTCACCCTGCATCCGCAGGCACCATCCAAGAACACTGCGGTCTGCTGTAAGTCCTTCCTCCGGAATCCGACTGCCCAGCTCGACGAGAACCGGCTTCCCTGGCACCTCTGACCTCTACCCACCTCTACAGCCCAGCTGAGAACCGTGGGTGCGACGAGACCTCAAGGGACCGGCCATCGGCAAGACTGCACGACTTCTTTCCAGCAAGCCCGCCGAGTAATCTACTGGTGAGTGCTTTGGGGTCCGAGAAGCCCCGACTCTGAGCAGCTCCAGCTCCGAAGTGCAGCCCCCCAGCATCTCCACGATCTGCGTGGGGCCCTTCTGCTTTCCGCTGCTCACCGCGTTGTTTGGCTACTAGCCCGTTGGCTTGTGGCCTTCCTGACGACGCCCGACGACATTTCTGCTGCTGGTCTGGTTGCTCCAGACTGGCCCTTGCTCCCTTCCAGAAGAGGAGCACCCTGGACCCTCCTGGTCCACTCAAGACGCCATTTTGAGTCCACCGCGTGGGCTTGAATTAGCCAAGGCTTGTTGCCCAATCCTGGGTAACTTCGACGCCAACGACTTCATCCTTCGTGGGACAGCTCGCACCTCCATCCTGGTCGCCGACAACGCCTCCTGGTCCGAGAGACTGCAGAGCCCAGCAGTGCCCACTCACCTGACTGCGGTGACTTCGCCCGGTGCCATCCTGGTGCCCCCCTTAATCACTGGCTAGTGATTCAAGAACTTGGTCCCCTCTGCTTTCAGGTTTTCTTCTTCCTTGATCCAGGCTTGGATCCATCGAACTTTCCTTCACTGGTCGCCTGCCAGCAACTTCTTCCTTCCAGGCTCCTGGTCCGGCAACGAGATCCCCGACGTCTTTTCAGACCTATGCAGCTGCAGCCCCTGGGCTAGGTAACTTCGGCACTCCGGTGTCCCAGCATAGCCTCACTATCCAAGGGTCAGGATCCACTGTCGTTTTCTCCCTACCAGGTCGGGTTCGCCCGTGAACACTAACTTTGTGAATTCTAGCTTCCATAGACTTTGTCCCGCATCCCGCGTGAGAGTGCACACTCTGCACCCGAGTCCCCTGGGCCTCCTAGTAGTAATCTAACGATTCCCTAGTCCAGTCCTAGCGATTCCAAAGCCTATTAGAACTGTTACTTACCTGCTAGTAATTCGCATTCCACTTTTAGCGTATATGGTTTTTCGTGCCCCTCGGGCATTTGTGTATAACGTGCTAACTTAAGTATTTTCGTAAGAGTTTTGTTGTGTGCTTAGCTCCCTGTCTCATAAAGAGCCAGGGTAGTCTTGTTATAAATAAATACACTGTTTATTTTCATAACAACTTGTGTGGTGTCCTTTCACTGGGTGTTCAAGGGGTAATGTGATGGTAAAACAGCTGGCTTAACACGCCCTCTAGAGTCTTAGCCTTAGACTGCTCGTATCCATGCTACTAGGATAGCTGGTCTATAAGGTTGACTTACAACCAATCAATAAGGGTTGTTTGGACTGATATATAGTGATCACTAGAATAGTGAGCACTGCACATCAGGCCAACTTCTCACACTGGACCTCTGTATGAATGTAGATGCTGGGGACAAAGAAGTAGTGGAGGCGTATCAAAAAGTCTGTCATGAAATTGCCTCCAACTTGACACGACATGGTAAAGGTAAAAGTAATAGGAGGGCAGGCTGGTTTGATGAAAATTGTTTAATGGCAAATAAAAAATTAAAATCGGCCCTTAAAAGCAAACCAGTGGACAGACTGCTTGTAGCCACCCTCAGGAAAGATTATAAGGTAGCCGTTGAAAGGAGGTGACGTGAGATTAGAGAGGACGCCTGGGCAGAGTTAACGTCAATTGACGTGTTGAAAAATAGCGCCAAGTTCTGGGCAGTGGTAAACCACTCTTATTTTGCTGACTCTTGTAACAACGAACTGGACTGTGGAATACAAGAAGACAAATGGCTGCTGCACTTTAAGTCAGTTTATGAGGATGAGAATTCTGGGGATGAGGCGTCGACCACCTTCATCAGGCTCCCCTATATCTTAGTAGTAAACGAAGGGGAGGTGGCCGACGCAATTGGTAAAATGACCAGTAATAAGGCTCCAGGGCCGGATGGTGTCCCCTCCGACCTTTTTAAAGCTAACATAGCATTTTGGTCCAAAATCTTAACGAATGTTTTTAACAGAATTTCCAGTATAGGCATTCCAGAGACATGGTCCCAGTCGGTGATTGTCCCTATTTATAAAAAAAGGTGATAGAGGTGACCCGGGTAATTACCGCCCAATTTCTCTTATTGATTCAGCAGTAAAGGTCCTAGGGAGAGTGGTCTATGCAAACTAAATGATTGGCTTGAAGAAACTGACACTCTTTCCGCCCTACAGTATGGCTTTAGAAAAGGGCGAAGCACAATAGACCAAAGCCTCAATTTGCAACTGCTCATAGAGAAGTACACAATAGCGAAGCAAGGAAACCTATACATTGCATTTATGGACCTATCCTCGGCATTTGATCGAGTAAATAGGTCCAAGTTATGGGGTTTGCTCTTAAGGATTGGCATTGACCCCGATATTGTGTACTTCCTGGCAGACCTCCATAGGGACCTTACAGCCTCTGTGAGGTATGATCGAAAAGATAACAGTACGGGGAAGATTAGCATCTCCAATGGTGTAAGGCAAGGATGCATTTTAGCCCCGTTGCTTTTTACGCTATATATTAACGATCTAGGAAGTGTTTTAGAACTATCATGTAAAGATATACCTAGGGGTGGGAAGTTTCTATTACCGGCATTATTATATGCGGATGATGCCGCCCTCTTAGCCCGCACTGCAGTGGGTCTCCAGTGCATACTAAACTCGTTTTATGTTTTTATGTCATCTCTTGATCTAAGTGTCAATTATGGTAAATCTCATGTAATGGTTGTGGGGCAGAAAGGTATGGCCCAGAAAAATGTTAAGGCTTTGCATTGCAATGGGCATAAATTGACAAGAGTGTCGAGATTTCCCTATTTGGGGGTTGTTTTTGATGACTGTTCAACTTGGCACCCCCAACTGTTGGAGAAAAAGAATGCCTTTGCTCGTTCTATCTCGGCAGTTCTGGGTTTCTCCCGCAAATTAGGGGTGAAACCCTTGGAGGCGGTACCGAAGGTTTATACTGCAAAATGCATTGCTATCGCAATGTATGGTGCACACTTGTGGGGCTTCAGATCCGTTAAGATGCTACAGGTAGGGGAGGACAATTTTCTCAAAACAATTCTTTCCCTACCAAATTTACGGCCGGTTTTATTGTACACCAGGAATGTGGCATAGATTACTTGGAGGATCGAATTGCTATGGCCCCACTACTAAAGTGGATCTCAGTCTGGCTGAACCCGGAATTGTAGGTGAACCACGAAGTTTTAAATGATTGCCTCGCACTTGATCATTGGGACTATATTCCATGGTTGAAATATGTCCAGCAACTATCCATAAAGCTAGGACGGCCAGAACTGTTTAAAAAGTCATCTCACTTGGTCAAGGGCGACCTAAACTGGGTGAAAAACACCTTTATGTTAATTAGAGGGTCGGACAGAGAGGGCCTGGAATTGGCAAAGCCTACTGTGAGAACGCATCAATTGATTGTATCCTCTGGGTGTGAACTGGAACTGTATCTAAAGGTCGTTAACATCTCAAACCATAGATATCTTTTAACTAAGTTTCGGTTAAATAAAATCCACTTCTTGATTTCTGGCCGCCCCTGTTGGACTAAATCCCTTGATCTGGACTTGTGCAAATGTGATGGTTGTTCCCTTATGGATACTGTCCATTTTCTGTTTTTCTGTGGTTACTTCACTCAAATAAGAAAAAAGTTTATTATACCCTTATTCAAGGGGAAAGGTTTTAGCCAAGTGAAGCCCGCTTTATTGTACCTTCAATTACTGTCAAACATTTGGGAAATCTGCAATGTTGCCAAATTTTTAACCATAGCAATGAGACTTAACAAAAAGATCAATTGGACTTAGATTAATTACAATATATTTTATCACTTTTAAACATAAGTGTATAATGTTTTTATTCCTCTTTTTTAACTATGGATTTTTCTCTAAAATGGACACCATGTACTTGTATGTATTTTTTTATTTTGGACCTCTTTGCATGTTTCTTGTATACTTTTGTGGTTTTTGTAAATGAACCGAATAAAGTACTTTTTGACTGACTGACTGGCCTTAAAAAACAGCTGTCTAATGCAGAGATCAGCAGAGGAATATCAATCCCATAGGAATAGGATTTACAAAAATGGAGAACAAGTTGGCAAGAGGTTGGCTTTTCCATACTAGGCAGAGGATATGAACAAAAGTTACTTACCTGTAAACTGTGGTTCTTCAGTATTGGTGTCTTTCATAGATTCACATGCTTGAATATCCCCCGTCGTCGAAGTGGGAGTCCCACAGTACATAAAATAGCAGTAACATATGCATGTATACATGAAAATATAAATAAAAATATACATACATATAATGTAATAAATTGTAAATTCAAAAAGTACCATAGAACATGTAAATGTAAATGTATTGCGACTTATATAGCGCACGTATCACCCGAAGGCATCAAGGCGCTTGCCTTGGGAACCCGTCCTGGCTTTTCCCTGTGAGATAACCCCTTCTGGGTATCCCCAGGGTGAAAGCCAGGCATCCCGCAACGGGTGGGCCGCCGTAGTGGAGATTAAGCAACTATTGCCCAGAGTTGCAGCGCGGAACCCCATGATTAGAATAGGCACCGAGGCGAGAATTATCGAGTCCGTGGACATTTTGGGCTCAGGACCCTGCCGCACCAGGAATTGAACCCTGGTCCCGGGCCAGACCTCTGCATCAGGGTCTGCCGCTCTAATCAGTGAGCCACACTCCTCCACTACACAACATAATAGGCCCATTGAAAAGCCTAAGGGAGTACTCAGTTTAGTAGCATATCAGTGTCATTATGTGTTGGTCCACATTCCAGCCAATCAGGCTGTAGCCTCCTCTAGAACCTTCTCCTCAGAAGCCCAAGTCCTCAGATTTTCATAGCACAAAGTAAGTAAAAGTGCCTGAGGAGAAGAGAGCCTCTGAGGGGAGGATGGGAGGGTCGCATGTGAATCTATGAAAGACACCAATACTGGAGAACCACAGTTTACAGGCAAGTAACTTTTGTTCTTCTCCAGTATTAGGGGTGTCTTTCATAGATTCACATGCTTGAATAAGAGTAGAAAGCAGTAAATCATCACATAAGTCATAAAGGTGACATACCAAGCAAATAAGGTAAACATATTAGACAATATGCAATAAATACCAAAACATTATTAGCAAAAACCTTTATGACTGGAGGCGGGTAGCAACAGAGGCTCACCTTTATTGGAAAAGATTCCGCAGCACCGCTTGACCTACTGCCGCAGCCGCGGCGTCTGTTGATTGCAGGCAGTAGTGCTTAGTAAAAGTATGGCTGCTCGACCAAGTAGCAGCTCTGCAGATCTGTCTTAGGGGTACCCCCGCAAAAAGGGCAGTGGAAGTAGACACCGCTCTAGTTGAATGAGCACGAACTGGAGCAGGAAGGGGCTTCCCAGCCCGTTGGTGGCAAAAGGATATGGCAGAGGATATCCACCTGGTTATGGTCTGTTTGGTAACGGGTTGTCCTTTGCAAATTGGGCCATATACCACAAACCAATGATCTGACTTTCTGATATTTGCAGTTCGATGAATGTAGAATTTAAGACAACGTTTCACATCTAATGAATGCAATGACCGCTCAGCTGGAGTTTGCGGAGCAGGAAAGAAAGTTTTCAGGATAACAGGGTCGTTGAGATGAAAGTCACTGGGAACCTTCGGGATGAACTTAGGATTAGTTCGCAATGTCACAGCCTCATTGGAGAATTTCAGGAAAGGAGGCAGTATGGTAAACGCCTGGATGTCACTGACACGTCTTGAGGATGTCAAGGCGAGCAAGAGAGCAACTTTCCATGTGAGAAATTTTAGATTGGCAGAGTGGATAGGCTCAAATGGAGGTAAAAGTAGTTGAGACAAGACCAAATGTAAGCGCCAAGCAGGCGGAGGGCGACGGATAGGTGGAAACATCCTAAAGAGGCCCTTGTAAAATTGCTTAATGATCCTCGGGAACATAGGGATGTGGAACCATCATGGCGGAAGCGGGAAATCGCCGCCAAGAACACTTTAAGAGTTGAGTGTGACTGTCCTGATCTCGCCAGGGATAAAAAGAAAGGCAAATGTGTTCAGGTTTTGCAGTCATTGGGTCAAAATTTTTTGAGCGGCACCAGACACAGAAACGCTTCCACTTTAATTGGTAGGTTTTTATGGTGGATGGAGCGCGATCACGCGCGAACACCTCCCTGCAGTCCTCGTCGATATTTAAACGTGCAAATTCGTTGTACTCAGGTTCCAAGCATACAAATAGACTGACAAGTATATACCGACCCTGATGAGATAGTTAATGTGTTTCAACACTACTACCAAAACCTGTACCAGGATGATATCAATAAAGATAGACTAGAAGTTGCCCAGGGCCTAGTGGGTTTAATTGATGGTACTGAATTTAAAGGGGGCTTGGACAGGTTAACAAGGAATGAGCTAGAAGTGGAAAATACTTTGGAAGAAGGACATTTGTCACTGTCAGGAATGGCATCGGGAAGGCTGCAGGCCCTGATAGAATTCCGTTTGAGGTCTATAAAATCCTAGGCACCATTATAACACCTTTTCTTCTGGACCTATTTAAGGGTGTGCAATGTAATGGAACCCCCCCCCCTCTTGAGTCTTGGAAGGAGACAGACATCGTAATATTCTCTAAAAAAGGCAAACACATCTTCATACCGGCCGATCTCTTTGATCAACTCGGATACTAAATTATATTCTAAAATACTGGCTAATCGGCTATGGAGGATCATAGAACATCTGGTCTACCCTTTGCAACATGATTTCATCCCACACAAAGGAACAACGGATCATACCCGTTGAGTTATTTCTCTATTTGACATCGTGAATGAGACGGGAGGCCAGTAGGGTATGATCCTTTTCGATGCCAAGATAGCTCTCGATTGGGTGTCTTGGAGGTAAAATATTTTGGGCCGCAATTTATTAAAGCTTTTAAAGCAATGTATTGCCAACCAAGGGCCAGATTGCAACTTATGGGGAAGGAATCCAATAACATTAACATTTCAAGAGGGGCTAGGCAAGGATGCCCCTGCTCCCTGATTTTATTTACTCTATATTAATCCATTAGTGGTTAAACTACTAGTGAATCAAAATATTAAGCCAATACGTACAGGCGGTTAGGAGATTAAAGTACTGGCTTATGCTGATGATGTTGTCGTTTTAACCCCGAACCCAGCTGAGGCAATTATTGAGATGAATAAAATTGCTGGGAGCTATGGGCTTCTTTCTGGATATGCACTGAATAAGGGGGAAAACTATTGTATTATGCATGGATAATATAGATTTTATTGATCCAAGGAAAGCAAATACAGAGGTCTATCTTAGGGTTCGTACAAGTGCTAAGGTGGATGAAATTATTAAATGTAATTTCGAGCCTCTGATTAAAACTATAGGGAATGATCTAAGGAGGGTTAATGGGTTGCATCTGTCCATCATAGTCAGGGGAAACTTTTAAAAAGTGGCCATGCTACCAAAGATTCTGTATTTGGTCCGTGCAATATCGCTGGCTGTGGAAAATAAGATACTGAGGGCTTTGGAGTCAATTTTTTCCAACATTTTAGTTGGCAATATGGGAAGGTAAGAATGGCGATGAAATTTCTTGCATTACCACAGGATAGGGGTGGCCTTGCAATCCCCAATATCACCCTTTATTACTGGGCGGCTCTTCTCCATCAAATGGCCACCCTGTTTGTCCTGGATAATGACACGGGAACAGAACAAGGCCAAAAAATACCCACTATTTATGAATTGTCCATAGGGAAGGAAGTTCCTGGGCTGTTACTCTGACAACTCGAACTGAGTTACTATATAAAGGTATGGTTCAAAGTGATCTATAGTGCATGGAAAGTCTGGACACAGGTCTCCAAGTTTATGGCTTTCCCGAAAGTTTGTAGATATACCCCCCTTTGGCGTTCATTCTGTTTCCACCCCAGATCAACGATGCCGTGTGGAAGGAGTGGTAAAGGTGTGGGGTGGGAACAATTGGAGATTTCTGTGGGGAGAGCAAGATTTTCAATTTCCCAGGCTGCAGCGGGTCTTTAGTATAGAGGAGAATCAATATTTTAAATTTGCTCAGATTATGAGTATCCTTACTGTTCCTAGCCCTAAGATTAAGCTAGACAAGATGCACATTTTGGATACTACAACCTCGAAGTCCAGTAGAATAAGGAACTTTTATAGTTTACTTCTTGATAGGATTCCAGATGACCTGGAAAAGACAGACATATTAGGCAAGGAATCTGGGGAATGCAGATGTGGATATTTATATGAGCCTCTCTGTAACAGCTACAATACTCCTATCCTCGAATCTCAAGGCCCAATTGTATAAAACTATTTTTAATCTCGATTTTACACCAGCTAAATTATATGCATGCCGGGAGAGAATAGACGATAAATGCCCCAGATGTGGGCTAGGCCCTGCCACTCTGATTCACATGCTGTATGGCTGTGACAAACTAGATTTGTTAAACAGGGCTGCAAGGGTACTGGGAGGAAGTACTAGGCCTTAGATTAGAACTGTCCCCATCTCTGTGATTCTTGGCTACAATAGCACTTTGGGCCTTAGCACCAAGCAGGAATATTGTTTGTTCCTGGGGACAGCGGTATACAGGATTCTATTGGCAGCAAGATGGAAAGACACTGAACCACCAACGTTTCATATGTGGCTTGCTAGGCTCCTCGGAATTTATAATCAAGAGAGTGCAATCTATGCCTGTAGGGGTAGACAGGCCAGAATTCGGGGGCGGAAAGTTTGGTCATATATTGCTGATTGGAGCAGGGATGCAAGGATGGTTTAGGATGAAGTTATCCGAGGCGGCATATAGCAATAATAGGGGAAGGATGCAATGAACTGTTTAGCTCGATTAGATTTTTCTAAACGTACTGTATGGGTCTTAGTCGCTCCTTTCTGTATGTATCAATAGTGCTCGCTTTTATATATAATACCTCCACTGTATTTATTGGATATTTTTATGGTAATGACTGATGTTTAATATATTTGTATTTCCTGGAAATGCTTAAAAAAAAAGTATGAGGCTTGGAACGCATGTTGCACTAAGCCTCACTGTCAGCCCTGAGCAATTACTTCCTCCCCTGACCTCTTCTACAGGCACAGCAGCTTGACCTCTAACCCAACAGATTGTCATCCTAAGTTTCTCATTTTTGGTTCCAGCTCTCAAGCACTATGTGCTTGGAGTTGGCATCTGCAAAAACAAGGTTATTTTAAAACACATTGTTCCCCCTTCCCATCCAACCTTCAACTCTGCCCCACAGCTTGTTTAAAACATTGAAGGTGGCTTTTATTAATGGGTAGACTGAGGGAGGAGAGCAAAGATCGATATGTGAATATATAAAGTACAAATCATAAACAGACCTCTCCATTATAAACAGTGAGCTAGGTCTGAATCACTCCCTGTGCAGGGACTATCTGAGCCAGCTAATCAGACATACTCTCTTGTTAGAAAAACCAAATAGTAAAACAGGTTTAACCTATGCTGGTTGAAATGTTAACATTAAATGTACAAACCTATTTGATCACACCGAGTCATTTACCAACCAGTACAATTTCTGCTTGTTGCTGGAAAAAAGCCCTACACCAATGTGTCCTCTGTGTTTTTTTTTAAATGCATCATTGCTAGATCTTTGCACTGTCGCATTTGTATAATCTTACCAGATCAGAACTCAAGGTATGGAAATGGGTTATTTCCCACAACAACTGCGGACAAGATTACGGTCAAGCACGCTGCATAAATTGGGAAAGCGGTTATTTTCCATATGATAATGGATTCAAAAGTGCACGAATTACAGCACTGCCCCCTCCCCATGGACACAAACTGAAGCACGCAAGTCCGGAACTGAACCCATTTGTTTGATTTAGCTGTTCCTGCAAGGGATTAATTTAACGAATATAAAAATCGAATCTTAAAATACATGACAGCCCCAGAGCAATGGATGAGAAATGAAAATATTATTCTAGAATGCATGCCTCCATGCACATATTTGGCCACTATCTTCGGTTAGAATTATATAAAAGTGACCAAGTCAGCCTTCTTGTCTGACAAGGTAACCAGTGGCTGCACTTTTTCACGTATTTGTTCTGTACATTATATAAATACCAACCTGTCACACCTGTTTTCCGTGTAGTCCTTTATCTATGTAAGGCTTTTATTTAAAATATGAGAGTGCTGTTGTAAAAGTCACACTCTGGATATTCTAAAAATTGACCACAAGTTGCTAGGGGACTTTCTCAGCTGATCAGGCATAGCTCGTGAGAAAAATACTCAGTTCTCAGATTGACGAGACTGGACACAGATGACCTGATTGGGAGAGTGCAAAACCAACCAAGTGATGGCTAGAATGCTTGAGTTTATCACAGACACTGGCAAGCACTTGGGCAGCATCCCAACCCATTCCTTTTTACCCAACAGGCCACCTCTATTTGGACTCACCCATACAAATCAGTATTGACCCTGCTCCAATTGGAACAGTCCAGCACAAACTGCCAGGCCCTCCCTGAAATGGGACACAAGCCCTAGTTAGAGCTCTTCAACCTGGTATAGCTTGGTTCCAGTGGCACAGCGAGCCTAGGAATGTATATCCCTGGGCAATTCTTAAGTCTGTCAAAGTCCTAGATCTCTCTCTCTATATATATGCCTTTCTAGTGCATCTGATTCACACAAACCTAGATGTAACAGCATATATTGCATCAAATTAAAAACATGTATTAAAATATTAAAATACAATACATGGCACGTATGAATCTATTGTTCCTTATCTATTGTACACAATTATACATACATCAATATTTCTGTATACATTTCTGAAAACAATTACAAATATGACAACAATATTCCTTGTGGCAATGAGAGTAAATGTCTTCGACACGCGTTTCGACACAAACTGCGTGTTAGTCAGGAAAAGCAACACGACCTAAAACATAATTCGAAAGTTACACTACAATTTATGATATTATTCTGAATAGATTGACCTTTACCCTCACCCAGTGAAAATAAGATCGAAAGCAGTGGTTTAAAATTCCAAAATAGAAATAATGGAGTGAGGTTTATATGATATAAAAGGTGAGGATATCAAGTTTTATAAAACCTAAATTGCTTTCAATGGTCAAGCACTTAAAGAAAAATCATTGATAGGTATTAAAGTTGGTTCTGATATATTAATACGAACTTCATGTTTCATTCATTTATACTTTCCATAGCCTCTTCTTATAATGCTTACTCAGTATTAATAACCTTTCTTGCATAGGTATGTCCACATCTCTTTTTGGTATTCAATGCTACAAAAGATATTGGAAAAATATATATTTGTTATCAGTGGATTCCATTCCTTTCTGCTATACTTATTTTAATAAAATTACTATGGACACATCCTTACATACATTAAACTCCCAATTGACTGTTATATTGTTTTTTGTATAATCCTGAACTATGATTTATATTGGTAGGTTCCGTGGAAAACACAGATAACATTCCTAACCTTAGAGTTGGGTAACAAAATATCTATTTTATTGTCTTTTATTTTACCTACAAAGTTTTTACCTGTAAATATCTGTTCTGTTCCTTGACATAAAATTCTCTTGAGAAGCAGCAGTTTAGAAGAAAAGCCTAAAACAATGAAGCTCTACTCATCGTAGCTGCAAAACCGTATTACAGATTTTAATTATTCTGAATTTCAAACTCAGTTACATTTTATTATTTGGCATCTCATTTTAAATCAGTTATCTAACATCCAGGTTATCTTCTTACACTCACTACCTCCATCTAACTCAAAACACTATTATAACTGCATCTGAGTGGCTTATTAACTGAAAATATAACGGCATTCTTAGTATTCCAGACTTCTTAAGTTATTCGGCATCCAACGTTTCATAAATTCAACACAAATTGTTGAGTCACCTAATATAGAGAAACTTAGTTCATTACCTCGATCTAATTTAAAACACTATATATATATATATATATATATATATATATACACACATATATGTATGTATATATATGCACTAGAAAGATATATATATATATATATATATATACGTGTGAACAAGAGTACGCCAGTACTCGAACCGTTGCATTTTGCAGGCTTGTGAATAAATAACCTGCCTGGATATCGTGGGGTCTGTCTCTTCTTTCGCCACGCAGAGTGGAGGTCTGAAGATTTCTTGTGATATAGATATATATATATATCCAACAATCCTCGTTTCGTATGGAGTGAAAGAAAACAAATCCAGGCCACAATCCTTAGTGTTAAGCGTGCTTTTATATCAGCAGCAAAACTTTGACGCGTTTCGGAGCTCTAGTCTCCTTTGTCACGAGTGCGAGTGTGAGGTTTCATAAAGTTATATATACAAATCACATGACTCATAGTTTTGACGGAAATAAACAGACTCCCGCTGAAGCATAACACAGAAGCTGGAAGACAGACTCATGGCTGGTTTGCACGTAAAATGAAAATACATCACATTTGATTACATAAATGACACACGAGGATTGTTGGATTATTTGGGCGTTGCAAGCCCGTCCTGGCCCGCCGCTGTGAGAGGCTGGGGAATCTAGCAAAAATTGAGTTTGGGACATTTAAAGTATACCCCGGCCCGCCCCGCGCCAAGGAGGAGCTTTGTTACACGGAAAGCCAACGGTGCAGTTTGAAGCCCTCACCCGCCAAGAATCGCGCAGGACTGTTTCTCGATACCTAAACAAGAGGTTATGGAGTCATACCCGGTGAAGGACAAGGGTGAGTTAACAATGATTCTGTTTCGTAGCTCTATTACTGTGAATTACCGAGGGGTAGGCAGCATCGGAACAAGAGGACAGGGCATCTCTGTATCTGTTTCTGACCTTACATAGCGTCAGCACGTCACCTTCCATGCGCTTTCAAGTTAACGCTACTTGCAGCAATGGCAACCACTAGAAACACTAAAAGACACGAAGCGGCAAGTAAAATGTTTATACCACAAGCCGCAGGGTCCACCACTGAAGTGACATCAGTAACAGGAGATACCGGAATGTTACAGAACAAACAAGATGCATAGAACAAGTTATGGAAGCTGCTAAAAAACTAGCAGAAGTGGTTGGAGGCCACGACATTGGATAAATATGTCGAAGTTGGTCGCATACCACGTGGACTACGCATTTACACTACCCTAACATTTAACGAACCGGATCCTGATCTCGTGGAGGAATGGGCTACTAACAGTCATGAATGCTCCATGGTGATGCTCAAGCTACTTGTGAAATATGCCAAAAAAGAATGCGTTAGTTGACTAAGGAAATTGAAGAAACTCTGGAATACCTTAAATCTGTGTGTGATAAAGATGAATTTGAAGCTGACATGGCCAAAATGGACACTAAACTCGAGAGAATAGAAAAAGAGATCAGAGACAAAAAACAAAGCAAATTCTCCTGCGACAGGATTGACTATGAAAGAGGGCAGGTGCTGACTTTCGCCAAAAAATATGATCATTTACGTGTACAACCGTCACCTGCTATACCACAGAGTAATGCAGTAAGCCTGGAAACTGGAATTGCCTCAGTATCAATCACAGAGAAAAACGGAGAAAGAGATACAGGAGCCTAATCGAGCATGAATAGCGATGAAGGTCAATCGAATACAGGATTTCTAAGCCCAAAAGAGCTAATTTTAAACGAGTTTTCCCTCATGGCCAAAGGGAGGCTAGCAGCCCAGAGCAAGCCCAACACAGGAAGTCACAGAGGACGTGGAAGAGGAGACAAAGGAGATGACAGAACAAACATAACATCAAGAGAGGATGTCTCAAGCCCGGTGGTAACAAGAACAAGGGGCCAAAAGAAAACAAAATGAAGGACAATACAACAATCATCAACCTCTCCAATAGAACACTTAAATAACCTGAAAAGGAGGTACTATCTTTTGGCTTATCTTTCTGCCCATCTGCTAACTTTGACTATACACAAAGCAGAATAGACCTTTTCCACTTTACACAAAAACTTAGACTCAGAAAATGGTTTGCCACCAGAATGAGTCAACCACCCAATAAAGACACAGGCGAACCAAGTACCATCGAGATAGGTGACACAGAGATGTTACACCTCTTACATGATCTAGGAGGTGACCCTAATCTCGGTGAAAATCCCATTTTGAACCTTATTAATGAGGATTTAAGATTGGACCTCAATTGTAAAAGTGGGTTTAGACCCAAATCCCTTTTTCAACCGCAGATAGTGAATGATGCAATTGATGTATTTGAAAGAGGTGTTGTAAATGAGTTAAAAAAAACTGTCACAAAAAACTAAGTATGGCAGGAATAATTTAACAACAACTCAACTAGCTGCCATTGAAAGTTTAAAAAATGACAAAGGTATAATAATAAAGAAATCCGATAAAGGAGGTAATATTGTGATCTTACCTAGGGAAATGTACATCAAGGAAGGCATGTCTCAGCTCAGTGATAATACAAGGTATGAAATTAGTAACAAACAAATGTACAATGCCAAAATCACTGCATATCATGACCAACTCACAGAATGGAAAAACAAAGGTCTAATTGAAAGTGAAGAATTCAATTTCCTTAAATGCAAACACCCTAAAATGCCCGCTCATTATCTCTTGCCCAAATTACACAAAAACATGAGCCAGCCGCCAGGGAGACCCATTGTCTGATCTAGAGGTAGAAATCTGGAAAACAGGTCCAGATACATGGATTTTTTCCTCCAACCTCTGGTTCAGGAGCTCCCGACATACATTAAAGACTCTGGAGATTTCCTGCGGAAAATTGAGAAAGTGGGGTGGAATACAGGCTGTTTACTTATGGCACTGGATGTGAACAGCCTGTATACCTGCATACCCCATGAAAAGGGACTCATGGCTTGCAGGCATTTTTTACGCAATAGGTCAATCTCCTATTTGTTCCACACAGAAATGATTTTGGACATTGCGTATACTTGCCTCACCCAAAATTATTTCTTATTCAATGGCACATCTATCATCAAAAACTGGGTACAGCGATGGGCACCTGCTCTGCCCCCAGTTTTTCCGGGTTGTACCTAGGCTACTGGGAGGAGCAGGTGTAGTGTAGTTCCTATATTCCCAATAGGCTCTGCGCATTGGAATAATATATTCAGCAGTGTAGACGTAGGACTGAGGTTATCTAGGTCTCTACTGACTATATTAGACTTAAGGTTTGCCAGCTAGCTCAGAGGTCACTAGAAACTTTCTCAAATAAACGAGGAGTTTAACCTCCCTGGATAGACAAGAAGGGATTAGCTTCTGACAACCGTACAACATGACAACTTTGCTCTCCCTGAATAAGAGTGTATCTCTAGAGTCGTGTGAAAACAAAAGACAGCTATTTCACTCAGCCAAATGTGCGTACTTAGTTTCACCAGAATGCAGAGAAAAGAGAGACGGGCGTTTTCAATAAAAGGTGTTATTTATTGAGCAGTCTTCCTCATACAAGAGAAATGAATAACCACGATTGTAATGCTCATGGTAAAGTAAAGTATGTACAGTAAAAGTAGGATTATAAAATAATACTGTAAAAGCATTGATATGGTTTCTTAGCCATATGATACTTTAAAATAGATAAAATATATACATACATATATACATTGACTAATCGTACTCAACAGGTGCTTCTAAATACGCCTACCCCGGTGTACCTGACCTAAGCCTAATACGTGGGAGGGAGTAAGTAAGTAGCAGTTTAAGTTAAGTTTGTTTTGCCAAGAATCTGACTCAAGAATTCTCTGTAAGGGTTTAGTCAGCTCCGTACCTGGGTAATAGAAAGCAGGAGGTCTGGTATCTCTCTCTCAGGACTCGATATCCCAGCAACCCGCAAGGGTAGGCTGGAAACGCCGGAGCTGGATTTCTTGGCAGGAGAAAAGACAGCGTCTTTCTCAGCGCGTCAAGGAGGAGGGGCAGCGTCCGTGGGCTCTCCCATCAGCTGGGCTCCCGGGCAAGTAGATTACTGCTCTGCTCCAGAATCACCACCGTGTGTTTGCTTAAGGCAACGTTGGTATATTTATACCTGAAAGGTGCCTGGGTTTGACGTAAGGTTGGACATAAGACGTCAATAAAGAGGTCACTAAGAACTGGCCGTTCTTACAGTGCTTTACAGGAGTTCTAGGACGAAATCAAAACAATAGCAAGGGGGATTTCCCAGGTTGCTGGAGGCTTGGTTTTGTTTAGAGAACTCGGTGTGCTTTACTAGGGGGCCGGAGAAGTAGCCTTTCTTAATGTGACAGCATTTGCTACGACTGAATTATGGATATGATTATTATGTCGTTGTATGGATATTATTGATTATAGCCGGACAAGGGCATAAAATAGGAATATCGATTCAGGTTTCCTAGATAACACTACACAGGTGGTCAGGCACCTCCACAATACCAGGCAGGGGTGAATACGTGGCTCCGTTACATAGATGATATTTTCATTGTATTGGGAAGGCAGTGAAAATTATGCCATAGATTTCGTCAAGGCCCTCAATGTGAACAACATGAATCGGTCATTCACCAGTAGCATCGAGCAAGAGGTCATGGACTTTCTGGACCTCGAAGTAAAAGTTGAGAATGACAAACTAATCACATCTCTGTACAGCAAAGAAACGGCTGGAAACAGCCTGCTTCACGCACAGAGCTGTCATCCCAACAACCTCATCAACTCCATCCCGGTGGGCGATCTACTTCGTGCCAAAAGGAACTGCACTAGAGAGGAAGATTTTGATCTTCAAAAAGATATAATGTGTGAGAGGTTTAAACAGAGGGGCTACAGTAAAAAATGCATCTCTACAGCGATTGAACTAGTCAAAAAGAAAGAATGCGGCGAGTTAATCGCTGAAAAGACTGACACAAAAACGACACAAGAAAGTGAGGTTCGTGACAGATTACAGCCTCCAATTTGAAGGAGTCAAGAGAGCAATTTCAAAATTCTGGGATGTGTTGAGCACCGACAAAGACGTGACTAAAGGCATCCTTGAATATCCCCAAATAACATACCGTAAAACTAGATCCCTGAAAGACAGGATTTGCAGCACACTCATTTCACCACCCAGTAGAATAAGTTCGGTTCAGGGATTTTTCGTATGTGGGAAATGTAAAGCCTGTTAGTACAGCACCAACACAAAAGAAGTTAAACTCTCAAAACTGTGTAAACCTTTCAAGATCATGAAGCATTTCTCATGCCTCACAGAGTATGCAGTCTATGCACTCAAATGCCCTTGTAATAAGTTTTACATAGGCAGTGCTATCCACCCTGCCAATAAAAGAGTACTAGAACATTTACAGGCAATAAAGAATCTTGACAGACAATATCCAGTAGCAAGGTATTTCGCTAGCCACCACAAAAGCAATAATTGTCTCATATCATTCTGTGAACTGGATCTTGTCCCTGTGAGAGAAAGAGGGGGAGACATGTTACAGGAACTAAGGAGACTTGAATCCCGCATGATAGTTAAGTACCATACATTACAACCAGATGGCCATAACTGTGATGAAGGTTTTTCTACACATTTAGGATAATCCCACTACTGTTGTCAGTGCATTTTACTTTGGAACCCTGTAGACAATTTATGAGTTTATGTACCACTAATCTGCTTTTTCTTTGTAATTTGTTTTAACTGGTAATGTGGTAGGGGTTTGTTCACGTATGAATTAAGTTGGCACTCACAGCCTTTTATTCACATTTTATTACAGGTTCCTGGGAAGTCTCTATAGGAGAGTTCAAGACACAGCATGGAATGACCCGCACGTTTGAGTGGAAACACAGAATGAATTTGAATGACAAATGGCGTTAAGCATTTTATAATTTGGTTTAATCGCACAGCTTGACTCTGCCCACTTGGGTGAGATACCTTAGTAGTCACTTATATCCTGAACAAGGTAGTGACGATTGTTCTCTATCTTGGTGCACTAAGACTGATTGGGATCATTGTGTGAGGGAACACAATATATCTTGAACAGGAAGGTTGTCCCGCAAGTGCGGTTTAGTATCTCAAAAGGAGATAATACAACATAAGCATGCATGCCGACTGGGGCGAGACAAAATCGGTTTTGAATAAACCAAGCTGCTAGGGGACATCATCGCTATAACGACGATGTTAGAATGTTATGCCCAAAATTTAGTACACTTTGTTTTTGGACTGTGCCTTTATTATTATTATTATTATTATATGTAATGCTCACGAAATCATGCGTGTCATTTATGTAATCAAATGTGATGTATTTTCATTTTACGTGCAAACCAGCCATGAGTCTGTCTTCCAGCTCCTGTGTAATGCTTTAGCGGGAGTCTGTTTATTTCCGTCAAAACTATGAGTCATGTGATTTGTATATATAAGTTTATGAAACCTCACACTCGTGACAAAGGAGACTAGAGCTCCAAAACCCGTCAAGTTTTGCTGCTGAAATAAAAGCATGCTTAACGCTAAGGGTTGTGACCTGGATTTAGTTTTCTTTCACTCCATATGAAACGAGGATTGTTGGATTATTTGGGTGTTCCGAGCCCGTCTTGGCCCGCCGCGGTGAGAGGCTGGGGAATCTTGCAAAAATTTTGTTTGGGGGCCATTTAAACCACCTTCAAAATTCTATCCGCTAATGCTGAAAGATAACATCGATATGTTCCAGGAACAAGTTATCTTAGACCTAAAAAACCTCAACAAAGCAACCATTATGGCGACTCTGCAAAACAAGCATAAAAAAGACAAAAAGTCACTCTAGTACCATCAACTTGTGACCAAAATAAAAAATAACAAGGAGATCGTTGTGCGAAACGCCGACAAGGGAAGCAACGTTGTCTTGTGGAAAAAGGAGGACTACGTAGAAGAAGGACTAAAACAGCTCAACGACGAACTTTGTTATGGCAAAAGCAACAGAGCAGCATGGAACAGTATACATGCAGCCTTCCGAACTAAACTTATGGCTTGGCGTGAGCAGGGTATGCTGACCACGGATGAATTCAAGTATCTATGGAATCTGAATCTATCTATTCCAATATTGTACTTCATACCCAAGGTACATAAAGACTCCGCAAAGCCACCAGGTAGGCCTATTATAGCTGCCAAAAATGGCATATTTGAGAACACTTCAATATTTTTTCTCCAAGAATTTATTGTTAATTTGGCATCATATATCAAAGACACTGGAGACTTTCTAACTAAGATGAAAGATTTTGTATGGAGTGATAAATATCTATTGATTACTCTAGACGTAACTGCCCTATATACATCGATTAAGCATGATGGGTTGCGGGCCTTGAAATATTATCTAGCAAGAAAGGGGTCCCAATATGAAGAACACAGTAAAATGCTGATCAGCATGGTCAAGCTATGTTTAGAAAATAACCTTTTTTTGTTTCAAGATAAGATGTACCAACAACGGAGGGGTGTGGCCATGGGGGCCAGCTTCTCCCCCAGCTACGCATGTCTTCACATGGGCTGGTGGGAGGAGCAGGTCCTCATGGCCAAACACTCAAATACACTCAACACACATTAAAAGTTGGTGGAGGTACATAGATGATTTGTTTTTGGTGTGGGATGGCAGTGAGATGGATGCAATTGGCTTTATTGGGTCACTCAACCAGAACGATTTACATTTAAATTTGACAGCTACTTTAAGTCGTTCTATAGTTACGTTCTTGGACGTAAAAGTGTACATTGATAATGGAAAACTTGAAACCAAGTTGCACCGGAAACCCACGGCAGGAAATGATACCCTGCACGCAAGCAGTGCCCATCCCAATCACCTAGTGCAGAGCATTCCCTACGGCGAGGTCCTGCGCATTAAGCGAATCTGTAGCAATGAAGCAACACTTCAGATAGCACAGGACGAATGCATTGCCAGGTTTAAAGAATGTGGGTATAGCAATCAGTGTTTGAAGAAGGCCCTGCAGAAATGCAACTCTGTGGATAGAAACAACTATTAGGTAACCGCAGTGCCCAGGATGACCGAGATGATACTAAAGACACGTTCAGATTCATCTTGGACTATAACAAGGAACATGCAAAGGTCAGAATAATAATTAAACAAAACTGGCATTTGGTCAAGCAGGATCCCATCATAGATGTAACGGTCCCAAAATACCCTACGAAAACTTACAGGAGGGGGACATCAATGAAAGATGCCCTAGTGGAAAATGACCCCGCCGGACGTCCACCTAGGGGCACTTGGCTCACACAGAGGATGGGATTCTACAAGTGTAGGACATGCAAAGCCTGCCAGCATGGGGTAAAGACCACGGAAATTTCCACGCCGTTTGGAGGGCCCAATAGAGTTATTACAAAAGCACTAGATTGCAAAACTGACCATGTGGTGTATGTGTTGGAGTGTCCTTGTGGTCTACGCTGTGTTGGTAGTACAACTCTACCAGGCCATCACAGGGTACTCCAGCACCTACGTGCAATCAAGAACCATGATCAGACATATCCGGTGGCCAGGCACTTCCAAAAACACCACGAGGGCGATCCAAAAGACCTAAAATACTTTTTGATCGACTCTGTGCCAAGAAGAAAACGGGGTGGGGACAGAGCTAGGAGCCTTAGGTTGCTGGAAATGCACTACATCTTGAGACTCGACAGCAAATATCCCAATGGCCTCAACAGCCCCTAGGAACTCCATGCAAGCTTCTGGACAGCCAGATGGTAGTCAAAATCCCACAATGAACCTGTATATTTGCTATCATAAAGAGCAGCACAGTTATAAGACATACACAAAACAATAGCTGGATTTAATATACAAACCAGCTAATTCTAGGTGGGCCAAGCCAGGGTATTGTAGTCCCCAGTTTCCAATTATATTGGACAACAATTCCAGGTATTACAGGTGTATTTAAACACATACATGATAACAGTTGTCAACTTGATTTGCCGTCGCAAGTACCCTCTTATAGATAATTCTCTCTTTTTAACCACTTAAAAATCAGCTATTTACACATTTTCACTTTTGTTGGATGTCTTACAATTTGGTAGATGGATCAGTTCTGTACACTGATATGCATTGAATGGATTCCCACTGAATCTTTACCTCATTATATTCGATAGGGGGAGAGCAGGAGGTAGTTAACATGTTTCCACAATCAGCCCTGCAGGAAAATATTTATGTAGATTTTTATATGGATTTTAGCATATTTAAATGGTTATCATATTGATCTGTATCCTATTTATACTTATTTATCTATTTAAGATTGTAAAGTACATGTATTTATTTTTGTATAGGTTGAATAATTGTGGACTCAACACATGCAATACAACAATTAATGAAACCAGAGCAGCACCATAGCATTTATGCTAAGACGACCGCGGCCCCATGAATTATTATTTGTCTACTATGTTAAAGAGTTATGCTTTTAAGACTGTTAAAACATGTTTCAAAAAGGATATTTTTTGTACAAAGCAGTAGGGAATCCAATGCACTGTTGTCACTTTAAGAGGTGTGGGTCTTAAACCCGAGGGAAAATACCCCCAAAAAAGTGCTGTCGGTATTTAAGTGACTATGATTGGTGGTTGGCGTCATGTGATCAAGTCCCACGCCTGGGATGAACCGCGTTAAATGGCTGCCCCATCCAGTTGTACTATGGATTAAATCTTAATGAATAAAAATTGAAGGAATTGCTCTTTCGTGGTCCGTGCTCTTCGTTTGTGCCCCATGGGAAAGGGATTTGCAAAGCTGAAGAGTTCTCTACTATCTATATATCTATTTGGAGAAAACGTCTGTCTACATTGATAACTTTATTGCACGATTGGTGAAGGATGTGAATTCATATTTGAGGGACACCAAAGATTTCCTGCGGACAATACAAGGGATGGTGTGGGAGGAGGACTTTGTTTTAATAACATTGGACATTACCAGCCTCTACACCTCGATAAGACACGAGGATGGTCTGAAGGCCATGAGTTTTTTCCTGGACAGAAGGGCACTAAGGTTCAGAACACACAATCACACGTTAATTGAACTAACAGAATTTGGCCTAAAAAACAACATTTTTCTGTTCTCAGGCCAACTGTATTTACAACTACAGGGGACTGCGATAGGCACGTGCTTCGCCCCCAGCTACGTGAATTTATTCGTGGGCTGGTGGGAGGAGCACGTGGCCTGGGCAGGTGACAATGAGAAGTGGGTGGAAAAGATAGCGTTGTGGACGCACTATATAGATGATTTATTCATCGTATGGCGTGGCACACAAAGTGAGGCTGAAGAATACATTAAGATCCTAAACATTAATGAACAGAACTTAAGATTCACCAGTAGTATCAGCAAAAAGGAGGTGTTCTATCTGGATCTAAGAGTATACATACAGGACGATTGCATTCAGACAGCCTTATATAGAAAACCCATGGCAGGAAACACGATCCTGCATGCAGGAAGCTGGCACCCACGCAGTGTAGTAAATAACATCCCTCTGGGGGAATTCCTAATAATGAAGTGGAATTGCTCCACAGAGGAGGAATATATTAAAGCCAGAATGGAGTCTAAGAAGAGATTCAAACAAAGGGGATACTGCAAGGGTGTTCTTAATGAGGCGGAATCAAAAAGTGATATTAAAACAAGAAATGAACTGTTGATTGATAACACGAAAACTAAAGACACGAAAGTGAGATTAATTACCGATTTCACAGAAAAATCTCCCTATGTGTTCCAAATTCTAAAAAGAAATTGGAACATATTAAAGTCTGATAATGTGGTGGGAAAGCTCATAACAGACTACCCACTGGTCACATATCGAAAGGGAAACTGCCTCAGAGATCATTTAGTAAAAAGTCATTATGAACCTAAGAGACGAAAGAATGCCACCACCCCGGGATTTTACCCGTGTATGAAGTGCAAAGCGTGCAAGAATTCACGCAAGGTCAAGGAGTTTGAGGTGCCAGGGAGACCTAAAAAAACTATCATTTCTAAGCAACTTAATTGCAATTCGGAATTCACTGTATATTGTTTGGTATGCCCATGTGGTAAGAAATATGTGGGCAGTACCACAAAACAAACTAAGCTGAGAATTCTTGAACATATGAGAGCCATCAACACAAAAAGGTCAGAGTTATCCAGTGGCCAGGCACTATGAAGAAGTGCACAAAAGTAACAGTAATCTGTTTTCATCTTGGACCAGCTAACACGAACTGAGCGAGGGCGTGACTGGATTAAGAAACTCCGAAGCTTAGAATCGAGATACATTATAATGCTTCAAACAAAAAAAACGATGGGTCTGAACAATGAGGAGGAGATGTGGGTACACATTGGATAGATAGAAACCAAAACAAAATAGGTTGTTTTCATTGCAGGAAGGGAGCCCATTCTAAACCTCCCCCATGCATCTCTCTTTCCTTTCCTATGTATCCTTACCTTCCTCCTCCCCCTTGCTCTGTTTCTTTCCCCTCCTTGAGAACTAAATTATCAGAATCATCATGCTTGTGTCAGGGTAGATTGCCTATTCAAGGCAGGATAGAAACCATCAAGCTTGATGTAGCAGGCACTTAAAATAGGCCATAAAGCGAGTACGACAGTAGTGACTTAAATATTCTTGTAATAACAAGATATAGCCCATCCAGGGCGAAATATTAAGATTAGAATGAAATGATTATGGAATAAAACTGCAAAGTGATATATGCTTATACTGTCTTTAAAGATTGTATGATATTAAGAAATGGAGACAAATTGATTACAATTGAAAAGTACTTAGATACTATAAGATGGCCGCCACATTAATGAAATGAATTGAATGTGCCGTTTTTTATGTTTGTTTTTAATCACGTGACGAAATGTCACTATGTAACTTTATTTAAACATGTCAATTTTCTAATCAGTCGACACTGACGAAGGCGGCAACACCGAAACGCGTTTGTTTGACGCGCTGAAAATAAATATGGCATTTAAAACTATGTGATACAGCTTGAAGTGCCCTTAATTGAGGAGCGGTCCGAGGGATCAGGACCGTGTGTGTGTGTGTATATATTATATATATATATATATATATATATATATATATATATATATATATATATATATATATATATATATATATATATATATATATATATATATATATCCAAAATATCCTCCACAAAGAAAGGCAGAGGCCACGATAGGGGAACACAATGGAGTCTCTTTATTCCTTATTGGCAAATATATATATATATATATACGTGAGGAGAACACACGTACCTATCGGGACGAAAGGAGTCTGAGCTGACCTGACATTTACGGGGAAGCTGTTGACAGCCGAGTCCAGGTAGGACAGTGAATGAAATTCATAGAGGAGAGAGTGCTTAGCAGCCAGCGCCGTACACTTTAAACAAGCGCAGGCTGCTTTGTTTCTTCAGTGTGTGCTATACAACTTTGCCATTGAAAGCCAACATGTCCGC
Organism: Lissotriton helveticus; assembly: GCF_964261635.1. Taxonomy (NCBI): domain Eukaryota; kingdom Metazoa; phylum Chordata; class Amphibia; order Caudata; family Salamandridae; genus Lissotriton; species Lissotriton helveticus. The sequence goes on along the minus strand of NC_136073.1, from coordinate 59,411,897 downwards.
TGACGTGCTGAAACGCAGAGAGGAAGTTGCGGGCCATATGTTCGTGGAGAATCCGGAGTGAGCCAGCTCTGCATCCATTTCGGGGCATGATGTCAGAGGTGACGGTGGTTCCAATGTGAGAGAAATCTTTCGGAAATTAGAGAAGCTCATGAAACGCGAGCAATCAAAATGGTGGGAGCACAAATCCTTGACTCACTACCTGTCAGTCAAACGTGTCCCACGGGGTCTCAGAAGTACATTGGATCCGAGCTATGAGAGCCCGGATCCAGCTATGCTGGCTGAATGGGCTGAGACCAACTTGGAGTACTCTGCACGTTTGATGGGCATTTTGGCGAAATATGCTGATAGTGACAGGGTGAAATTGCAAATTGAAATAGATGCCGTGGAAGCAGAATTGGCCGCAATGGACACTACAGACCAAACTACTAAAATGAGGGATAAGATGATGGCAAGACTTGTAAAAGAGGAAGACGTAATAAAGAAGAGAAAGACTTTTAAATTTGAGCGGAACAGATTAGATTACCTTCACGGACAAATCTTTACCTTTGCGCGCCATTACGATAATATTAAGGCGCAGGTCAGCAAAGGCGGTCAAAAATTGAGGCAAGGCATTACTGCATCTGCTTCCTCGACGGATCTCAGTTCAGCAGCCGAAAGCGACTCGGATAATGACCCCAGAAAAAACGTGCAGGTGGGGTTTACCAAATTGTCTCTGGCGCAGGAGGTAAACTGCCACTGCGAAAGTCGCCGAGACACGCTGACATCAAAGTCGAAAGTAGACCCCAAACAAAACAGCAAAGGGCCAACAGCAAGCGGCTCCAAAGACGGAAGTGCCATCAGAGGAAATACAGGTGGACGGAAGAGGGGCAATCGGGGAAACAGAGGCAAATGGAACCGATTCCAGAATCAGACACAAGCCTCAGCTCAACAGCAATCATAAATTTGACTAATATTGTCCTAACCCCTAAGGAAAAACAGATCCAGGACTTGGTTTATCATACTGCCCCCCGAGCAATATGAATTACGCTAACTTGAGGATGGACACTTTCAGATTTATTAGAAAACTAAAATTAAGCAAGTACCATCGTTTGCAACCATACAGGAAACAAAAAAATCTGATAGTACAAAGTCCCACTTTGCTTACAACAGGAGCCGCCATATCCCTGAATGAAATATGGGATTTGCAGCAGGAGGGCCAAGATGTAAGACAGTCCTTGGTATCAAGTGCGAATTCTGACAATGCTCCAGGTTTTTCTGCCTTTAAAAAGAAATCAACTTTCTTGCCAATCATGACACATGACAGTCTGGACCTATATCAGGATTTTGTTATACGAGACTTAAAGAAATTATATACCACTACCAACAAAAAACATACCATCATAAGTCGACAAAATCAATGCTATAATAACTTGATTGAGAAACTTAAATCCGACAAAAATGCAATTGTGAAACAAGCAGACAAAGGGGGAAATATTGTTCTTTGGCACCGTGATGATTATGTAAAGGAAGCCGAATTACAACTAGGAGACCCCGATTGCTACAAAAAGAGCAAGATTACAGCAATAAAAGCGGCTTGGTCGGAACAGAATTCCAAATTGATGGGGTGGAGAAGTGGGGGATTAATCTTTATTGACGAATTCAGATATTTGAAGAAAGACTGTCCTGTGATACCGACCCTATATTTATTGCCGAAAGTTCACAAGGAAAAACAAACACCACCAATCTTATCGGCAATAAACAGTTCCACAGAGAATATTTCAAAATATATTGACTTTTATTAACTAGAATGGGTAAAAATGTTGCCTTCTTATGTGAGAGACAACAGATTTTATCTGTAAACTGAGTAAGCTAGAATGGGATACCAACTATATTCTAATGACTCTAGACGTTACCTATTTATCTACGTCAATAAGACATTGTGATGGTGTAAAAGCCGTTGAGCACTATTTATCTAAATGACCTGAGAATTGTTCGAATCACAGTCGAATGATTATGGGTATGTTGAAACTCTGTTTGAAACAGAATTATTTTGTTTTCAATGGACAGATATATCAACAATTAAGGGGTGTGGCAATGGGTGCCTTTTTTCCCCCAGCTTCGCGTGCTTGCACATGGGGCTGTGGGAGGAACAGGTCCTCATGGGGTCACATGGTGAGATCATGAGAACGAATGTTATGATGTACCCGAGATATATCGATGACCTTTTCTTAGTTTGGAGAGGATCAAGATCTAGTGCTGAAGAGTTTGTAAAAATGTTGAAGGTTAACTCTTTAAACTTACAATTCACTTCGCAAATAGACGTTTCGGTAAATTTTCTAGACGTAGAGGTTTTTGTCAGTGATCACAAAATAGGGACTAGACTACACAGGAAAAAGCCAGCGGGGAACACAGTACTTCAAGCTACAAGTCAACATCCGCGTCACCTCATCAATAGCATCCCCTATGGGGAAATGCTTAGATTGAGGAGAATCTGTAGCTCAGACAGTGATTGTAAGACTGCCCAACAAGCAAGCAAACATCGCTTTTTGGAAAGGGGATATAAAGAGAACATTATAGACAAAGCCATCAGACGCACTAGGGCCAAAACAAGAGAAGAGGCCCTAATCCCCAAGACTAAATACCTAGCAATAAACCCCGATAACACCCACATTAATTCCAGAATCAAAGTCCCATACAGTCAGCAACACTCAGAAATTAAAAAGATATTTTTCAAAAACTGGAACCTAGTAAAGGGGGATCCAATAATTGGAGGAGATGTCTCTCTAAGACCAGAAATTACCTTTCGCAGGTCTCCCACTATGGCGGGCGCCCTAGTGAGTAACAATCTGGAGACAGCCCTGTCTGGAACATGGGAGGCCCTGAATAAGGGTTTCAGGAAATGTTCATTTTGTAAAGCCTGTCGATTTGGGGTGAATAAAACCCACTATATGAGTCCATTCAAGGAAAAACCTGTACCCATCACAAAACGCCTGACCTGTAAGACTGAGTTTGTAATGTACGTTTTGCAGTGCCCATGTGGCTTAAACTACGTAGGCAGCACGCGACCATCTGCACACAAACGTATACTCCAACACATTAGAGCAATAACTGGCAAGGATCAATCTTACCCGATAGCACGTCACTTTGAATTATTACATAATAGTGACCCTAGTAGTCCACAATACTACCTAATCGACACGATATTACCCTTAAAACGGGGAGGGGATAGAGAGTGCAAATTGCGCCTCTTGGAGACCAGGTATATCTTAAAACTTAACAGCAAGAGCCCAGGAGGACTCAATGACCGGGAGGATCTACACACTTGCTTAAAAGAAATATGATAGTTATTTACATATATTTCTTATGATAATGTGTTTTTCTTTAATATACTTGATAACAGGTTTCCAAGCTATTTCCGTTCGTATCTTTTCGTTGTGAGCACACAGTTACCTTTGACTCTGCTCTGAGTATGGAAGCTAGGCATATCCCTGCTGAAGTTTGAGAAAAATCTAGTTCAGCTACAATAGGAAATTATGAACTTTTAAAATCTCCGATATCTAAAACTTCCACTATATCTGTGAAAAGATTTTATAATAATGATGTAATCATTTTTTTATTTTTTTGCACTAGCACTTTACTTTAATCACTTTATGAGTATTTCACAGCATCTACCAAGGGTTTTTAAAAGGATTGTAAGAGGACTAGGCGAAGGCTTCCCCCCTTTTTTTTGGATTAATTGCTCACTTGAGCATTTGAGAAATTGATTAACAATTTCATAAATTTTCGTGTACAAGTCTGATGATTTGAATGGCTTGAAATCTTCCCCACAAGTTGTATATACATGATTTTTAATGTATACATTTATATGTTTTCTGTAGAGCAATATATTTTTGATATTCATATTTATGTGTAAATAACTATGTATATACAACTATGATGGATTTAATGTTATGTGTTAATCCATGTGGGGATTGAGTAATTGGGCACTGCGCCCTCAATCATGTTTCAAATTCGGGACATTGCGAAATGATTTTAATATGCATTGTTCACTTGAAATGAAGCCCTGCCTGCTACGCCCTCATTTTGAGTATTTAAACCCTTGTTTGTTTCATTGTCACGTCATGTGATCAAGCCTCGACTTGGAGGCGAAATGCGTCATGGCGGATGGCTGGCGAATGATTTGCACAATAAATCACTGAAGATTTTCAGCAAATCTGGGCTTACTCAGCGTTGTTCTTTTCTGGTGAGGAAAGACTTTGGGATAACGGTTTCGTTATATATATATATATATATATATATATATCTTTTCCACCATTCGTGAAATATCCAAACAAACAACGTTAACGCCTTTGTGTTTAGTAGAAAAAGTATTTTTAATGGCAAGAAAGCAACACGTTTCAGCAATTAAGCCTTTATCACGCTCCAGAAAACATAAAATTGTCACGCTATTTGAACCTCCATGTACATGGTGATAAAAATAGTACTGGAATACCAGAAATCCTTTGTTTGTGGAACGCTGTATCAGCCATCTTGTAACAGCGTGAGGTGGAAGAGGCGAAACAAAAGCTCCGGTGGGAATGGAGACAAGGGGCAGGAAACAACAAAAATTACTGTGGTTAACGTCTCTAATAGGACATTGTTGAAAGATGAAGTGGATGTCCTATCGCTGGGCCTATCCTTCTGCCCCTCTATGAACATCAATTTCCCTCAAACCAGGATTGATGTATTTTTCTTTTCAAGGAAACACAAGCTGAAAAAATGGTTCAACACACAGATGCAGGAAACACGGTCTAAGGCTGTGAGTAACCTTGATATTGAGGATGTTGCATTGTTAAATTTGTTGGACAATAATGATGAATCTGTTGAACATATGTTGGATATGGACACATGGTGAGTGGGTAGTGGTCTGAATCCTGGGAGCAGTTTTAAACCAAAATCAGTGTTTCTTCCCAATGTGCAATGCGATGCCATTGAAATCTTTGAAAAAGGGTGTTTTATTGGATCTTAAAAAATTGAGACACAAAATTCCCTACTTTAAAAAGAATGTGAGTTAACATCAGATTATGGCTTATTCAAAAATTAAAAACAGATAATAGCATTGTAATCTGATAGTCGGATAAAGGGGAATCGTTGTTGTTCTGGACAAATTAAAATATCAAGCAGAAGGTAATAGGCAGTTGGATGATAGAACATGCTATTGTAAGTCCAATATGGCATAAGTTCTTCAATCCAATACTACATATAGGGCTTTATTAGTGGACTGGAGAGAAAGGGCCTATTGGAATGGGAGGAATTATATTATTTACACTGTACCCATCTACGGATTCCCATTTTATATCTGTTACCCAAGCCTCATAAAAATTACCATGACCCCCCCGGTGAGACCCATTGTTTCTTCAATGGGTTCCCTTTTGGAAAACACTTCCAAATTCATTGATCACTACCTCAGACCTTATGTGGTAGCCCTACCATCATATCGTAGGGATACAACACATTTTCTTACCATCATAGAGGATATACACTGGGAGGAATCTTACATCTTGATTACTCTCGATGTGAGCAGTCTCTATACCTGTATCAAACATGAGCTAGGATTAAACCATTCAGCACTTTTTCAAAACTCGCTCCAATCATTCTCAAATGATCATTAGCATAATCGAATTTTGTTTATTGAACAACTTTTTTATGTTCAATGGTACCACCTACAGGCAGTCACAGGGCACTGCGATGGGCACCTGCTTTACCCCCAGTTACGCAAATTTATTAATGGGCTTGTGGGAGGAGCAGATGGCCTCGCAGTTGGAAGAATTTGATAACAATGTAGTCCTGTGGCTGCGGTAAATCGACGATATCTTTGTCATTTGGGATGGGGACGAGCATTCAGCTAAGAAGTTTATTGATAAACTAAATGCTAATTAGCTGAATCTAATCTTCACTGAGAACATCAGAAAGAAAGATTTTTGGATGTAAAAGTGGAGATTGATAACAGTACTATACATACGAAACGTTTCCGTAAAATAACAGCAGGAAATCGCATTTTGAGTGCCAGTAGTGCACATCCACGTAATCTTGTCTGTGGCATTCCCTATGGGGAACTGCTACGAGCTAAAAGAAACTGTAGCACCGAGGAGACGTTCATGGCTGAGCAGGCTATCATGTGCAAAAGATTTAGAGAACATGGCTATAGCAACAAAATTATCTCTGAGGCCCAAAGTAGAGTACAAGAGGCCATTAGGATGGACCTCTTATATCCTTAAAAGAAGGAGGAAACTAATAACACCACTAGATGTATTACAACTTACTCTGGACAGGCCAAAGCGGTCCATAAGATCTTTAAGAAACACTGGCACGTCTTACTTACTGATGAGCACCTTCAAAAGGATTTAGAGAACAGTCCCTAAATAACATTCAGAAGGAGCAGATCCCTTAAAGATGAGTTGAGTCATAATCATGTGACCAAGCTTGCTAGAGGGATATCACTGGCCAAACCCGGTTTCAAATGTTGCAAAAAATGTAAGGCCTGCAAAAACAGCAGGGACTGTGACAGTTTGATTATACATAACTCAGGTAGGGAATTCCTTATTAGGAAAAGCCTTAGATGTAATACTACCTACAGTGTGTATATCCTCTTTTGTCCGTGTAATAAATGGTATGTAGGTAGTACCAAACATAGGCGAGAAAGCGGGTGCTGAAACAACTACGTGCAGCGAAAAATAACAATAAGCAATATCCAGTTGCCCATTACTTTCACTCCAATCACTTTCAGGATGAGAATCTTGTTCAGATGGTTGTTATTGACACTGTTGATCTTGGAGTAAGGGGGGGCAACAGAGAATTGTCCTTGAGAAAATTGGAATCCCGTTTCATACTGACTTTGAAAGTGTTGTCCCTTATGGACTGAATAGGAGTGAGGAATTGGGGATTCATTTGCATGATACATGAATCTCCTTGTATTATCAATGAACACTTGAATTACGAAAATGTGATAGAAATATGAATTTAAGGTAGATGAAGGAATGTTGATTGTGAAAAGCCACTCAGAACCAAAGCAGAAATTATTGGTATTCATACATTAATTTGAGGAGGTTGTATGTATACATATATATTTATATATAAGCTCAATGCGAATCAAGTAAAGTTTACTTCCCAAATAAGCAACTGTGAAGTGGAGTTCCTTGATGTTAAAGTGTATGTTGAGGCAGGGACTATCAACACTACACTATTTAGAAAGAAGACTGCAGGTGACTCCACTCTACATGCAACCAGTGCTCATCCACATCACCTCATAGAACGTATACCATATGGGGAGTTGTTGAGAATCAAACTAATCTGTAGTACTGAGGTACAACAAGAAAAATGCACAAGAAAGATTTCGCATAAGAGGCTTCAAAACCTCCACGCTCAATCAGGCATTGAACAAGGTAAAACTTAGAACCAGGGCATCTCTGCTAGACAGTACATACAGCACAGTAGAACCTAATAAGCCCAATGATACACCTAGGCTCATCCTTACATATAATAAACAACACCGCCAGATACGTGCTATAATCAATAGAAACTGGCCTGTGCTGTTAACGGATGCTGCGATAGCTCCTGAAATGCCAGAGAAACCCACTATTACCTACCGCAGAGGAATCTCTATGAGATCATTGATTGTGCGCAGAAGCCCGGAGAATATCAAACCTCCGCCCAAATCAGGTACTGCATGGTTAAAACCTAAGAGAGGATTTCTTAAATGCACTACATGCAGGGCGTGTAAATTTGGTATCTCTACCACCAAATATAAAACTCCCTTCAGCCCTACTGAAATTAACATCGTGGGGTCTTTCACCTGCAAAACAGAATACGCGGTGTATGTTCTGACATGTACCTGTGGCCTACAGTATGTGGGCAGCACTAAATTACAGGTACATGTCAGAATACTTCAACATCTTAGAGCCATTGTAAACAATGATGCCTCTTACCCCGTGGCCAGACATTTCAAGGCAGTACATAAAAATTATCTTAATTGCCTGAAATATTTTGTCATTGCAGCAATTGTGAATAACCCTAGAGGGGTGATAAGGAAAAGGAGCTGAGGAGATTGGAGTCTAGGTTCATTCTAGAGCTGGACAGCAAGCATCCGAAAGGACTTAATAATTCTGAAGACTTGCACAATTTCCTATAGATACCTCTCGGAGACACCGAACCCAGGCACATGTTAAGTGAACTTCGCTTGGGACACTGAGTCTAATGCCTGATCATTCATGTCATATGTTACTGTTCGTGTGAAATTTCCCGTACTCTTTGAAATCTGTTGCTTTTTAAGCCACTGTAGCGTAATATACTCAGTCGCATTTTTGATGTGTATATCTTTTAACGGCACAGAGCACATATTTATCTTATATGCACTTATTATCAAAACCAGCTAGAGCACTGCACTGATGACCTTATAGGATATCAATACATGCCATCTTCGAATTTCAGGGGTATACATCTTCCCCTTTGACATGTTGTAGAATATAGAGGCACAGTAGTGTGTTCTTAAATTGAATATCATGGAATTTAATCCGATATTTATGTCATGCATAATCGTAAAAATGACTTTACAGATTTTAATTATTATACCATTACCAGTTAACAGATTTATATTTATATTTTTGTATTATATATTTATATATTTATACATCATTGATGGTTTTTAGAGTAAGCTTTTAAACAAATTCTTATATTTTCTGGAATGTTTTTTAGCATGACCCGATAATTAATTAACTTTGTTCGTGGCAAATGGTATTTGCAAATCTGGCATTTTTAGCACTGTACAATGCACTTTACATGTCGAACCATACTGTGTTTTTAGAAATATTAATGTATTAATACAATGATCAACTCTGCATGTAACCTAGGTCGCATTGTTTTGGAAGACTAGCTTGGGTAAATGTGCATAGTATTTCTCCCATGTCTATCTCCATCATGTGACTGTTTTTTTGCGAGAATGACTTATCTTCCCCCACACAGCATATCTATAAAAATATTAGCGGACAGTGTTTCTGTGAGTGAACAAGGGTACTTGTTACCCGAAACGCGTCCGACAGTGGTGGCTATTGAAATAAAGACCTGCTGAACCACAAACTGCTACGGAGTCCGTTTCCTGTTTTTTCCTTGACGAGCCCGGCTGGGAGCACTGAAAGAAGGGCGGGAGATTTCAAAAACATATATTTATGTATTTACATATTTAAATGTGTACATTTATTTTGCATCTAAGCAAATACATCTACCAATGTTCAATGAATTTTAAATGAATCATGTTTTCCGGGACCGTCATGTCAATTGTTAATATTGCACTTTAAAATTATTCTTTTGGTTTGTTTTTGCACTGTCACTTTAATGATTCTCATCACGCGGTATTAGCAGAAAAAAATGTTAAAAATATTTAAACCAATTGTGCCCCATGAGTGCGTCATGTGATCAAGTCCCTCAGGAGGGACGAAACGCATCATGGCTTCCATTACACCTCGCACGGCAATAAAGTAATTGGAAACTGAAGCTTTGGTAGTCTGCACTCTTTCTTCCTTGTGGTATGAGGATTGTGTTGGAGTTACCCGATATATATATATATATATATATATATATATATATATATATATATATATATATATCTATATCTTTGACAAATTCAAAAAATTGCCTAGGGATACGCATTTCACTTGAATAGTGCCCTGCCCTAGGAATTTCTAAATCAATTCAACAGAGGGACCTTGTTCTTTTTCGGCAGCAAGTCTGTATAGGGCTGTTTCTACATTAACCTATAAGTATTCTGATGGACCGCTCAGACCTTGAAGATCTCCTGTTTTAAGTGATATAAATTTACATATAACAATATTCGTATATTGAAGTATAATATTATTGGCATGAATAAGACTATTGTTATGCTTTAGGTCTATGGGATTTTTGAGTCTTTATCCTCATTTGCTACACCTTTACTAAAGAACTTTGAACCCTTTCTAAATCCCAAAAAATTCCCAACGTTATACCTTTCTCCTATTTTGAAAGTGAATATATCTATCTGACACTCCGATTTCTATTGGTGGCGGTCTCTATTCACGACTCTTGATCAAACTATAGTCTATAGAATTCTCTCTCTCCTAGCTATAGCGGAGTATGGAGCAACTGAAAACCTTTGGATTTTCTGATGAGGAATTTGCAACTCTTGTAGGTGCAAGTAATTCATTTGGCAGTGTCTCCAATACAAATATTTGGAATAATGAAGATATTAACCGACTAGTAAACCTTAAAAAGGAGTTGAAAAGAATGGAAGCCCATGGGGCCTTCATGTTGGAATATCTTAAAGCAAGCATTATACCTCAAGGACTGAGAGTTAGAAATATCCGAGGATTGTTCATAGAATATAGACAGTTCCAGGAAAATGGAATATGATAGCCAACAGGTGCTTCCAGAGATTTTATGATTTTGATAATAGAGACAGCAAAAGAATTGGTATATAACTTAAAAATGGAAATTTTGGAATTAGAAGATAAAATCCATAAGTCTAATGATTTTTAAGAGACAAAGAAGAAATTATAAGAATCAGAAAGAGAATTAGCATCATTCTCAGAATATTTATCAAAGCGTAAAACTGGGAAACTGGCTAAAGATATACGTTATCTTTCAGTAGAATTAACCTATCCCTATTTAGGGGAAAACTTTATATAAACAGAATCAATATATGAATGAAAATATCTAGAGAAATTAAAAAGTCACCACTTTTTCTGATACCTCAGACTGTGAGGTAGAGGGTAGTTTAACGTACTATGAACCTCAGATTCAACAAAGGTCATATAATACAAATCAGCAGACACGGCAACCTTTTTTAGCCCAGCGCGGGGGTGACGAGGCCGACAGTGAGCTTTCAACTACCGTCGAGGGAAGAATTTCAGAATCACTAAAACCAACCAGAGACCCCTCATGTCTTAGAAACACGCAGGAGACAATATTGGAGGTAAGGGATCAAATCCTTATTTTTAATCTGTCCTCTAAGCACAGCTGGTCTCAAACGCCTCTCGAAAGGTTTATCCTATGTCCTCCATACATCAACAAATACATTTGAGCTTTATCAAGACTGTCTTATTTTTTTTAAATATTAGAAGTAAAAAATATTTTAGTGAAGAAATTCACGCAGAACTGCCAATAACAAAAGAAATACGTGTTGAGTCAATTTCACCCAGACATTAGATCAAATTGGCCCTGAAGTAGGTGTTTTTGAACTTAGACAAGGAAAAATTTCTAACCCTTAGAGCCTTAAACCAGAATTACGGTTTAAAAGTGAAAAATTGTAATAAGGGGGGAGATATAGCAGTAATTGACACCAATAGATATGAGCAACATTTTTTAATTATGCTGCAAAATTAGAGATTTTATTCTAAGATTAGATCTAACCCCACTAATCAGATAGCCCAAAGAATAAAATCTTTGACAGATAGGGCGTTAGACATAGGAGATATTAGTGATAATGAGTATGAATATCTGAATAGCTCACAAGACAAGATGCCATGTATTTATTGCATCCCAGAGGTGCACAAGAATGAAAAAGACCCCCTTACCGCCCAATTGTGTCGATAATTGGCTCAGTTACAGAACCGTTGTCTAAGTACATAGACCATAACATTAGACCATTTATCACTAAGATCCAGTCCCCACCTGCACCATAATTGGAGTCCACCGCTGCTTGAGCGGGTCCGGTTCCTGGGGTAGACTCCCTGACTAGTCTCCATCTTTGAGTGGGGTAGTTGCGGAGTCCCAGCTCCAGCGAGCGCCTGAGTGCGCAGAATCCTGGCTGAGACGCCTACTTAAGGCGAGCTGCTCCTTGGTTCGCCCAGACAAGGAACGTCATCGCTGCTAGCGCTTCGCGCTCTTTCTACAGATTCTCGCTTTTAACCTACCCGTTTTGTATCTATTTTATTTTTAGTTTTGTTGTTGCCCTGTTTTTAGAAGCCCCCTCACCTGCACCATAATTGGAGTCCACCGCTGCTTGAGCGGGTCCGGTTCCTGGGGTAGGCTCCCTGACTAGTCGCCATCTTTGAGTGGGGTAGTTGCTGAGTCCCAGCTCCAGCGAGCGCCTGAGTGCGCAGAATCCTGGGTGAGACGCCTACTTAAGGCGAGCTGCTCCTTGGTTCGCCCAGACAAGGAACGTCATCGCTGCTAGCGCTTCGCGCTCTTTCTACAGATTCTCGCTTTTAACCTACCCGTTTTGTATCTATTTTATTTTTAGTTTTGTTGTTGCCCTGTTTTTAGAAACCCCCTCACCTGCACCATAATTGGAGTCCACCGCTGCTTGAGCGGGTCCGGTTCCTGGGGTAGGCTCCCTGACTAGTCGCCATCTTTGAGTGGGGTAGTTGCTGAGTCCCAGCTCTAGCGAGCGCCTGAGTGCGCTGAATCCTGGGTGAGACGCCTATTTAAAGCTCCCTGCCTAGCGCAGCGGTACCGCGCAGCGGGAACGCCCTCGCTTAGCCTGAGTCGTGCCAGAGTCCTGCCCGTCTGCGCCCGTCCGCGCTAAGGTTGCCCGGGCCGCTGCGGGCCAGTAAGCCGCATGAGGTAAGATCTTCCTTCTCGTTTTACGATGCTTACTTACTCGGGAGAGAGTCTTCGGTCTATCGGGTATGCTATCCCGAGATGTCCGCTAGCGCCTATTCATCCTCTTCATGGCCCATACCAATGTGCCTGTAAGAGGTGGGCGCTTGAGCCTCCTCTGCCTATTTGCCAGAGGGACACTCCATCGGTCCCCCGAAGCAAGGGCTCGATGCGTACTCTCAGGGTGTGGAACTTGAATGCGAGATCCGTGGTAAAACACCATCAGGCCATTTACGACCTCATTAAGGATGAGTCTCCTGACATATTTGCCATCACAGAAACATGGCTTCAGGAGGCGGATGTGGCCATTATCAACTTAGCCTTCCCCCCGGAGTACTCTATGTACACTTTGAACCGGCCTACTAGAGGAGGTGGCATCGCTCTCATAGTTAGGTCCTGTTTTATCTGTAATTGGAATGGCCTTAATATCGCTGGCTGTGAAAGTGCCTCATTTAAGATTCTAATCAGCCCCCAGTTCATGCTCTCTGGGATGGTGGTTTACCACCCTCCGGGCAGCGAGGAACTGTTCAGAGACGCCTTCCCAGACGCGGTTAGTACTCTAGCTATGGGTTGTGCTAATTTTTCCATCTTGGGTGACCTGAACCTTCATTTCGATATCCACACGGCCCCGGCGGTGAACAGTATCTTAGCTGATTTAGAGGCTCTTCAGCTTTTCCAACAGGTATCACAACCTACCCATGTAGGGGGACATACATTGGACCCTTTTTTTACCAATCTGGCCGAGGCCAGTATTGTATCCATCTCCCCACTAGGGTGGACGGATCACTTCCTCGTGTCCATTCGGTACTCTTTGCCTGAGCCCCCTTCTATTCCACCGGTCAGGCGGGTTGCCAAGCGACATTGGAACAAACTCAGGTTGGAAGACCTGCACCGGTTCATACAGGAAGAGCCGTTAGGCCCTCTGGTTAACGTGGAAGCGGGCTACGATCAGTTTTGTAAATGGATTTCTAGGGCACTGGACTCTCTGATTCCCATCGTCTCGAGTAAAGTGAGCTCCAGAGAGTCGAGTCCCTGGTATGATGGTGCATTACGTGCCCTGAAGGGGACATGTAGACGGGCGGAGAGAGCATGGTGGAAGGCGTATGATGCTGATTTGAAAGCCGCATATGTTGCTTCCGTCAAGATCTATCATCGAGCTATCTGTAAAGCACGTGCGGCGTTCTATGCATTGGAATTCCGCAATAGCTCGAACCCGTCTAAGACCATATTTAAAGCCCTTAAAGATCTTTTGGCGAAAAGAACTTCCTCCTCGGCAGTTGGTTCCATCTCCCACTGTGAGGCACTAGCTTCCTTCTTCCTGGAGAAGGTCCAAGCTATCTACCAAGCCTTTCCTAGTATGGGGCCCGTTTCGGGTGTCCATGATGGTATTCAAGGGCACATTACATTGCACGCCTTTCCCCCGCTATTGCCGGAGGGGTTTGGCAAACTTGCTCTGCAAGTTAAGTCTGGCTCTCCGTTGGATCCAGTAAGATCAGCTCTTTTTAGAGACCAGTCTTTTCTGGGACGATCCACGGTGTGCTCCCTAATCAACCTTTCGCTGACCTCGGGTGTGGTTCCTGTTGAATGGAAGCAGGTGGTGGTTTCTCCTATTTTGAAGAAGCCTTCGATGGATCCCTTGAAACCCGAGAGCTACCGCCCTATTTCATTACTCCCTTGGCCGGCGAAGGTTGTAGAAGCCCATGTCAACTTGGCCCTGTCAAACCATCTTGCACGGGCCGATGTCCTCGATCCCACGCAGAACGGCTTCCGTGCTGGGCACAGCACGGAGACGGCTCTTCTTGAGATGGTGGAGCATCTGCGTGCGGTGTTGGATGCTGGCCAGACGGCGGCGCTGGTACTATTAGACCTCAGCGCCGCCTTTCATACCGTCTCTCACAGCATTCTGTTGCACCGGCTGGAGGAGATTGGGGTTGGGGGACAGGCCCTGCAGTGGTTTCGCTCCTTTCTCGACAATCGTTCTTTCTGCGTGGCCATCCCACCCTTCCAGTCCAAACTACACCCTCTGGCCATGGGGGTTCCGCAGGGATCCTCGCTGAGTCCCACGTTAATCAACCTATACGTGAGACCGCTGGCTGAGGTCGCAAGGCAGTGGGGCCTGACTATGGTCTCGTATGCCGACGACACTCAGCTGGCGGTCACTATCAGCGGGGATGCGGAGCTTGATGCCCCCAGGTTTCAGAATGGACTGAAGGCGGTGGCCAACTGGATGACGGCGCACTGTCTCCAGCTTAACGCAACTAAGACCGAGATTATGATTGTCGGAAAGAGAGCGGAGCTTTGGGGGGACAGGTGGTGGCCCCCGGAACTGGGTCCATCCCCGACTCTGGTTTCAGAATTAAGAAACCTGGGAGTCTGGTTGGACTGCAGCCTCAACTTTGTTGGCCATACTAAAAAAACTGCAGCCTGTTGTTTTGGCGTGCTCCGGGGTCTAGGACCTGTTCTCAAATTTTTCGATGCCCAGACGAGGCAGCTGGTGATTCAGGCGACGGTTATTTCCCGGCTTGATTACGCCAGCTCCCTCTTGGTGGGGGCCAACCAGGCAGAAATCACCCGTCTGCAGCGGGTTCAAAACGCTGCAGCCAGAGCAATAGTGGGCTTGCCTAGGTTTTGCCCCGTCTCTAATGTCCTTCGCTCCCTGCACTGGTTGCTGGTGAGGATGAGAATCTATTTTAAGGTCCTATGTTTGGCTTTTAAAATTTTGAAAGGTACCTCCCCTCAGATCCTGTCCAATCTCCTGTCCTTCTATGTTCCGGCGCGCTCTCTCAGATCTTTGGGCCAAGCGCTTGCCGTGGTCCCTCGCTTTAAGCGCTGTCGTGCCGGTGGCCGCTCCTTTCGTGTGAAGGCTGCGGCTATCTGGAACTCTCTTCCAGTTGAGATCCGTATGCTGGAGGATCTTTTGCAGTTCCGAAAAGCCATCAAAACATTTCTATTTTAGGCCCCCCGTAGTTCTTTTTCAGCTTTTGTGTTGGTAGTGTTATGTTTTATCTTGTCGGGCGCCAGGACGCTCCTTTGCTGGAGCAGCTGTGCGCCAAATAAATAATGTTAACATAACATAACATAACATATATGCAAGACACTAGAGATATGATTAATAAGGTCGAGAATCTCCAATTTAATCCAGAGAGAAACATTGGACACAGTCATTGTACGGCAATATTCCACAAAGAAAAGCCTTGGAAGCTGTAGAAAGGTTCATGGAGAAAGCTAAAGTTCCAGGTCCATGGACCTTTATACTAGAGTGCCTAGATATTGTTTTTAATGAAAACATTTTTGAGTTGGAAACAGTCTTTTTAAACAGACAAAGTCCGTAAGCATGGGAGCGTCTGTGGCGCCATCAGTAGCGAACATATATATGGCCCTTTTCAAAACAAAATATATCTTTAATGAAATTGCCCCAATCTTCAAGTCCATTTCCCATTGGTCCAGAGACAGACAATATCTTTTTTGTCTGGAGTGATGAGGCACATGGGCTTCAATAATTTTTAACATGGCTGAATTTAACGGACTCGGATATCAAATTTACAGCGCATTCTAGTGTACAGGAAGTTGAATTCCTAGACATTTTAATAAGGCAGAATACAGGAGTACTAGAGATAGACATTTGTGAAACCAACAGCCAGGAATACACTCCTTCATTTTAACAGTTAACACCCACATACACAAAAACAAAGCATACCTTTTCCACAATTTTTAAGATTAAGACGGAACTGTACAAATCTGGCAGATTTTGATACCCCAGCAATCTCTATGAAAAAGAAGTTCATAACTAGAGGATACCCTCAATGGCTGGTGAGAGAATCCTACAAAAGAGCCAGGTTTTATGACAGAGAGCATCTTTTAACAGGAATCACAAGGATAAACAATTGAGCAACTTGTATGTGTTACCAAACATTCGACATTAAATGCCAAAGTAAAACTAATAATAAACTCTAGCTGGCACATTTTAAACAATGATCCAGTACAATAATCTATACTACCTGAAACCTTGTTTGCATATAAACGCAATTCAAATATCAAAGACACAGTAGTGCACTCATGTTTTACAAGGGCTAAAACCTCTGTCCAGAAAACTATTAATGGCAGTAAACCCTTAAAAGGAATTTTCAAATGCCTATCGTGCAAGTCCTGTGATTCAGTAATGGAAGGAGAGACTTTAACGTTTAATGGCTATACAATTCATGCACAACAGATGTGGCATTGCAAGACACGAAATGTTTGTATGCCCTTCCGGATCGGGGTATGTAGGAGAGACGTCTCAAGCAATTATCAGACTCACAGAACATCGTTCAGCAATCTTTAGTGAAACACTATTTAGATGCTCAACATAAACCAGAAGAAATTCAATGGCCTACATGCCATACCTTCACTTTTTTAAAAACATGCTGCTGTACAATATGGCTTATAGTTTAAAAAAACACTATTAAGCTTTTCTTAAATTATCTTTAAACCCTTATGAGCAGCAGCTCGTGCTGCTGTGTAACATTTCTAACAAAACATTGACAAAAGAACAATTGTTACTTACCTGTAAACAGGTGGTTCTCCAGTCTTGGTGTCTTTCATAGATTCACATGCTTGAATATTCCCAGTCGTCGAAGTGGGAGTCCCACGGTAAATAAAATAGCAATAAATGCTAATAACATATGTATGTAATAAAACAGAACACATAAAATACACACTATAAATAGTTGTGAATACCAAGACATAATTCCTACATAGGATTACATGGCAAAGAGAAAAAACACTTGTAACATATCCTTGTCATTATGTTAGTCCAAACTACAGCCAATCAGGCGCAAGCACCCCTCCAGAACCGTCTCCTCAGAGCTCAGTCCCTCAGATTTTCGTAGCACAGGAGTGATAAGAGTCTAGGAGGAGAAGCGAGCTTCTGAATGGAGGTGGGTGGGTCACATGTGAATCTATGAAAGACAACAATACTGGAGAACCACCTGTTTACAGGTAAGTAACAATTGTTCTTCTCCAGTATTAGGGTGTCTTTCATTGATTCACATGCGTGAATAGAATAGTGAGCAGTAGTAGTCAGCTTGAGGCTCAAACCAGCTATGCATAAGCATGCATAAATACTTGGAGACCTAATAAAATCATGTAAATAATCACAACAGCCATATAACACCATAAAGGCAGAGGGAAGACAGAGGCTCACCTTAGTTAAAAAGAATGCGAAGCACTGCCTGTCCCACTTCCATATCAGCTTTGTTGATGGCTTCTAGCCAGTAATGTTTCGTGAAAGTGTGCCTGCTGGACCACGTGGCTGCTCGGCAAATTTGATGAAGCAGTATACTAGCAAAGAGGGCAGTAGAGGATGACATCTCCCTGGTGGAATGAGCCCTCACTGAAGACTGAAGAGGCCTGCCAGCTACCTGATGGCAGAAGACTATTGCGGAAGAAATCCAAAGTGCAATAGTTGCCTTGCCTTGGTAACAGGACGCCCTTTGCGCATGCGTCCATAGGCAATGAACAGTTGATCGGACCTGCGAAAGGGCGCCGTCCTGTCGATGTAAAATTTAAGGCATCTTTTAATGTCAAGGGAATGTAGGCGTTGCTCTGCCAGAGATTGAGAATTGGCAAAGAAAGTTTTTAAGAAAACAGGTTCATTAATGTGAAAATCCGTGGGCATTTTCGGCATAAACACTGGGTTGGTACGAAGCACTACACAGTCCGATTTGAATTGAAGGAAAGGAGGCTTGATGGTGAAAGCGTGAATATGACTGACTCGTCGTGAGGAGGTTAGAGCAAGGAGAAGGACAACCTTCCAGGTCAGAAACTTTAAATCCGCTTTGTGGATAGGTTCAAATGGTGCTTTCTTTAAATTGTGCCACTACGACATTGAGATGCCAGGTAGGAGGAGGATGCCGAATGGGCGGGAACTTCCTGAATAGTCCTTTGAAAATTTGACGAATAACTCTGGAAGAGCAGAGCGAGGAGGAGCCATCTTGACGGAAACGAGTAATTGCTACCAAGAAAAACTCTCAAAGTGGAATGGGAAAGTCCTGACTGAGCCAGTTGTAAAAAGAACGGCAGTAGCCGAGCCGGAGTGGAATGAACGGGATGGACGTTGTTAGCTGCACACCAGTGACAGAATATCTTCCACTTTAGCTTGTAAGTCTTAACTGTAGATGGAGATCTCGCATAGCCAAGAATGTCCCAGCACTCCGGTGAAATATTTAAATGGGCAAATTCAAGGTGCTCAGGTTCCAGGCCGATAATGTCAGAGAGGAGGGGTTCGGATGACAAATCTGACCCTTGTCCATTGTGAGGAGATCCGCTCGAGGATAAAGAAGGATGGGCTCGCACTGTGAAAGGAGAAGCAGCTCAGAGAACCATGCTGGTCGAGGCCATCTGGAAGCGATCAGTAGAATGTGGCAAGGCTGTCTCCGCATTTTCCATAACACACTTGGCACCAGCGGGATCGGAGGAAAAGCGTAGGCGAATAGATCGCACCAAGTAATCAAAAGGGCATTCCTGCACGATGCGTGGAGGAGATGCCAACTTGCGCAAGATGGGCATTTCTTGTCCTCCGGGGTTGCAAAGAGATCCAGAGACGGATGACCCCACAGTCGAAAGACTGAGTCGAGCGTTGGCTGATGCAACTCCCACTTGTGGGTCGAAGACGCAGACCTGTTGAGGGAACCTGCTAGGATGTTAGAGATGCCTGGTAGGTGAACTGCAGTCAGTGTAACTTGGTGACAGAGTGCCCAATCCCAATCCCAGATCGCTTGAGCCAGCCGAGACAGGAGAGGAGATTTGGTTCCGCCCTGCTTGTTGACATAGTGCATGCTCGTCATATTGTCCGTTTGAATAAGCACCGACTCTCCTTGGACCAGACGATGGAAAGATTTGAGTGCCAGAAAGATGGCCATCAACTCCAGCCTGTTGATGTGCCAAGAGCGCTGAGACAGAGTCCACTTGCCCTTTATAGACAGCCCTTGAAGGTGAGCGCCCCATCCGTCCAGGGAGGCGTCCATGGTCAGAATGAGTTCTGGAGCAGTGGTGTGAAAAGACGTCCCTGCTGCAGTGTTGGACGGTTGTGCCCACCATTGAGAGCCGTCTTCATACGAGCGGTTACACTGATCAGGTCGTTGAAAGAGCCAGTGACCTGCCGCCACTGTGTCTAAATATTCCTGGATGGGGCGAGTCTTTAGCCTGCAATTTGGGATCAGGGAGATGCATGATGACGCCCTCCCCAGAAATGACTTCAAGATCTGGACTGAAATGGACTGTTTTGAGCAAATAAGAGCCACCAGGCAGAGAATTTTCAGCTGACGCTCATAAGACACGAATGCTTTGGCTATTGACGTTGCCAGAGTGGTGCCTAGAAAGTTTTTGCATTGAGCTGGGTCGACCTGCGACTTTTCGGTATTTATGGAAAGACCAAGGGAGCAAAATACGTCCAGACAGAGTTGAGTGTCCCGAGCTAGCTGGTTGCGACATTGCGATTTGAGAAGGCAATCGTCCAGGTATGGAAAGATTTGGACACCATGGAGACGCAGGTAAGCTACTACTGGAGCTAACACTTTTGTGAAGACACGAGGGGCGGAGCATAGGCCGAAAGGCAACACCCTGAACTGAAAGTCTCTCCGTCACACCCGGAAGCGCAAGTACTTCCGATGCCGTGGAAGAATTGGCACATGAAAGAAAGCATCCTGGAGGTCGATGATGGCCCTGAATTCGTCCTTGGAGAGAAGACGCAAGATCTCTACGAGCGTTAGCATGCGGAAGGATTGGCACTTGAGATACTTGTTCAGTGCTCGTAAATCCAGGATCGGACCCCAGTCTCCTGTCTTCTTGAATACAAGGAAAAAATGGGAATAGAATCCCCTCCCCTTTTGAGACTTGGGAACCACTTCGATGGCACCTTTTTGGATCTTAATACAAATTTGCTGTTAAAGCTCTTTGAGGTGGGGCGGAGGTGGGCCAGATGAAGGAGTGGGAGGAGGAAGTTTGACGAAATCCAGAGCATGGCCCTTTGCTACAATGTCCAGAACCCAACGGTCCGAGGTGATTGAGGACCATTGAGAAGAGAACAGACAGGGGGCGTGGCTTAGCAGGCCACGATGGCGGCTGTGTCCTGCTGAGGCTCCGCGATCGGGCTAGCATCCAGCCCAGTTCCCGAGATCGCCGGGAGCCTCAGCCTACAGGAAAAACACCCGGGACTCCCCACATGCATTGGGGTACCGCTCTGACGACCTCAGACAGCGGCGGACGGGCGACATAGGCCGATTCGCAGAAATCGGAGCCGGGCGCCTCAACTCAAGATGGCGGGCGCAGCTCCGTCCGGCGAGAGCGTACACCGCCGGGAGCCGACCCAGTGACCGCAGACTCCAGGAGGCGGGACCGGCGACCGCCGGCGGGAGATCCCGGCGCAACAGCGAGACCAACCCTCCCGAGGTACACGCCAGACGGCACCTTCACCTGATCCGCCACCCCGGTGCGCTGGATGGCAGCCGCCGCACCGGAGCTCCACCGCACAGACGCTGCGACCTCACCGGGGGCCTGAACATTCTCCGCCATCGCCCGCTCCGCCGCCGCGGGGTGCGGAGGATCGGCGGACGTGCTGCCGGTGTGGTGGTGGGCCATTCCAGGGCCAGCAAGCGTATCAGCGCAGCGGCGGTGAGTGGCCGCCTCTCTCCCCCCCCCCCTCCCCCCGAGACACTTGATGCCTGTAGCCCCCCCCCGCGACCTCGGGGGCTCGGCATATGGATACGAATCACACCGCTGGATAACTCGGGGACTCAGGGTGCCCCCGCAGCCCCGCAACGACCATCGGCCCCAAGCGCCTGACCCTAAGATGGCGCCCGTAGAGGCCTGAACACTGCGAACAGCGCGAGCCTCACCACTGGGACCCCCTCGTACTTTCACCATCTGTCCTCCGGCCCTACCGGCTGCTACTAACGCTGGGCCACACGCCGAGGGAGACCCGCACGCCCTTGTTGCCCTGATTTAGCGCCCGTCCCCTGAGACGAGGGGAGGCCGCCCCAGGCCCTGAGTGGACAAGAGAGACCGGCAGATGTTAAACTGCCCCCTGACCCAGCCACGTTAACCTGTTGTGCCCGGAGCACACGACCTCACCCCACGGAGCAGAGAGGATCCTCGCGTGGTCAGAGCAGCGGCCCCTGACAACCACAAACCTCCCCTGACGCCCCTGGTGGGGGCTCCCCGAGGAGGAACAGACCTCGCCTTGGGCCTGGAAGGGACCGGGGAAACTGACCTGCACCCGGCTGCCGCCACCCGGTAGCACTGCGTGGCGACGACCTATCTCCCCCGGGACGCGCAACGACCGGAGGGAACCCCCCTCTCCCTCCAAGCAGCACCCATGGGGAAGCCGAGAGCCACACAGATGACGGCGGTCCCGGAAACAGCCGCCGAGAAGATGCCACAGACGAGAGCATGGACGCAGACCAACACGTCGCAAGCCGACCCTACACTATCAGCGAAGCTGGACCAGGTGTTGGCAGCAATAGAAATGTCTCGCCTCTCGATGGAGGAGAGATTGGGCACCCTGACGACAGACATCAGCCTAATTCGGGATGAACACCGTAAACTGGCAGACAGGGTGAAAGAGGGTGAACGGATTGTGACTGAACTGCGACCAGCGGTGAAATCGCAGGAGACAGACATGCAGGAGATCCTGCGCCGCGTGACGACCCTGGAGGAACGAACAGTGGATTTGGAGGGGCGCTCGAGACGCTGTAACATTCGTGTCCTGGGCCTGCCGGAGGGGATTGAAAACTCGGACCCCCTGACATACATGGAATCCTGGACTAAATCGTTCACCCCGGACTGCGACCGTTCGCCGTTCTTCTCCATCGAGAGGGCCCACAGGGTCCCAGCCCGGGCGCCCAAACCTGGTCTTCCCCCACGACCCATGCTGGCCAAGTTCCTGCACTTCCGAGACCGGGATGCGGTGCTCCGCGCGGCCCGGACGGCGGGCCCCCTGCGGGTGGAAGACCAGCACGTCATGGTGTTCCCGGACTATGCCCGGGAGGTCCAACAGCGACGGTCCACATTTCTGGAAGTCAAAAGACGCCTCCGCGCTAACGATCTTCAATATTCCCTGCTGTTCCCCGCTCGCCTCAAGGTAATCCACAAAGGGAAAGCCCTCTTTTTTGACACGGCAGCGGACGCGCAGGATTGGACTGAATTTCATTGCCCACTGATCCCTAAACCCGGACCCCAGAAGACACGCAACAATGACTCCAGACGACCCAGGAAACGGGGCGCGAGCCGTGGGCGATCTGGACACTCCAAGAGCCGGGCGTCCTCCCAGGCGGGCTCACCCGACCTCGCAGAAATCATAAAGGAGCGGCGAGACGCCCTACGAGCGGTGACCGGACTGCACTCGTCACCTCCGGCTTCGGACCTGGAGGGTCAGCCGCACCTATTCACTCCAGAGAAAGACCGGGACAGTGATGGAACTATGTCGGGTTTTGGCCCGGTCTCTTCCCCCCTCGGGGTGACACACACATTGGACGCTACCCTAGCCAGTCAGCCTACCACCTCTTCGTGAACACCTGAACTGTCAACTGACGTATCCTTTCCATGATTGCCTGTTGTAATGCGCGATATCTAGAAGCCTAGACTACTCTACTAGATAATTGCGAGCTCCGGCGAGCGATACACACTTCTCCTACTAGAGCCCGACTCGCGCACAGGCCCAGCAGCGACACATGCTGCCACCCCCGCGAATTTCTGTTGGTTTCTCCCCTAGTGGGACACTAGTTTGGATATGCCACCCCCAGTGACGTATCCCCAGAATTGGGACAGTTGCCCACCCAAGGTTCTAGTTGTTGTTAATTCCCCCAGTCCCCCCCCCACGATTAAGGAAGCTTGGCGCGCAGGAACGCACATGACACGCACACATGGGCGGCACACAGGAACTGTAGAGGTGCCCCTCCCCCGACCACGTCACCCTAGAAATGGCTGTCCCCCACTCTGACGTTAGTATCCTTACACTAAATGTGCGGGGCCTGCACACGCCCAGCAAGCGCTACTCTGTATACTCCTACATACGGCGCATGGCGGCCAACATTACGTTCTTACAAGAGACGCACATTAACGCTACTGAACTCATTCGCCTACAGGCCAAGTGGCGAGGGACCATCTGCGCCACACAATATTCAGCGTTTGCACGCGGCGCATTAATCTGGGTGAGACCTGGTACTCCCTTCCGGGCGCTCCGGCGAGTAGTGGATAGAGAGGGCAGATATGCGCTACTGGAGGGGATTCTTGATGGGCAGGGGGTACTTCTGGGCAGCATATACGCCCCTAATACAGATCAGGACCGGTTCTGGGATCACCTTACGGGCGTCCTGGCCCAATTCACCACAGTCCCATGGGTGCTGGGAGGTGACTTTAACTGCACACTAGACCCCTCGCTGGACCGCTCACACCCTCCCCCTACGCACTCCCCGGCCCCCCGGCAGGCGGCCCTCTTCAAGGCATGGACCACACACTGGGCACTCACTGATGTATGGCGACACCTACACCCACTGGCTCGCATCTACTCCTTCCACTCGATTCCACATAACCTTCGGGTCCGCCTGGACCGTTTCCTCTGCTCTGCTTCGATCCTCCCTAAGGTTATATCTACAGATTACCTGGGACGGATCCTCTCGGATCATGATGCCCACATAATACGGCTTACCTGGCGCCCCCCACATCCACCGGTCCCCACCTGGCGCCTCCCCAGAGACTGCCTGGCGGACCCGGTCTTTCAGGACGCGCACAAAACCTGCATACGCGACTACTTTACACACAACGAGAACACAGCGTCATCAGTACTAGTGGAGTGGGACGCGTATAAGGTGGTGGCGAGAGGAGAATGCATCCAACAGATAGTGGGGGTCCGCCGCACCTTAGAACGATCGCTCTTAATGACGGAACGGGCTCTAGCTGCTCTCACCAAACGGCCTGACGACTCGGAGGAACACGCCGTACTCATGGCGGAGGCCAAGACGGAATATCAAACCGCCTGCGCTGACCTCCGTAAATATAATTTCAGGGCTTACGCCTCTCGGGTACACAAAGACAGAGACAAAACCGGGGCGCTTTTGGCCTGGATGGCGAAGCAGGACACCGAAATCAAGCCGATCACGGACATTCTCAACCCGGAGGGTGTACTGGTGCAATCACAAGATGAGATTCTCCTAGCGTTCCGACGCCATTATGCACGAGTGTACGAAGCCCCGGCATGCTGTACCCTGTTTACCGCGGATCAGTTTTTAGACCCTCTGACGTTGCCCGCAATATCGGATTCCGACAAGCACACATTAGACGCCAAGATAATTCCTTCTGACATCACCCAGGCGATGCGCGCCATGTCCCGAAATAAAGCGCCGGGACTGGATGGCTTCCCACTAGAATACTACGCCACATTCTCTCCCCTGGTGGTTCCCCGTCTGTCACGGATGTTCGGGGCGTCACTACACCTGGGGAAACTACCCCAGTCGCTACGGGAATCCGTGATTGTCACCTTCCTTAAGCCCCACAGAGACCCGCTTCACATGGGGTCATACCGGCCTATCACCCTCTTGTCAGCTGATTGTAAGATACTGGGGAAGATCCTAGCTGAGCGTTATGCGCAGATCATACGCCCGCTGGTCCATCCCGACCAATGCGGCTTCGTCCCCGGGAGGAATACCTCCCAGAACCTTCGCCGAGTCTTCCATATCCAAGATCAGGTACGCGACAGATTTCCCCGTGCTGCCTGCCTCATTATGGACCTGGAGAAGGCGTTTGACACCCTCACCTGGCCCTACCTGTTTTCGGTCCTGCGTCGCCTTAATCTCGGCCCGACGCTCATGGCATATACCCGCCTCTTATACACCGACCTCACTACTCGAGTTCGTATCGGGAAACGTATCTCACCGGCGTTTGCAGTCCGACGAGGCACAAGGCAGGGTTGCCCCTTGTCGCCCCTCTTGTTCGCGCTAGCGGTCGAGCCGCTGGCGGTTCGACTGCGTCGGGAGGGCGTGAACTGGGGAGTACCGCTTGCAGATGGGACCCATTGTGTGTCCATGTACGCGGATGATCTCCTCATATATGTCCGGGACATTGCAATGGACCTAACCCCCATAGGGACCACATTGGCGGACTTTGCGACTGCCTCGGGTCTGCAAGTCAACTGGGACAAGTCCGTGGTTTACCCCCTACACCCGGACCTACCCCCCCGAGACATCGACCTCGGACCACATAGTCTTTCATGGTCCACGGAAGCTCCCCGATACCTTGGCGTCCGCCTATACCATTCTCCGACGGACATCCTTGAAGGCAATCACCGCGCGGTACTCGAGAGTCTGCGCCCGACGGTCGCCTTCTGGAATAATTTACCACTGGCCCCGATTGGACAGATAGCCCTTGCTAAAATGGTGATGCTCCCCCGGCTCCTCTACCATTTCACAAACCTGCCGGTGATACCACCCAGGTCCTTCTTTCGCGACGTTGATTCCCTCTTGGGAACTCTCATTTGGGGAGCCGGCCGCCACAGAGTCGCCCTGAAAACTCTTCAACTCCCCACAACACAGGGGGGACTCGGAGCTCCATCCTTCGAGGCATATTTCCTCGCAGCACAGCTCCAGTGGCTGTCCTACTGGACAGCGGACCGTTACCCTCAGGAAACGGTTACTCCTACTGGTAGAATCACGACCCCGGAACTCACCCGTCTGCTCCTTCCGGGCACCAAGCCACGGCGCACTTACCCCCTTCAGGTGACGATCGCGCGCCGATGTATGCTGCGGATACACCGGCTATCCCCCGCTAGGCCCCCATACTCCCCGCTGCTGCCGTTAATAGGCGGCCCCAAGCAGGAGTCCTACTTTGCGGCCCCACTACTCGCCGACTGGTCCCGCTGTGGTATCACAGACCTGGAATCACTCTTCGAGGAGGGTCAACTGAAACCGCTGGACCGCCTGATCGCAGAGTACGGGCTCTCCCCAGGCCAATTCCTTAGGTATAGACAATTACTCGACGGATACCGACCCCATTTCAATCTTCAGAATGGCGAGCCAGACACGCATCCAGTAATACATACTATTCTACATATGGGGGTGGGTCGCCACCTGGTCACATGGCTCTACAAATCCATCCGGGAACTCTCATACACCCCCCTGGCGACCCTACGAGCCACTTGGGAGGAGGATATAGGCCGTATTTTGCACGACTCAGAGTGGACTAAAGCTCTCGAGGCCCCTAAACGCGTCTCTAGGAACGCCCGCTTCAAAAATATTCAATATTATATATTACACAGGGCATATCTCACCCCAGCGCGATTACAGAAGTTCTACCCCTCCACGCCCTTCCTGTGCCCCAGATGCTGCATCCCAGCTGCGAACTTCCGTCACATGTTCTGGGACTGTCCCAATCTTCAGCCATTCTGGCAGGGGGTACACGACACACTACGGGCACTCACGGGACTCACTACACTAGCCACCTGGGAGACTAGTGCATTAGGCATCCTCCACATCTCTAAGCGTGAACCGGTGCGACGGCGCTTCGTGTCCTTAGCGCTCCTACTAGCCAATAGATGTATAACCATGCGCTGGCGATCCCCAGAGGGTCCCCCCATAGCACAATGGAAAGGGGCGGTTAGCAAATGGGCGGCAGCGGAGGAAGACGCTTTAAGGGAGGAAGAAGCCAAGGGCGCGCGCAAACTTCCCATCTCCATGGAATGGGCCATGCTCCTTCACAGCTTCCGCCAGTCCACGCAGGCTGGTGACCCGCCTGACCCTTCCCCTCCCCCCACCCAAGGAGACCAGTAGCCTTCACCTGAAGTGAGTCACCCCAGAGTCGGACCCCGTTAACCCCCTACGTCATGGGCAACCTCCTGCATGTCCGGCCATCTGTGGGCTTCTCCCCCCCCCCCACCCCCCCCCGCCTCAACATCCGCTGCCGTCCTCCCTCTACCTAGACCCTGCTAACGCCTTCATGCTTCCCTCCCACAGTTCTGTTACCCCCCTGTTTACTGGTAACACTATTATGTGCACGGTACAGATCCAGATCCAGCGCTGTTATGGCATGAGAGTGCCCATTTGATCTTCTTCATCGCCCCTATGGCGATACCGTCCCATCACCGCTCAGCCTGCAGGAGCCTTTACGTGATTATAATGCACAGACTCGTCGAAGTCATGTTTATGTGTACCAGTTCTATATAGCAAGAAAATGTTGCACACATAGCTGATCGTGGCTGAATGTTGAGGCCACGTCGGCGGACTGTTTATGCTGTACTGAGATACTTTACTGCAACAATAAAAACAAATTTAAATAAAAAAAAAAAAAGAGAAGAGAACAGACAGGGAGATTCGACCTCCAACTTTTTTGGGGGAAAAGCAAGTCATTGTCTTTTGGAAGTGGATCCTCTATAGGAAGACTTCCCTCGGTAGGATTTTGCAGACTGCTGACGGGAGGACTGCTGTTGCTGGGAAGAATATCGCTGATTTCCTTGGTTGTAGGAACGGTATTGAGTGGATCCACCACAAAATTAGAGGGGGTTCCGCGTCCGCGCACACCACGAAAAGGCTGCTTACGGAATTGTAAAGTTCCTAAGGAACTAGCAGTGTCAGTGTCTTCTTTGATTGTCTGCAGTGCCTCGTCGACATGAGCACCAAAAAGTGACTTGTCGTCATTCGGCATATCCAGGATCTTCGCCTGTACCTCCTGGCGAAAAGAGGTGGAACGGAGCCAACCCTGCCATCGTAAAACAGCTTCCCCTGCAAGCTGATGTAAGCCAGTACAAGCAATGTCTATAGAACAGTTTATGATCTCCTCCGACGCGCTCTCTCCCTCTTGAAGAATTTGCAAGGCTTCTGCTTTGGAGGGATCCTGGATGAGGGCCACAAGGGCAGACATGTCCGACAACATCTGATGGTCGTAGCATCCTAAAATGGCCATAGCATTTGCCGCCATCACCATAGTAGAAGCCATTGTTTAAAATTTGCTGCCAATGGCGTCAAGGCGACGAACTTCCCGATCAGGAGGAGCCGTAATGGGAGAAGACTGGTTTCTGGAGCGATGCTGAGCAGCCTGGATGACCACCGAATCTGGTTTCGGCTGCGCAATCAGGCACGCTGGGGAACCATGTGTCAGGGTTTGAGTAACGGCACCTACCTGATGATGGCGTGGCCGGACTACATCTCCCAGAAGGCCACCATTCTGGGAGGAGTACTGTATTTAGCCACGTACCGCGCAGGCAGCGCCGTACGTGATTCTCTTTTGGAAGTGACCTGAGGCTTTGGATCTGCAGAGCGTTCCGCTCTGCTGGTGTGGCATCTGTTCTGGTTTCCTTTTATTCTCGCGTTCTCGGCGGAGACGCGAAGGCTTTCAATTAGCCCTCCGCTCTGTTTTGGGGACAATTTCGTTTTACCACTACTTCCGCATTCTCGGCTGAGATGCGATTCGAGGTAGGAGCTGGCGGTTGTCAGTTTCTCCCGGACAGCTCATCGTGGTTCCTGCTCGGCTGAGTAGGGACAGGACTGAACTCCCCTCCGGGTTGCTGCTGCATTAAGAGTTGGGGTTTGGAATTTATGTTTCCATGTTTCTTCGCTACAAGCACTGGATCTACTTCTCCCTACTCTTCGGGAATCTGTCCGATCCTGGTGAAGAGGTCTTCTTATGGCAACTTGGTAAGACCGTTTCAGTTTATCCCCAGAACAACTCAAATTTTGGATGCTTTATTCTATTGAATATTTTTTCTTTAACAAAACTTTATTGATGAACAATGTGGTCTTTTCCTGGATGGTGCAATTGACATTTGAAGTTGCAACGGTTCTAGATTATTTTTGGAATGTCGATGACTTCCCTTTTTTCTTTTTGTATCAGGAGACGCTTATTCTTGGATTGCTGGGAGAGTAAGAGTGGGTATGTATTTGATGCCTTGAGATGCTCCCAGAATACTTTGAATGCCTGAGAACGAAGTTGATGGTTTGCTTTGTTTTGTAGGAGTGTTCAAAAGAAGGCGATAAGAGAAGCATCTTACTGCACCACGACAAGGAGGAAGGGTTCACCTCGGGGAGACTACATCCTAGGTGGGTGTTATGACTAGTGAGAATTAAATGAGTAGTCAGGTTTTATGTACATGCTAACCTTTACGCCTCCTCATTTCAGGTATCCCTTCAGTTGCTGCTCCTTCCCTTTGCCATCCCTCGCTTGATTACCTCTATGCTCTGTAAAGGTACTTAGTCAGAGTGTGGGGAAATCAGGAGGTGGACCCCTTTAAGCATCCCCCTTATCCTGAGGAGTTTGACGAATCGTGACACCATGAGGCGCCTTGTACTTTTTCTCTAGGCGGGGCAGTTGCGCCGGAATGGAATTTGGGGTTTGCATCAATTTTACCCCCTCACTCCAGATGAAGTCTATGATGGGGACCGTATGGACGTGTTTGAACGGTTGAAATCGTAGAGAAAACAATCCTTATCTCTTTTGACCCTTGGTGCTTAAAGCGTTGAGCCGCTCTATCCATAAGCTGGTGGAAGCTTGCAATGTCCAACCGAGGGGAATCCCCTGGTGTCACGGGAGGTGAGGACGGAGTCTGAATTTGGTAGTCGTCCCACTCGGCCACAGTACTGTCGTCATTGTCATAATCGTGAACCTCACCATCCTCTCGCTCTGGGCGGACATCAGCATACACTGTAGTGTGTATCTGGACGGATGTCTGAACTTGAGGAGAAGGCATTGGTGGTTGTGGCAGCTGAGCAGCAGAAGGAGCCACAGCAGGCACAGGCGCTGTAGACACTGGCGAACCCTGCGAGATGGTGGGAAACGTCTTCCAACATGTGCTAGAGATTGGAGAGGATAGACAGAGGCAGTGTTGCTGTAGGAACCTGTACAGAACGTTCCTCTTCCTGAAAATAGAGGTCCTCATTGTCCTCACCATAGTCCTGGCATTTGATAACCAATTCAGAGGGACTGCGTGCCGCCCGAAAGGCATCATCCATATCTTCCTCAGAACCAGAGTCCTGTTCATAACCTGTGGCAAACAAGGGCAAAGGAGGCTGCGTGTCACTTGGAATTGACAGCTGGTCCACAGGTAGCTGGCGATGTTGATGCAAAGGGTCAACGGTGGAAGAACCGGACCCAGATGAAGTAAGCGGCACCAGCGGCAAAGAAGCAAAGGAAGATGTCATCGTCGTCGACGAAGTCGTCGAAGTAGACGATGACGACGGCATATGCGTCGACAGAGCCATAGCTGAAGGTTCCGCCGTTGACGGGGCCGCCGTCGACGGTGTCGATGTCGAATAAGTTGCCGTCGACTGAGCACTCGTCGACGGGCCCGACGGCGAGGCACTTTTAACAATTCTCATCAACGATGATTTTGCAGACGACGAGCAATGGGTATCGTCGAGGAAACAGTCTTAAAGCTGAGGGATACCTTCGTCGACATGGATGTCGTCGACGTAGCAGTCGTCGACGGGCCAGCAGCAGATGTCGTTGACACAGTCGCTGTCGACGAGCCGGAAACAGCAGATCTCATCGTTGGGACGATCGTCGATGCTCCCGTCGACGATTTCACATGTTTTTTGGTAGAAACATGACGGGAAGAAGCCGTAGACACCAGAGAGTCAGATCTCGTGGGCATAGACGTAGCAGGAGGAGGTGAAGACACCGCAGGAGCCACTGAGAATGAAAGTTTTTTCTTTTTCAAGAATGGAGAAGGCAATTCCTGCACACTGCTACATTTTGAGGCTGCTTCAGAAGTCCCTGACATCAGGCTATCTGTGCAAGAAAGTGGTGAATCCTTGTCTTTAAGCCTCTGCAACCAGAGGAGGAGACGGCCTTCCCTTTAAGGGTCTTAGTCGAAAATTTCCTGCAAATTTTACATCTGAATACCTCATGGTCGGGATAAAGACCGTAAATACACTTGTTGTCAGGATCTTCAGAGTACAGCCGCAGCTTCCCACAAGAAGAACAAGGTCTAAATAAAGACTTCTTACTTGAAGACATTGTAGAAATCACTGGAACACCAGAAGAAGTTGAGAAAACTGAGCAGAGCTCAGGGAGACTCCCTTCACACGACGTGTGGTAGAAAATCTGAGGGACGGAGCTCTGAGGAGAAGGGTATGGAGGGATGCTTGCACCTGATTGGCTGTAGTTCAGACTAACATAATGACAAGGATATGTTACAAGTGTTTTTTCTCTTTGCCATGTATTCCTATGTAGGAATTATGTCTTGGTATTTGCAACTATTTATAGTGTGCATTTTACGTGTTATGTTTTATTACATATACATGTTACTAGAATTTATTGCTATTTTATTTACCGTGGGACTCCCACTTCGACGACAGGGAATATTCAAGCATGTGAATCTATGAAAGACACCCTAATACCGGAGAACCTAATCTCCACGTTATATATTTTCAGCAGTTATTGCACAATATATATTCTTTTTCAATAAACAAGTAATGACACTTATGAAGTTTCAGTAACATATTGCACAACTGCTCACCTCGCTAAAATGTACAACATAAATGTAGTCATTCCTTTTCTGCTAGGCCTTCCCCCCCTCCCCCCACGTGCTAAGCCTTTTTGGGCTATTTGGGGTAGTGACGCTTAGGCCCCTGTAACTTTTTGTCCACATAAGGTATCCATGCCAAATTAGTGTCCTCTTCTTCCAACATCTTGAAAATTTCAAAGGTGCCCTGGATTGGTGGATTCCCTTGAGGGGACTGTTACATTTGCCTATTTTTGTGTCGGAAAAATGTAAAAAAGTGTTGCAGATGAAAGCCTCTGTTTTCTTCCCTGCAAAAGGTTTCGTCAAAGGGTGTATGGTGCTAAAATCACCATCTTCCCCGCTTCCAGGAACAGGGAGTCTTTTGTCAAAAAAACAACATTTTCTACACAATTTGTGTACTTTCAACATCCTCCCAGTTAGTGGTTAGAAATGGGTGTGAAAGCAATAATTGATCCCGGAAAACTATACATTTCTGAAAAGTAAACAATTCTAGATTCAGCAAGGGGGCATTTGTGTAGATTCTTCGAGGTCTTTCTATAAAAACTAACAGTTAAAATACAATAATATTAAAATTGAGTTAAAAAACAGCCAACATTTTCCCCTGTAACTTCCAATTATGACAGATTTTTTTAAAGCAAAATACCCCTGCACCCGCTAGACCCTTCTGAGATGTGTCTTTCAATGGTTTTTCATTGTGCACTGGGTATATAGCCATTAATTTGGTAAAATATGGAGAGTGAAAAATGGGTATCAAGGAAACCTATATATTTCCAAAATGTGAACAAAATATAGACTTTAGAAGCAGTAGTTATTTGCACATCTCCAGAATTGTGGATATCCATACTAGCATGTGAATTAAAGGGCATTTTTAAAAACAATTTTTTACACATTGTCTTACATTTGGAAGGCTGAAATGCTAAGAAAGTAAATTCGTAATAACACTTGTTCTACTATTCTGTGTTCCCCCAAGTCTCCCAATATAAATGGTACATCACTTGTGTGGTTAAGCCAAGTGCCCCTGACAGGAAACTGCCCAAAACACAACGTGGACACATCACATTTTTACACAGAAAACTGACCCCTTTTTTGCAATGTGCCAAACTGTGAAATGTGGGTCCTAGCTCAGTAGGCACATAGGGAACACTAGCACACCTGTACATTTTTGAAACCTAGACACCCAGAGGAATCCAGGATGTTAGAACTTTGTGAAAGGCTTACAAGTCACAATACCCAAATTCATTCCCTTGTAAACGTCAAACTTTGTATTTAAAATAAAATCCCTCACATTTCTGTGAGGGAAAGTTATGAAATCTATGGGTAGCCACAAACTTCTACCAACCCAAAATTACCTCAATTCTCCAGATAAAAATGGTGCATTACTTGTATGGGTTTCTCCAGCTGGCTCCGCTGCCATCTAGGGAAACCTACCAAACCCAAACATTTCTGAAAACTAGATACCCGGGGGAGATCAGGGAGGTGTGACTTGCAGGGATCCCCCAAAGTTTTCCTACCCAGAACCCACTGTAAACCTCAATTTTAGCTGAAAAGAAAATTACATTTTTCTCACATTTCTATATGGGAAAATTGTTGGATCACTTGGCTGACACAAAAGTCCTACCATCCAGCGTTTCCCCAGGTCTCCTGGTAAAAATGGTACCTTACATTTGTGGATGGGCCTAGAACTTGACACAGGCAAGGATCCAAAACTTTGTGTAGACTTTAAAATAATCTTGTACAAAACAATCTGGTATTGCAAAAGGGCACTACTGTTTTTGGCCCTGGGCCCCTAGGGTGGTGGGGGGGGGACATCTGGGCTAGTGCTCTAATATTCCCCCAGGAGAGGAAGAAAGACTGGCCATTTTTTTGGTGGGGGTGGGGGCATTGTCCTGACCATTTTGGCCAGCCCCTCTGACTTAACTAAGAAGAAAAAGTCCCTGGTGCCTAGTGGGCTTTCAGCCCCCCCTCCCCCCGGGGAGCAGATCAGGGGTTATTGCCCATTTAACCCCCCGGGGGCACAAAGACTGAATATGGCCCAAAGAAATTGGGGGGAGCAAAGACCTTAGCCTAGGGGACTGCTCCTCCCTCCCTGGAGTCCCCTTTTCAACAATACTCATGTCTGCCTACTTGCTCGGACTATGATAGCCCTACGAGCGCATGGGCAGTGAAACTGAAACAAGCCCAACGGCTCATTTCAGTTTCAATGAAATGACGTCAGCACGCCAAGCGCGCTGATCTTTTCACTGAAACAATCTGAAAAGCCTCAGGAGCAGGGGAAAGTTCTTCCTCAGCTCCCAAGGTTGTTTTAAACTAAAGGAAATTTCTAGTGCCATGTCGACAGAAAGCTGGGAGTCGTCCGACGCACACGAGCAGCATAGCGTTGGGCGGCTCCCAGCCGTCCAACGCAAGGAACAGGGTAATCACATAGGCAAAACCCAATGCTTTTACCAATGTTTTTTAAATGGGATGGATGCATCGCAGATGGACATACATGACTTATTTAAACTTGGGAAATCGAAAAACAATGTCAATGTATTAACTGGCACTTTAATAAATAGTGTCTCAGAAGCAGTGCATTGGCAATGTTTAAATATTAAACACATTAAAACAAATTTTAATATCAACAACAGGTCTTAGAGATGACTAAGTATTTGCTAGCACAAAGTTCATCAAGGGAAAAGAGCTGCAGCACTGAAGCACATCGCGGCTGTACATGAGTAGCGGAATGCTAACCTCAACATACAAGGGCTTTGTAGTACTAACATTACACTATCCATAGTATTGAATACGACAAAAGAGCCATTTACGGATTTTTCGAAAGAAGAAACCCATGATTTGTGCGATCCCACAAAAGTAGTCATTAAAACAAATTAATTGTCTGTAAATGTTTGACAACAAAATGACAGTACAATGTCTTGGTTGAATTTTGTAGCACAAGTAAACGTATGTACAGGTTTATAGTAGCTAGAAAACAAAATGTAATTTTGAACATGTTTACAAATGACATTCAGCGACGTGCTTTCAAATTGAATTACCAAATTATTATTTTCATTATGAATACAGGAAAAGCTAAATAAAAAATTAAGTAAAGGAACAAAATGAGATTGTGATTTGATGAATTGAGCTTGTGTTCTGAATGGGGAACACCTACTTATATCACCATTGGCCTACGCATAATGACTTAAACATTTGGTTGGATACTTACTTAGCACTAAGATTACTTGAAGCATAAACAGTGCAAACCCAAACCTAATGTATGTATCAACCATGTGCATTACAGAGTTCTCACTTACAAAACATGTAGGAACTGTTGTAATGTAATCCCTTTTCTCAGAACAGGGCCACCTTCAGT
The DNA here is from genome assembly GCF_964261635.1 of Lissotriton helveticus. Lineage (NCBI taxonomy): Eukaryota > Metazoa > Chordata > Amphibia > Caudata > Salamandridae > Lissotriton > Lissotriton helveticus. The sequence continues at coordinate 59,376,483 of NC_136073.1, read as the reverse complement.
ACATGTGGATCCTAATGCAACAATCAGTCATGGTAATTCCACTCCTTCCTTCCTTCTTGTATTTGCTCAATTACACCAAACAGGGTTAATAAATTCTCCATAGGACCTCTCCAGCATGCATTAAGTTAATTTCTTTGCAGCTTTCATTGCAGGACAGGGTGCCTGAGTTCTTTCCATCCAAAACAAGTTGTGTATAGACAATGAATCGTACATCTGTAAAGCAGTCTATATGAAAACTAACGTAAGGCAATGTGGATAACAAATGTTAGGACTCATACGTCATCTGTATTGGTATGTTGTATATTTCTAGAACCTTAGGTCTTGAAAAACACAAGCTATGTATCAGAATTATAAAACACTGAGCGTTATGTGTGCATCACAAAAGAGATTAAAAGCACCACAATATATTCCGTACGATTTACATTCCAGAGCAAAATGCATTCCATGATGATATCATAGGCCCGAAAGTGTTTGAATTTCTTAAAAATGCAAACCCTTGAACTCCAGTAATGTTAAATGCGCATCACAGCGAGTGAACTGCTGACTGTTCTGGTCATTCCGACTGGCATTTCTGTTCCGTCAGGCTTACACTACAACTCTCATGAAGCTTTCTGCGTCACGCACAACGTCAGGTAAAGACGGCATAAAGGAGGAAGTTGATCAGCACCCATTGTCGGAAATTCTTCGTCCCTACTGGTGGTCTCCGGCAGCAGTTCCTGGTTCCCATGTGGTACAGTGTGGTAAGGGTTCTCTGCACAACTTCATGTTTTTGCTATCCGCCAACCTCTGTTGGTGAGCGTCTTGCTCGTGTGGAGGCTGGCTGGATTCCCTGCTGGGTTATTCGGCCGGCATTGTTGGTTGGCGGCGTGTCCTTCCTTGTCCCTCCTCATGGGTATAGTGTTCTGCTCGTTTGGAGATGAAAGTCCCCCGGGTTTAATTCGCCCTGCATTGTCGGCCGGCGGGGTGTCTGTCCTCCGTTGGAGAGTGTTTTCTAGTTCATGCTGAGGCGGGTCGCATTATGGTCCTAACGTTTCAACTTTCAAAGGTAGAACAGTATTACGCATGGAAGGCTGGAATGCTTCCATATATATTGCAGTACTTCTGGGTAAAGACTACTTACACAGGGAGTACTTCCATTTTGGATCTAAAGATATTACTGTGTGGATAAAATAACTATGGTGAATTAACCAGACCTGTGGCTGAGTTTACAGGTCTTAAAAATAGAGCCAGAATAACACTTTACCACTCGTAAATCCCTGTTACAGAGGTCTACACTATCCCTGTGATGTACAGTGGAGTCTAGATAAGGGTAGGTTCTTGTGTCAATCTTCTGTACATGTTTGTTGACATATCCTATGCATGAATAGGGGAGTGAGCTCATATGTATGTTGCTATGTGTTCTTGCTCTTTAATGCAGTTTTAACACAGCAAGTACTGTTCCACACAGAAGGCACACCCTTCTATCAAAGCAACATCCTCTACGAGGATTATTCATTTTTGTTACAGGTGTAGGAGGTGACATCATTGTATGACTGTTGATAATTATTTGTATTTATGATCTGGTTCAATAATAGAGAGGGTATTTAATATTGTGCTTTCTTGTTACTGGTCTCCCTCCCAGCTGTTCCCTTCCTTTCCTTCCCCCACTTGATCCTTCCAATGACCGGTGCCATTACGGCTATAAGGCTTGGTTAGATTGAGAGGTGGACCATTCCTAGCAACAACCGGATCCCAAGGACTGACCACTGTCACAGAATTTCCGACCTATGAAATGTTGTCCTCCCGGTCGAGTTGTGATGGGTATGGCCACTTTAGACAATGTGATAGCTGTGCTTGCTATTCTCCAGGGGGAATTACCTGCATCACGTCAGGAGGCTGCTGATTTAAGAGCCAGGGTGAATGGAATACAGAGAAATCCTTTCGATACAGGTGCAGCAACAGGCCCTTCTACTGGAGTAGTGGGGGGGAGGCCTGTAACCATACCGTTAGCCACTCCTGAGAGGTATCATTGTGGTTCTGATAAGGTGCAGGTATTTTTAGCACAGGTAATGATACATTTTACAAGTAAGCAAAAGTCGTTCCCCACTAATCAGACAAAGGTAGCCTTTCTTATTTCTTACCTAGCAAGTAATGCTGCACAATGGGCAGTGCCACTGGTTAACCGTGATGAACCCCTTTTACATGATTGGGAAGCATTTAGAGTAGAATTCCTGAGGGTATTCGACAGAAGTACAGACGCCTATAGGTGGATAGGGAATTATTGAAACTCAGACAGGGTAACAAGGACCTGTTGGTATACTTGAATACTTTTAGGAGATTAGTGGTGTAAACCAAGTGGCCTGAAAGCAAGCAAGCCGCACTCTTCCATCAAGGGTTCATGGAAGATCTCAAGGATATCATAGTACCGATAGACTCTCAGCCTACCTCTTGTGAGGACTTGATCAACCTCGTGTTAAGCTTAGATCATAGGCTGAGTGAGCGAAAAGGGGACTACAAAAAGAAAGAGACACACTTGCAGTCTTATGACAGGCAGAAGCCCACAGATATGTAGCCAATGCCAAGTTAGCTTTGGATAAAGTCAACAAAACCATTGCTGAATTTGAAACTATTAAACGTACTAAAAAGACCAATACGATTCATAAAGACATTGCTACTTTTGATCAGACAAAATCACACCCCTATCTCCTTGCGGATTATTTTTCTCAGCCTAGACAATCATTTTAATCAAACCAAGAATTGGGTCCGCTTTCGGCAGAATATGGCTATTAACTTCTGAGTCCTCTGCTAGCTCTGGTGAGGAAAATGAGAACAATGCCAATCAAGCACAGGGTCCTTCTCCCTCAGCCTACAATCCTTTTTTAGGCCAGCGTGGACAAGGCAGGGGTCAGGGCAGAGGTCGGGGGTAAACCCGTCCCCCATCAAAACACTGGAACTTCCAGGCGGGGGAACGTCAAACCCGCCGGAAGTTTTACCAGTGGGGTCCACCTCAATAGCTGATACCATGAATGTTGCCAATAACATACCAATTTTTAATCTTTCAAACATATATGGTCATCTGTTGAAACTTCTTTATTGAGTAAGGGTCTAAGTTTTGTTCCAACGGAGAACACCTGTTTATTTGACACCCAGATCGAACGATTACAGTTTTTTCGGAAATTGCACCATAAGTACTTCTCCATGGATAAACAGAGTTATGTAATCTTTAATCCATCTAATTTACGGCTTCCATCTACATTTAATCATCCTACCGTACAGATGCCTGCTGAGTTGTTAGCATTTGAATCTATGGTACTTTGTGATATGACATCACTGAATGCTGGGTTTGAATAAATCCTGTATAATATCACTCTACATGAAAAACAGGCCTTAGATTCTTTAAAAATAAACAAAGAATTGATTATTAAGCTAGCCGACAATGGAGGTAGGATTGTGATACAACCATTGGAGATGTATAAAACTGAAAATCATTGCCAACTCGCCAATCCTGATTGTTATACTATCTTGCTGAATAATCCCCTCTCTGACTTACAAAAAATTATTTTGTGTGTTACATCTGATGCTAATCTAGCAGTTTTTCTTAGCCCCAAGGAAATTGATTTTTTGAACACTAAAGCACCATGTACACTGGTGCTTTATACCGTACCTAAGGTACACAAGGATGTCAGAAAATCTCCAGGTCGACCCATAGTCTCCGGCTGTGGGTCTGTCTTAGAACCCTTGTGTAAATGTATAGACATGTTCATTAAGGCGTTAGCCCCTCAAACTCGTAGTTATGTACGCGACAGTGACGACATCATCTGCCAACTGAACAGATGCAATCTGACCCTCTGACTGAGTTACTCGTGTGTTTGGATATTGAATCCTTATACACAAGTATACCGCAAAGGGAAGGGGTTGAAGTCATTCGACAGGTTTTAGACACCCGTCCTGGTCCAGTAACTGTACCCACTGATATCATCATTGAGATATTGACCTTCTTGCTTACTAGAAATGATTTTGAATTTGCTGGTTTTTTTTACTTACTAATAAAAGGTACATCTATGGGGGCTTCTTATGCCCTCAGTTTTGCTATCCTTTTTGTGGATAGCTTTGAACTGAAATACATCTATAACCAAGATGATAATCCATACTTTTATAACATGCGCCATTGCCATTGTTATATTGATAATATTCTTTTCATTTGGATAGAAGACCTGCTGAGTTGACAAGATTTTTTAGCATGGCTTAATACCTGTTCACTGGATTTGAGGTTCACTTCTCAAGCTAGTAATGAGAGTGCTGATTTTCTTGATTTAACTATCATTCCTCATAAGGGTAAGCTGGCCACTAGGCTTTTTACTAAGCCAACGGCCCAAAATACTCTTTTGGAATACACTAGCCATCACCCACGGGGCCTGAAGGATGGACTCCCTTTTGGTCAGTACCTGCGGATCTGCAGGAACTGCCAATTTAGGGAGGACTACTTCAGGGAGTCGGAAATACTCGCTAAGAAGTTAGAACATCGTGGTTACCCCCTAAGATTAATTGAACTATCTTTAAAAAGGGCATGGTACAACCACCGTGAGTTCCTGCTGATGCCACATGTCACAACCGCGCTGACGCTGCACCGGTTATTACGCTAGCTGCGTGATTACCTGGGTGGAGAAGCCGCATCGGATCACACGCGAGATGCGTGGAACACAGCACAAATGAAACCGGCAAAGACTGCGACTCCCATGACGCTTAGCGCAAGTCGCGCTAGAGCACCAGGTGGAAATCAGGCGCGGCGTCGCTCCGACACACCCAGTAGGATACAAAACGGCAAGAACGCCAAGGAGCGCTGCCGATAATTGTTTCTTTGTAGCTTATGGTCCACAGCGGCAAGTTCGTTCTCAACAGCTTCTACCTACAGCAGGATTACTGGCAGAGACGAGACCACGGTCCTCCGGTGTCGGGAGTTGGCATTTGCAGCCTCCGGCTTTTTTGGACCTTGTATAAGGTATTGTGAGGAAACTTGGTATTCTCCTCTGTTGGCGGAGATGCTTTTCCAGCGTTCTCGTGCAGAGGAGAAGTGCGCACCTAGTGGCGCTTGGGCAGTTCTCGCTGTTGGCTGAGACCGGCTGGTCTCTTGCAGAGAGGTTAAAACGCCTGCAATCTCCTCTGTTGGCTGAGTCGCAATTTCCAGCGTACTCGTGCAGAGGAGGAGTGCGCACCTAGAGGCGCTTGGGAGGTTGTTCTCTCTGTTGGATGAGACAGGTTTGTCTCGTGCAGAGAGGTTAAAACGCCCTATACCTTGTCCTCGAGTCTATCTTATTTTCATGTTCTTTACGTGACTTTGTGTTCATATAAGAAGTATTAGTGGCACATTGATATAATTTCACCCACAGCTGCAACTCATAGGGGGAAGACCTAACTGAAGGTTCCTGCTGATACAAGGATTCCTGGTACTATTCTTTCCTTATTGCATTGGATTACATGAAGTGTAATTGCCACTATTCTTTCTACTGGATTTTTGATATAGTTCCTATATAAAAGACGCTAGAGATATTGAACTCAAAACTGTGAATCTATCTCTCTAAGACATTCTGGATATAGGAGATATCCTATTTACTTACAGGTATGAGAACAGAACCTAACATATAGTGAGTGAGATCGATAGAATAGGGAAGGTTAAGGTGCTGATCTGTTGTTGTCTGCTTTTGTCGCCCTTACAGGTCTACATCCCCGCAGTCCCCTTCCCTGTTTCTTTTTTCCCTCGCTCAATCGCTCTCAAAAGTCTGTGCGTTCTGCAAACCGGACTTGGGTCGATTCAGAGGTGGGCCCCCATAGAGCATCATACAACCCTGAGGAACTGGATTCAGATGGCCTTGACACCACATGCCCCTAAAAAATCAGAACATATACCCTGTGTCACTACCTTTAGGACTAAAAGCAACCAAATTATAAAAATAGTGAAGCAACATTGGCCCTTGGTACAGGCTGTTGGAATCTCTAATGAGTTGCATCTCTTTTCATTTAAGCGAGGCAAGAACTTACATGACCATTTGGTCAGAGCTGATTTACCTTCTAAGACGTCCCCGGATTTAACTACTCTATGGGGTCTCAATAAAATTGTGGGCTACTACCGATGTGGGAACTGTCTAAACAGTTTGTACATGGCAATATCAAATATGAATTGCGAGACCACACTAACTGCAATTCACAAAATGTGGTATACGCTATCTCGTGCCCGTGCGGTCTCATTTACGTCGGCCAGACGACAACGTGTGAAGAGACGATTGTCTCAGCACAAAAGTCGCATCCAATGTAAAAATAAACATGCACCTCTGGTGGCACATTTTTTGGAGCATGGCCACACTCCATCAGAGTTGCGGTGGCAGGTAATCAAACTGATTAAAAGTCCCAATAGGGGTGGTGATGTTGCAAGAATGCTAGACCAAGCAGAATGCCGATGGATGTTCCGCTCTGATAGCATCCATAAGGGACTGAATAGCCTTGAAGAATGTATGGCTGTACTCTTCAATTAGAGAAATGGTTTTCCTGCAATGTATGATTTTGATCCAGTGCCTAGGAAAGTTGGAACATCTTTTTCTTGGTATATCACTGATATGTATTAATCCTGAAGAATGTACGGCGGTATAATTCAACTGGATAAATGAACTGTAAAATGTTGATAGGGTATGTGTAAATATTATTGTCATGCATATATGTTGCTGAAACTCCTTGAAGTAGGTACGGCTGTACTCTTCTTTTGGAGTAATAAACTGGAAAATTCAACAATTTGGGAATATGTGAAACATCTAATGTCACTTCTATATTACTTTCAATGGTTTTGAAGGATGTACGAGTGGACTTTTCCATTGGAGCAATGAATACATTAAATAATATGACATTGATTAAACAATATTGATACATCTGTTTTTTATATACCATTGCTATTTAGTAGCATTTGCTATTTGGTATTTTAACTAGGACTGTACATCGGTTCTTTTTTTGAGCTTTTGTGATGTAATATCCTTAAAAAAATTGTTACAACTTTGGATACATGTCTTATATTTGGCTTTATGTTGATATAACAAAATAACGACTCTGCTTGGTTCCTATTAGGCCAGCAGCTTGTATTATCTACCATGTATATATGACCAAGGGATGTTATGTGCATTGAATGAGGATATTTATCTGTCTTTTTGAACTTAAATGATTATGCTAATTGGCACGTTGAATTTAACCTGTTTGTTGCTTCAAACATTCTGCGCCAGTGCTGAACGTTCGAAGAAACGGGTGTGGCCGCGTTGGCCAACAGACGTGCTCAGCACTGGCAACATCGTGCTCGTGACTACCGTTGGCCGAAGGCAGCACTCAAGGGGTTCATTTTCTTTTTGTTTTGTTGAAGTTATTACAGATCTTGGTGATGGTGTCAGTTCTTTTTTCTGTCTCTTGAATGGTTGCAAAATGGCCGCCACTATTCGGCCGATAGGATTTCCTTTGAGATTATACTTTATTTCAAGGACAGGTTCTGTAGATGAATTGAAAGGTTTTTTTGATTACCTCAATGATAATGAATTGAATCTTAAGTTTACTATGCAATATGATGTGAATAACATAACATTCCTAGACATAGAATTATTTGTGGACAATAATAAACTATGTAGTAGGATCTATAGGAAACCTACGAGCTGCAACGCTGTATTACATGCTAAAAGATGTCACCCCAGCAGCCAGGTTAATGCGGTGAAATGGTATGAGCCAGGAGGAATTGCACTAATGATTGTGATTTTGAATACAACCTGAGAGATATGTCACAGAGATTCTTGGTGTGCGGCTATGAGAAAGGGGTGATTGACAAGGCAGTAATTAGGGCTAGGAACCTTAAACGTACCAAGACTCTGGAAAATAAGAAGCCAGATAGATACTAATAGCCGTGGGGTTGATACCATACGGGTAATTACTAACTATAGCTCAGACAGTGGGAGATTGTATTCCATCCTCAGGAAGCACTGGTATTTACTTCGGACGGATAATGACCTATTGCCTTACCTCAGAACTAAACCTGGTTTGACATTTAGGAGAGGTTTGACATTGGCCAATCTGGTGAGTCCTGGATACCCTTTTAAACCTGATCAAGTGACGTGGTTAAGGAACAAACTGAAAGTCTTTCATAAATGTGGCAGGTGTAGCCCATGCAGATGGGCCGTGAACAAAATAACCACTTTCAACTATAATGAGACAGGGAACCATACTTTAGATATGTTCATTATTTGTGACACAACATATGTAATATATGTAATAGTTTGCTCCTGCACGATGATCTATGTGGGTAGCACTATCAGGAGACTCAGGGACAGGATGATGGAACACTTCAGAGCCCTGAAAAATGGGGATACACGTTACCCTTTCGCTTCCCATGCTATACGTAATCATGAGAATAGAGTCCTACATGTCTTTAGTTTTCATGGTATTGATCATGTAAGGCTGGACCCTAAGGGGGGCAATAGACAATTACGATTGAGGAGGCGTGAAGTACTATGGTTGGTGAAGCTTAAGGCACTGGAACGGGGTTTGAACATGGATAATGAATTCCAATATTTCTTAGGTCATGAATGATCTCTCTGGCTATGTATATATTCTTTGCTGTGTTCCCCACCTATTATGTGATTTATTGAATACGTTTGGCTGAGTCCTATATATTATGTGATGTACCTTTTACTATCTGTGGCTTGAAACAATCATGTGGACTTGATCTGTACACATAGGGTTATTGTCTTGTGCATTCTATCTATGTTTTGGATGAACTTTGGGATTGCAAGGTGCTGAATAGGTATGTACCCAGTTATTGCACCATTGTACTGATGTTAATAACTGGATTAAGTCTAGGAATGGAAAGTTGCCTTGAACTTCTGTGCTGTAGGAGCAGACTAATTATCTGGCTAACTTCTCCCTTCTTCCTTTCCACTAACAATACTTATCTAATATGCGGGCAATATAGATTGTGAATGTACCCGTTCAATAATTATAACTTGAGGTCTTGGTTGACTATTGGGTGTGCATGAGGCACACAGTTACTTAATTGGTATTTTGTGCACTACTACATCTTGAGCGGGCATCTGTAGTGTCTGGTAAAATTTGATTGCACTGACCTTGATGATTTAAGCACACGTTTCAATATATAATTGTGGTTTAGTACATGTGGGGGCAAGTATGTGGTCTCGATAGTTTTGGTATTGAATTAGATTACCTGTGAATAACGATATCCCAGAGTCCTTTTTCGAGCCATGTAGCTTAGGACCTTTATAATACGTATTCAATCCCGCTGTGAACTTCGGGATATGATCTACTTTGGTTTGGGCTTTATAATTAATAACGAAATGCTGATACATGATATTGTGTAAATGGTTAATATCGATAGGTTTGGTGTATAACCTTGGTTACTGTATGACGCCTTGTAAATGGTGGAAACTACAGAACGAGACTATGAGCTGTGGTCTTATGGTTCTCGCGTGATTTTGTATTCAAGACGCTGTATATATTTTAATAATCCTTTTTTACCCCTTGCATGCTTGTGACGGAACCGTTCCGTCACAAGCCTCGGGTGTGCTGTGCTTGTGACGGAACGGTTCCGTCACGGCCCGCTCGGCGCGAAATCCGCGCCTGCGCTGAGCGTTCTATTGGGTGGGCGGGGCCGTGACGGAACCGTTCCGTCACAAGCACAGCTCACGCGAGGCTCGTGACGGAGCGGTTCCGTCACGAGCACGGGAGCACCGTGCGGCCGCCCGCCCCCTTAGCACTGCGGCGGAATAGCCGCCGCAGTGAAGGGGTTAACTTAAGGGAATTACTGTTGAGTCTGTTCTATTTTCATTGGTGTATCTCGATATGATAGAACATATATATAGAGAATTCGGGGCATCGTTATTATTTTTATCGTACACTAGCACCTTTCCATCATGGCGCCCGCGTTGGAAACGTACAATTAGGCAGTCAAAGTTGGCGCACACGCAGAACGCCGAATTTACTAGTGGGATGTTGCTACTGAGGGAGATGAGCGCATTTCATGGAGGGGTTCTTGGTATCTGACCCATTGTACGTTGCAGTTTTTTACATGAAATGTTTGATAATTTAGATCACGTACACGTGGAGTTGCGAGTAGTTGACTGGGTGCGGACTGAGAGGATAACTTTGATTATAGTGGTGTGAGGACAACTGGAGGTGAGTGTAAGACTGATACAGCGAGGAGTATTAATAGGAACATTTGTCAATGGATGTTATAATGTCCTATTACTTGGTAATTCACAGGGACTGTTATGAAGTTTGATTGTGGATCACAGAGGAATTATTTTACCTATCGGTATATTGCCGATGACTGTTTATGAGGTGAGCATTTACATATATAGTTGCAGACTAAGATAATGATTACATAGTTGATTGGTGGCTCTTTGTGGTTGGTGGTGCCCGACTTCCTGCAATTAACACGTGTTCTTGTATTTTGTATTACGGTGACATTGTGACTTGGTATACATCATGTTGAGACGTCCCTTTACTTTTTGCAGTTTCGCAGTTATGTGTTACTTGGATATCTATGATCATTAAAATTGAACTTACAATGTGACGGAACGTTATACGTCAAGACAAGGTTGGCAGTGGCCCCTAGAATTAGTGATGTTTGCTGCTCGTAGCCGCCGTTTGGGACACTGCTTTCCTGCTTCATAAACCTTGGAGGAAGAACTTGAGAGGAGCTATTCCGGCAAGCACAGAATCGGCTTTTTTGCAGCATTGTGGAGAAATATTTATGTTTCCAGGCGAGTGGGTGGGGGACTGCGAGTCCCAGTGAGCACAGCGCTAGTCCAACTGGCGCACCTGTGACTCTTCCCGCCCCCCTCCTCCCCCGCAGCTCATTACGGCTCGCGGCCCCGCTTCGCGGGTGCCGCTCGTAGCCGCCATTTGGGACACTGCTTTCCTGCTTCATAAACCTTGGAGGAAGAACTTGAGAGGAGCTATTCCGGCAAGCATAGAATCGGCATTTTGGCAGCATTGTGGAGAAAAATTTATGTTTCCAGGTGAGAGGGTGCCGGAATGCGAGTCCCAGTGAGCACAGCGCTAGTCCAACAGGCGCACCTGTGACTCTTCCCGCCCACCTCCTTCCCCGCATATAAGGACGATTGAATGTGCCCATCAGCTTTAATCAGATATGAAAAGTAAACAGAGTGACATGAATCAATTAATCTTTTCTACAGGAAGGCCCCCCGAAGAAGGGACAGGGTCCCGAAATGCATCGGGCCTGCTCAAGCTTTCATCTTTGGTTCAAAATTTGTATTATAATTTATGGGCTTTGTTAAAGTGTGATGGAATTCACACCAAAGATTAATTGTAAATATTGAGTGTTCAGCACATGAATTGAATGAAAATAATTATGATATGAAAAACATGTTATAACTATAGAAAAGCAAACAGGTGAATAAAACCATGCTAAAGATTCAACAAATTTAAGGAGTAAGTTTGATATTATTTTTGAATAGGAGTCAAACATAGTATAGCTGTGCATCAGGCTAGGGTGTGACTGTTGGCCACAACCCAAATTCTTGAAGTATATTAGAGACAGGGCATAGGCAGCCCCATGATTCCTGATCGCACGCAACAGTTGGAATAAACAACCAATAACAATCATTACCACAGGTTTTAAGAGAGACAATAAGGTGTGCCTAGGGCCTTCTAAATTCTCAGAATTCTAGTAACTCTAACTGCCCACGTCGGCCAGAGCACCCACGCTGATACAATGTCAACCTTTGAAAGTATAGCTAGCACAACAGAAAACAGAGCAAACACTAGAGCATTCACCGAAGATGAAGCTAAAGAAATTTACGGATTAATCAAGGTCACCAAAAGCTTCGAGTCCCACCAAGGTTCAGCGATACAACAGTTAAAACACATGGAATTCGTCATGCGCAGAGAATTAAATCAGAGGTTGCACGCAACCACACTTATTCAGTATCATAAGCATCAGCGTATTCCCAGAGGGCTGAGATTGGCGATTAAGCCCCTCTTATTCAGATTGCAACACAACAAAGCTTTTATGGAAAAATGGTATTCAGTGCTCAATAAGTGCTCTCTTGACCTCATCTTATTGATTATAGAAGAGCTATCCAAATCAATAAAAGAACTAGAGGAAGAAATATTCAATCTTAAAAGAGACACATCCAAAAGATTTGAGCAAGAAGATTGGAACAGCAATTTGGAGGAGATCAACAAAAGACTTGATCATTATGAGAAAGAACTTCAAGAAAGGAAATTAAGAAAATTTAAACGGGACACAATAGATTACCGTTTAAACGAAGTTCACACATGGGCAGAAATGTATGCACAGAGGAGACCACAGAAACAACAACACACATCATCCAATGAAAGCGTGGTTTCAGATAGTGACATAGCAGCCTCAAGAGCACCAATTCAAAGAAATGTACCAACTACATCAGCAGGAACATCTATAGCACAAAAAAGTACAACTACAGTGGATTCTTTTTTGGCTCAGGTACAGGAGACAACCCAACCGCCAGACAAAACCAGCACAAACATACCAAGATCAGAAGAGGAAAAACAAAAAGAAACAGCGACGAAAAAACCATTCTTGAGGAGCGGAAAGACAGTCATTAACATTTCGTCAGTTGAATTAAGTAGAAAACAAATAAACGTGTTAAACAAAGGAACATCGTTTGTACCTACATATAATTCTAATTTAACAGAAACCGAAATAGCGTTCTATAAATTTATGAGAACCATCCGATTACGCCATTTTTTCAACAATGTTCTCCCGGAACCTACACAAGTAGCCACGAAGGAATATGTAGAATTCAAAACAAAAAGTACATTCACAGCACCAACCTCTCACAAGACTATTGACATGTTTGAAAAATTGGTGCTCCAAGACCTTTCTAAACTGAATTTTCAAATCAGTACAAGAACCAATTTTTCTAAAAATGAAATAAAGATTCTACAAGAACTGGCAGGATTGAAAACATTAGAATTTCAAAGAGCAGACAAAGGAGGAGCTTTGATAATAATGGATGCTGTATTCTATCAAAGAAAGATTGAGGAACACTTGATGGATGAGACCACCTATTTACCACTGGAAAGAGACCCTACCAACGACATACGCAAAGCACTGGACACCATTTTGCAAAACGCCTTAAGCATGGGATGGATTTCAACGAAAACATTGCAATTCTTGTCAGACACTGAACTAAAACGACCCTACATATATATGCTCCCGAAGGTGCACAAGAATTTGAAAAATCCACCATTCAGACCCATTGTGTCGGGAGTGGGATCAATATTCGAACCTCTAGGAAAGTACATAGACACGTTCCTTCAAAAATTCGTGACCAACTGGAAAACAAACATCAAAGATACTACTGAATTCCTAAATCTACTTGAAACAATCAATCAGAGTGGAGGAAAACGAACAATGGACATTCTGTACTATAGACGTGAACTCACTCTATACATCAATACCATTAAAGGAAGGAATTGAAGCGGCAGAGTGGGCATTACTGCAACTAGAAGACATTGGAGCCAACAAAATATTCTTGCTTGAACTTTTATTGTTTTGTTTACAGCACATCTATTTTCAGTTCAATGACAAGTTCTTTTTACAAATCAGTGGTACCAGCATGGGTTTTGGAGGAGCACCGACCTACGCGAATATTTTTATGGCTCAATTCGAGGAACAACATATCCTGACAGATGACACGTGGACAACTTCATTACTTATGTATCGCCGTTTCATTGACGATATATTCCTAATTTGGAAAGGCTCAACAGAAACTCTAGTAGAAAATATTCAGGAAATGAACCGGAAAAATCCCAGGATCACATTCTCACACTTGATAAATGACAAAGAAATATCATTCCTGGACGTGAAAATAACTAGGAGCCAGATGAAGTTAAATACCCAAACCTATGTCAAACCTACTGACCGGAACAACACATTGCTATTCAGTAGCTTTCACACTCCAAAACTGATCGAAAACTTACCATTTTCACAAATGCTGAGAAGCAAAAGAATATGTTCGACCCCTGAGGCACAAGAAGCAGACATGCAGAGGATTAAAAATAAGT